>NC_044305.1:66066486-66666486 GCF_007474595.2 Lynx canadensis
TTAATTGAGCATTTATTGTGCGCTGGCAAGGTCTAAAGCACAAGTCTGCCCTTTAGGTAACCTTTCTTTTTCAGTTCCTTGCTTAGCTCCATTCCTGGATGAGCAATTGCTTTCTGGGTCTCTCATATACAAGGTTCACTGGGAGCCTGTGGGGTGTGTGAATATAAAAATGGCCACATGGTCACTGAGGATGGTGCATACCGTGGATGTGGTTAAGAGGAACAAACAAAGCAAGACTAGCAGACACACCTAACAGTGCTTCAGAGAGTGGGGCAGGAGAGTATCTGATCAGGGGCCAAGTGGATGAGAGGAGCGGGCAGCACGGTGGGGCAGAATCCCTTGGGTTCCCAGCCTGGGAGGAAGACCAAGGGAAAGGGGGCCCTCTCAGGGACGTGCTAACTGTTCCTGTCCTTCCCTGCAGCCTGATGTTCACCAAGGTGAAGCTGGAGCAGGTCCTGAAAGGCCCGGAGGAAGCCCTTGTGACCTGCAGACAAATGCTGCGGCTGTGGCAGACCCTGTACAGCTTCTCCCAGCTGGGGTGAGTGGCCATCATCATCCTTGGGGTCGCCCAGGGGGTGGAGGGCAGCACTGACAGGGGGTGGTTGCCAGGGCAACAGCCCACAGCTGAGTGGTCATGATGCCTGGGGGTGGTGACGATATTTGAATCAGAGTGTGCTACTTACTGCTCCTGGGGCCTTTTACATCCGTAGGCTAATTTTAACCTTTTGACAATCCTCTGTGAGGACACAAAGAACCTGTTTAGGAAACTGAAGTTCCGAGGGGTAAGAATGAAGTTATTATTGAGCATCTGGGCCAGGTTCTGGGATTGCTACTTACATATTATACACTGTCAGATTTTATTCTCACCCCAGGAGGGAAACTTAGACTCAGGAACCTTAGAGAATTTGCCAGTCACTCACCTGGTAAATGGTAGTGCTGGGGCTTGAACCTGGGTCTCCTGAATCACAGCCCTGAGCCGGTTGCTTCTTCCTGGCTCCATTTGGAAGCTAGAGGGAAGAGGAAGAAGCAGAGTTCCTGAAAGGCCCGCCCCTCCTCCCCACTCACCCACCATCTCTACTTATCCTGTCTCCTGCCACAGCCTCCAGCCTGGGCTCTGGGTTTCTCCTGGGCCAGATAGGAACTCTTGTGCAGATCGAATCTGCTGAAAGTTTTTGCTCAAATCTCATGGGACACCGTGCAGCCCAAAGCAGAAAAGGGCCTTGTGCCAGGCAGGTACACCATGACTTCCTGGTCCTCTGGTCCTCCCTCCCTCCCCTTCCCTGAAATTGTTGGCTGTATCATCTCCCGGAGGCCTTAGGGGACCCCACTCCGGTAGATGTGATTGCATTTTCACAGGGACTCTGGGAACCCTAAAGGGTTTCACAATCCCCAGAGGCATGTCTCTCTGGTGGTGAAATTTACAGAGGAGGCTCCAGGGTAATCCAATGAGGTTAAAACCCTTGGGCAAATAGGGTCTGCCTCGCTCTGAAGGCCTTTGAAAGGCCTGAGAGATTCCAGGGCAGAGCAGGACCCAGTGAACGGAAGCTGCCAGAAGGAGGCTCTGGGGTGAGGGACTTTTCAGAAAGGGAATGGGGAGCTGTCTGACAGCTGGGTGATATGGGGGTGAGGACCAGACTCTGGTATGAGCAGGGCCTGCACTGAGATACCCCTTGCTCAGCCACTCACTGGCTACAGTCACTCCTTCATGGAGCCTGCAGGTGTATAGTCTGGCTCCCCTTACAGAAAGGAGCTGTCATTGGAGGTGGCAGGAACCTCCTTTTGGCTGTATGGCTAGTTGCCTGCTCCTCCAGGCGGTCTCTGTGGGGCCTCTCTGAGTTGCAGCCCCGTGTCTTGGCATTTGGGCCCATCCTGGGCCTCCCCTCCAGGCAGCAGAACTGTGGGGCTGCCCCATGTTCTCTCCAGGGCTGGGGCTGTGGGTTCTTGCTAGGGTTGTTTAAGTCACCACTCACACACTCATCTGTGATAGGAGGGCCTGGTGGAGCTCCTCCTAGGTTCCCCAGGCACCTCTTTTGGGAAGCCTCCCATAGCTCCCCACTCAGGGCGGGGCAGGGCTCAGCCAGGCCAGCTGCCTGGAGTCAAATAGGAAGCATTCTTTCTGAACCTGGAGCCACAGAGCAGAAACTAGGACTTGTGAAATCTGCTTTGGAGCAGCTGAGGACAGGCCAGAATCCACAGCCTGAAGGTCTGGCCTACCCACCCCACCCATACACCCTCCTTTCTCAGCTCCACCTGGGCCAGCCCATGCTGTCCCCAGGCCCTGCTCAGATGCTTTCCTTCATGGAGCCTGCAGTCACCCAGCCTTGGACGCTTCAGTTCAACCTTCATGATCTAGGTGTTTTGAAGTGCTCATCATGGACTCTCCTCCCCACCTCTCCTCCTGGTGGCTGCCAGGTTCTTCAGGATAGGAGCAATGCTGTATGTTGGCCTAGAACCAAGTGACAAAAGTCCCCTGAGATGGGCTGTTTCTGGAGTCATTCTTGGGCTGGGAGGGATGGTGAGACAAGAAGCTGCCTGCGCTGGGCACCTGCCCATGTTGTCTCCTGTACTCCTCATGGTAAACTCATGAGATAGGCATCTTCTGCTTGTTACTGCACACAATGAGATGACAAAAGTAAGACTTAGAATGCTTTGCTGAGGGTCCCACAGCTAAGGAAGGGTGGCCATTGTCTCTGGCTCTTTGGCACCGCACTCTGGTGCCTCTGGGAGCAGAAAAGGGTGGGGAGGAAAGGCATCAACCTGGATCTACTGTGTTTTGTGGATGGTTTCCTCTAATATCTGCACCATGGCCGTGCACCCACAGGCCCAAGTTCAGGCCAGTGTGAGCATGAGTTAAAATGACAAGGACACCCTGGGCCCTGGCATTCTTGATTGGGACCATCATCTTAACACCCCCTGAAGGTCAGAAGCCTCTGGCCCCAGGCTGGGCTTGCCATTTATCCTGCCCTGTTTACCTTGGCCCTCCTCCAGGCTTCCCTGGTCAGCAGGTTCAAGGGCAACCCCAGAAGTAGGCGGGGTGGCTGGGGGTATGTGTGCCCCAGGATGGGCACAACAGGCTGTGCTGCCTTTCTGAGCTGTGGCTCCCCCCACCCCCCACCCCGCTTCCCCACTCTGAGAAAAGAGGAACCTCCCTAGCAGTGTGGGAACCACAAGGACCTGGGGAATTGGGGGCAGGGGAGAGTACCACGCTTGTTTATCTGCCCCCGCAGGGCCCTCCCTCTGGTTCTTCTGGGGCTACCCTGGTAGCCCGAGGTAGAGTGCCTGATGCAGAATGGTGGCTGGGCCTTCCTTCCCTGGGGCTTGGGCTGGGGGTATTTCTGGTAGCCCGTGAAGACCAAGTTTTCCTTGGAAGCTGGATCTTGGTGCCTGCTCTGTGCCTGGCACTCTGCTGGACATTGTGAGGGTGGCAAAAGGTAGCAAAGACCTCCTTTTGTCCTGGGGGAGCTTCTACCATCACTGACTTCAGAGGAGGGAGAGTTTCTAACCCATGTGCTGCTGGATTCATGCTGACGGAGGGCAGGGGAGAAGGCAGCTGTGAGGGGCACAGGAGGCTTTCTGGCTGTATGAGGGTCTCTGGGCTGGGTTCTAAAGGACGGGGGTGGGGGGTTGTGTGGACCAGAAGAACAAACAGCAAGAACATTCTTGGTTTGCATGAGCAAATGTTAGCTGCAGGGATGAAATGTGGTAGTATTAAGGACTAGCGGGGAGACTGATGGCCCCAAGGGCACATAGTGGTGGTGGTGTGGGTGTGTGGGTGTGTGGGTGTGTACACATGTTGGGGAGTAACAGCATGTCAGTGTAGCTTCTGGGGTTAGCCAGATTCTAGGGTAAGCCTGAGGCCCGATCTGTCTTGCCATCTCTGGTGGTCTCCACCCTTCCTAGTGGTCCTAGCTTTGGCTCCGTTCCCAGGCCTAAACTCTCAGCCTCAGACCCTGCCTGGTGTAAGGCTCCCTTGTTTCCCTGCAAGCCCTCTGCCTCACTGGGGCCTGGCTTTCCCTTGCCTTTCAGAGGCCTGGAAAAGGATGGGAGCCTCGGCGAGGGTGTCACACTGAAGAAGCAGAGTGGCATGCATCTGACTCTGCCCGATGCCCATGATGCAGACTCCGGTAAGAACGTGCCCGTGGGCAGCTGCCCATGTGGGCCCACCGCTCCCTCTCCCAGCCTGAGCACAAACTGGGGAAAGTGGCATCTTCCCAGTCTGGCCAAACCCACCCTCCTCTTGGCCAGCCGTGGCACCAGAGCCTGGTGCTAAGAAACTAAGGAGCTGCCCTCGGGCATCTTTCTGAGCCCATCCTGGCTCTGGGGCGGAAAGTGGACTGCTGGAGCAGGCAAGGGACGGACCCAGCCTCCTGGGCAGGGGTGCAGAGAGGAGAGCCAGGGTGGAGAGTTGACTGTGGAGCACAGAAACCATCTCCCCTTAGGCTAAACTCAAGGCCAATGTCTGCCATTAAAATGTCCTTAGTAGATCGAGTGGAGTCAAGTAGAAAGGAATGAGCTGAGCTCAAATTTATAACTCTAAGCCCATAGAGAACTGTTTGAAAGGAGGCCCTGATTAAAGCAGAAAAGCAAAGGCACAAGAAGAATTAGTCACCCGAATGGAGTGTGAGGCAGTTGCGTTTAGTGGCATTGCTCATTTTTTCCACCTCTGCGGACATGAACCGAGATGCACCTTTGTTGTCACTGATGGAGCTGATTTCCGATGCCAAGCCCTGCACCTGACTTGACTTGGAGGCACATCTGAGGGGGCGCTGGGCTGAATGTGGAGCTGCTGGCTCCAAGGAGAGAACGGTGAAGGAGGGCATAGCGCCCTTGCAGTTAGGGAGGGAAGAACCATGAGCCAATTATTAGGACTCCACGTGCACTTGTCTTATAAACTGAAACCATCTGTGGTTTGCCCCAGGTCTCCTGAGTTTATTGGAGCCTTTATTGCCTCTGAGAGAGAGAGAGAGAGAAAGAGAGAAAGAAAGAGAGAGAGAGAGAAGTGCTCACATTTCACCTGCATGTGAATTGTAAATGTCAATGGCTTATATATCCTCAACGGGGACCCGTGTCACCCAGAACTGCCACCGGGGAGGTTCTCCAGAGGGCACAGGGTCTGACCTGAGTTGCTACCCAAGGATCCTTCACAGCACAACCTCAAGTGGACCCTTCTATATCAGATACGATAACATGCACTGGTGAAAACAGAAAGCAAAGAGCAAAAGGAAGAAAAGAAAAATTATCCACCGTTTCAAAATCCAGACCTTAATAATGGCCTTTCAGACCTTTTCTCTAGGTCCCTATTTCTTTCTTATACAAATGTGACCAGGGGCACCTGGGTGGCTCTGTTGGTTAAGCGTCCAACTCTTGGTTTCAGCTCAGGCCATGATCTCACGGTTCATGGGTTCAAGCCTTGCATCGGGCTCTGTGCTGCCAGCACAGAGCCTGCTTGGGATTCTCTCTATCTCTCTCTCTCTGCCTTTTGCCTGCTCATGCTCTTTCTCTCTCTCAAAATTAATAAATAAACATAAATAAATAATCATACACTTTTCTAACATGCTGTTTTTCACCTAACTATATAATGTGAACATCCTTCTACATCGGTTTCCAGATATATGTGTCATTATTTTAATGACTGCAGGGTCTTGTACGAATGTACCCTCACTTATTTTGAATCACTCCCTATCGTTAGACATTCAGATCATTTCTGTTTTCAGTAGTGCAGGCACCTTTGCCAGCATTTATGACTATCTTCTCTAGTGATAGACTCTTGGAAGCAGGCTTGCTGCCTGACACTCCTCAATCCCAGCCATGGGTGAGGGTACAAGGAGGGCCCTTCCCAGTGCTCTGTGAGCTGTTTTGCAGCTGCCCGGCCGTGGGGCTGCTCCAGTCACTGCTCCGACTGTGCTGCTCAGCCCTCTCCCCTCTTGCTCTGCAGGGTCTCGGCGCGCATCATCCATCGCAGCCTCCCGGCTGGAGGAGGCCATGTCAGAGCTGACTGTGCCGAGCTCAGTCCTGAAGCAGGGCCCCATGCAGCTGTGGACCACGCTGGAACAGATCTGGCTCCAGGCTGGTGAGTGTCTCCGGCCCCAGTGACACCCACCTGCCCGCCTGCAGGCCTCTCAGCTGTGCGCTGCCCTGGAGGGAAGAGTGTGGGGCTATGAGGGCCCCTGCCAAGGCCTGGGTAGACTGTAGTACTCATGGAAAGGCCTGGGGATCAGAAACCTGGAGCCCTGGTTCCAGCTCTTCTTTGCTTGGCCCAAGAAAAGTCACTTAATCTGTCTGGCTGTGGGCTTCCTTCTGCACCAAATGGGGACAGGACCTGCCTGCCTACCTGGGAGAGGCTGTCTGTTAGCAAATATAAGTGTAAGAAGATTTGAAGAAAGACCACATAGATGGATAGTCTTCTTAGTCTCAAAAACAGGCCCATCCCTCCTTCTTGCCCATCTTCCCCTGAGTAAAACCAGTTAGTACTCAAACCCTAGAGGCTCACAGAGAAGAGGTGAGGGCTGGCAGTGTAGTTCATTGAAAACAGAGGGCTGATAACACTGGGATGGCCATTCCCTCTTTATTTTTTTTTAATTTTTTTTAATGTTTACTTATCTTTGAGAGAGAGAGAGATCGAGACCAAGCATGAGCAGGGAAGGGGCAGAGAGAGAGGGAGACAGAATCCAAAGCAGGCTCCAGGCTCTGAGCGGTCAGCATAGAGGCCAATGTGGAGCTTGAACCCACAAACCGTGAGATCATGACCTGAGCAGAAGTCAGATGCCTAACCGACTGACCCTCAGGTGGCCTCTTGATAGGTAACTGGCACCACTGCCACCTGGGAATTTGAGGGACAGTTAGTGTTGGGGAGGCAGGCAGCTTCAGGGTCACACACAGCTGGGTTCTTTTTTTATTATTATTTTAGACAAGAGCCGGAGGGGCAGAAGGAGAGAGAGACAGAGAGAAGCTCAGGCAGCCTCCAGAGTGTGGAACTCGATTCAGGGCTTGATTTCACAACCCTGGGATCATGACCTGAGCTGAAATCAAGAGTTGGACACTCAACCAACTGAACTACCCAGGTGCCCCACAGAGCTTGGATTCTAATGCCAGCCCCTTTCTGCCTGTCCTGATCATGAGCTATGAGCTGACGTGTGTAAAGCAGTTAGTGCAGCGTGGGACACCAGTAAATGGTGCTTGGTCTCTGTCCCATCCACTATAGTCATGCTGGAGACAGAAGCAGGATGGCCCCCAGTGGTGACCGTCCTTGAGCCTCCACTAAGGATTCCAGGGAAGCACTTGCTGGGTTTGAGAATTTCATCTAAGCCGGGGTGAGAGGTGGGTTCAAGTGAAAGGGGAAAGAATCAAGGCTATCAATGTACCTGAATGACACAGAATAGCAGCAGCAGAAGAAGAAAAAGGAAGGTAGCAGAATAAGTGCAATCCTTAGAGGCTCCTGGGTGGCTCAGCCGGTTAAGCGTCTGACTTCGGCTCAAGCCATGATCTCATGGTTTGTGAGTTCGAGCCCCATATCGGGCTCTCTGCCCTCAGCAGAAGTCTGCTTCGGATCCTCTGTCTTCCTCTCTCTCTCTCTGCCCCTTACCCCCCTCTCAAAAGTAAAAAATTAAAAAAAAAAAAAAATAAGTGGAATCCTAGAAACGCACCAGGCCAACATGGCCTTCTGATCGAGAACTGCCCGAGTGAAGCTCCTCGCCTGTTTTCTGGTTACCCTGAGTGCCCATCTCTACCCAGGGGGTGGCGCCTACAGACATCCAGGGGAGATGCAGAAGACACTGCATGTAGATGGTTCTGGAGACTGGCAGACATTGCAAGTCAGAGGCAGAATGTGTTTACCTGGGAATCTGAGGTTTCCCGCTGCCTGGATTTCACATATGGTCCTATTAGCATGCAGTACTCCCCCTACTCCCCCACCATAGGTTCTGAATGTGGCGGAGGGGGACAGTTGGGCCAGGATTTACAGGCTAAACAGGGAAGCATTTTAATAATGCAAACATTGCCACAGCTAGCATAGGAAGGTCCCTTAGGATGCTAGGGATGTGTGGGAGCTGTGTTCCACAGCCGGCTTGTTGCATCCTTAGTAGGAAAAGGAATGTTGAAAACTCCAGAAGGATATTAAAAAAGGCCTCCCCTTAGGCAGAGAGCCCCCTGTCATCTGCTAAGACATGAAGCCGTAACGGCTCCTAAGAGGCACACCAGAGCCCTGGCCCCTACATGTGCTTGGGGTAGGAAGCTGCCCACACTGGGCCTTCACCAACTTCAAGGGGCACATCAGCAACCTGGCGATCAGATCCAGAGTTGTGCATTGCCTACTCTAGAGTTCCCAAGGCCTTTGGTTTAATGACGCATGTTGTTTACTACCATCAGCAAATGAACACATTTTTGCATTTCACAAACCTCCTTGCGTTTCTCAAGTATGCTGCTTTATGCTCCGGATGCTAGTGCATCCTGGTAACTCCAGGGAAGGAGTAAGCCTGTAATTAGGCTTGGGAATTATCGGTGTAAACACATGCCTTTCGATAACTTGCACATTAGCCTTTCTTCTCTGGATGTTATCCTAGATACTCAGCCTACAGAGAACTCTCAAGAACAAAATCTGAATGCCACGAATGTGGTGCCAAGTAAGGGTTGGGCAGAGTGGCATTAGGAGACAAGTTTGGGTGTGTGTGACCAATCCAAAATGGCAGTGGCTTCTGCAAAGTAGATGCTTTGTAAGAAAAACAAAGCAAGCGTCTACTTTGCAGAAGCCACTGTAACAACTCAGAAGCCATTGTAACAACTCAGAGATGGAGGCCTTGACTGGGATGACAGCTGTGCTCTCCTGGTCCAGGGACCCAGGTTCCTTCCATTTCATTGGCTCTGCTCTACCTGGGGAGTCACTCTCACCCCTGTGATCTATGATGGCTCTTCACCACATTCACCTTCCCAGGCATAACCAGGAAGAGTGGGAGAAAGGGACACCCCCTCCCGGTCAGGGCATATTTTGGAATTTGCACTAATCACTTCCCCTCATGATCCACCAGCCAGAACTTAGTCACATGACAGCAACTAGCTGCACAGGACTGTGGGAAATGTCACCGTCCTGGTTGCCTATAAGCCCTGTTAAAAATCAGGGGCTCTGCGCGTCGGGCTCTGGGCTGACGGCTCGGAGCCTGGAGCCTGTTTCGGATTCTGTGTCTCCCTCTCTCTCTGCCCCTCCCCCGTTCATGCTCTGTCTCTCTCTGTCCCAAAAATAAATAAACGTTGAAAAATCAGGGGCTCTGTCATTATAGGAGAAAGTGGGGATAGATTGAGGGACAGCAGCCACAGCCAGAAAGGGAAGGAAGAAAGTGTGCCAGGTTCTTTATTCTGAGAATGGGAGGATTCTGGAGCAGTCTGCGCTCCATAAGCTACCAGCATCACCAGCCAGCATTTGCTGAGCACTTACTGAATGAAGGGCTGCCCTTCTTCAAGCCTCTTCAAGCCTCCGCCCATCCCAGTCAGATGTGAGAAGCATCACGGAGGGCTTCCACTTGAGAGATCCGTTCCAGGAATGTTGCCTCTTTAGCAGAGGGTCTGTGTGATGATGGGAGAGGCACCAGGACTAACAGATGCTCCAGGATCCTGTGTGTCGAGAGGTGCCTTCCAGAAGAGCAAGATGGCCCACCTCCCTCTTTCACTGAAGCTCATGTCTCTGGGAGCTAACAGTGTGCTAGAGAAAGGAAGACAGATGTAGGGAAGAGATCCCCTAACCTGGAAGTCCAGGGCACTCATGGGCGGCCATGGGCTTTCCCTCAGCGGGGGGAAGTTGGCCCAAGTCCCAGCTCCCAAATGGCGGATTCACCACGTCTGGGCACTGGGCACAGAGCTCCAACTGCTAAACAGATCCGTCGAGCAAGAGCCAGTAACCCCACTGCTCCAGGCTGAATCTGTGCCCAGAAACCCTTTGCCCAAGGCATCTCAGAATGGGAGACCCAGCCTTCTATGGGGACAATACTCAGGAGGCCCTGGGCACTGGCAGGTAACGGCTGCCGCGCTGTCAGCTGGGCAGACTGGAGAACTGGGGTGGGTGGCCAGGGCAGTGTCTGACAGTCATGTTTATTATAACATTGCAGTCAAGGGAGAAACAGCCTCACCAGTGCCCCCCGCCCACCTCCTCTCGTGCTTTTCCTCCATTCCTCCTCATCCCTCTCTTTGTCTTCCCTCACGCTCCCCTCTGTCCCAGCTCCCCGCCCTTCTCCCTCCTGCCTTCTGTGCCTCCTTCCCACGTACCCTCTTCTCTTGCTCTGGCTTTTTCTTCTTCTTTCCTCTGCCTGCACCTCCTCCTCCCAGCTGCAGAAATAGTGAGGAGAGCATTCAGGGACAGGAAGTCAGGAGCCCAGGCCCTGCAGCTTTGATTCCCTTGTGGCCTGAGGTAAATTGGGCCCCCTCTCTGGGTCCCTGGGATGGAGGGTCTCAGACCAACCTGCAAAATGCCTTCAGACCTTCAGATTCTCAGTGTTATTCCTTCGGTTCCATGGTTGTCTCTCTCTTTCCTTCCTTGTCCGCCTCCCTTCTGTCACCTTTATTCTGGGTGTCCATATGTCCTGATGGTCTGCTCCATGAGGAGGACACCTGTTTCCTTTAGGGGGATAGTTTTGGTGATCCCTTCTGGGGTTCAAGGCTAGCTAAGGGCCTAACCTTAACTTCTCTCCTAAGCTTTTCCCTGAGGGACCTCTGCCTTTAGCCTGAGTGCCAGGTGCACTCTCACATGGGGAGGCTCCTGAAAGGCCTTAGACGTGACCCTGGGCCCTCCCTCCCCCTGCTCCTCAGCTTAGAACTAGTCCAAGGGCAAGGCCCTCCTTGCAAAGAGGGTGTGCAAATAGCCGGTGAAAAGTGAGTTCATCCCCCAACCTGGGGGTGGGGTGGAGCTTTGCTTTGGCCGAAAGACTGGAACCAGCTCAGGGTGCAGGGTTAGATCAGGATGCCTCAGAAAAAAAAAAAAAAAAAAAACAATAAAAGGGACTGTTGCAAAGCTCCAGGGAACAGATGTTTTCCATTTGGAGCCTGCCGGGAGAAGCACAGAGGGGGGGCTGGTAGAGAGAGATGGACAGAAGAGGGAGAAAAGCTGAGACAGAGAGGTAGGAGGAGAGGTCAAGAGCAGGCAGAGAGGAGATGAGAGGAGTAGGGAAATCGGGAGGGAGAGAAAATGAGCTGAGGGGATGGGAGAGGGGCCCTCGACACTGGGGACAGCTAGGTCTGTTTGCTGGGGTGGTGAACTGGACCGTGAGAATTCAAGGAAAGTCCAGTAACAGGGAGTGTTCCTCCAGCCCTGGCGGGGGGAGGCCCAGATGGGTGGGCACCTTGGGGCCCTAGCAGTCAAGGCCAGGAGGTCAAGAAATCAGGGCAGTGGGCGGGTGTGGTGCCACGCTATAGCCAGAGCATAGGCTGGCTGACTGTCTGGGGAGCACCATGTTTGGTAAAACAGTTGCCCAGGGACGCTGAGGCTAGGAAGAAGGGGTACACTGCAGCCCCCAGACCTGTGGGCCTGTCTGTAGGTCAGAGGCCCCGCCCTGGAGTCTGAGCATGCCAGGGACTGTCTGCAAGGCAGCCAGGAGCCCTCAGGAGACCTTACTTCTCTGGCTCTGTTCTGTGTCATCTGGTTTCCTGCCTAACTGGTAATGAAGTCCATCGGACCAAAGCAGCCCTACCTATTTTTCAGGGCATGTTCTCTGCTGTATGGCCAGCCCGACAAGGGCTAGGGCCACAAGGAAAGAAGGAGGTGGGGATCCCTGTAATTGAAATCTGTTGATACGAAGGCACTGTGAGGAGTCGCCAAGGGAGACCCCAGGAGCAGCCTCCAGAGACAGGGACTCAGGAGACAGGACAGCAAGTTGTAAACAGCTTAATGAGCCGTGCCAGGACCAGGCAGGCAGGCAGGTGGGCTGGGCCTGCTGGGCAAGGTCTATGGGAGTGGAGAGCCTAGCCTCTGAGCTGAGCTCCTGGTGGTAGATAGAGGAAGCAGCTACAGGGGCTGGTGCAGGACAGGCCTCCCCGCCTCCGGCACTCACACCATACGCTTCCTTCTGCTTCTCCCCCTCTCCTCCAGTGACCCTGGGGAGTTCGGGCAGGTCACAGTGGAGCCCAGCCCTCCAGGTCTGCACAACCTCCCTTCTGTCTGCCTGTCTAAGCACCCCTGCACTTTCAGGCCCCCGCTCCAGTGTTGCCTCCCCCCAGGAAGACTTCCCTGGCCACACCAGCACAGCTGACCTGACCCCTTCGGAGTGCCCGGAGTTTTCAGAATTGGCACTTGGCGCTCCATTGCCCTGGCTCCCTCCAGCAGTTTGGTCGCTCCGCTGCCCCACCTCCCCCCACCTCCCCTCTTTATCCTTCTCATGTGGGTGGGCCAGGCACATGGTCAACACATCGTAGTTGCACACTGGGCCCTCAGTTATGAAGGCACCCTGCTCAGAGCCCCAGGCAGCAGCTCCAGAAGAGAACGTGACAGCACAGCAGAGGAGAGCTTAGGCAGAGTTAGACAAACCCCTCCCTGCAAGGCCCTGGGCTCTAAGGCTGCCCTTCCTGGCCTCACCTTCCTTCACTTTCTGCCTTGGGACTCTGCAGTTCAGGTTGTCTACAGGGACAAGAGCCTGCGTTTCTCTTTAGCCTTATCATGGGGGCCTGGCTCCTCTGTGTTTACTTAATTCTTACAAATTCTCATCTCCACTAGAGACAAAAAGAGTACCCTTGCTCAAAAAGGCCTCTGTAGTATTGTAGGATGTGGCAAACTACTTTGATTACACAATGAACCTTAGGCAACATTCACGCTGAGTACCCCCAAATGCTGTGTGCTGCAGTTGAGGCCTTAGGCTTCCTTCCTGCTTCTTGTTGAAACAGGAAGATGATGCCTGGGCCCAGGTTTTCCACCTTGTTCTGGGAGCTTCTTTGGGGATGTCTGTTATCTACCCGCCCCAGACCTGAATTAGTGTAACCTGAATTAGTGTAACCTCAGCCCTTGGCCTGTGCTAGGAACAGCTCCTGGCAGAGCCACAAGCCAGGCTCTGCGTGCCCTTCTGTGCTCCCATCTGTGTGCAGGCACCAGCCCCGGGAGGGGCAGCTGAGCCCAGGGCTCCCGGAGAGGAAGGCTGAGTGGGCCATGAGGCCGTGCTGCAAGCCCAGCCAGCCTGTTTCTAAAAGTGCCTGTTGTGGGTGTGTACCTGTGCAGCGTGGATCTGAAATGTGCCTTTATGTGGGCTGGCCTGAGATCGGAGAGATGGCCCCATTTTCCACAGATCTGCAGGGAAGAGGGCAAACTGGTTGTGGGACAGATCTTTCCTGCTTGTTGGTAAAAGGCACGTGCATTACCTATTCTCTCAGTGTGGCAGAAAGCCCTGGGCTTTGGAGAGAGGCCGGAGCTGCTAGGAGCCCAGCTCTGCCTCACCCCTTTCCACTGAGGGACTGGAGTGACGCCCTGCCTCCCTCAGCCTGGTTTGTTAGCACAGGGCTCATGAGAGCACCTCCTAGGAGGGTCAGATGAGAGTAGACACTTTGCAGAAGCAGGCCTTGGCCCACAGTCTCAAGGAGTGTGGGCCTTGTGGTAGCACACACCTGCATCCTCCTGATCAGCTTCCATCCCCCACCCCGAGACTCAAGGTCACCAGGTGAAGTGAGGGACGCTGCAGAAAGCCACCTGACCTTTACAGACGCCACCCGTGCCCCCACTGCCAAGCTTGGAGGTCAAGACAACCTGATGCAAACCCTAGGTCCACAGCTGACTCTCCCTGTGGTCTTAAGGTCACTTCCCTACCCTCTCTGTGCCCCAGTTTCCTTCTCCCTGAAGCAGGGTAATAAAAGTGCTTGTTCTACAAGCTGCTATGAGCTTCAGTGGAGACGGTCCGTGTGGAACATGTAGCGCGGTGCCTGACACCGAGTGAGCGCTCGGAAACCATTCTCTGCTATTGCCCCCACGGCCCAGAGCCAGCCCCGCCCATGCTGTGACTCGAGGGATGGCTTCCACCACCTGAGACCCTCCACTCTGGGGGCTGCCAGTCGGATGCAGGGAGGGGTCCTCTGCCTCTGGCTTTTCCTACCGCTGTCACCTCCCACTGTCCTTCTGGTTTCACAGCTGAGCTGTTCATGGAGCAGCGACACCTCAAGGAAGCGGGTTTCTGCATCCAGGAGGCAGCGGGCCTCTTTCCCACCTCACACTCGGTACTCTACATGCGGGGCCGGCTAGCCGAGATGAAGGGCAGCTTGGAGGAGGCCAAGCAGCTGTACAAGGAGGCACTCACGGTGAACCCCGACGGTGTGCGCATCATGCACAGCCTGGTGAGTCAGCCCCCCGGCCCCCGAGAAAGGCATCAGGGCCCTTCTGCCCTCTCACCCTCTCCACTGTCTACAGGTGCCCTGCCGCCCCTGTTCCCTGGTGCTTGGGGGGAGGTGGCTTCCTCCCTGCTCTGTTGGGGGACACAAGTGTCTTACGGAGGCAGGGCCATTCCCCTTCAATCAGAGCCTGGCTGAGTTGATGAAAAAATGTAGGTTTGGTTGATATTCCTTGTGACTTCCTTTTTGCTGTAAGTTTCGGTAAAGCAGTGTAGCCCCAAAGGGCTTTCGCTATTCCTCATCAGACCCTTGCCCTGGACACACTAGACAAAATGCTCTGCTTTCTGGGAGTCCCCAGTGCCTCCGTGATCACCAGGCTGCCTCTCCCATTTAGGAGGAGCTCTGTGCCTCTTTGGTGTCATTTAGAGGATGTCCTGAGATGGGCTGTCACGTCAGCCCTGACTCAAGCACACATGGAAAATGGCCCCTGGGGTGGTAAGAGGGCCCAGCGGCCCCCAGTCCGGCAACATGGCACTCAGGACGTGGGTGCCCAGGGCTCGGTGACTTTCCATGGGAAGGTTTGGAGGCAGAGAGCAGGATGCTGGTGTTCTTGGCCTGGCCTTGCCATTCTCTTTCTGGGTGATCATGGGCTTCTCTGAACCTCGGTTTTACTTATCTGTGCAGTGGGGATTCTCTGGTGCAGGAAACATTTACTGAATACCTGCTCCGACAGTTGGTATAGTAGACTAGGGATAGCTGTTTTTTTCCCTTCCTTCCTTAGCTGCTTTTAGAGAGCCAGTATCAGGATAAATGTAATGATCTGCATGTATACAGGCCTGCACATGCACAGTGATTTTTGAAGTATAATTCATGAGCATACCATTAGCTACATGGTCTTCCCCTGTCAGGGTCCAGGTTCCACCTCAGATGTCCCCCTTTGACAATTCTTTAAGGGGAGCAACCATGAGGGCGTCACTGACACCTGCCACATGGAGAACACAGAGGGATCAGACTGACTCCAGATGGCTGGAGGGTTATCATTGCCAAAAGGGGTCTGATTCGTTCACGAGAAGCCACAGGGAGTTCGATTTCCGCTCAGTGTCAGGAAAAACCGTACAGCTCTTAGAATAGTCCAAGTACAAACTCAGGAACCGTCTGCTGAAGACACTGCCAACAGAATGGAAACACCACTTGGGGGAGGAGCTGGGCCAAGTCATCTTTACAAGGTCCCTTCCAGCCCAAGAGTCCCTGAAAACAGATTACAGTAGAGACTCCAAGCTCAGCTATTACTCCTGCTGCCCAATTTCTTAAAGGATATCTACTTTGGACCCATGTGAATGTTCAGCGTTAGTTGAAGAAAGCCCACGCAGTGACATCACACCTGGCCCATGTTCCCCTCCACATGGCTCTGTGTTGCCTTGCAGTCTGCTCAGCAAATGTTTGTTTTTTGCAAGGCACGTCCTCCTTCCTCCCGCAATTCAGACATGAGTTCCTCTGACAAATGCCTCCCCGGAGGTCACATCCAGACACTTGATGAGGGAGGTGGGAGGGAGGATGTGGGCTCTGTCATCAGGCCTGCAGCCAGGCAGAGATGTCTGCCTTCCACTGCGCTCAAGGATATGTGCCTGCCGGCTCAGTCCCTAAAACCCAATAACAAGTACAATTTTGAAGTAACAGTGTACCATTTTTCATTTATGCTTATTATTGTTTGTAGCGATTTTCCTGAAATTGAAGCAGTTTCCTAGGGTGGGTTTCCATGGTAACTGAATAGCTGTCCAGAGTGGCTCCCTGCAGATGTTTCTGAAATGGTCCCTTTTCTCTTCCCGGGGTGCCTTGCTGATTTGATGAAATTAGAGCAAGTCAGGGCCAGGCCTGCCCACTGTTGAAAGTTACAAGCAACCAGAGGGGCAGTCGGCTCTGGCGTGGGCAGCCCATTTGCTTTCCACATGCTCTGTTCCTGCCAGCATCCCACACATATGCATGAAGAATAGCAAATTGCAAGCCTGGAGATTTATTAAGCACTGTTTTCCCAAAGACACAGGAAGGAACACTTTGGTATGTTGATCACCAGCATTCCCTGTTGTGAGTGCCTTCCCTGTGCTGGCTTCAAACTCAGGACATCTAGGATCTAATCCTGGCTCTGGCCCCAATTCACTTGGGTGATTTAGGAAAAGACACACTTAACTTCCATGTTCCTGATGTCTCCTTTTGTAAGTGAATAATAATCTACATCATTCTAGGTCACTTCTAATCAAATGAGGTGGCACATGTGAAAGTGCTCCTAAAAGTCTTCAGTGCAACATCAGAGAAGGCAGAACAACGTATAAACCTCTAGTCTCCAGTCCCATAGCCGTGACAGACATTGCTAATCAATCACAGAACTTTTTCTCACCGAGCACACACGTGACCTTTAGATGTTCTTTACCATGGTGCAACATCAGGGGAACCACTACCTGTTGGTCTAAGTCAACTTGGCATTTATGTAAGGGATTTGCCATAAAAATAATAGAGAGTGACGGAGACACATCAGTTGTCTCAGCCTTCATGAACTCTGGAGGTGGGTGCATTCTTGGAGAACTATCCAGAGAAAAAAATGTGAAGGGGAACTGACACCCATCCAGACCCCCATGCAGTCAGTCATTGCCAAGGCAGGTTCCCAAGGAGTGCATCCTGGCCTTGCCACACCACGGTGGTTCTCTGAGGACATCAGCCTCTGATAGGTGCAAGGAGAGGAGAGGCACCCCTCCCCTGAGAGCACAGCCACCCACAGGCTGGGCCAGGAGAGCTCTGGGTCCCTCGGTGAGCTGTGTGGGTGCCAGCTTCAGCCTTACAGTCCTTAGGGCAGGATCGTCAAACACCAGGGGGGCCAGCCTCAGGGCCTCTCCCTAGGGCTGTGTGCATGGGGACAGGAACTTTGAGGACAGGCCAGAGAAAGCTTCTGGGAGTGGAAGGTGATTGCTTTTAGGAGGCAGGGTCCTGGCATTTCTAAGAAAATGAACTTTGGCCCCGAAGCAGGTTCTCTATTCTCCAGGTCCTGCCACCCTCCCTGCCCTGGATGTGATGGGAGGCATTTCCATGGTTCAGGCTCCACCCTGGGCTCAGCTCAGGCTTTTCTACCCAACAGGCAGGAAAGAGACACCAGCTTAGCGGTGCTTTGCCAGGGAAGAGTCTCCACTGTGCCTCAGCAGTGCCCCAGAAATGTCTGTGCCGTCAAACCCCAGCCCTGCAGGCGGCCACCTCCACTAGGCTCACGGAGGGCCAGGTTGCTTCAGGAGACTTCCAGGTGCAGAAAGAAAATGCCATGCTCTCTGCAGATGGAAATTCCCAGTGAAATCTCAGGAGCAGATCCTAACAGTCTTTGCCAGCTAGGTCTCAGCCTCCCCAGCAGGTAGCCAGAAACCCTACTCACTCAGCCTGGGCGTTCAGCACTTAACTTACAGGCAGAAGAATCTCATTACGGAGGGAAAGCCTGAACTCGACTTGCCTGCTCTGAGGAAACAGGAGAAAGGAAGCAGAGGAGTTGGCCCCCAGGTGACAGTGTTTTTCAGAAGGGCTCCATGGGCTTGGTGGAGAGGAATCCGAGGTGCTTACACCCCTCTCTGAGCCTCTCTCTGCCCTGCCACCTCTCAGGAGTCCTTCTGCATCTCCGAGGGAACAAGGATGCCTGGGGAAGGCAAGGAACCCAGGAGGGACTAATGGAATGGTCAAGTCACTGAGAGCCCTCCCAGGAGGACCATGAGGTCCCCTGACTTTAATGGTGGGAGGGTCACTAACTAGCCTCAGCCACAGGCTGACTCATTCTCCTTGCCCACCCCTTGCTTGAGCCAGGAGTGTGGATGCTTTGATGCAGCCTGTCTCACTGCAAGAGACAGCTCAAGAGCGTCGGCCAGGAGTGGACAGGCATGCTGCATCCCTGCACCTGTGTCTGTGGGCGGCCCCCACCCTGCTGTCCCAAGGACAGGCTCTGGGGTTTCTTCGCGCCTCTCTGGCCAGGCTTCCCTGCTCCTCACTGGCTCTTGCCCGTGGTCATGCTTTCTTCTTAGGCCAGAGTTCCAGGCTCTCATTGCCCCGTCTCCCCAGAACGCTTTCCTCCTTGGGCACCCCAGCAGCAAGGGGGGAAACTGCCCTAAATGAACTTTGGCTCCTGTGATGTAATTCCTGGGGATGTAATTTCTGAAGCAGTCCTGGCCAGGTAATCCAGCCTCTTCTGTCTCCAGATGCCCCTGGAAAGACAGGAAGACAGCGTTTCTGTCGTCCATTACCCCAATGAGAGTGGGGCAGTGAATTATTTCTCTGCATTCATTCCCTCTCGCTCCCAGCATGGGGTTTGCTGCCTCGTTCCTCAAGTGGGCTTGAGGGATCAGGGGCATGGCCATAGTGTGGCCAGCTCAAGAGACTCTGGCCCCTCTTTCCCCACGCTGGGGCTTGCCGCACCTGCCCTAAGTCCCTGGAAGCTCCCCACCACCATTCCTGTGCTCCCTAAGGCGAGGCCTGAGTCAGCCAGGACCAGAGCTCCACCCTGCCTGCCCCGAGGTTCTGGGTTAGGCCTTTTGCAGGTGCTGTGGGAATCCTACAACAAGCTCTGCTGTCTGAGGCCAGACAGGTGAACTCTGGATGCACAGAGCTCCTGCCATCCTCCTCCCCTGACTGGCCCCATCCCCAATCCTGGAGGGCAAGACTAGACTGGAGAGGTGACACATCTAAGACTGACAGATAGCCCTGCCATCCCTTGAGTTCTGAAAGCCTTAGAGATTACTTCCCCTCACTGGCTCAGTTTTCTCTTGTCTCAAATGGGGATAATAATTCAGGCCCTTGTGACCTCAAAGGGAAGATTTTAGGGCTCAGATAGGCTGAGTGCTGTGAAAAGGTAAGTCAGCACCAGGCATTTTTGTCATCATTCATGTGGAGGATGTGATAGCAAATGGCCTAAGGCTGAGCTCCACCTGTGACCAGACTGCTTGACTTCCTGCTGTGGGACAAGGGTCATTGGCCCAGATTCCCTTGGGCTGCCTGGTGGCCCATGGTGCCAGCAGGGTGCTGAGAAGGTAGGGAGGGGATGCTGGGCAAGGACCCAGGGCCTCAGAGCTCCCTGTAGTTTTCCTCTGAAGCTGTGTGGCTGGGGTTTTTTTCTTTTTATGTTTCTATTTATTTTTGAGAGAAAGAGAGAGAACGAGCATGAGCAGGGGAGGGACAGAGAGAGAGGGAGACACAGAATTCAAAGCAGGCTCCAGGCTCCGAACTGTCAGCACAGAGCCCAACGCAGGGCTCAAATTCAACAAACCGGGAGATCATGACCTGAACTGAAGTCAGTCAGACACTCAAGCGACTGAGCCACCCAGGCGCCCCTGGCTGGGATGGTCTTTAAGCCCCAGTGTCAGAGCCAGCTCGTGTCTAGAGGTTGGAACACAGCCTTCAAGGCTAAGTGACCTGGACTTGAGTCCTACTTTGCCTATATTCACTATTCCTCCATGACCAAGTCCTTCAACCTCTCAGAACCTCAGTGCCCTCATCTGTAAAGTGGTAATCACAATGCCAAGCACCTAGGTCTCTCGTTAGAATTAGGTTAGGGGCACCTGGGTAGCTCAGTGGGTTAAGCATCTGACTTCGGCTCAGGTCATGATCTCGCAGTTCATGAGTTCGAGCCCCATGTTGGGCTCTGTGCTGACAGCTCAGAGCCTGGAGCCTACTTCAGATTCTGTGTCTCTCTGAGCCCCTCCCCTGCTCACACTCTGTCTCTCTCTCAAAATAATAAACTTAAAAAAAATTTTTTTTTTTTTAAGAATTAGGTTAAATAATTGTGTAAGTGAATGGCCCAGTGGTTGGGGTTACTTTTACCTTTTTCACTGTGAAGCACAGCTCCCAGGCCAAGTTCAGATGCTCTTTGTTTGCAGAGGGAAGTAGAGCCAAGAGCCAAGTTCCAGAGATTCTTTGTAGCAGAGCCTCTCTGTCCTTCCTGAGCCCATCAGGCGAGTCTGGCCAAGGCAGAGATGTGCAGGACCCGGGCCCCAAGTGCCCTGTGCCTGGGACAAGGGTATACACAGTGCAAGGCCACGCTGACCTTAGCCGAGAGCAGGGAATGCCTGCTCAGTAGGCAGGAGTCTGAGTTGAGGGTGAGAACAGTTTCACAGCTGGGCTCTTCAGCTAAACGGGCATGATGTGAGGCTGCTGGGAGGAGCAGCAGGGAAGGCCAGGTTCTAGGGAGGCCCTGCTTGGCTTTCCACTATGGGCTCTGTTGTGGTCAGGCAGGTTCAGCCTCTGCTTCCTGACTTTCAGGAGGAAAGGTGTCCTGAGCAGCTGAAAAGTGAAACCCAGTGCCTGGCCCTCTGAAGGTTCCCTGCTCTGAATGAGGCTGGCAAACACACAGATGAGCAGGTTTGCTGGTTCCTGGGGCCTGATGCCTCAGGGTCCAGGACACCCCACCTGCTCTAGGCTTCTCCCTCCTTGTTGGCTTCCTGAGCTGTGGCAGGTGGCTTTGAGAATGCAGGCAGCCTGAAGGAACCGGAAGGCCCAGAAGTCTTGTGCTGGGTGTGCAGAGACCCTGAGTTCTCTCACACACATACAGTCCCTCTTCACAGTCAGCTTCTGCCCTACCAGCTCCGGTAGACAGGAACATTGCTCTGTTTGGCAGGAAAGTTCAGCAGGAACGTCTTGTTGGCCATTTGACCTCCTCCTGCTGGGGTTTTATTGCGAGTTTTCTCTCCCTCGTCCCTTCCCAATACTACCTGAGGTCTGCATTCCCTGGTGGGAAAGTAGAGTGGACGGGGAGGGAGAAGGGAGTTCCAAAGGCTCACTGTGTGGGGAGGTGGGAGGGCAAGGCCAGCATGGGCCTCACTGGGGTTCAGGCCCGTGTCCACCCACCTCATTCCTGGGCTGACACAGCCCCCAGACCACACGACGCACCCTCAGCCCTGGTTCAGAGACCTGCGAGAGGGTGAAGGCAGGTTCCCCTGGCTCTGGCTCAGGACTTTTGGAAAATCTTGGGCTTCACTGTGGTCTCCTAAAGTCCTCACCAACCCTGACGAGGAAGTGGAAGGGATGCCTTCTGTCAGGCTGTCATAGACTCAGGTCAGAACAATAGTTAAGCACTGTCGGCTTAATTTCGCTCCAGAATCGATGGTCTGAAAGACTCATCGTGTCTGGAGGGTGCAGCAGGGTCCAGCCTTCCCCTTGTCCAGTATGCCAGCACCCACCCCTCCTGCCCAGAGAGGGGAGCTTCTGAAATGGCACCACCCCACTCACTGCCCACCACAGGGTATTCACTTTGAGAACATGAAGTCCAGGCTCCTGACCTAGCCCTGAGGGCCTAGCTGTGCTCCTGGGTAGGCAGAGCCTCCAGCTGGCCCAGAACCTGAAACCAGCCCAGAATGTGGGAGGAGGAAAGGCCCAGCCCCCTGCCTAGGGACAGAGCTGGCAAGGGAGCCCCCCAGGATGTGATGGGCCTTCTCATCAAGCCAGTGTTTATCTCTGAGCCTGGCCCTGGCCTTGTGAAGACAACCCCCACCGAGAGGCCCACCGAGAGGCTGAGCCTAGAGGCCCACCGGTGTTCCTGGACATCTCACCTCTGTGAGGGTGAGGGACAGGAGGAGGAAGGAAGGCCTGGGTTCTGCCACAGGAGCATGGCCACCTCTGCTACTCCCGAAGACCCCCACCTTGCTGGGCTCCAAGTGAATCGGTGGAGCTTGTCAATCAGGTGCTGGGTGGAGTCTAGAAGGATTTGTGCCCCTTCTCCTAAAGGGGAGGGAGGACCAGCCCCGGGGGCCTTGGAGCTGCCCCAGGTCCAGGAGGGATGTGGTGATATGTGGGCTCTGTTCTCAGCCTGGAGAGACACCTCATTCCCAGTCTGGTTGGACAGGTTGAGGCTGACACACCTGGGAGGACCTGGGGCCTGCTGGGAGGTGGGGGGGGGTGGGGTGGCTGAGCTGGAGCTGGAATGTGGGCCGACCCCCTCCCCCCACACACACCACAGGGTGTGTCAGCCTCAGGGTGGGTGGAGGGAGCAGCCTCAGAGGTGACCCCACCCCAGGCTCCTCCCTGCAGCCCTAGGGTCCTCTTGAAGAGGGCTCCTGGGACCAGGAGGCTCTAGCACCTCTAGCTACTTCCCTGCTTCCCAGCTGGAAAGGCTGTTACAGAATCCCAGGAATGTGCCTTGAGCTCAGAAAGAAAATTCCCAAAATAACTTCTATAAATACTTGAGGGTAGGGACAGGGAGGGAGCTCTCAGCCTGGCCTGCAGCTGGCCTAGCTGTAGGGGCTGCTTCCCAGGGCAGGCCTTCCCTAGAAGAAGAAAGACACGCACACGCACACGCACACGCGCGCACACACGCACACACACACACACACAGTCAGGACCTTCCTGCTGCCCCTCCCTTCTGGGGGACAGTGTCAGGCACTGAATTAATGGGGTGAGATGCAGTAGCAATTCTGAAAAAGGAAGTTGGGGGCCCTTCTTTCCCTTCTTCCCCATCCCAGGCCCATGTACCCCCCCCCCCCCCCCCCCCCGCCAGAGAACCTAGTCTTCCAACAGGGAGGGTCCCCCTTAGAGAGCCCCTCGGGCTACCTGTCCTTGTGGCCTAAACAGGGCAGTAAGCATGCACACTGCCTATGGTGTACCTGGCTCCAAGCCTGGGACATTTCTTTTGAGCTGCCATCCTGTGAGGAATAGCAAAGCAGGCAGGAGCCAAGGACCCTGTCCCTCCCAGCCTAAGAAGGGGGCAGGGCAGGGATCCCACACCAGAGCCCACAGTAATGGAGCACAGTCTCAAGGTCAAGGTGATGGTGTGGCCAGGAGATGCTGACCTTGGGGAAGGCTTCCTCGGGGAGCAGGCTCCTCGGTGGTTGAGATGAGGCCAGATGCTGCCTCGTCTCTGAGGTCCAGGAAGGGAGGGAAGAAAGAATGGATGGAGTTGGGAATTTCTGGGAACTTCCCCCATAGCCCTGCCTTCCCTGAGCGACTGTAACCTGGTCCCTCCCACAGGCGCAGTGCTCAACTGCCATAACATTGCTTGCTAACTGCTACGGGTGGCGGCTATGACATCTCCCAGGTGAGGGTCAGAGACTGAGTCACCAACAGGTCTGGTTTCTCTTGGCACAGGTGCCCCCTGGCCAGAGTCAGGTAAGAGTCACCAGGGACATTTGGATGGAACTGTATTCCCACCATCTCCCTGGAGACCTATTCTCTGGTCAGCTGGGGTGGGGGTGCCAGGAGGGCGATGGAGGGCCCTTGGCACAGCACCAGGCTGGGGGCAGAGCAGGTGAGACCTCACGTCTCCCCAAGGCAGGCTCTGCCCAGTTGTCAGGCAGCAAACAGCTCTGAGTTGCTACCAAACACGAACAGGCTGGTGTCTCAGGCAGGTGGCAGCAGATCCTGTTACAGGCCCTGGGCCTCGGGGCCCCAGCCTGACCCCAGCCCGGTGTCTCCTTTCAGGCTCTGAGGTCAGCACCCCAGGGTGTGGGGGACGTGATCCAACCCCACCCCAGTCCCCAGTCTTCATCCACAGAGAGCCTTGCCTTCTAGAGGAACCACTTCCTACTACTCCTCACTCAGGCAGGACCTTCTGTGCATCCTGGGGACCCTTCCGTTTGCTGTCTGCCCACCGTGCACCCTGACTACATGATTTCAAACTCATCACTGCAGAACCTGCACGGTTACCCACTGGGAAACACTGTTCTGTTCCCTGGGTGCAGATGAGGAAACCACAGCTCAGAGAAAATGGGCCACTTGCCCACGGTCACTGCGCTTGTCAGTGGCAAAGCTGGGATTCCAGCCCAGCCGAGGTCTTCGGGCTGAGGAGCCCTGGCTTTTTCCTCTACACGAAACATGCAGAGGAGCCTTCTGCAAACTTCCTAACTGAGAGTCAAACCAGGAGAGAGAGAGAGAGAGAAACACACACACACACCCTGTTCAGCCTGCAGGGATGTCTGGCCCCTTTCCAAACACCCACACACTTCTTGAGATCAGGGGTTTTTGAACTCCATTTTAGCAGTGGAGCCCTCTTGTCAAACACAATCTCACATGGAAGCTCAGTATAGAAATCTTGGTGTGTAAGATCACTGCAGCCCCGCCGTCTCTCTGGGAGGCTCTGCCGGCCCTCCCCATCTGTCCTCTTGCTCCTCCAGGGGCAGCACTCACAGGGCTCAAACCTTCCGTTTTTGGTGCTTAATTTGGGTGTCTGGCAGCCTGTCGTCTCGCCTTCCTTCCCTCCTCCCTGTGGGCTCTGTTCCATCGTGAGCTGCTCAGGGTCCAGCTCCCAGGCCATGCGGGCAGCGCGGCTTGGACTGGAGCCCTGCTGGCCAGACTGGGCACTGCCCTCTGGTCCCAGGCAGCCCTGAGTCAGCATGGCTCCCATGTGGCTCCGCCCTGCCGCAGCTCCCCTGTCCTCCACCCCATCCGTGTAGTTCTCTGCAGACAGCTTCGCCCTGGGTTGAAAAGGCACTGTGAATATGGCTCCCCATTGCTTTCCTGGCCCCTGGCCACAGGACCACCACCAGCTAGTGCCTCTGGAGAGGAAGAGGCTTTTCCTAGGGCTTCCTGAGCACCATCTTTCACTCTTGCCTAATTGGTCGTGTTCCAAGCTCTCAGAGGACTTTATGAAGTCAGGCATGTGCATCTTCCCCAGTGGGTCTCCATAGCAACAGGGCCTAACTCTGGGGAGCGTGGTGAAGAGGAAAATGTTCCAGCTAAAAATGTACACGGCCATCAGTGGGCGAGCACCCAAGAGGGGGCTCCAGGCACATAGAAGGCAGCTTCCCTCCCCCACCCCAGCCTCCGTCTGTCCAGGAAGTCAGTGTTAGGCTTTACCTCAAATCTCTGAATGAGAGGAGGGCCCCCTGTGCTGCCACCCCGTGCCTCTGAGGGCTGGAACACAGATCAGTGGGATGGCACAAAGCAGCCTTTCTGGGACTGAGGCTGCAGGGGGTTCTGGCCACCCCCCTACTCACCACCCTATCTCCCGCCTCCGGGCACCCTCCCCAATATGAGTGGAAGAGGACATAGAAGGGACGGGGCGCCAGTTTCACTTCCCAAATGTTTATGACGATTCCTGTCACTTCAACAACGGGGGTTGTTGAAGACAAACAGCAGCACCAAGCTTCCTAGCCACCCCTGATCCATCTCCCCAGAGCCTCTCCTACCTGGCATCTGCCCTCCTGTGACCCTCACCTGTCAGGCCATCTGGGGACCCCGATGTCCCAGGAAGACCACTGCTGATGCAGGCAGAGGAGCTGCCCCCACCTACCTATAAGCTTAAAGTTGTAGAGTCTGAAACCCATGGCACACATCCCTCAGGGGGAAGGGTCCCACCACGTGCAGCAGCAAGGCCTCAGGGTAACACACCCATTTGAGAGCTCACACATGCCAGACACTGTCCAGGTGCTTTATATAGACTGACTCCTGTAAACTTGACAAACCTAGAGGTGGATATTGTGGTCTTTCCCGTTTACAGATGAGGAAACTGAGGACCAGAGAGAGGTAACTTGCCAGGATCCCCAGCTATAATGGGGAGATGCAAAGCCAGGTCTGCTGACTTGAAAGCTCATCCTTGGGGCCAGGAGGGACAGCACTCTCACAGCGGGTGATCTGGGAAGCAGGGCTGGGGCGGGGACGGTAGGATTTGCATGGGTAACAAGAACGGTCACTTGATGGTTCCCAAGCCTGAGACTCAGAGCCCTGCCCTGATGGCCAGGATGCCCCTGCTCCAGGATGCTCTTCACTAACCTCATCCTGTGCTTGCTCCCCAGGGTCTGATGCTGAGTCGGCTGGGCCACAAGAGTCTGGCCCAGAAGGTGCTGCGGGATGCCGTGGAGAGGCAGAGCACCTGCCACGAGGCCTGGCAGGGTCTGGGCGAGGTGCTGCAGGCCCAGGGCCAGAGCGAGGCCGCCGTCGACTGCTTCCTCACTGCCCTCGAGCTGGAGGCCAGCAGCCCAGTGCTACCCTTCTCCATCATCCCCAGAGAGCTGTGACATTGCATAGCAGCAGCAGGGTGGGAGGGGGCTGCCCTAAGGAGTAGGGGGCAGGCAGATGCAGGCAGGCAGCAGGGAGTACAGGGCAGGGGTGATGTGGGACCTCAGAAAAATACATGTCTAGGGAACACTTCTGCAGGCTGCAGCCCTACTTCTCCTCGCCTCCCCCACTCCAGCCCTGCTTTCCTTCCAGGGACAGCTGGGTCCGGGAGCTGCTCTTCTGGAGCTGGGTGGACCAGATTTGCATCAAAAGCAAATTCTTTGCTCCTTGGGATTCAGACCGACATTGTGGCGTTTATGAGCAAGGAAGTAGCTGGGAAGCCACATCAGCATGGGGACATCTCTAAATGTGTTTGTGCATCATCTAAATGTGCAGTAAGGGTCTGGGTCTCCTAGGTACTTCCCCCCCACCCCACTGTCTAGAAGCCCCCATACTATACCTACCACCCTCCACATCCCTGACCCTAGATTTTCCAGTGACTGCACAGGTATTAGCCTTGAACTTCAGCTCCCTGTTCTCCAACACCAAAGATGAGCACCACAAGCTGCCCTCTGACTAGGCCACGAGGGTTTTCCCCTGTTCCTGACTCGGTGCCTCGAGAGATGGTATGCTTGGACCCTAAGTGACTTACAGAGATAGTGACCAGACTTGCTTCCCAAGAGCACAGGTTGGGGAGCCTTACAGCTGAACTTTACCTCCACCTGTGCCTCTGTGCCCAGGGAGCCCCAGGGTCCTGGTCTCAGCCCCAGTCTCACTACAGGGTTTTAGGTAATTCTCAGGTCTTGCCCAGAGCAGTCCGGGCTTGAAGATTCTGCTGGCAAATGGGAAGAAGTTAGGATCTCTGGGTCCCTCTCCCAGGTTTGAGTAATTGGAGGATGCCCAGCTTTGCCCCTCTTTGCCCTGTGAGGCCAGTTGGGCCCCACTGCTCTTCCCCTCTGCTGCCAAGTGCCTTTTGGGCCTCTGGTGCCTGACCAGGGGCACCGAGCACCATCCCTAATTCCACTTCCATTTCTGCCATACTCACCTTTCTGGGAATATTCCCCCAATGGCCCCCCTAGGCTCTAGATCCTAGGATACAAACATGGCAGCCGGACCCAGTTCTTCCTAATACTTTGCATCAACATGCTCCTTCAAGCCTTAAGTTTCTGGGCTATGGGTACAATGCAGAACCCTCTGAGGACAATGGTATGAAGAAGGGCAGTCTCTAGGACTGACCCCAGCACATCTCACCACCCACAGCCCATTGCCACTTCAGGCTTTTATGGGTGACCCAACCCCCACCCCCATCCCCATCCTGCCCGTCAACCTGGCCATTTGGCTCCCCCCGCCTGGGGCCCAGTGGGGACTGTGGAGACCAGAGGAGGGGACAGAGCAGATCCTTGTCAGCAGGGGACCTGGGGCTGGGGGATTGGGTATCTTCCCTGTCAATTCCCCTAGCCCTGCTGTATGATGCTCTTGGAATTCTCCCCCAAGAAGTCAGCCCCTCCGGCCTATCAGGGAATTCCTTTTTTCTCTGCACTTTGGGTTTTAGTTTTAAAGCTCCATCTGGTACGTCTCTCTCATCTTAAGATGAGAGTGTGTGGACAGACTGGGCAAGGGCCGCCCTGGTTTGACATTGCCGAGTCTGCTCCTCAGTGGGAGACCTGTCCTCCTCACCTCACTGGCTCAGCACTGCACACCCCCAGGGGCCTCCCAGAGAGGGCCTGCCCCTCCTGGCCTTCCCACTCCGTAAGGAGCACTGCAGAGGACACCGGATCCTTCACCGCTTGGTTGAAGGATCTCTGTCTCGATGTGCGCATGTATAAATATAATATATATGTGTGTGTGTGTGATAGAGATCTATTTTTATCTGAAATTCTATTAGGAAAAAAACTAAACAAAAAGCAAATGCTATTGATTTGCCTCAGGGTGCCCAAAGATTGGTAGTCAGTTATTGGTAATAGGAAAGGCACCAAATGCATTTTGGCTTGCAGCGTTCCTCTGGAGAAGCCTCAGAGGGCTGGGCCAAGCTGCTGGCAGTTTGAAATAAAGGTCTTGGATAAAGAGACCCTTGAAAGGGACACAGCGTGTTCATTTCATCCAACAGGTATCCTAGAACAGGCCTTGAGCGCCTAGTGAAGGGGGAGTATGGCATGGAGGAGAGAAGTCTGAGAGGTCACCAGGACAGGCCACACTAGTGGGAGGGGTGCGGGGGAGGGAGGGGCGCAGGAAGAGACTTTGGTTTGAGCAGGTGAGAGCAGAGAGGGCTAGGGAGGTGCTGAAACCTGGAGGTGGGTGGAAGGAGGCAGAGGGGGGTCCAGGAGGCCTGCCACCTGTAACTCAGGTGGGCCTGAGCCCCCTGCTAACTCTCTAGCGCCCAGCTGGGAGAGACCAGGGCCAGACTGGTCATCCGAACAAGAGAGCATGCCCTGCGGGCACTGCTGGTGGAGCATCTCTAGCACCTGGAGGAGAAGCACCAAGAGAGGGCTGCGTGGTGAGGATCCCGGCTGCATGCATCCTGGTCCGCCACCTGCGCTATGAAGTCCATACCAGTATGCTCCTAAAACGTGTTACACCCATTTCTAATAGACTACATACACGTTATAAACATGCATCAAAGTTTTGGAGGATGACGTAAGTTTGCACAGAAGCTCTATTTTCTTCACGTGCCCCAAGGGATCAACTGATGCACCCCTAGGACTGCAGCCACCTACTCTCAAGAGACCTGCCCTGGAGGCTTCCCCTAGAACTTGGCCTACACAAGAACTTCCCACTCCTGTGGCCTCATAGCAGTCTGGCCTCTGCTCCCAACCTCAGCCCTACGCTTGGGGTGTGGTTTTGCTGTTCCAGAGAGGAATGGCCTTTTTTGGAGCTGGTGGGTGCCAGCTTTCACTTTAATACTTTAGGAAACAGTCTTCAGTGATTTAACAATTAGTATCAGATTATTTATTTCCCACCCTCACCCCAGCTGAAGGACCCTGGTGAGCATAAAAATGTTGCCTGAGGCCATAGGTGGTGTCACATTGTCTGCCAGCCCTGGAGAAAGGTCTAGAAAGCTCATCTTACCAAGAAGAGAATGGAGGGAGGGGAGACCTTCCTATTCCTGACACAAGCTGACATTAGTTGGTCAGATGTTGGAAAGTCAGGCAGTAGTGGAGACCCAGGCATTTCCTGACCCCTGGGTCCCGTCGGCAGACTCCCTGTTCACATACAAACCCCGTGTCCACATACAAACTTGGTGCCAGAACAAGGGCTGGAGTCTGGGGAAAAGACTCAGGGTTGCACGGTCGCCGCGTGGACCTCCAACACCCCCACCACACTCTAGGACACAGCCCTTCAGTATTAATAGTGTTTATCTACCGGCATAAATATGAATGGAATTTCAGCCACCAACACCCAGACTCCTTTCTGATACCAAAGTGCTCATTGTTGCATTTGCTCCCCCACGGGGCGCTCAGATGTCATCACCATGCAAATATTTCTCAGCCTTGGGAAGCTTCCAACTAAACAAACCTCCCCCAGCCCATGCTGCCAGCTCTTGATGGCAACCCATAATCAGGGAGCCTCACACATAAGCGACCTGTGGTACCAACCCCCATGACACTGATCTGAAGGATTGTGGAGGCTGGGAAGGCTGTGACGGGGAGAGTATCCTGCTCTCTGCCCCCTGCAAGAAATTTCTTGGAATTTTTATCAGTCTCTTCCAGTTGCAAAGGACAGAGACCCATTGGAGGTGGCTCCAGGAATGACTCCCACACAGGTGCCCTAGGGCAGTGACTGCAGTGCATGGACCTGGGGCCAAAGGAGCTGCAGTCTGGCTTCTGTGATGGAGTCAGCATCCAGCCCGGACTCAAAGGCACTGCTCTACTACTAACTGGCTGCTTTCTTGGAATCAAAGTGGCAGCAACTATCCTAATGTTTTCTCTGCACGAAACAAAGTGTATAAGGTATAAGTGTTATAAGGCACTTTACTTGTCACATTGCTCCTTTGGTAGTCGACAACCTTGGGAGGTGGGTCTTGTCCTCATGAAAGGTGGAGAGGTTATGGTGCCTGAGAACCTAGGTCCTGGCCTACAGAGCCAGCATTCTTTCCACCGCCTTCTGAAGACACTACACAGCACCAGCTCACTGGCCCTTGAGAGAGAGACACAGAAGTGCCCATCACTGTGGCAGCAGGATGGCCCCTCTGGGATCCATAGAAACATGCATCACAGGGACTGCAGCGTCACAGGGGATGACACACAGGTACAGGGGTACCTTGTGTGCCCAGAAGCTGGCAGCTTCACTCCACTGGCTGGAGGCTTGGGCCCCAGCTTCAGTGAGGAGGAATAAAGGATCCTCAGTACTGCCTGCTGCTCTCGCCCCTTCTGCAGCCAGAGAGGACACTCCTTAAGTGAAAGCCACTCAAGAAACTGGAAGGTCCCCAACCAGCAAAGAGGTTCAGATACCAGACAGCCCAGAAACATGACAAGCTCACCACAGGAGCTGTGTGTTGGGCCATGTGACCGCACTTCCCTGCCTGCCTGCCTGCCTGCCTGCCAGCTGATTGGACCATGGGTGGGTTCCACAACCAAAGCTCCTCCTCTGTGGACTGGCCCACAGCCTGTGACATGGCTGAGCCCCCCTATGCAGGGGGTCCCCAGACTGGGGGTGACTGTCCCTGCTCTCCTGGTCTCACTCACTCTCTCCCACTCTCACTCTCTTCCTCCCTTAACTGTCCCTTTGGAATTTGGCAAGAAGCTGGTCACTGTGGACCTCTTTTTAAAAACATGTCTTATTTATTTTCTTCTGACCCATCTGAGCACATATAAATCATGCCCATTTACCCCTTAATACTGCAGTGTGTTTGCAAAGAACAAGGGTCATTGTCTGACATAACCACAGGCACGGTTAACAAATGAGGGGATTTGACTCTGACACAGTATTTTATCTACTCTCCCATCCATATGCCAGTTTGTCATTCGTGTTCTTTGTAGCAGTGTTTCCCTCCAGCCCAAGACCACATACTCCACTTGGTTGTCACATCTCTTTAGTTTCCCTTTGCCTCTCTTTGTCTTTTGTGACGCAGACATTGATAAAGGCTTGCAGAGGCTCTGTCCTCTGCAATATGAGTGTGGGACCAAAGAAGAGGGAAGTAGCTGGTGGTGGCAGCAGAAGAAAGCAGCAGAAACCATGGGGCAGAGAGAAGGGATGGCAGCTGGTCGACAGGCGCAGGAAGTTAGGAGCAAAAACGAAGAGCAGGTGAATCTTCATAAAGACAGAGGTCTCAGATCAAAAAAACCAGATGCCCACTCTCAAAGGGGCAAAAAGATGATGGAGGCACTAGAACTCTATTCTATCCAACCTTTCCAGCTCCTGCAGCCTGACTCTGAGGTCAAGACTCCCCATCTGTAACTGTGATGTCAACTGCTTTGGCTCAGGCTCAGAGGAAGAGTCCGTTACGTGTTCTCCCACACTCCAGTCTTATGCCCACAGCTCACTACCCCACCCCCTAACAAGGCCCAGGGCTTAGTGGCTGTGGGTTGTTCCCCATCCCTGAGAACACCCCACCAAGGGTGCAGGGGCTTTGGCAGCCCAGCCCAGTGCACGCCGGGGGTGAACCCACAGAGGCTAGACTGGTGAACCCACAGAGGCTGGGCTGATGCAGGGCACTCTCCTGCATGCAGACAGCTTCTCTTCTCATCTGGGAGCAACATTCCCCCAGGGCCCTTGCCTTCTTTCGTTCCTCCACCTTCCTTCTTCTTCCTCCTATGCATTTGTCTACCAGGTCTCCTGTGGCCTCAAAGGCCCATGCCCTCCCAGGTCTACTTCACCCCTACAGGTCTCTTCCCAGAATTCCTGCTGGGGCTCACTCCATGCCCCTCATTTTCCAGAACCCAATTCCCACACTTCTCAGAAGTATCTCTCCCTCCTTCCCGACTACCACCTCCCACCACCCACATTACGAGACCCTTATGTTTTTTCAGAACACCCAGGCCAGCATAGCCCCTCTGGATTATGCTTCCTGAGTGCAGCCCCCACATCCCACACACATAGGCTCAGCAACACCTACACGTGCCCTCATGAATGGGACATTAGCTGGGCCCTAGGGAGGCTCTCCTGCCACTGGGAGACTTGGAGCACAAATGTGGAGCAAGGCCACTTTGCTCTACCCACCGGTTGACCTTAGCCTTCCCTCTCACCCAACCCACATGCCACTCCAGTGCTCTGCCCTGGGAGTGTCTAAGGCAGAGGCTCTGCAGAGGGGGTCACAGCCCTCCTGAGTCTAATATGGCTGCTCAAGAGCCTGCAGTTGGTCCCAAGCCATTTTATTTTCTTAATAAAGCTACACATGTATTTAATCCTACTCTAGAAATTATTACAGAAATATGCATCTTCTCTATTTAGGATCTCATCTACACTGTAGACATGTGGGTCATTAGACACAACTCTCCAGAAGCTTCATTTTCTTGTTTTTTAAGTTTATTTATTTTTAGAGAGAGAGAGAGAGCATGTGCAGGAGGGGCACAGAGAGAAGGAGAGAGAGAGAATCCTAAGTAGGCTCCACACTGTCAGTGCAGAACCCAATGCGGGGCTCAAACTCATGAAACCTGAGATCATGACCTAAGCCGAAACCAAGAGTAAGGCACTTAACCCACTGAGCCACCCAGGCATCCCTAGAAGCTTCATTTTCATTTCCATGTAAGTTATTTAAGATAGGGGCACTTTTACTACACCTGAAACTAATATAACACTATATGTTAACTATACTAGACTTAAAACAAATAATAATAACAATAAAAGATAGGGTGCTTTTAAAATCCTGGAATAACATGGCCACCGGAAATTTATCTGGAGCCATAAGTACCATTTGTAAAATATCAGGGAGGATCCCCCTCTGCCCAGCCCCACTTCCCACAATGCAACTTTTAACACATCTACCCCTTAAGTGATCTAGAGAGAGCTTGTTTATAATGTCTAACACCTGCAAACTTAAGATCAACCCTCCAAGAATGATTTCTAAATCAGCACTCAATTTTTTTTTTTTAATGCTTATTTTTTGAGAGAGAGAGAGCATGAGCGGGGGAGGGACTCAATTTATTTACCCCCTCTTTTTAAAAACCTGGGACACGTGGGTGGCTCAGTCAGTTAAGAGTCCAACTCTTGATTTTGGCCCAGGTCATGATCTCACAGTTCATGGGTTCAAGCCCTGCATCAGGCTGTCCACTGATGGTGTGGAGCCTGCCTTGGATTCTCTCTCTCTCTCTCTCTCTCTCTCTCTGCCCCTTACCCACTTACATGTGCATGCTCTCTCTCTCTCTCACAATAAATAAATAAACTTCAAAAAAAAACCCAACAACTTATTTCATCAGGTGATTTCTGTCAGCACCCAACACCAGCAAGGACTGAGGTTATTCAGGCTACCAGCCATTCCCTAAATAATTCCTTGTGTTTCAAAATAATCAAAGGAACCTCCAGAACATATTTTCTATAAAGCTTCTGCATTTCCTACAGGATAATTGTGTACCTTGGAGCACATCTAGTACTCAGTGAGCATCTACTATGTGGTAACACTGCTGGGCATTGGGAAATTCACTGAGGCCCCAACTCTATGATCCCGAAGCCCACAATCCAATAGTGGACACAGGCCAGTATCTGGGAACTGCTGGGGCATTTTTGAGAAACACCCAACCAGCCTCAGGAAGATGGGGGAGGGTGCTTGAAGTTAGCACACCAAGGGTGCGGGTGGGGAGTAGTGTTCCTGGCAGAGGATGCCCCACTCCCTATCCCAGCTATGCTGTGTGGAGGTATGAATAATGTCCCATCCTGTGAAAGTGTTCTCCTACATGTTTTTTTTTTTTTAAGTCTATTTATTTAAGCAATCTCTACACTCAACATGGGGCTCAAACTCACAACCTCAAGATCAAGAGCTGCATGATCTACTGACTGAGCCAGCCAGGCTCCCCTGTTCTCATACATGGTAAAGGGACTTTGCAAACATGATTAAGTTAAGGGCCCTAAGATGGGGGGGATCTTCTGGATTATCCAGGTGAGCCTGATATAGTCACAGGGATCCTTACAAGAGGAAAGCAGGAGGGTCAGGAGCAGATATGATAGGAACAGGGTTTTGGAGCGATTTGAGGAAGAGACCATGAGCAAAGGACAGTGGATGGTCTCTAGAAGCTGAAAAAGAAAAGGAAACACACTTTCCTCCAGAGCTGCTCCAAGGAGCTTCCTTCTGGAACCCAGCCTGCCAACACCTTGACTTAGCCCAGTGGGACTGGTTTGGAGACTTCTCGCCTCCAGAACTAGAAGATAATGAATTTGTGTTGTGTGAAGCAACAAAGTCTATGGAAATTTGTTATAGCAGCCACGGGAACTAATATAGACGGTTTGGTTAAAGCTACCCCAGACACACGGTTGGGCACAGGAGTTCAGGGTTATGTGCAGTGTAGCCCCCATGTCCAACCTGGGAGGGGCTGGGGATTAGAAGCCTAAACAGGTGTGACCCTGCCTGGCATGTTTCCAAGTGTCCCCTCTTGCCCTGTTAAATACGGGAATCTCTAGCAACTTCCTTTCTCCTCGATGGCCCTCAGTTGCCAGGCATGACTGCTGAGCTCAAGGACTTCAGAAAGAGGATGAGGAAGCAACCGCCAGCCCTCATCAAGCCCTGAGCTCCATGTGTGACCCACACATCTCTCAGCATGCTGTCTTCCTGTCCCACCCTGCCCCTAACCTGGGCCACTCAGTTCCACAGGGGTGAACTAAATGAAATGCCTTGTCAATCCCTTCCTCCTGTCCCGTCTAACCCACTCTAGTGACCAGAGATGGGGTGTCAGTGGGCCTGAGCCTGCCTTCCTGCCTAGGGTTCTCAGATACTAAGCCACACTCCCACCCAAAGCAGCCACACTGCTACCTCCCCTGATTCTGGCTGGGCCCCTCTGAGCCCCTACCTCTCTCCAGAAGGGTGACACTTTTCTCTGGGCACTGATTTGGCCAATGGTGTGGTTAATAAGACCATGAGGAGCACCCACTGGGAGATGATTCTCCATGTGTCCACCCCCTGGGCCTCCCCTCTCTGGCTACCTCTCCTTCCCAACATCTATGTCCCATCTCTCTCCCCATCCTTGCTCACTCACCACCCCCAACCTCCCAGCCTCCATGGGTCCAGGCTTGGCTCCTCTTGCCATCCAGGCTTGCCTTCTTTTCTAGGGAGGCTTGTGGATAAGCCTGGGCAGGCTCTGGGACTCTGGCACTGGCCCTCACAAGCCCACCCAGCCCCTGCAGGCCTGAATCTAGAGCCCAAACCCCACCCTTTAGGCCTGTAGGCTCTGCCTGCCTGCAGCCCTGCTGTTGGCCAAAACCAAAGGTCTCTGAGGAGCCCAGCCAAGGGTCCGGCTGGTGAGAAGGGCCTGGGTTCCAGGCTGCTATGGTTCATTCTCCCCAGAACAATTCTACCTAGTAACACTCCAGGTTAGAGGTTCATCCAGACAAACCAGCCCTGTGCTGTTCTCTTCCCTTAGGCCTCAGCCAGATGCTAACATGGGTCAATCTCTTCATAGCTGGAAAGTGACTCTTAACACAAGGACCCTGTCTTCTTCAACCTCTGGGGTTGGGAAAATTATGTGTGCCCCACAGAATTATTGGTGACAGGTGCCTTTACACCATCTTGACAGTAGTCCTCAACCTGGGCTGCTCATCAGAATTACCTAGGGTGGGGGAAGTATTTTTTAAAAATACTGGGCCTGAGTCCTACCCCCAGAGAGTTTAATGTGATCTGTCGAGGAGCTGCCCAACACCAAGATTTTTAAAGGTTCCCCAGGGGATTCTAAAATGCAGCTTAGGGGGTGTTTGGGTGGCTCAGTCAGTTAAGCATCCAACTTCGGCTCAGGTCATGATCTCGCAGTCCATGAGTTTGAGCCCCCTGTGGGACTCTGTACTGACAGCTCAGAGCCTGGAGCCTGCTTCGGATTCTGTATCTCCCTCTCTCTCTGCCCCTCCCCCGCTTGTGCTCTGTTTCTGTCTCTCAAAAATAAACAAACATTGAAAAAACATCTTTTTTAAAAAATAAATAAAATAGGGGCGCCTGGGTGGCGCAGTCGGTTAAGCGTCCGACTTCAGCCAGGTCACGATCTCGCGGTCCGTGAGTTCGAGCCCCGCGTCGGGCTCTGGGCTGATGGCTCGGAGCCTGGAGCCTGTTTCCGATTCTGTGTCTCCCTCTCTCTCTGCCCCTCCCCCGTTCATGCTCTGTCTCTCTCTGTCCCAAAAATAAATAAACGTTGAAAAAAAAAAATTTAAAAAAAAAAATAAATAAAATAAATAAATAAATAAATAAAATAAAATGCAGCTTAGAACCCCTGATTCTGAACTTACAGATTGTGAACTATGTTTTCAAGATAATAGGGCTTTCAAAGTAATCCCAGGCATGGGGACCCGAATCCAGGCAGCTCTGTGCTGCACTGAGGTCACTGGCATCAAGCAGGTGAGAGATGACACTGGAGGCAGGCCTGGCACCGAAGTGATGTGGGGCCCTTGGCTCCAGGTCTGGAAGGTGTCCCCTGTAGGTCCAGAGGGCAATGGGGGTGTGGATGGGGGTGAGGAAGAAAGGAAAAAAAGGGAGGAGGAGGAGGACAAGCTGTCCCCATCAGTGCGGTGACTTCTGACATGCATGCTCTGACTTAATGGAGAGAGAATGTCACATGGAAACAGCAAAAGATATTTGCAGCCAAGAAGAGCCATGCCCTCTGGTTGAAGCCAAATTCAGAGAGCAGTTGGGGGCGGGTGGGTGGGTGGGTGGAGAGAGGAACAGAGGATGGTCAATGGAGCTAGGACAGGGACCTGGAGAAGCAGTGTCACAGCAGTCGTTGGGGAAGGGAGGAGGGACTTAGGATACACAGCATGGTCCCTTCCATCTGCCGCGCTCTATGGCTTTTCTAAGCCCTTCTGGACATGTCACTTGAGGCACACAACAATCCTTGCTGCTAGGTGGTAAAATCCCAACCTCAGAGCTCAAGCTCAAAGTCAACCCAATCTCTCCATCTTGGAAAGAACAGAAGGAGGCTCTGCTCTTCAATTATTGTCTCAGTTTTGGGCTTGTGGCAGGAAAAAGCCACCCAGAATTCCTCTGGTCTCTTTGGGAAAGCTTCTCCCTACTGGTATGAAATACTATACAAAATACTGGAATGTGCCAAAGAGAAGCGATAAAACATTGCTCTTCTCACCACCTCATTCCCACCAGCCCCTCTGCTAATATCTAGGGCAGAGTCACTGTCACATCGTCCAAAACCACAAAGGAGGATGAGGGCTGCTTTACAGGCAGATGGCAAGACTGGTAAGGAAGGCAGGGGCTGAGGTGGTCCCAGCTCCAGAAAGACAGACACACAGTCATAGGAGCCAAAGGCAAAGCTAAGTGAATGGAAATGAAACACAAGGGTGTCCAGATGGCCCTGCAGAAAGTTCTCCAGTGGTTCTATCTCCAGGTGAAGTCTCCGTAAGCCTCTCCAATCCCCTTCCTGCAGGCTGGTGAAGACATCCTCCCCTTCTTATTCTGAAAGTGTCTTCAATCTCTTCTAGAATCCAAGGAGCTGTCCTCCATTCCAATTATATGCACATACCACACAAATGGGACCCTCAGCTCTGTCTGCACCAAGGGGCTAGGCCCTCTTGACCACAGCTGAAGGGCCCAGGAGTAAAGCCCCGATCCACACTGGCCAACTGGCGTCTCTCTCCTGGGAACCTGATGCTGGAACCAAGAGGGGCTGCTTACATTCTTTTAGGGTGTTGGCTTAGGAAATGATGTGAGGAGAGCCTGAGGTAGCCACATTAGACCCTATACACGTGAAGAGGCAGTGAAGGTTGGCCTCTCGAGGGAGAAGAAGCAGGCCTGAGAGAGAAGCACTGGGGAGACACAGGGAAGCAGTTCCTGCCAGCCCCTGGTTCATGCTCTTGTCAGAGAGATACTCCTACGTACTTACAATCTCCCTTTCCCCTTGCTGGTAGGAGAGGTTCCTTTCACTTTCCACCTGTGAGTCCTAAGACAGATATGACCACCTCTTGCCTCTCTTGCTTTCTAGAACCAACAGCTTTCCCGAGCACCAATGGCAACCTGAGTCACTGCTTCCTTGAGAAAACCCCCTCTGTCATAACTGCCAGCCGTTACTTTCTGACCCCACAGGGGACTTTGACCCACTTGGAGAATAAAATTTGGAACTACCTGCCCTGAGGCCGTCTTCTGATCAAAGTGGGACAGGAGCCACTGCCCCTGAGACACGTCTGATTTTCCAAGTGGCCGTTTTCTGTTCTAAAAGAACGCATCACAGCGAGTTTCTTATACAAATGAGAAACTTGAATAAATTCAGTGAGATGATGACCTTCCCTTTCTTGCCTCCAACACCCCTTTTATAAGGGCTTCTAAGACTAAAGAAGAGAGGTGGGGGAGGGCAGGTTTCACCTTTTAAAATACAACAAAATATAAGCATTGATATTCGTTTTTATAAGTTCATGTTTTTATTTTTTATTTTTTTTTTAATTTTTTTTTTCAACGTTTATTTATTTTTGGGACAGAGAGAGACAGAGCATGAACGGGGGAGGGGCAGAGAGAGAGGGAGACACAGAATCGGAAACAGGCTCCAGGCTCTGAGCCATCAGCCCAGAGCCTGACGCGGGGCTCGAACTCCCGGACTGCGAGATCGTGACCTGGCTGAAGTCGGACGCTTAACCGACTGCGCCACCCAGGCGCCCCTATAAGTTCATGTTTTTAATTAAAAAAGAGATCCCTTCCATTTGTTAATGATTCTGGAATCTCTCCCACCTTTGAGAGATAACATGCTGTCATGCATGGGGTGTGTCTAGCTGGGGCTCCCTGAGCGGGTCTTCTGGGCATGCGTGACTACATGCGGCCCTCGCCTTCTGACTGAGCCTCCCCCAACCCCCTCCCACCCTCACAGCACCCTCCACTCTAGTTGGACCAGGCTCCCGCTGTTCCCCTCCAGCAAATATATATTCCTGCCTTTCATCCAAACAAGGTCTTTGCCCCCAACCTTCTTCCCTCTCCTTTCTGTCTATCTCAGCCTCCAGGTCCCCTGCGTGGCAGCCAAGCTGTCCTACTGCATGTGGCCACCCTTCGCCGCTTGGGGCCATGCTGCCTTATCCCTGCTCTGCCTGCTTGTGGCCTTCACTGTACACCAGGTGCAGTGACTTCACAGCTTCCTGAGACCAGGGCCTGTCTTCCCCAAGGAACTGCCATCGTGCGAGGGCAGTCCCTGAGCTTCACACACAAGGCGACCAGAAAGAGCCACTTGGCACAGTTTGCAAAGCCTTCCTCGAGCCAGGGGCTACCCCAAACTCCCTTTCTGGCCTTGTCTCCTCTATAACCTTCCCCAAACTCAGTCACATACATGCCTTGTTTGTCTTTCCACTAGGCCCCCACTCCTCAACCCCAGCACACACCTGGTGCAGAGCAGATACTCAAATGTTTTCGTTGATTGAAATCACAAATACTCATTGGGCTGAATCAATATTGCTCTTTTCAGGGAGTTGAGAGAAAGAACCACCTGCTGGGATCCTGTCACGCTCAGCTTGCTCTTGGTTGAATGCCAACACTCGAGGAAGCCTCCATGAGCCTGTGAAGTATTACAGCTCTAATCCAGCTCAGACACAGCTGGAGAGCCCACAGCCATGCAGAGCACAGCCTGGGCATATCAGGACCTGTCCGAGCTGCCGCAGGAGCAGCCCAGGGGCAGTCTCTAGGAATATACCCTGTGACAATAAGCAGAGTGAGCACACAGTTTGTTATTCAAACCAGGACACTTTCGAGAGTGAACTGGAAACTGCGCTGGAACTATTCCAGATAAGTGGGCAGGATGGTCACCGGGGCAATCGATTATGTTCTGTAGTCAAACCCTCCTAAAGAACAGACAAAACAGAGTTTTCTGAACCTAAGAATTTGCTAAACTCAAAGTAGCTTAGGGTCACAGAGGCTTTATTTTAAAAGCCAATTGTGTTGTTGAAGAAAAGGCTATGTTCTCGACCCATTTTGGCTATGGTCGGTGCCTGCTTGGGGGATTGTGCTGAAGATGTGTACGCTCCCGGGCCTGGGGTTTTCTGGAAACAGAACAAAAGACAAGGCTGATGAGAGAGTGACCCCAAAACTCTGGAGCCACCAGAGCCTGGCTGTGAGCTCAGATGTGGCTGGCAAATCCCCACTGGGGAAAACAAGGGCCACACGGGACTGCATGCAGGCCTGGGGCACCCTTGAAGTGGAGCGTCTCCTTGGCATCTGCTCCTATCAGCGGCCGCCCCTAGGGCTGCAGAGGTGCAGAGAGAAGGGTGGACAAGCAAGCACTGGCCTAGACCTGCAGGGCCGGCGGGCTCACATCCCACCTGCACCTCAAGGCACATTTTGTATCAGAGGGCACTCCACCCAGACTGCTCCTGTCCCTGGGAAAGCCACTGTCCTCCCCTCTAGTGACCTCAGTCTAGTGGTAAGGGGCTGGAGAAAATGGATTCTGAACCTGGGTGATTGACCTCAAAAGCCCAAACTCATGTTTCTGTACAAAGGTCTATGGACACCAGGGTCGGTGGACCCGAGTGTCCACAGTTTTGTCAAGGGATCTGTGAGTTCTAATTTTTAAAATCATATTTTCATTTGGATAAAATTCTTGAAAAGATTGTTTTGCCAATTATTTAAATGAAGCTTCTCCTCCATGGTGATCAAATGCAAACGAATGTCATGTTCATAGACTAAAATAAAGACTTCGATTTCTTAGGTCAGCATTTCCCATGCGGTGCATGTACCTATTCTTGGAGCCCAAAGGAATTTTATCTTGGGTCTGTTGGAGAAGCACCAGTGTCTCTGTGTGTGACTAAGGGAAGGATTTAAAGGCTGGAATTCGAGTCCTAGTCCCACCACCAATGGTTCGGTGTGACCCTGGACCAGGTGCTTCCAGAGCCTCGCCCATCAGATGAGGTAATGAGGCTTGCTGGAGGCCCCCCAGGACAAGACAGCACCACACTAGGCAGGCAGCAAGAGCTCTACACATTAGCTGCCACCACTATTATTATTCTCTCTTACCATGTTCTTGTCATTTCCATCCTTCTTTGCAGTATGTTATCTCTTTAGGAGACAGGGAGGGTGGAAATAGGATTACTCTGAAAGTGGGACAGAGTGGTCAGCCCAGAGTGGATAAAGTCAGCTGCATGCAGAAGCCACTGTAATGACAGGATGTTTCCCCTGCCAAAAGCGGAGGAACAGCCTGAAAATCTAATCAAGTCCTGGCCAGACGTCAAAGGAAGCTGAAGCCTTTATTAGTGCTATTAATGAGGAAGTAACATGCATGTGGAGTCCTGGAGAGCCAGCCCACAGAACAGGAGGTTTGTGGGCCTCGGTCTCACAAGGCCATCCCTCAGGAGGCTACTGGTTGTGGTTCTCAGACCTTGAGAACATCCGGCTCCATCCCCCAGTCCTGATTTCACTGTCACCAAGCAAACTTCTGATTATCCTTGGCTTCTATGAAGAGTTTCCTATGTAGGGAGAAACCCCATAGACAAGTGGCCCCAGACATCAGCCCCCCTGCTGGACACTTGTAAATTAATACTACATCTTCCGGGGGCACCTGGGTGGCTCATTCGGTTAAGCGTCCAACTTGGGCTCAGGTCACGATCTCATGGTTCGTGAATTCGAGCTCCACATCAGGCTCTGTGCTGACAGTGCAGAGCCTGCTTTGGACCCTCTGTCTCCCTCCCTCTCTGCCCCTCCCCAGCTCTCGGGAGCGCTCTCTTTCTTTCAATAATAAACATTTAAAAAAGGGATGCCTGGGTGGCTCAGTTGATTAAGTGTCTGACTTCCCCTCAGGTCATGATCTCACAGTTCTTGAGTTCAAGTCCCACATTGGGCTCTGTGCTGACAGCTCAGAGCCTGGAGCCTGCTACAGATTCTGAGTCTCCCTTTCTCTCCCCCCCCCTCCTCTCCCCTCTCTCTCAAAAATAAAAATAAACATTAAAAAAATACTACCTTTTCTGGCTTCTCTATCAGCTTAACTGATAACTGATATGGTTAGCATAACTCCAATTTCCTGATGATGCTCAGCCTTACGAGCTCAGACAAAAATCTGGGTCTGGATCATGGTGATGCCACTAGAGTGTGAGGATCTACAGAAGGTATCCACCACCTCCTGCTGTTAGCCTGTTTTTAATATCACCAGCAGGGACTCCCCAGTATTCCTCCAGATAAAGACCACACTACCCCCCACCAGACTGGTAGCTCTGGAGCAAGATCCTGAAGACACTGGCCTGGGACACCAACCCTTCCTTGATTCCCCAAGCAGAATTTGAATTTCTGTCTCCACAACCATCTCAAATAAGGCTACATACAAGGAAGTTCTTGAACTTTCAAACTGGGATGCAGATTGGGAATAAGACCATGGGAATTAAAATTATCAGTACTTTAAAAAAAAATAGCTATCGTTCATAAGTGCCATGTTATGCTTTTGCAATTTTCTTGGTCTTCTCTAGGCCTCTGAGGCTTGGATACTCCCCAAATGTACTTTCTTTGTGTCAGTGGACTTGAGCCTCTTCCCTGTCTCTCCTGAGTTCTTGGGGGCAGAATGATTGCTCATGCCTTAATGGCCCCCTTTGGTTCAATAATAACATTTCTGGGGGCCGCCTGGGTGGCTCAGTCGGTTGGGCGTCCGACTTCGGCCCAGGTCATGATCTCGCAGTTCGTGGGTTCGAGCCCTGCGTCAGGCTCTGCGCTGACAGCTCGGAGCCTGGGGCCTGCTTGGGATTCCGTGTCTCCCACTTTCTCTGCCCCTCCCCTGCTCACTCTCTCTCAAAAATAAATAAACATTAAAATAATAATAATAATAATAATATAATAATAGTAATAATAATGTTTCTGCTCTGAAGCCACACACACAGTCCCAGAAGCCACACACACAAAGAACAGCAGTTCTGGATGGCTGGGACCAGCCACTGCCTACTGCTTGCCTCAGTTCATTAAACATGTTTTCCCACAGAGCATCCAGGTCAGATCATCGATGGCTAATTACTATGCTGGATGCTGTCGACTGGACCCATAATTCTGCCACAGTCTTTGGATCTGGACGCACTCTGAGCCTGAAACAGGCTGAGGGCTTGCCAGATTTTTGAGCTCTGCCTTATCAAGAAATTGGATACATATATGTACACTAGAATTGTACATAACTATAACCTGGCCCCAATGACCCCCCACCCCAGCCACAAAACCTACAACCATAATCTTTTAGAGTACTTACAGAACGGGTGGACAGGAATCGAGGTACTCTAGACTGAAAACAAGAAGTCACAGAATTTGCTTGAGGTATTTTCAAGTCATAATGACCTGGTCCTGGGCCTTCGTGCTATAGAAGAAAAAAAAGAAAGAATGTTTTAGAATTACTAATATGTTAGGGGCGCCTGGGTGGCACAGTCGGTTAAGCATCCGACTTCAGCCAGGTCACGATCTCGCGGTCCGTGAGTTCGAGCCCCGCGTCGGGCTCTGGGCTGATGGCTCAGAGCCTGGAGCCTGTTTCCGATTCTGTGTCTCCCTCTCTCTCTGCCCCTCCCCCGTTCATGCTCTGTCTCTCTCTGTCCCAAAAATAAATAAAAAATGTTGAAAAAAAAAAAATAGAAAAAAAAAAAGAAAAAAAAAAGAATTACTAATATGTTATATTTTATCGCTTTACTTGCCTTCCACAAATAAACATATGAATCATTGCGATATGGTAGAAAAATCCCTAGATTGGGGCTTGGAGGATCTCATTAAGGTGTGTCCTGGCACAAGTCATTGTGAAAAGTGGGTGATACTGGCTTCACCTGCTTTACCTGCCTTGTGGATGACTGTGGAGACTAACAATTAAGTGACCTGTTCAAGTGTCCATGTGTCCTGCCTGGGCCCCCCCGCCCCACACTGGCACACCTCCCTCCATACCTGTCCTGACTGGTAATAAAGACTTCCTGCTTTCAGCTGCTAGGTTTATAAAACACTTATTCTTTCATACCAATATAATATGTATTATCTCAGTCCAAACAAGTATTCACAGCAGTTCACTGACAGAAGTACAATGCCATAGACATTAACATAAGGACTTCCTGCTTTCAGCTGCTAGGTTTACAAAACACTTATTCTTTCATACCAATATAATATGTATTATCTCAATCCACACAAGTATTCACAGCAGTTCACTGACAGAAGTACAATGCCATAGACATTAACATAAGATGAACACAATTTGTGAAAGACAATCATCCTAATAGAAAAATTAGGAAAAGGCAATTCACAAAGAGGAAATACAATTGTTCAAGTGAGGAAATGGCAGGGGGTGGGGAGAGCTTTAATCTCATTAATAACCAAATAAGTTCTAATTAAAACAATGATGTGATTCCTGTTTGGGGGTCTAAAAAATTCACCAAGAAAGAAGAAAGGCAGAGGGGGATAGGAAAGAGGGAAGAAGAAAAGAAAGAAGAAAGACCCAAAACTTGCATGGACACTCCTATATGCTTCTGGTGCAAGTGTAAGCCTTTCTGATTAGCCTTTCTGGAGTGCAATTTGGCAAGACACAAAATGGCTTGAAAACATTTATACCTATCCAGAGGGAGAGAAAGGAGACTGGTTACCATATTGTTGCAGGAATCCAAAGACAAACGAAGAGTCCTTAGCCCAGATATGGCAGGGAAAATGGAAAGAGCCCACACATTGCAGTGGATAAGGTGGACAAGATGTTAACCTCTTATTTTTTTTTTTCTGGCAATTCACTTTTTCTTTTTTCTCTCCCATTTTCAAATACCTGTACTATCTTACAGAAATGAGTCTTTCTGGCATGAAGTCTTGGATCTGTTCCTAAATAATGCAGGGACTAGAAGTGGGTGTGAGTATACATTGGCCAGGAGCTCTTAATTGTCATATGGGTGCCTGGGGGTTCGATGAAGTATTGTGTCTATGTAGTATATACTTCTAAAGTTTTTACAATATGAAGTTAGAGACAATGTATATTTATAATTCAGACCCAGCAATTCCACTTTTAGGGATTCATCCTAAGAAAACAATTGAGAACGTATGCAAGTATTTGGCTACAAAGACATTCACTATAATGTTTCTAAAAATGGAAAGTTGGAAATAAACTAAATGACCAGCGATGTGTGCCTGGCTAAATACGTTGTGATTCTTCCATCCAGCTGTCTAGTGATGAATGTCAAGGACACAAAAGCTTCTCTCAAATATTGCTAAGTGCAAATGCAAGCTTAAAAAAAAAATGTACATAAAAACACAGGGAATGGAATGTCCTGACTGGTAATAAGGACTTCCTGCTTTTCTCCAGGTGGCAGCATGTTACGTAAAAAGAATGTTATTTTTCTCATCTGCATTTTCTAATTTCCCCACAATAGACTTGAGTGCTCTTGAGGTATGAAAAAAAAATTATATCTAATGTATAGATAAATGAACATGAAAAATGGGCAAAGGAAACAAAGATAAGATTAACAATAACTCATGTCTTAGAGTAGAACAGAGAAACGTAGGGTGCCTGGGTGGCTCAGTTGGTTAGGTGTCCAACTCTTGGTTTTGGCTCAGGTCATGATCTCATGGTTTTTGAGTCTGAGCCCCACATCAGGCTCTGCACTGATGGTACAGAGCCTGCTTGGGATTCTCTCTCTCTCCCTCTTTCTCTGCCCCTTCAGCAAGTGCTCCCTCTCACTCTCAAAATGAATAAATGAACTTAAAAAAAAAAAAAAAAGAACCGAGAAATGTGTCCTGTAAGATCTTTGTTGTAGGTAAGGCTGGGCCACCAATTAGCCCATCCTATTCAGCAGAACAAGTGCCCAAGTGCAGACCCTCAAAGATTTAGGAGCAAGGCTTTCCCTTGTTCACTCCCACGGGTGGCAGCTGCCATTCCCTTCTTTTTATCCATGAATGGAGTCTGTTATTAACAGTCAAGCACAAGTCTGATAACCAAGGGACGGATGTGCCTCTAAAATTTTACAACTCATGGCAGAGACATGAGAACAGCAATGTTTTGAAACTGGTGCCTACATGGGACAGAGATCACTACCAGGGTGAGGCTCTCAGTGTGTAGTGACCTCCACACTGCCACTGGAGAAATCTGAGCTGCCATAAAAACCAGAGCATAGAAAGCCAGGGACTCCAACAGGAACAGTCTGTGCCACCTCCGCTTGCTTTGGCCCTAATAAATACAGTACTTTGAAGCCAGAGTGGTAGCTGGGGCAAAAGATGCTAAGTGTGCTACCATTGACTCCATGCCTACAGCAGCCATCTGCAGGATGGCTAAGAAATGCTGCACATTCCCTCTTTCCCCCCAGCCTGATGAGGCTTCCATTTCTAAGCTCCAAATCATGTGCTCTTTGGGAATCCAAGTGCCAGGATTGACAAAGCACTGATGTGTGCCTGTGCCATCCAGCAGCCTCCTATATGGGCATGGTCATCTAAGCCAAAGGGCCTAAAAGTTGGGGAGAAAGAAATGACTGCATGCTATTTGCCCCACGTGTCAAATGGAATCTTTTAAGAGGGAACATTAGGGAAGTGGATATAGGCCCAAGTTCATATTCCAGAAGCCACAGGAATGGTGTTCTAAGTGAAAAGTAATGGTTGGGCCAAGACCCTGCAATGAGTGGGGAGCAGTTCCAGCACAGTCCCCACTTCCGAGGACAATGTGAGTCAGCAGAGCAGGAATGGAGGGAAGGGGGCATGGTCCAGGATGGCTCAGAATGTGGGTTGAGAAAACGGATCCACTTCAACAGGACGGTATTTAAAACAAGAACACTTGAATGGCGCCCTACTCTTCCTTGAGGTTAGAGATGCTGCTCCCTCATTTACTGCAGATCAATGAGCATGACCCAGAGCTTTAATTCACATTATGTGGGATGCATGGGTGAAGGGCAGCACCCAGGTTCATGAAGCAGCACTAAGCAACTCTCACACAGATCAGATGAACTACCTCTTCAACTTTGTTTTTGCCAGGTCCATGGTTTGACAATTTTGGGTTTCCTGAAGCTACACCTTTCAAAGACCACTGACATTTGGTGTCAAAGGAGAACAGAACTGTCACCTTCCTAGAACCCCAGTACCTGCTGCCAAAATAAACTATAGGAAACCTTTCATAGTTACCCATTCTCCTGCTTTGAGGCATGATTACATTTCAACCCTCCTGACAAGATATCTTTCTCTTCCCTTTGAAAAAGTAATTGAGTTTCTACTCAAGGGCAACTTTAACCAATGGGAGCTATAGGGATACTATCTTCAACCTTAAAGGAGTTTATCCAGGGAGGGATTCCTTTTATCCCAAAAGGTAGTGAGGAGCTCAAATGGTGCTGAGTGAGGACTGAGCTAACTGCCTGGCTTCAAGACTCTACAACAGGCCATGTTGTATCCAGCCTGTGCTAGCTAAGTGTGATCTCAGTGGGCCAAGGGATGGTACCAAGGGCGGCTGCTTTCCATTTACTGTAAAGGGCTCAGAATGGATGGGCCCTACTGACTTTTCTGGAGTGCTCCTCGGACTGTCACACCATGAAGAGCTTCCTAATGGGCAGTAACTCTCAGTACCACTATAGGCTTTTGGTAAGCCCTGCCATGCCTCCTCTGAACATATTTTTCTGGGGCTGGGAGAGTGAGACTGGCTAATCTATGCCACACTGCTCTGGAATTAAAAGGTATTATCACTCTGGGACATGCCAGAGCAGCAAAATTCCAGGTATCTCTGAAAGACTGTGTGAAGGTAAATGAAACTATCCCAAATTAATATGTGTTGAATTGTGATCCTCTCAAAATTCACAAACCTTATAAATTTGTACCATGTTGAACTGGGTTGAACGGTATCCCCCCCTCAAAATTCATAGAACTATGAACCACTAGTACCTCAGAATGTGACCCTCTATGGAAATAGGGTCCTTGCAGATGTAATAATGAGGTCATCAGAATGGGCCCTAAACCTATATGAATGCTATCCTTTATTAAAAGGGGAATTTTGGGCACAGAGACATGGACACAGGTAAAACATACAACAATGAAGGTAGAGACCTACAAACCAAGGGAAGCCAAAGATTGCTGGAACACCACCAGAAGCTAGGAGAGAGGCTAGATTTTCCCTCACAGCACTCAGAAGGAGCCAACACTGCCACCACCTTGATCTTGGACTTCCTCTAGGACTGGGAGACAATACATTTCTGTTGTTTAAGTCACTCAGCTTGTAGTACTTTGTTATGGCAACCCTAGCAAATGAATATGTAAGTGTTCAGCTCATTTCTTCTTTCACAGTGCACCACACAGTGTGTTGGGAGTTGGGAATACAGTGGTATATGACTATCTCCCAATATCCATTCTAACCCTTAGTATTAGAACAATTTTTAACTGGTCACATTTCTACCCAGAATAAAGACTAAATTTCCCAGCTTCCCCTGAAGCTACATGTGACCATTAATTTCTAGTTAACAGGACAGAGGTAAGGAGATATGTACAAATTCCAGAGCATCCTTATGGAGAGGGAAGCTTGTCCAGCATCCCTGCTTTCCTGCCTGCTAACAGGTCCCACTGAGAGTTCTTGGCTCTCTGGAACCATGGAAATGAAAGCCATGCTTAGCCAAGAAGCATGCAGAAATGTGATACTGCAGAACTGCCCTACCCCAGCCTTAAGCTGTCCACTGCAGGAAATTTACACAAGTCAGAAGTAGGTGCTTCTCTCATTTATAATATTGCTGTTGGGGGTCTCAATATTTCTGTTGGCAGCAGAACTCAGTCTTAATTGACAAAATGGACATGTGCCCTCAAAAACAAACACATAGACCAATGGAATAGAATAGAGACCCCAGAATTGGACCCACAAATGTGTGGCCAACTAATCTTTGACAAAGCAGGAAAGAGTATCCAGTGGAAAAAAGACAGTCTCTTTAACAAATGGTGCTGGGAGAACTGGACAGCATTCTTTCATGCAGAAGGATGAAACTGGACCACTTTCTTACACCATATACAAAAATAAACTCAAAATGGATGAAAGACCTGAATGTGAGACAGGGGGAGAGGGGAAAGTGGGTGATGGGCACGGAGGACGGCACTTGTAGGGATGAGCGCTGTGTGTTGTATGGAAACCAATTTGATAATCAATTATATTAAAAATAAAAGAAGATGGGCATGTGCCCTACTCTCATGGGGCTTACATTCTAGCAGGGAATATATGCTGTACAAAAAAATATGACAAGTGTGTGGCATATGACACAAAGGGGCATACAGGATGCTATGGGAGAGCATGTAAGAAGGTAAACTGACCTGGCCTGAGGGGCCTGAAAAACCCTTAAGGAAGCACAAAGGAGCTAGGACCTAAAGAACAAGGAGGGGGTGAAGTCTGCAGGCAAAGAGGCTGGAAGAAGGATCTACACAGAAGCAATAATAGGAAAGGTTAGGGAAAGCCATCCAGTGAGGAAGATGCCATTCATTCTAATTCACTGCATCACAGAAATAAAATAAAATGTGCATACGCTCCTGTGGAAGAAAAATATATATAATATAATATAATATAATATAATATAATATAATATAATATAATACAATAAAATATAATATATATCATGTATAATGTATCATACACACACACACACACACACACACACACACACACACACAAAGTTAGGGACCTGAAATCCAACTTTCTCAAGACAGTTACCACTTTGGTGTTTTTCACACGTGTACAAACGCTAAGAATGGTTTTACAATTTAACTGCAGATGTTAGATGTTAAATGTCACCCTTGTATTTCCAATCTCTGCAAGTCGTCTGCAGCTGGTTTCCACGTTCCAGGGCACCTCTCCAGGTGGCTGTGCAGCAGGCTCCACTGCTGCCCACCGCGAGCTCCCCCAGACCCTCACCACTGCTCATCCCTGCACCATCTATAGCTCATGTACCCACTCTCATCCAATGCTCACAACAGCCTCGCAGGGGAAATGCCTTCCCCTCCGTGTAACAGATGAGAACGTGAGGCTGGGTAGGCCTAGAAACTAATGCTTCAGCAGCTTAGTTGTGGGAGCCAGAGCCCGTTTTCACTGCTGGGAGGTATCGGTGTTTAGTTCTAAACTATTTGTCTTTAAAATCACAAAGCTAGGGGGCACCTGGGTGGCTCAGTCAGTTGAGCGTCTGACTTGTGATTTCTGCTCAGGTCATGATCCCAGGGTCATGGGATTGAGCCCCAGGTCAGGCTCTGTGCTGAGCATGGAGCCTGCTTGAGATTCTCTCTCTCTCTCTCTCTCTCTCTCTCTCTCTCTCTCTCTCTCTCTCTCTCTTTCTCCCCCTCTGTCCCTCTCCCCTGCTCATTCTAAGATAAAAAATAAAAATAAAATCACAAAGCTAAAGGGGACCTAGAAAGAGCACACAGTCTATTCCCACTGATCCTAGGCACAACTTTCAATGAATCATACTTGAAGAGAGAAAAGGTCAGAAATCAAATTTATGGCCCTAAATGTCTATCTATACACATGTGAAACACAAGTAATAAGCAACATAAACTGAAATTATTTGATGGGGTAGTAAAATTTGGTGACATGGGTATAATAGCTGGAATACATTGCTCAAAAAAGAAAACAGGAGTGCCTAGGTGCCTCAGCTGGTGAAGCATCTGACTCTTGATTTCTGCTCAGGTCATGAGCTCAGAGCTCTGTGTTGACAACATGGAGCCTGCTTGGGATCCTCCCTCTCCCTCTCTCTCTGCCCCACCCCTGCTCAAGAAGAAAGGAAGAAAAGGAAAGGGAGGAAAGGAAAGGAAAGGAAAGGAAAGGAAAGGAAGGAAGGAAGGAAGGAAGGAAGGAAGGAAGGAAGGAAGAAAGAAAGAAAGAAAGAAAGAAAGAAAGAAAGAAAGAAAGAAAGAAAGAAAACGAAAGAACAGGTGGCCCCGCAAGGAGAGTAGAATCCTGTGTGGAGACAGGCACAGAGAGAAGCTGGAGTTGCCCCTCTGGGAACTCAGGAGGAGGCATGTGGCTGAGTGTATTCAACTCAGGAAATCCTAGAATTCTGTGTTGGTCTACAAGTTCACAGGAAAAGAAGGGAGACATGTTTGCTGTTGAGTACAACAGAAGCCAAACTATCAGGGCCAAAAGTTATTCACATTTGCGAAATTCAGAACTGACCGCACCTCTGAAGTGTAGCTTGGTACTGTTTATTTCTGCAGAAAGAGAGGAACCGTGACAGTCTAGGTTTCCTGATGGGGGCCATGTGGGCAGGCAACGCAGAGTGATCACAAACCTGCCCACCACAAAAGTGCAACTTTTACAGGAAGGCACGTTCCAGGGACCACCAGGCAACTCAGCATTGCTGCAGGTGTTCACTGGCCCATCCTCCCTTTTCTAGATGACCCGGAGGGGGCCCCACCAACATTAGAAATCTAAGGCGGAGGGGAGGGGGTGCCTGGGTAGCTCAGTCAGTTAAGCATCCCCTAATTCGGCTCAGGTCATGATCCCCCAGTTCACCAGCTCGAGCCCTGCATCGGGCTCTGTGCTGACAGATCCAAGCCTGGAGCCTGCTTCGGATTCTGTGTCTCCCTCTCTCTCTCTCTCTGCAGCTCCTCCACTCGTGCTTGCTCTATCTCTCTTGCTCTCTCTCTCTCTCTCTCTCAGAAATAAACATTAAAAAATTTTTTTTTAATTTAAGAGAAAAAATCAAGGCATACTTACGCACAGGAACTTCGGGTCTAGCTGGCAACTCCTGGTCACAGCGATTGGTCTGGGGCAGACATGTGACTATCACCCAGCTAATCCAAAAAGCCTGCATTTTCACACTCAGGTGGTCAGGCAGGCAGGTGTGCACCTGAAAGTGCCCCTGGCCCCTCCTGCCCAGCCCGTAAACAGCATGCCCACAAGCCAGAGAAAGGTAAATCGGTGGCAAACGTCCCAGAGGCTGTGTGCGCCAATGAATTCCATCTCTCTTTTTATGTTTTAATTTCTGCTTACGCTCTTTCAGAATGGGTTTCTGTTACTTGCAAGTGAAAAAAATCCTACTGATTATATACTTTTTCCTGTTCCCAGTCAAGATATTGTTATAAGAAAGAAGAGCAGGACATATCCCAAACAGGGATTTATGACTGCTGGAAAAGTTGCATAATTTTTTTAAAAAGAAAAACTGCCAGGCTATTGTTTAATAATAAAAAAAAAAATCCTTGTACATCTATAGCTATATTTCAAAGGTTGTATTTCTCCAAAAATGTTACCTAGAAGTGAACTCATCTTTGAGGAGATTGAGCCTTTAATCATCTTTCAGATTCCATTCAAGCAGAAATCAATTTGTGTTTGGCTTGATTCAATCTGACTATGTTTACTAATTATTTTTCTGTTCCTTGTGGAGTTTTAAAGTATCAGCTTAGTTTTTAATTGAACTAATTTCGTAAATCAGAAACAGCTGGAATGATTCAGCATTCTGTTATAGCCCTAGTTTCAATGCACAGAGTATGCCACAGACCCACTATCCCCCTTTCAAACTGCTCTGAAATGTGACTACAGCAGACAAATCATATAACACTCATTCATATGTGCACACACTCTTTCCTGTTTACCTAATCCTTTCCTTATTCTTTATAGGCTTGTCAGGTTTTAAGAAATACAGAAACATCTTGAAATATTTGTGACATCAAATAAAAGTAACCCATTTTCGTTGACATTGTAAGATTTTATTTCCTACTGTCAGGAAAGGTGTGCATATCTCATTTTTCACTTTATATACAGCCGTGAGAATTAGTAACTTTAAAGAATCTGCTCAGCAAATTACTGGAAGCTCCAAATCGTATGAATGACTGAGTCCTAATTAAGTAGTCGTTAAGTGGCACTATTTTCATTTAAGTAACAAAATATTTTTGGGGCACCTGGGTGGCTCAGTCAATTGAGCGTCCGACTTGAGCTCAGATCATGATCTCGCAGTTCGTGAGTTCAAGCCCCACATCAGGTTCTGTGCTGACAGCTCAGAGCCTGAAGCCTACTTCGGATTCTGTGTTCCATCTCTCTTTGCCTCTCCCTCTCTCTCCCTCTTTCTCAAAAATAAACATTAAAAAAAATTTTAAGTAGCAAAATTATTTTTATATTGACCAATTTGATGGCTCTTTTCCTCAAACACTACTTCTTTTCTGACTTCTAAAAAATTACATTTTGAAAAATTATAAAAACAATGCAAAAGAAAGGAAGTAAACAACCACCCTAAATCATGGCACCTCAGCATAGCCAAAAAGCATTTTGGTGCATTTCCTTTTTTTTTTTTATACACATAATTTTTCTTCCATTATTTTAATCATAGTATACATACCGATTTATATATTGTATTTTCCCCCTACACATTAGATCATAAACGCTTTTGATGCTATTTTATGATTTTAACAATAATTGTTTTAATGGCTATAAAATATTCCTTTGAGTAGGTATATAATATTCTTTTAAAATTACTTCCCTTCTGGGGCACCTGGGTGGCTCAGTTGGTTAGGCGTCTGACTTCACCTCAGGTCATGATCCATGAGTTGGAGCTCCGTGTCAGACTCCGTGCTGACAGCTTAGAGCCTGGAGCCTGCTTCCAGTTCTGTGTCTCCCTCTCTCTGCTCCTCCCCTGCTTGCACTCTCTCTCTCTCTCTCTCGCTCTCTCAAAAATAAATAAACATTAAAAAAATTATTTCCCTCCTGCTGGATGTTAAGTTGCTACTGTTATCTTGCTATTATAAGTAATCCCTTCATGGTATCTTTATACAGATGATATTTCTGTATATAAGACTATTACTTTAAGAGAACTTACTCAAGATGGAATCAACAGCCTACAAGATACATACTGCCAACCTGCCTTTCAAGGGGTTGTATTAGTCGATGCTACCACCAGCAATAAACAAGAGAAGCACTGGGTCTGTATGATCCACATGCCAAGTAGATACTAGGGAAAAAAGACTTAGAAAAATAATATCTTCCTTAGTCTTCTTTACCCCAATGGGCATATTAAATAAAGTCATCAGTGGCCCCTATATGTTCTAAGAAGTTGTGCAGAATCTCTGAAATCCAAATGTGGGAAGACAGCCCACATTTGGAAACACATTCAAGAGGGAACAAAACTCATGAAATTTTTTGGTGAACCAAGAGTTTTATTTGGGTCATTTATGAAAGCAATTAAATCAATTAAAGGGTAGGGTGAGGGGAGGAGAAACCACAAATGACAAGTTTTACTTTGTCCAATTCGCTTGGATAAGAATGACAAAGATTTCTTGTAGTTTTCTCCTCTTCTTAAAAAAAACCACTATGAGGTGACTGTATCTTTAGGTCTTGGAATTTGTGAGGCTTGGTCATTATTATCAAGGTGCTCAAAGGCAGCAGAAGTTGCCAGTACAATTCTTTTTATGGTGCAAAAAGGCCCTTTTCCCTATGACAGACCATGTCTCCTGGCATTGATCCCAAAATGCTCACATAAATCTTCTTCTCCTAGTCTTTACTATAGACAAAACAATTGTGCTGATCCATAAGCAATTATTATTTCAACAATAACAGAAATAGCCAATAAGTATACAACCTTACATTGGTTGTTTGATCTAAAGATTAAAAACCGTTTTCCAACCCGACAAATCCCTTACCAACTGCTTCCCCTGAGAGCTACCTACACTTTGGGGACAAAATGTAAGTCACCAACCGAATCACTGACACAAACAAGAAGGCTGTGTTTTTTAACAAGTCAGAACAGCTCCTCCACACTGAGAGGCCTTCAGGGGCAAATGATCCTAGAGGATTTTCAAATCCAAGGTCAATGTACTTTCTACAACTAAAAAATCATGTAGTATTGGCTAGACATTCGCATGGTCATCTACTTGTCTTTTAATTGGCTGCTCCTGGAGATTTTAGGCATGAATGATGAACAAATTTCAGTGGGCTACTTTTCACAGATGATAGGAAGAAAGAGGAGGAGATGCACACCTGTATGTATCCATCTTTTATAACCTGCCTCATTCTCAAAAGGGTTTAGAGTGAACTCAGTGAATGTCTGTGGGTCATACTATATTGCACCAGGTCTACAGGTCAGATTTCTGGTGATAGTAGGTTTCAGATACACCAACAATGAGGCAACCTGTCCTAAGTCAACAGGGCTCAAATGACACAACCTTACTGTGCAACCATACACAAAACACATTTCAGAAAAATTAGAGTTGTAAGGTCTTTAAAAAATTTTTTAAGTTTATTTATTTATTTAGAGAGAGACAGAGATAGTGTGAGAAGGGAAGGGGCAGAGAGAGAGGGAGAGAGAGAATCCCAGGCAGGCTCCGAACTGCCCAAGCAGAGCCTGACCCAGTGCTTGATCTCACTAACCGTGAGATCATGACCTGAACCAAAATCAAGAATTGGACTCTTAACCGCCTGAGCCAACCAGGTGCCCTGAAGAGTTGTAAGCTTTTTTTTTTTTTTCAAGTCAAAATGACAAATACATGAAAGAAAACTAAAGTAAACATCATGTCTCTGGGGGGAATTAAAAAAAATTTTTTTAATGTTTATTTATTCTTGAGGGAGAGAGAGAGACACAGAGGGTGATTGGGGGAGGGCAGAGAGAGAGGGAGACACAGAATCTGAAGCAGGCACCAGGCTCTGAGCTGTCAGCACAGAGCCTGACACGGGGCTCAAACTCGCAAGCCGTGAGATCATGACCTGAGCTGAAGTCGGACGCTTAACTGACTGAGCCATCCAGGAGTTCCTCTGGAGGAAATTTTTTAAATGGTGGAAAAAATAAGAAAAGATGCATAGATTTCATTCATTCATTCATTCATTCATTCAATACATTTTCTGAGCAATGTACTAGGCTCTGGGTATTGAAGAAGAAGACAGTCCCCCTTCCATGGAACCTACATTCCAAAAGGTGATGACAAACTCTAATTTGACGATACTAACATTTTACATTTTGAACTTCTCTCTAGGGGCACCTGGTGGTTCAGTCGGTTGAACCTCTGTCTTCATCTCAGGCTGTGATCTCATGGTTTGTGAGTATGAGCAGAGCATTGGGCTCTCTGCTGTCAGTGTGGAGCCTGCTTCGAATCCTCTATCCCTTCTCTCTCTACACCTCCCCTGCTCACTCGCTCATGCTCTCTCTCTCTCCCTCAAAAATACATAAACATTTAAAATAATTAAATAAATAAACTCTCTATATAAAAACACAAAAGTAAAAGGCAAAATCCCTGAAAACCTTCAGCAAATACAAGTGCTAATATTTTTTCACTATGGAGTTTATACAAATCAACAAAAAAAGAATGTTAAAACGCTACCCACTAGATAACTGGGTAAAGACTATGACCAGAAAAGTATGTAGGAAGGACCACAAGTAACTGATTAATAATTAGAATGTGTAGTCTCACATGAATAGACACTTTTCCGAAGAAGACATCCAGATGGCCAACCGACACGTGAAAAAATGCTCAACATCACTCATCATCCGGGAAATACAAATCAAAACCACAATGAGATACCACCTCACATCTGTCAGAATGGCTAACATTAACTCAGGCAACAACAGATGTTGGCAAAGATGTGGAGAAAGAGGATCTCTTTTGCACTGCTGGTGGGAATGCAAACTGGTGCAGCCACTCTGGAAAACACTATGGAAGTTCCTCAAAAAATTAAAAATAGAACTACCGTATGACCCAACAATCGCACTACTAGGTATTTATCCAAGGGATACGAGTATGCTGTTTTGAAGGGGCACATGCACCCCAATGTTTATAGCAGCACTATCAACAATAGCCAAAGTATGAAAAGAGCCCAAATGTCCAACAATGGATGAATGGGTAAAGAAGATGTGGTATATATATACAATGGAGTATTACTCAGCAATCAAAAAGAATGAAATCTTGCCGTGTGCAACTACGTGGATGGAACTAGAGGATATTATGCTAAGCGAAACTAGTCAGAGAAAGACAACTATCATATGACTTCACTCATATGAGGACTTTAAGAGACAAAACAGATGAACATAAGGGAATGGAAGCAAAAATAATATAAAAACAGGGAGGGGGACGAAAACATAAGAGACTCTTAAATATGGAGAACAGAGGGTTGCTGGAGGGATTATGGGAGGGAGGATGGGCTAAATGGGTAAGGCCATTAAGGAATCTACCTCTGAAATCATTGTTGCACTATATGCTAACTAATTTGGATGTAAATTAAAAAATAAATAAAAATTTTAAAAATTGTGTAGTCTCAGATCCTAAGATTAAATTAAAATAATGAGACACCATTCTTTTATTATCAAATTAACAAATATTTTTTAAAATAATGATAAACAAAATTTATACCAATTTTTTGAAATGGGCATCCCCTTGATTGCTGGTAAAGATATAAACGAATGTGATACTTTTAAAAAAGGCTCGGCAATCTCGATCAAGAAGCTGTATATAATCTCTACCCTAGTAAATACCATTTGTGATAATCCATAAAAAATGATGCTCAAATTTAGAAAAGACTTTGTGTATTCAGTCTTATGTTAGCATTAGTCTTTTGATCTGAGTATTCAGTACCAGAGTCTTTGTATAACAAAGTTGTGAATGTAAACAAAGTTGTCATAACACAGAAAAATTCTCCAATGAGCTGACCTCTTACAAAATTATATCCTATTCAAGGAGCTCCTGGGTGGCTCAGTTGGTTAGGCGTCTGACCTCTGCTCAGGTCATGATCTCAAGGCTCATGGATTAGAGCCCTGCTTCAAGCTCTATGCTGACAGCTCAGAACCTGGAGCCTCCTTCAGATTCTGTGTCTCCCTCTCTCTCTGCCCCTCCCCTGCTCATGCTCTGTCTTTCCCTCTCTCAAAAATAAATAAAAACATTTTTTAAGTTAAAAAAATTAAAAATTTAAAAATAAAAATTTAAAACAAATTAAAAATTATATCCTATTCAAATATCTCTCCCCACTTAACATTGGCATCCACCACTGCAGATAGGACAGTGTCTTTTTGAGTCAGTTTACCTGCACTATTCTTAAATGATATTTAACAATACATCACAAATAAAGTACAAATCCAATTCAAAGTGAAAATGCACATTTTACCCAAAAAATGCAAGATTTCATGAAGTCAAGGAAAGTGATGGAAAAGTACCCACATCACAGGAAAAGTCTTTGATGGACCAATGAGGACCCAGCAAAGTTAAGTTAGCTAACAAGAAGAGACGATGACAAAGATTGTGACGTACTGGCACTTCAATAAAGAATGATTTCAAATGTCAGAGGAGATGCCCCTGGGAAAACTGATGACACTTCAAACAATATTGTTTCTAAAATTTATCCTCTGTGATTTCATTAGAATGTCAAACATGAAGTGAAGGATGTCACTATACTATTATAAGACATTGTCATAAAAACTCAACACAGTCTCCTCTTTAACTTAGGAATGAGTATCTAGTTGCAATTATAGGATATTCTCCTAATTTTTAGTCCAATTTTTTAATTTTTTAACATTTATTTACTTGTTTTTGAGAGAGAGAGAGAGTGAGTGTGTGTGTGTGTGTGTGTGTGTGTGTGTGTGTGTGTGTGAGAGTGGGGCGGGGGGGGGGGGTTGGGCAGAGAGGGAGACACAGAACTCAAGCAGGCTCCAGACTCTGAGCTGCCAACACAGAGCCAGATGCAGGGCTCGAACTCACAAACTATGAGATCATGACCTGAGCTGAAGTCAGATGCTTAACCAACTGAGCCACCCAGGCACCCCTAGTCCAATTTTTTTTTTAAAGGAAAGACCAAATCAAACTTTATTGACTACTTTGAGATTTTGATTCTACTTAAAGTGGGTTCACGTTAATAGGTCTTTTGGGTGGGTCAAGTTCTACTTGGATACTGAAGGCTCCTGTATATGGAATAATTGAAAACAAGATTGACCATCAAGAGGGGGATGGTTGAGTAAATTATGATGTGATAATTTGATTATTTACCTAGTAAAAATAAAGTTTAAAAGGATTTGTAATAATGAAACATATGCTAAGTAAAAAAAGGATATAAAATTATCATGCACCATGATCACAACTATGTTTCTATTTTTTTATTTTTTTCAAAACTATGTTTTTAAAACTGCACAGGAAAAAGGAGAAAATTAACATTATTGGTTGCATATGAGCAATGACAAAAACTGTAAACAGAATTTTCTATATTTTCCAAATTATCTATAATTTATTTATTTTTACTCTAACTTTAAATTTTTATACATTTTTACTTAAATTTCAAGACATTTTATTAAATTTATAGAGAAGTGTGGCTTTAAAAATCAACTGGAACCAAAAGTCTTATAGTGAAAAACAGAAGTCTGGTCTCACTCCTCTCCCAATTTCATTTCCTAAGACAACCGGTTTTGTGTTTTGTTTTTAAGAGTGTGTAACAGCACAGGATATGAATGTGAACATAGCATTTCACTGAAATAACACTATCCTCACTTCACACAACTAGCACTCTTAGAAACACCTTTTACACATATGTCTTAGGCATACATGTCTCTGAGCAGGTTCTAAAGAGCCTAAGACAATGATTTTTAGCTCTTAACTGTTCTTACAGAATTGACCTTATCACTAAATAGTGTGTTCATATTGATATTTCTTAATTTGTACTTTAAAAATTATCTACTGATGGCCTCCTGGAATGAATGAAGATATGGCACTTGCCCCATCCACTATTCCTCTCTCCTCATCCACTCAAAGCAGCATTTTATTTGTTTTCGAAGTAGCATTTTAAATCACTAACCAATGTTTACTAAATAAATATTATTCCTTGCAGAGCCAAGTTACATATTATGATTCCTTTCCTTAGATTGTCTTTTGTTTTACCTGGGGTTAATTAGTATCTTGTTTTTTTCACTTGTGCATTTTGCTATACATATTTTCTTAATATTTCTCATCATATGGCTGTTCTTAAATCCTTTTCTCCTTAAAAACATTCCTTCTGGGGTTCTTTAGTTTCTTTCTCAATGTGGATTGGTTTCCCTCTCAGCCTGCTGCACAGTGGTCCACCTGGGACATCTTTTAAGTGCTCTCCCAGGCTGGACCCACTTTGTCCTAGATCCCACACCTCCCTCCTCCTGGATTCACTTCTTTTTCTGTATTTTATCACCAGTGGCATATTTAAAAAGAGTATTTGGGAGGCATTTTTTATGAGTTTTTGCATGCTGGAAAATGTCTTTATTTTATCTTCACAATTGATTGTGTGGCTGAACACAGAATTCTAAGTTGAAAATAATTTTCCCTTTTCTCTCTCCTGTGGATGCTAATTGAATTTTAAAAAAATCTTCCCTCAGGGTGCCTGGGTGGCTCAGTCAGTTAAGTCCAATTCTTGATTTCAACTTAGGTCATGATCTCATCGTTGGGGGATCAAGCCCTACGTCAGGCTCTGCACTGAGGGTGGAGCCTGCCTAGGATTCTCTCTCCCTCTTTCTCTGCCCCTCCGTCCTCTCAAAATAAATATATAAACACTTAAAAAGTGTATTAAAAAATCTTCCTTCGATTCCCTGTGTTCTGTTTTCAACCAGGTTTCCATCCTTCTGTCTGTTTATATCCATCTCTCATTCGTGTTACAGGCTTTTCACATTTGGCTGGTGGAAGCTTGGGTATGTGGCTGGGATGTGTGGAGATCAAACAAATGAATGGGGAGCCAGTCTATTTCCTGGGGTCCCCTCAATGTCAGGATGTGGTTCTCTTTCCTCTAGGCTCATTGAGTTTTTCCAGAGGATAAATTCTACTAAACTTTTGCTTGAGGGGCAAGGGTCCAAAGAGCAACATTTCACATTAGGAGAGGAAGGGAGCCTCCAGACTTAAATTACTCTTTGTATACAGTTTTGATTAATTCCCTGGTGTTCAACTAATTCCCTGTGTCACCTTACTTTCCCCCACCAAGTCCCAAGTCTCTCTGCAGTTCTACGAGACAAACAGGGTCCCGTCTCTTCTGCACCATCCCCTGCCTGCTTTTTAATCTGTGGCTTCCTCTACTTTCTATTATCTAAAAATTGTTGAAATCTCTTGTGTGCCAGTGTTTCCCTTTTTTTCTATTTATTCATGTGGATTTATGTATTCTTTTACTACCATTTTATTGGGATTTGAGAGTGAGAAGAGACTGTTATATGGCCAATTTGCCATACTGAGCAGGAAATCATATATTACTTTTAGAATAGAAAATATAAACTTTAAATTCAGGGGCACCTGGGTGGCTCAGTCGGTTAAGCGTCCAACATCAGCTCAAGTCATGATCTCACGACTTGCGAGTTCCAGCCCTGCATTGGGCTCTCTGCTGTCAGCACCAGCACTGAGCCTGCTTCAGATCCTCTGTCTCCCTCTCTCTCTCCCCCCCCCCCCCCGGCTCGCTTGCTCTCTTAAAAATAAACATTTAAAGAAGACACTTTAAACTCAAATAGCTATTATGACCATAATTACATAAAGTAAGATATGCAAATTGATATTCAAATTTTCTACATAAACAGGAACTCCCATCTATTTAGCATTCATTCTTGTAGATTTTCTCTGAAACTATGCTACTTCAGTTATGTCAAAATTGGATCCTCTCATAAGAATCAACAGACTTACTTATTTTATAAAGAAAATGTCTGTAAAACTTCCCAACATAGCAACTCTTTGTGATTTTTATTTTTCTTTATTTTGCAGATGCTTTTATGGAATTATCTTGAGGTTAATATCAAAAAGTGTAACATATTTTGTGTAGAGAACAAAGAGTAATGATATAAATATCTAAAAACTGGAACCCCTCCTTCAGTTCCTTTCCTTTATCCCAGGTACTCTAATTTTGTTGTCTCATCTATATTCCTGGAGGATGAGGGGATGGGGAGGGAGAATCTAATTAGTCACTAATTCCTTAGTATGAATTGGATCAATATATTTCTCCTTCAAGAGCTTTTGCATTTAAAAGAGGGCATGTGAGACACTCCTGGGTGGCTCAGTCAGTTGAGCGTCTGACTTCAGCTCGGGTCATGATCTCATGGTTCATGGGTTCGAGCCCCACATCAGGCTCTGTGCTGACAGCTCAGAGCCTGGAGCCAGCTTCAGATTCTGGGTCTCCCTCTCTCCCTCTCTCTCTCTCTGCCCCTCCTCAACTTGCTCTCTGTGTCTCTAAAATAAGTAAACATCAAAAAATTTAAAAAAAAAAAGAATGGCACATGTCTCATGTCTCAGATCTTAGGCTTTCATATCAAAATTCTTACTATGGGGGCACCTGCCTGGCTCAGTCAGAAGAGCATGCAACTCTTGATCTCAGGGTTGTGAGTTTGACCCCCACCCTGGGTATAGAGATTACTGAAAAATAAAATCTTTTTTTTTTTAAATCCCTACTATGGAGTTTCAGGCATGACTGCAGTGGGCAGTAATTTCCCTTCTTGACCCCTCAACTAATAAATGCCTCATGAAAAAGCCTTTGGATCCAAAGGCCGAGAAGACAACTAGCACTTTGGTTTCTTTTGAGTTTGGCTTAGAATACAGGCTTTGAAGGGACAAGTATGGATGTCCCTTCCCTCATTCAAGCCTTTTCTTCACTCCTTATCTTTTTCTTCCACCTGGAATCAGCATTTGCTAAGAAGCTTACAAGTGAATGTATCAGAAAGTTCTGGAGATGGCTGGAAGGAAGAAGGTACATGTGCTTCTATCAACAGATAATATTAAACTTGTCATCAGTGTCTAATTTTGGATGTCATGTTTCAAGTCGTGTATGCTAAGCCATTTGGTCCCACACTAGTTCCTGTGTGCTTCTATGGGTACACTTTCTATAATTAATAAAATCACTGAGCAGACTTGCCTAGGTGTTTGGAAACAGAAGCTATGTTTTATTTTTACTTATTTATTTATTTTTATTTTTTTAATATATGAAATTTATTGTCAAATTAGTTTCCATACAACACCCAGTGCTCATCCCAAAAGATGCCCTCTTCAATGCCCATCACCTACCCTCCCCTCCCTCCCACCCCCAATCAACCCTCCATTTGTTCTCAGTTTTTAAGAGTCTCTTATGCTTTGGCTCTCTCCCACTCTAACCTCTTTTATTTTTTTCTTACCCTCCCCCATGGGTTTCTGTCAAGTTTCTCAGGATCCACATAAGAGTGAAAACATATGGTATCTGTCTTTCTCTGTATGGCTTATTTCACTTAGCATCACACTCTCCAGTTCCATCCACGTTGCTACAAAGGGCCATATTTCATTCTTTCTCATTGCCACGTAGTACTCCATTGTGTATATAAACCACAATTTCTTTATCCATTCATCAGCTGATGGACATTTAGGCTTTTTCCACAATTTGGCTATTGTTGAGAGTGCCGCTATCAACATTGGGGTACAAGTGCCCCTATGCATCAGTACTCCTGTATCCCTTGGGTAAATCCCTAGCAGTGATACTGCTGGGTCACAGGGTAGGTCTATTTTTAATTTTTTGAGGAACCTCCACACTGTTTTCCAGAGTGGCTGCACCAGTTTGCATTCCCACCAACAGTGCAAGAGGGTTCCCGTTTCTCCACATCCTCTCCAGCATCTACAGTCTCCTGATTTGTTCATTTTGGCAACTCTGACTGGCATGAGGTGATATCTGAGTGTGGTTTTGATTTGTATTTCCCTGATGAGGAGCGATGTTGAGCATCTTTTCATGTGCCTGTTGGCCATCTGGATGTCTTCTTTAGAGAAGTGTCTATTCATGTTCAGAAGCTCTGTTTTATATTCTTCTTATGTGTTTACCTACACCTACTACCATGCTTGAGGCAAGTAAATATTCAATAATATTAATAATTTGAATAATTTGGCCAAAAATACTGTTGAAATTGAATGAAATCGTATGGTGTAGGTTGATTGGCTCTCGAAAGTTTGAGTTGATCACTACTGAGTCTGAGATGTCAATAAGAACTACGGTCATTCATGGGTGTGAAAAGGCAGTTTGAAGAATAAAACACTTTGGGTTATTGACTTTATTTTTTAATTTTGGGGGGGGGGCGGTTATTGACTTTAGAGTGTCCTTGCCCTTTAAGAGGGAAGGGAGCACGCTGACAAGATGTCTCATCTGCATTGAATAGTCAACAATACCAACCTGGCATTGGGGCCTCACACACAGAGCCACCCAAAAGAGCTGTATAGAGTAGATGAAAGAATTTCTATTGAAGTCAGCTAGACTCAGTTGAGTCCGGCATTTTACAAAGAGACTTTGCCGAGAAAAGACTGGAAGTTCTAATATCCTAAAGGTGTCCCAGAGAAAAATATGGCCAATTAAGAAAAGCTAGTGTAGCAAGTCTCCCAGCTGGAGCCTAAGCTGCATCCATCCGTTGTTAAGAATCTTAGATGATCAGGGCCCAACAGGCAGGCTGGCAGATGGACCTCCCAGGACAGAGAAGCTCCCTGCATGTGAACTTATCCTACTGCAAAAAGGGTTCAACCTGGGCCCACAAACAAGCCTTAGTCATCAGTGAGGAATGGTGACGCCAGAGACAACACAATGTCTGCCACCTGGATTTGACCCCAGATGAGCTGTAAATGTCCAAAGGCACTAAGCAAGTCACTTGATCATGCTCACGCACTAGGCAGTAGAGCTTAGAGCCCAGGTTTTGAGGTCACTGTAAACAGGGTCTAAGTCACAGCTCCACTTCCTAAAAAACCGTGTGACCTCTGGAAACTAACTTCCATTTACTGACCTGTGAAACGGAGATGATAAATATTACCCCACCAAGTTGCTGCGAGGATTAAATGCACCTGCATCAGAAAACAGTCAATGAATGATGGTTATCACCATCAAAACCAACCCTAAAAGAGTACAGTTGACACTTGCACAGCATGGGGGTTAGGGACACTGGCCCCCAAGCAGTGGAAAATCCATGTATAACTTTGGACTCCCCCCAAACGTAACTGCTAATAGCTCACTGTTGACTGAAAGCCTTACCAATAACATATACAGTCAATTGGCATGTATTTTGTATGCTGTATGTATTATATACATTGTATTCTTACAATAAAGTAAGCTATAGAAACAAATGTTATGAAGAAGATCATAAGAAAGAGAAAATACACTTACAGTACTGTACTGTATTTACTTTAAAAAAATCCACATATAAGCGGACCCACACAGTTCGAATCTGTGTTGTTCAAGGGTCAGCTGTAGCTTATTTATAAAGTTTCTTCCAGTTCTAAGAGTCCTAAACAGTTCTGTGATCATAATGTTAATTTCTAGAACAATTAAACTGAAAGATGAAATCAATCAAATTTAGTTTTTCAGATAAAGGTTAAGTGGCATATTACAATGGCCTAAAGATTATTGCATTGGTTTAACATTTGAGAATGTTCTCCTGGTAGGCAGCATTTCTGTACCATACTCAACACAGCGCACCAACATCTCCCACTGTTGGGATCAAAGGAGTCTGCTTTCTGTAGTTTACAAGTTTGTGGATCTAAACCAAACCCACATTCTGCTGTAGGAATGCATGTTTAGGACAGACATGAATCACAGCCCTGAACTATTTCTTTGTGTTAGAACATTTTCCATGAAAGTATTCTTTTCACTTTGTTGAAGGACAGGATGTTCTAAATCAGTGAATCACATTTATTTATAAAATAGAATGGATGAGGTGACATCAATGAAAATGGCAGAATAAGGATCTCCAAAAATCTTCTCCTCCATAAAAGCGATGAGAACAAAGGCAAAGACTGTCAGAATCAACTGGCTTGTGCTATTTCATATACAGGGCTGCTTTTCCCTGCAGGACATATAGCCTGAACTAATATCAAACTATTTTTGATTTGAGCCTCTTTACTAATAGTAAACAAATTATTATTAGCTCACAGCATTCGTTTAAAGCATATATTTCAATCTGGGCGCCTGGATGGCTCAGTCGGTTGAGCATCCAACTTCAGCTCAGGTCATAATGTCACAGTTTGTGAGTTTGAGCCCTGCGTCGGGCTCTGTGCTGACAGCTGGGGGCCTAGAGCCTACTTCAGATTCTGTGTCTCCCTCTCTCTCTGCCCCTCCCCTGCTAGCGCACTCTCTGTCTGTCTCTCTCTCTCTCTCTCTCTCTCTCAAAAGTAAATAAACATTTAAAAAAAATTTTAACAATATATTTCAGGGGATATAGAGTATTACCTAGCGAAAAAAATCCATGTGTCTTGACTTCTTGCTGCCAAAGCCAGCCAGACACATTCATCTGTCTCTGTTTCACCTATCAAATAAAAAAGGCATAACTATCCACCCCCCATTCCACACACACACCCAAGAGAAAAGACAACAGCCAGCAGAGATAACATATCTGGGGTAGACATGAAGCAGTCTGGAGGAATGGTACCTGATATGGCTCAGTGGGGAGAGCTGAAGCCACGCACCTGGAGAGGGCCTGCCAGAGGAGCAGGCTGATTTGCTCCACAGAACCCAAAAGAAGGTCAGGAATTTCAGCCCTGAGGAGCCCCTGTGAGGTGGGAATGGGTGGTGGGGGCTGAACATAGGAGGGCCGGTAGACCTCTCCTCTCTAGGTCCCTCTGCCTCACGCCCTTCCTGCATCCCAGGGTGTGTGTGTGGGGGGGGGGTTCATTCCTGGGAAGACTGCACCAGAGAATTGGACTCAGGAGCCCCAGGCACTCTGAGGACAGGAGCCTTCACTAAAAACAGGAATTGAGTGAGCTCTTTACACACAAAACGGTGAGACCTCCCAGCCCCTTCCCCGTCTCAGCTCCCAGAACACCAGCAACTGGCCTATACCCAAGCAAGAGGCTGAGGAGTCATTTTGAAGCTACTGATATGTCCGGGAGAAAAGGCCTAGGGACACCCAAAGGAAAAACCACGCCCTCCTCCCATCAATCCACAGTGAAATCCACTGGACATAATCTCTACCTATGTTCGTGTCCTGTGCCTGCTGTGACAAATTTCTATAAATTTGGTGACTTAAAACAACCGAATTTTATTCTCTCATAGTTCCAGAGGCCAGAAGTCTGAAATCAGTGTCACTGGACTAAAATCAAAGTGTCATCAGGGATACCTCTGGAGGCTCTAGGAAAGGGTCTGTCCTCACCCCTTCCAGCTCCTGGTGATGGCCACCTTCCTAGGCTTGTGGCTGCATCACTCTAACCTCTGCCTCTGTGGCCACATTGCCTTCCCTCCTTCTCAATCTCCCCCTGCCTTTCTTATACAGACACCTGTGATTGCATATAAGGTCCACTGGAAATCCAGGATAATCTCCCCATCTCAAGATCCTTCACATAATCACACGGACAGTTTCTGCCACATGAGGTAACCTTCACAGGTTCTAAAAACTAGGACACAGACACAGCTTTGGCGCCATTATTCATCCAAGCACACCACCCACATACAGTTTTCAATTAACCTTTAGCTTCTCACACTTCCTTTACCTGTTTTACTTTTCTATTGATGTTTCTCCTATAGATTGTTTTTTCTTATTAAGTTTATTGATTTGGGGAGAGAAAAAGAGGGGGGAAGGGAGAGAGAGAGAGAGAGAGAGAGAGAGAGAGAGAGAGAGAGAGAGAAAGAGACAGAGAATCCTAGGCAGCCTCCACACGGTCAGCATTGGTGGAGAGCCCAATGCGGGGCTCAAACTCATGAACCATGAGATCATGACCTGAGCCGAAGTTGGATGCTTAACCGACTGAGCCACCCAGGGGTCCCTCCTATAGAGTGTTAAGAGAAGTGTAGATAAGGCTGTCAGCCCTTTATCTGCCATGTATGTTGAAAATATTTTCCTAATTCCTGTTTACTTATTTACAGTTTGTTTTCTGATATACAAAAAAATTTAAATGTGGTGGAATCAAATCAAATACTTCTTTTCCTTTGCAGTTCATCCATTGCTATTACTCAGAAAATCTACCTTATCCTAAAATTAGATATATGCCAATACGTTTTCTTCTGGTTTTATGGTTTCAAAAGTATTTAATTCTTTAATCAATATGAATTCATTTTAATATGTGGTATGAGGAATCTAACTTAATTTTCTAAGTTATTTCATCAATTGTCTAGCATAAAATAGCTCTTCCTTTTTCCTACTAATTTGACACACCATCTTTATCAAATATAAAAATCTCACATAGTCTATGGTCTGTTTCTGAACTCTGTTATCTAAATTCCCCTTTTGGATGTTCACTGTATGTTTCTCTTCCCCTGAGTTTCTAGTTACAAATAGGTAATTCAAGTCCATCAAACCATCCCTAAATAATTTCATATTTCCTTAATCCTTCAAAATGTTTATATAATTATTTATTTTTTGGCATCCTACTAGTTAGTTATCTAAAGGAGTTCATTTTTATCATAACACATGTACATATATTTGGAAACTTGTAGAAACAGGTAGGCATTTTCACACTTTGGAAAGAAACCAGAGACAGATACTTTTCCTTCTTGCTGTTAATATAATGATCTATCAAATATCTCTGACTTTATCAATCAATTAAATCAATAAATGCCATGTGTCAGCTATTTTTCTACATGTTATGTAAACAGGACAAAAACAGACAAAAATCCTCACCTTTATGAAGCTTATATTCTAGTGAGGGAGACAGATAAAACAGGAGAAATTAATGCTTAAGTGTAATGTATCAGATAGTAATGAGCAATATGGAGAAAACAAAACAAAACAAAACAAAATAAGGAAGGGGCACAGAAAATTCTGAACAGGTGACCAAGGATGACTTCACTGAGAAGGTGATAGGAGTCAAGACTTACAGAAAGTAAAGAAGTCTTTACTTTTATTCTATAACTTGACACAAATGGACTACTTACACTGAAATCCCTAGTATATCTTCAGATATACTTTAAGTACATATTAAATCAATTACATTAATCATTCATTGCTTATCTACTACAGTGAACAGAAGGTTAATCTTGATATCTCAACATGAACCATTGCATGTTTTAAACATCAAATTCATCAGGAGTTATGTGTCTACAATATACTTACAGGAGTGAAGCAGCTTGTTGGAAATCTTTGAACTGCAGAACGAAATACGAAGCTCCTATATTAAAAAAAGAAAAGATGATATTCTAAATCTGTTTTTTAATGTGAGAACTTTATTAACTTATTCCCTATCTCTCACTAAATATTTAAAAATGCTAATCAGGATATGATGGGCATAAATGAGGTTTAAAAGCCATTAGTATTGGTTAAGTATGTAAATAAAAAGGCATGAGTGAAATTATTAAAAGCAACTTAATAAGTATATAATTACCTGGAAGCGTGCTTGGGAACTGGTGCAGGAAGTAGATCGTATTGCCCTGGTGAAAGCTTAACTGACTACACAGAATGGACAAGGACACCAAAAATAGATTAATACAGGTCTCAAGCTCACTTTATTTTATTACCTGTCATTCATAATCCTTTATTTTATGACCATACAGCATTATATAATTTATTCTCTATCTTAATAATGGAAAAAATACATTTTCAAAGATGGAGCTTCAAAACATTCAACCAATGCTCACTTTTCATGGTAAATTTTTTTTTAATGTTTGTTTTTGGGAGAGAGAGAGAGAGAGAGAGTGAGTGAGCAGAACAGGGGAGGGGCAAAGAGAGAGGGAGACAGAGGATTCAAAGCAGGCTCCACAATGACAGCAGAGAGCCCAGTGCAGGACTCTAACTCATGAACCATGAGATCATGACCTGAGCTGAAGTCAGATGTTCAACCAACTGAACCACCCAGGGCCCCTTCTTCATAAATTTATATGACAGTATGCCTGAGATGATGCATAGAAAAATGCTGTAAAATTGATCATATTTTAAATGTACTAGATTCAACGAATCCATTTCAATTACCATTTAGTGAGCCTGCTCTGTAGGTAAAGAACTGTGCTGGGTGTAATGGGGAATACAATAGTCCCTGACCAGCAGGAGTGAGAAGGCACACACATAAACAATTCTAATATAAAATACTATAAATAAAATTATAAAAGATAGACTGAGGGTAGGAAGAGATTAAACCCAACTGAGTGACCCACAGTTAATATCACATACTCAATGGTGAAAAGCCAAAAGCTTTCCTCTAAGATCAGGATAGGAGAAGGCTGCCCACTCTCTCCATTCCTATTCAACATAGCATTGGAAGTGCCAGCCAGAGTAATTAAGCAAGAAAAAAAATAAAAAGCATCCAAATTGGAAAGAAAGAAGCAAAACTGTTCCCGTTCACAGATGACATGATCTTATACATAAAAAATCCTAAAGACTCCACCAAAAAACTGTTAGAATAAATAAAATCAGTAAATTTACAGGATACCAGAACAACTTACAAAAATCAGTTGAGTTTCCATGTACTAACAATGAACTACCATTTTTTTTAAAATTTTTTAATGTTTATTTATTTTTTGAGAGAGACAGAGAGAGAGAGAGAGACGGAGAGCAAGCCGGGGACAGGCAGAAAGAGAGAGAGAGAGAGAGGGAGAGAGAGAGATATCCCAAGCAGGCTCCATGCTGTCAGCACAGAGCCCCCGATGCAGGGCTCAAATTCACCAACTGTGAGATCATGACCCCAGCCAAAACCAAAAGTTGGATGCTTAAATGATTGAGCCACCCAGGCACCCCTAACAATGAACTATCTGAAAAAGAAATTAAGAAAATAATCTTATTTACAATAGCATCAGAAACAGTAAACACTTAGGAATTAATTTAGCTAGGGAGGTGAATGATCTATAAACCGAAAACTGTAAGACACTGATAAAAGAAATTAAAGAAGGCACAAATAAATGCAAAGATATCCTGTGTTCATGGACTGGAAGAATTAATATTGTTATACTACCCGAAGCAATCTACAGATCCAATGCAATCCCTATCAAAATTCCAACTGCATATTTCATACATATAGAAAAAACAATCCTAATATTGATATGGAATCATCTAAGACTGCCAACAGTCAAAGCAATCTTGATAAATAACAAAGCTGGAAGCATCACACCTCCTGATTTTAAACCATAGCTATAGTAATCAAAATAGTGTTGTACTAGAATAAAAACAGACATATAGACCAATAGAACAGAGTGGAGAGTCCAGAAATAAACCCACTAATATTGAACAAGAGCACCAAGAATACACAGTGGGTAGAGGATAGTCTCTTCAATAAATGGTAATGGGGAAACTGGATATCCACATGCAAAGAATGAAACTAGACCCCTATCTTACACTGCTCACAAAAATTAATTCAAAATGGACTGAATACTTAAATGTAAACCTGAAACCACAGACTTCTAGATGAAAATACAGGGAAAACCTCTTTGACATTGGTTTTAGCAATGATTGTTTTGGATTTTTTTTTTATAAATTGTTAATATCCAAAATACATAAGGAACTCATACAACTCATGAGTTTTTGTAGCAAAACAAAAACAAATAATCTGATTAAAAATTAGCAAAAGACCTAAATTTTCCTAAAGAAGACATACAAGTGGCTAACATGTACATGAAATGGTGTTCAATGTCATTAATTGTCAGGGAAATGCAAATCAAACTAAAATGAGCTATCACCTCACACCTGTTAGGAAGGCTATTATCAAAAAGATAAGAGATAACAAGTGTTGGTCAGAATGTGGAGAAAAGGAAACCCTTGTGCACTATTGGTAAGAATGTAAAATTATACAGCCATTATAGGAAACAGTATGGAGGTTCCTCAAAAATTAAAAAATAGAACTACCATATGATCTAGTAATCCCATTTCTGGGTATATATCCAAAGGAAACAAAATCAAGATCTAGAAGAGATATCTGACTCCCATGTTCACTGCAGCATTATTCACAAATAGCCAAGCCAGGGAAACAACCCAAATATCCACTGATGGATGAATGGATAATGAATACATATGTGATGTAAATTATGTGTGTGTGTGTGTGTGTGTGTGTGTGTGTATAAATGAGCATAATATCTGTCTATTTATCTATCTGCCTATTTACCTACCTACCACAGGAATATTATTCAACAATAAAAAAGGAAATCCTGCCATTTGCAACAACATGGATGAAACTGGAGCTCATTATGCTAAGTGAAGTAAGCCAGAGAAAGACAAATACTGTTTCATATCACTTATATGTGGGATATAAAAGGGTACTCATATAGGGGCACCTGGTGCACTCAGTTGTTGGAGTGTGTGACTCTTGATCCCTGGGTTTTGAGTTTGAGCCACACATTAGGTGTAAAGATTGCTTTAAAAATAAAATCTTTAAAAAAAAAAAAAGAAAGAAAAGGGTACTCATAGAAACATAGAGTAGAATGGTGGTTGAGAGGGTCTGGGGGTGGGGAAATGGGGAGACGAATGTCAAAGGGTACAAACTTTCAGTTACTGGATGAATAAGTTCTGGGGATATAATGTACAGCACAGTGACTACAGTTAATACTGTATTGTATCCTTGACAACTGCTAAGAGACTAGATCTTATGGGTTCTCACCACACACACACACACACACACACAAAATACTATGTGAAGTGATGGATATGTTAATGAACTTGATGTGGTAATCATTTCACGAGGCATGCAAATATATGCAATTTTATTTGTCAGTTATACCTCAGTAAAGCCAGGGGAAAATAAATAAATAAATCCATCTGGGTGATCTAAAGATGGAGAAGACAGTGAGACTTGAGTGTGGTTTTAGGGAAGGCAGGACTTCCTCGAGGGGGCCAAGGAAGGGCATTTTAAGGAGGAATGTTGCAGAAGAGATTGTCTCTCTACCTACTGCCAAACTTACTGCAAACTACCTGGGTGACTCCATTGTCCCTGGATCTTCAGATAATAGCCCGGAAGTGTGTGACATAAGGGAGTGTCAGGAGCTGGTGCACACACAGAGTGGAATAGATAAGGAGAAGCCAGGGGAAGACTGACCAGACCTCCAGAACTGCCTATGTTGAAGGAGTTGGCAGGGAGGAGTTGTATTAAGAAATCCTGGGAAGAATCATTCCTTGAAATGAACAATCTCTTCCACCCCCTATTATTTTAAAATCAGATTTAAAAGTATAATACTGCCTTTGTTGAAAATGAGGCATCCATATCCTGGCATCACCTGCCACATGGAAGTTCAGCCATTCTATCTCACCCCACAGCTGTCTTTCACATCCTAATACAATTTTGATTGCAGAGGCAGCTTTTTGTGGATATAGTGATAATAACCGTAAATACAGATTTTATGATGAAATATATACATTGTCCTGATGCACCTGTGCCTTCTTCATTGCTCACTCGACATAATAAACACCAAGGAAACACGTGTTTGTTTGTTTATGACACCATGGAAGCACAGGAATGTATTTTAAGCAGGCAACTTTCTTGGGGGCCACAGCATTTTATTTCTTGATTTTGATGATGGTTGCATGTATATTTGCTTTCTATTTACTTTAAATTGTGCATATATGGTTTATGCTCATTGTTCTTGTGCTCTCTCTCCTTCATGCACATATACACACATACAGAGGAAGAGAAATGAGAAAGAGAACTGAAAAGTTAAGAAAAAAATCTTAAGCAGCTGTTTATTCTTCTATATTCAGCAATCACAAAAGATTTACATAATAAAGTACTCATGGAAAAACTCTTAGCATTAATCTAGAAAGGAATATTGGTTACCCATAGCTTCTATATTTATCCTATTTTATTTGGCATTGGCCATCCTTTGCTATTTGATATAGCTGAGAGAGGGCTGATTTTTTTCCATAAAATCTTAAATAGCTGCCTTACATAAGAGACTGTTTCTCTGTGTATTGCTGAACTTGTTGCAAACTATCTGTGTTGTTCCATTATCTTTGGGTCTAATAACTCAAAAAGAATGGATATGTGTGTATGTATGTATGTGTATGCATATGTGCACGCACACACGCACACACACAGACACACACACACACACACTTTCCTAATTCCAACATATGCTTCTGAATTCTTCATTTGTAAGATACGGCTCAGAGAATATAGACTATGTGCCCATAAAAAGACCTGATTCTAGCTAATTGTTTCAATTCACATTGATTAGGCACTCAGAAATCTTACAATCTTGGGATCATAAAATAGGGCAGGATCTCAGTGTGGATACTTAATTCAGTTGGGTGGTACCAGCACCATCAATGTCAGAAACCTGGAATAAGTGAAAAAAAAATCCAACTCTACTTATTAGGTCCTTGGTGTGACAATATTTTGAAAACCCAGATCTATAAATAGGTGGGACAGAAAGAAACAGATTTTTCACTCCTTTAGAATCCCTACCAGAATAATCATAAGGTGAATGAAGTGAATGGGCTAGCAGGTGCAATATTTTTAAGCACTATTGGTGGAAATTTCACCAAATGTATCTCTGAGAAGTCAAGTCTCTTATGTCCTATGAAAGTATCACTGATTCACTGCTCAGACTTGGGTCTGAGAAATAGACAACATAGGACTTTCTCAAAAAGAAGTCTGCCTCATGATAGCAATGATATTGTTCTTAATTATGCCAGTATCTTGTAGTTTTCATCAGCTCCAAAAGAACCCTAAGAACTACAAATGCGTCCCAGTCCCTGAGAGGGGTTCTCCATATCCATTTTTCAAAAATCATTTTCATTAGCTGTTTTCTTGACATATTTGCATATTTGGCAATTACTGCCTTCCCTTGCAGATACTCTCTGAGAACTTAACCTCAAAAAATATTTGCTAAATGAGCCAACTCTGAGGGCCACTTTTTAAATTTAAATGAACAACGAACTGTCTCATCTACATTTTGCTCTTCATTATCCCAACATTTACCTCTTGAGTTCCCTACAGTATTACTTGCCAGCCCCTCTTTGGGCGCAACGTTTCTCTCCGTTGATATTTTGCTCAATGCAAAACCATCCTATTGAAATTTCCATCAGACATTTCTTTTACCATGGTACGCTTTTCATATTAACATGTTTTCAGAGATAGCATCAAAGCTATAAACACAGCTAAGAACTATCAATGTATCAACCAGATTTTTCTCAACCTCAGTCTCCCAATCAGCTGTTCAAGGATGTCTTTTGAACACATTAGAATGGATCCTTTGGCTAATTTTCTAAGTTAACAGGGGTGCCTTTCCAGCCTGGCCCCCTCCTTACGATATGGGGGTGGGGAAAGGTCAAATCACCAAGTTTGTTTCCTTTTACATGAGCGTCATCTTCTAAGGCTAAAGCTAACCTAGACAGAAGTTTCAAGCAATTTTAAATCTTGTTTGTGATTTTCACTGAAACGTTCCCAACCTAGAGGAAGTAAATAAGAGAAGATTTAAAATGGAAAATGTAATGTAACCCTCACTTCTCAAGAGGAAACCAGTTAATGATTGCTTAAGTACCTCTCAAGAAAAGGAAGGATGCATTTAACATTATATATATATATATATGTATATTTGATTTTATTCATACAAATGGGATTATACTATAATATTTGTCTGTTCCTTGTGTGTTTTCATTTAATAATATATACCTTGGAGATACTTCCATATCAACACATATAGATTTACATCATTATCTTTAATGGTTGCACAATATACCACTGTATGGATGTACCATTATATAATTAGTCCTCTGATTAAATAAAATTATAAACAATGCTACAGTACTGTATATAACATCTCATTGTACTTTTGTAAGACCATTTGTAAATTCCTGAGAGTGGAATCCCTTACTATGTGCATTTAAAACACTGCTAGAAACTGACAAATTACCCTCCAAAATACTTGCAATAATTTGTATTATACAGTGTATGAGAATATGCTTCTGTACCCTCTTTGCCAATAATGGGTATCATCAAACTTAAATTGTTGGTCATCTGACAGGCAAAGAATTGTGTCTAGCTGCTTTTGTTCCTTTGTAATTATTTCATTATTAGTTGAAGCCAAGCATCACTTTATGGTTTTGTGTGTGTGTGTGTGTGTGTGTGTGTGTGTGTGTGTGTTTAGTAACTGGTATGCCTGTGAATTGCTAGTTCACATCCTTTGTTCATTTTTAAAACAGACTATTTCAATTGGATTATAAGAGAATATGACTCATTTTTACCCTTTGATGCAAGAGTGTTGAAGCCACACAATTACTGACTCATTGGCTACACACTGGGTCAGAGTCACCATCTTCTCCCTGTCCTGTGCATTGTAGGGAAACTTGGGAACAGACTTTGCTGACTTCAGGTTATTTGGAAGTTCCCATAGCATATTGATTTCAACCTTATACTTAAAATTTTTCTCATTCGAGTCATTTAATTCATGTTTCTAGTTGAAAACATAAACAGCAGATGTAAAATGGCACTGGACTTACAATATCCTGTAAGATGGAGCTGCAGAATAGCACAATTTTTCTTTTCATTTTTTTGAGAGAGAGAACATGAGCAGGGGAGGGGCAAAGGAGGAGAGAGAGAGAGAGAGAGAGAAAGAGAGAGACTCTTAAGCAGGCTCCACATCCAACTCCAAGCCAATGCAGGGCTCAATCTCATGACCCTGAGATCATGACCTGAGCCGAAATCAAGAGTCAGATGCTCCACCAGATGAGCCACCCAGGTGCCCCTAGCACAATTTTTCTGTAAGAGAATTTTGGCAATGCATCTCCAAAGACTTAGATACATATACACCCTTTCCCCAACAATTCCACTCTATGACTAACAGCAGAAAATGGTTGAATATATTAGGATATGCCATATAGTAGACTACTATGCAGCTATTTAAAATGTTGTAGAGAGGGGCACCTGGGTGGCTCAGTTGGTTAAACATCCGACTCTTGATATTGCCTCAGGTCATGACCTCTCAGTTTGTGAGATGGAGCCTGCTTGGGATTCTCTCCCCTCTCTCTCTGCCCCTCCCCCCACTTGTGCATGCTCGCATGTGCACTCGTTCTCTCTGTCTCTCTCTCTCAAAATAAATAAATAAACATTTAAAAAATAAAATAAAATGATGTAGAGAATATATAATGGTGTGGAAAAGATTCAGTCTATTTCTAAGCGGAAAAAACAGATCTGGTTTCTATTTATAGCAAGCTAGGTTATTTGGATAATAAACTTTCCATTGCAGACGACTATGGAAATGAGGAATAAAATATTAAAAGCAAATAGAGTTTTTAAAACAATATGCAACTGCTAACAATACAATAAGGAATCATAAGAACCACAAGCCAAGACATAGCAAAAAGCCAGAGAGGCACTGTGGCCTAGTTTTGCCCAGAGAAAGTTTACTGGTCCAGACCAAACTCAGCAGAAGAACCGAGCTGTGTCTGAGGGACTGAGGGAACTTCAGAGTTCTACAAGGATCCAGAGGTCAAATCCTGGGCCCATCAATGATGGTGATCTAATGGGAGTCCTACCCACAGGACTTGGAGGCCCTAAAAGAGCACCTCATGAAAGTAAACTCTCCCACATCACCCAATGTTAAGGGTCTGTAGAAAGAGTTGCCATGGTGCTAAGCAGAATTGGAAGAGGGGAAAAAAATCCATCGTTGAGAAAGTGTAACCCTGGGGTGGTCCCTTTCACAGATTCCAGTCCAAATTCCCATCATTGGAACTATCCAAGAACATATAAGCAGTGCATTTCAAGTGGCACCATACTGGTAGCTCCCCAAAATATCAGCAGAACCAAAAGCTGAAGGAAAACACTTCCATCTTGGATCTTAGGATCCATGAAAACAAGTTTTGAGGAGCAATGAGCAAATACACATAGTCAAAGAAAATTGCACATCAAAGGAAACAAATAGAGTAAGTCCCAGTCAGAGTTCAGATATTTGGGTAATCATTCATTCATTCCACATTCAACAAATATTAACCATCAGACACTGTTCTAGAGGCAAAGATGTAACAGTGAACAAAACAGATAAATATTCATGTCCTCATGAAGCTTCACTCTCATGGGAAAAAACAGACAATAAAAAAATAATAAATATAATAAATAATAAAATAATAATAAATACAAAGTGCAAGTAAATTATATAGTATATTGATTGCTATAGGTGCTAAAGAAAAAATAATAAGGCCAGGGTAGAGAAGGTCAGGAGTGTCAGGTGGCCAATTAAAAAAATTTTTTTAAGTTTATTTATTTTTGACAGAGAGAGAGAGAGAGAGACAGAGACAGAGACAGAGCATGAGTCGGGGAGGGGCAGAGAGAGAGGGAGACACAGAATCCGAAGCAGGCTCCAGGCTCTGAGCTGTCAGCACAGAGCCTGATGTGGGGCTTGAACTCACAGACCGCGAGATCATGACCTGAGCCAAAGTTGGACGCTCAACTGACTGAGCCACCCAGGCACCCCATCAGGTGGCCAATTTAAATGGGGCTCATTGAGAAAGTGACACTTGAGGAAAGACCTGAAGAAGGAGATGAAGTGAGCCATGCAGATAACCTAGAATAAGAGCATTCCAGAAGAAGGAAGATCCAGTGCAAAGATACTGGGGTAGAGGGCCCAGCTCAAGAAGCAGCCAGGAGGCCAGTGGGGCAGGAAGAGAGTGAGAGAGAATATAGTAAGATGAAGCCACTTCACAATAAACCTGTTGACCCTGAGGACAACCACTCAGAGATCACGCCCACTATCACAAAGGTTCTCAATCAGGAAGGAGGTGGATTAGTTTGCTGGTTGGTTGGCTGGTTTTATTACTTCCCCCTCACCCCCAGGGAACACTTGGAAATGTGTAGAGACAGTTTTGGTTGTTGCAACTGGGAGGGGGAGATCGATGATGGCATCTAACTAGCTAATGGAAACTAATTATCCAGGAATGTTGCTCAACATCCTACAAAGCTCAGAAGAGCCCCCACAACAAGGAATTATCCTGTCCAAAGAAACCCTGAATTAGACACACAAGTGCAGAAATCAAAAAGGCAGTTCAATATATGAATCTGGAGTTTAAGAGAGAAGTCTGGGAAGAAGATATAAATTCGGAAATCTCAAAGCAATAGATGGTGTCCAAAGCCCCGGGACTGAATGAGATCACCAAGGGAGTGAGTGTAGATAGGGAAGATGTGTGAGTGCCAGAGACACTCCAACATGAAGAGGTGAGGGAAGAGGGGCTGAAGAGGTGAGAAGAGAGAACAAGGGTTGAGGAAGAGGAGTTGGGGCATGGAAAGAGGGGAGATGTGAGATAAAGCCACCCACAAGAGTGGCAGAGAACACACACTTAGGGAAGTCCATTCAGTGCCAGGTGAGGTGAAGAATTTAAAATGAGATGAGTCATTCGGCTACACGGATACAAGTACAAAGTTCCCAGAGACGTGGATTTAACCAGTGTTAAATCCCTGGCCTTGCCAGACAAATAAGATGAGCCACCATGGCAAGGGAACTGAGGGTGTACACAGGGAGAAACTCTAATGATTAACTTGGAACTGCAGCTTTGCAAAGACAGAAAACATCAGAAAGTCAGAGGCAGTGAAAAGGAGGATCCACGGATTACAGATCGGAAGGATGGAAAAACTGTTGGGGTTGGGGTGCTAGGGTGAGCGAGACAGAAGATTAGGAGAGGGTGATAAAAGTGGGTTGCACACAGTTGAGCTTGGGGAGAGTTGAAATGATGGATCTTGAAAAACTCTAAGGAGTCAGGAGCTGAGGCAGAGGAGAATTCAAGAAACCGAGAAGCCAGATTGTTGGAAGATCATGTACGGGTGTCCTGAGATCATGACAGGAGACAGTGGTGGTGTGAAGGAGCTAAAATCATCCAGAAATGAGGGAAAGGAACCCAGGGGCTAGCAGAGGATGAGCAGTGACCAGGCAAAGGGTAGGTCATCACACTACAGATGGGGAGACACATGGCCCCACTTCTGTACATGTCCTACAATAATAATCTATTATTTCTCAAAAATAAACACAAAAAGAATTATTGTAAAAATTGAAGGGCCATCTCAAATACTCTTTGGAAAGAGCCAGACATAGATGAGTATACACACACATATGCATGCACATGTACACACACACACCCACGCACACATATATATGACAAGCGTCTTTGATATAGACTCTCCAGTGAATTACATGCTTCAGAATAAAGGTGTTGAAAACTGTAAAAACGTTCTTACAAATAAAAAGCAGCACTAATGGGTATAAAGTGAATATACTATTAAAAATTGTGAAGCTGGAGAATGTTGTTCTGTCTTAATAAATAACAACAATGTATATTCTATTTACCTCAAATTCAAATTATTATTATACTTAGTTCTGGTTTTTTAAAAGCCAGAGTTCTGGTTCATAAAATTATGAATTTTATTGGTGAGTAAACAATGTCACATCTCAACAGCTCTCCCCCTCAGAACATTATCGTATACCTTTCAAACAGAAAATTAGGAAAACATTGAATTCTTCCAGTTTCTATAGTACAATCCTTTGGGGGAGGTGGAGAGAGAGACAGAGGAAAAAGAAACAGGAAGAGTGTGTTTTCAGGTTTTATCCCTCCCTCTGGGTAAGCCAAATTCTTTTGGTCTTTTAAAGGTTTAAATGTTGCCTAATATCAACCTTCTATGTTTTCTCCTTTCAGTAGTGGGTCTTGATCTACCCTCAAAAACTCCTAAAAGCAAGAAGAGAGGAAGTAGAAGGGAAGTGAATGGTGGTGGAGAATGAGGAAGAATGGTTTTCTAGTGGAGGTGGCCAGAATGGTTTCATATGTAGCACAGTTACTGATACCATGCCATAAAAGTCTAAGCATACTTTAGTGTTTGTATTCATCCACTGAAGCAAACAGGATAAGATTTACCCAATGAACACTTACCATTCTATCCTGGTTCAAAGCTATAATTTGCAAAGCAACAAGAAGGGTTTACATATTGGCTATGATATGTGCTCATCCTGCTGAAAATTTCTTGTCCATCTTCATAACCACAGCCCTTGTATTTAATTCAACCTCCAGTTACAATGCATTCCTTCTCAGGTTATCGCAATAATATTCCAAAAAAGTTGTAGAGACTGATACTATTACTGGCTTCTTTTTTAATTTTTTAAAAATGTTATTTATTTATTTTGAGAGAGAGAGAGTGGGGAGGGGCAGAGAGAGAGGGAGAGAGAGAATCCCAAGCAGGCTCCGGATTCTCAGCACAGAGGCCGACGCAGGGCTCCATCTCACGAACCGTGGGATCATGACCTGAGCCCAAATCAAGAGTCGGACACTTAACCACCCGAGGCATCCAGGTGCCCCTCCCAGAAGCCCCAGGTGGCCTCTTTATAAATGGGAGGCCCAAAGTCCCAAGTCCCAAAGGCCGAGTCACAACTCTGCATTTGCCAGTCTGGAACAGGATTTCAAGAATGCGGGGCGCCTGGGTGGCGCAGTCGGTTAAGCGTCCGACTTCAGCCAGGTCACGTTCTCACGGTCCGTGAGTTCGAGCCCCGCGTCAGGCTCTGGGCTGATAGCTCAGAGCCTGGAGCCTGTTTCTGATTCTGTGTCTCCCTCTCTCTGCCCCTCCCCCGTTCATGCTCTGTCTCTCTCTGTCCCAAAAATAAATAAACGTTGAAAAAAAAAATTAAAAAAAAAAAAAAAAGAATGCTATGCCCCTCCCTTGAAACACCTACTCTGGATCCACCCATCCAAACCCTGCCCCTCATTCATGGCTGGAGACACACTGGAAAAAGCACCAAATTTGGGCTCAGAAACCCTCAGTTAAAATTAATGCGTCATCTACTTATCAGCTACATGCCTCTGAACAAATGACTTAGTCTCTATTCACCTCGGTTTTCACATATAAAATGGGGATAACATCTGTTCCACCTATTTCAGAATGTTGGGGAAGAACAACTGAGAGATTACATGTGGAAACTCACAATAAGCTATAAAGAGCCACATAAATGTCATGTATTATTCAAGGTCCAGCCTGGGTCCTACTTAATCCAGGGAGCCTTGCAGCTTTTGAACCCAGCCTACACTGAACTCCCCCTGGCATTTCTTGCCATGCTATTTATCTTAGCACTTGATATATTTGCTCTTGTATTGTTACTCAAATACTCCCCAGTCAGGAACATCTCCCCTGCACAGAACCTAGAACAGGGCTGTAAGCATAGGAGTACTCTGTCTACTACCAATGTTATGAATGAACTGGCGGGGCAGAGAGTAGACTCTGACCTTCTTGGTACCACAGTGCTCATTTCTACAAGAAAGTTTTGAAAAACGTTCGCTATGGGATTCAGGTCTATTCACACTCTAATTAAAGGGTACTACTCACTGGAAAACTTTTCTCGTTAAAAGAAGAGGGTACCTGGCATCAACTGCTTGAGAGAACAGAAGTATGGCCCAATCACAGATAAGATCTCAGAACCCCCCAAGTCCCCCAAGTCGGGGGAATCCTGCCAACAATACCCAGAGAGGGAATAACTTGTCCCCATGTATTCTCCTTGGGTGAAGGAGACATCACAGGGAAAAATCTTGCTGGACATACTTGCATATTAGGCAGCCCTCATTTGATTTCTGTAGAAAATAAAGCATCATAAAGGTTTGCAATTTCTCCTGGGGAAGATGCGCTCTAAGTACATAGAATATTTTCCTCAGGGGTTCTGAGTAGCTTTCCCACAAAAAAGTATCACTTTACCTGATCTTTGTAAACCAGCATGCTGGGGCTTGGCCGTGGTTTGTCTTTAAATGAGTAAGTGGCTCCTTGCTTCTTTAACAAGTCCAAGAAGTCAGGAGGTACATACAGGGGAAGGTCATTTAGTACTGGATCATTTCTTTGCACAAGAGATGGTTTTTTTCTTCCTTCGTTTTTAAAATTGTAGGTTGCTATCACTGGATTTAATAGGGATTCTTCAATAAAAGTTTTCAAGTGGTAAGTGCCAGGGATAGGTGTATTCTGTGGAAAATTGACATCATTTTTTCAGATCAGTATGTGAATGGGTAACATCCCCTAAAGCATCATTCTTAGAAGGGTCACTCTTAGTATTTAAAAAAAATTTTTTTTTGTTAACATTTATTTATTTTTGAGAGAGAGAGAGAGCATGTGCAGGGGAGGGGCAGAAAGAGAGGGAGACAAAGAATCCAGAGCAGGCTCCAGGCTCTGATCTGTCAGCACAGAGCCCAACACAGGGCTTGAACTCACGAACCATGAGATCATGACCTGAGCCAAAATCAGACGCTTAACCAACTGAGCCACCAGGCACCCCAGAAGGGTCACTCTTAAGGAGCATTTCTCTGTTTTAAAGTTTAATAAAATTTTATCAAATACAGTAGACACCCTCAACAGAACAATATTTCCAGAGAATCATGATTGTTTCCTTGGTGAGACAATTGCTGAATTATATAGCAAATGGGTCATGGCCATAGTCAAAGTTTTAACTTTTTAAAAAGTAACCTCAGAGATACTAACACTTGAGATGCAGTTGGACTAGAAGTGTCAGATCTCTCGTGAAACCATTCAGGACAGTTTCTTGACAAAAAAAAAAGTTAGCCTATTTCTGTTTGATAGATAACGACAGGTTTCTTTCTAGCTCTCAAGTGAGAAGCTAAAAAATAAGAACATGAGGCTGAGGATGAATGGGAAGATCATGTGATCTGATGGGTCCCATAAGAGGTTTGGTACTTTCAAATCCCAACCACAGTGTGGCTGAATGGCCAGACCTGAAAGTTTAGTCACTTTTGTTTTGTAATCGACTTTGCACTTGGTTCCACCCTTAAAATCAATTTCAAGAAGGCTTTGACCTATGGGTCCCTCTGTTATTGAAGGGTATGGATAGAAAATATTTCTACAATACAGAAATGATGTCTCTTGAAAGGGGGAATTTCCTGGTTATTTTTCTTTGATATATTATCACCTTGCTTTCCTACATTGACCATGTTAAGTTCTCATAGGCTCTTTGCCATCTAGCTAAGATAAAAACTGAAACCAAAAAACAACAACAACAACAAACTGAAACCCACACCCCTTTTTAGAATGGAGGCTTTTTCTTGTGTAATCTCACCACCATCATAAACTACATTGACCTCATCTAGATATCCTGTAAAGCACCTAGATTCCCAGTTTACTTTTTACTGCATCCAAAATTTAAATTAAATTTAATTAAATTTGGTTTGTCAGTCATATGCTGATACTAAAATTATAAATATGAGATGAGGTCCACTGTTTTCTAACAATTGTTAGCGACCTAAAGGGTAAGGACTGGTTAAAATATCAATAGGAATAAGAATCACTTGAATAGAAAGAATGAAAATATACATACATACTCGTAATGCTATTCTCCACCATCCTTCTCTTTGAAAAGATGATGTCTTCCGGGTTCGTTTCTATTAACAAACATAAAATGTGCTTAATCATTTGAGAGGTGATCCCTGGAAGTTAAATATATTTTATAAAACATTTGCTTGAAAAAATCAACACCTGTACCAAATTGGTCAGCCTGAATTAAAATGAAAGCTACATAATGATAAATTTTGCCTATAACATTTCCTCAAATTGCTATTTTATGATTTGAAGTGGTTTTAATCATCTAAATTCCCTTGGGAAAAATGAGAGTAATAAATAATCTCATCTTCCAGAGATGTCATAAGGCAAATCAGATGTTACAAAATGTGGTGTTCTTAGGAAGGAAAGAGTTATGTAGATCTAAAACTGTATTATTATAATATGCTTATGGTTCAGGTGATGGTGCTGGGAGTTCAAGGTAGAAGGGTATAGTCACCAAATTAATCTGATATTGGGATACAAATTCCTGGCTATGTGGCAAATGTTGAAAACTGCCGTTTCCTGGATTTACAAAGACTACCAAACATGTATCATATAAATATGATACAGCCAGTTCTCTCAGCTTGTCCAGCTACCTGTGACACTTAAAGAGGCAGAATGATAGAGAAGCCAGACAGACTTGGGCTTGAACTCCAACTCTGCCACTTACTAGCTAGGAGGACTAGGCACGTTACTTAACCCTTAGCCTTAACTCCCTCTTAGGAGTATATAAATAAGGCATACCAAGGTTGGCACGAGAATAAGGCATTATACATTTAAAGACCTGTACCCACACGCAGTACTCAAAAATAGTAGCTTTTATTTTTAACATCTCACCTGCCAAGTTAAAAAACAAATTATTTTTGATATTCCTTAGTTTCCAAGGACGTTCTTGTCTTCCATAGTAAGTATTCTATACCCATTTATTATTATTCCACATTCGTTTCTGCCTCACCATCAACAGAACACAGTTGTTTATTTTTTTCCTTTTGTGCTATTTCCACAAGGTATAGTCATTAAAATACTGAATTGTACTTTCATTTATAATGCTTTTGTTATAACGACAAAATGTAAGTTATTTCAAGCAACGATGCATTAGAAATAATAAACAATCTAATCAGTAAACTGATATAAATATAATTCATTCTTTCTGTTTAGCAACTTATATTCACTCTACTTATGAGTACCCCTGAGCTAGTTTCAACATACACTGCTGTCTGAATTTCTTCCTATATGTTCCCTTTATACGATTTCTGTTGAATCTTCTCTGTTGCACATTTAAAGTCACAGAAATCTAACTTTCTCAGGCAGGTCAAGACAGGTCTCCCACCTCTACCTAGAACCAGGAAAATAAGCAGGAAGAAGGGAGAAGTAAACATGGTACTTCTTAAGGAAGGTACTCAGCAGACACTGCTTTGTTTTGCCCCAGGCGTGATCTAAACTCCACCCAACTATCACTTCAAATTCATTTAGGGGTGAATCACTTTTACAAAACATAGGCTAACCATCCCTCCCCCAGACACTAAACGCAGGTAGTTTCAAGTATTTTATAAATACTAAAATAGGAGGCAGAGGCAAAAACGTGTGCATCAGACTAAGTAAGGAAAAACCAATCCTCTCTAGGCAGAGGGGGAAATTAAGAAAATTAAAGCGGCTGTCCAGCGCAGTTAGTAGTAGGGAAGGAAAGAAAATACAGAAAACAAAGGGCGAATGGAAGGATGAGAGAGAGCAAAGGAAGAGGAAATAGAGCGAAGTAGACCTCAGATAAAGATCAGGAAGACAGGACTACGGGTAGGTATGAGCGAAGGGAAAGATAGGAAGAACAGAGGGGTGCAAGGGCCCAGCATTAGAGAGACATGGGAGTCGGTGCAGAGGACTTCAGCAGGAGATACTAGTGGGTACTGGGGGGCCTGGGGGAGGATTTCTGTACCGAGGTGACCACCGAACTGCCAGGTCCCAGGCCTTCCCTTAGGGTATTGGAGGTGAAGGCCATAACTGGCTGGTGCACGGCAACCTCCTTGCTCCCTCCGCCGTGGTTGGCGTCCGGTTGCCCGGAGGCGCCTGGGGTCCGCGAGCTCCTGAGCCTGCGCAGGGGACCCACCAGCAAACCGCCAGCTTCGCGTCGCGTGGTGAGACGAGAGGCGGACACACCGAGGCCCCGCCCCAAGCCTCGCGCACAGGAAATCCGTTCGAGGCTGTCACGCACGTGTGCAGCAAGAAAGTCTACAGGGCTCTGAAGGCGCCACAGAGCCCTGGGATGGGTAGCTGCGCCAAGAAAGGCTTACAAAAGACTGTTTGTGGGAGTTTGAGCATACCTTAATCCCCACCGGCCTTTTCCCAGATTACCCCCACCCCACACCCCCAGGCAGGGAGACGGTATGCTTGGTAGGCATACTCAGTTTTAGAGCGAAAATCAGCCTTAGCACCCACTTTTTAAGGTTGTTTCTAAACTCCTCCGGATTGAAATTCTGGGGGTGTCTCTCCTGCCTCTTGATTTGAGGAGCGAGCACTAGAGACAGTGGACTTCCCTAGCTGTGACACCAAGAACCACCCTTTCTTCTGACAGATTCTTTTCGCTTTCAACCTCTACCTGTAGCTTCTCAACCTATAAACATCCTCATCTTTACAAACTCTCCCCTCAACCTTAATAATTTCATTTTATAGAGAACCTCTGGTGTTCTAAGTACTTCACACATTACTCTAATTCAATCTTCATAACAACCCTGTTTAACAAATACTAACTCCATTTTATGGGTGAGGAAACCGAGGCTTCCTTGGGCAGGTTAGCATATATAGTTGACTGGGCATCGCATACAAGTGGCAGCGGCAGAGTTCATATCCGGGTCTTGCTCCAGCACCCCACTGACCACTGTACCAGAAAGTTTCTCCTTAACTTTCACAGATTTCAAGAGTAGGCTTTCACCTCCCATACTTTCCTAAAACCATCTTAATCTGACACGTGTACACATCTATTAAAACTGGATTTGCTGAACTAGCCAGTGATCCAATTACCAAATCCAATGGGGGATTTTTCAACTATCAAACTTGACCTCCACTTGCCATTGCTGTATTGATTACTCCACTACCTCATTCTTGAATCCCTCTCCTCCCAGGACTATCAGGATTTGACCACTCTCCGCATCTGCTGTGATTTATCGTCTATAAAGGTGATTAAATAAATCGGAACCTGCCCACACCAGGTTGTTGTGGAGACTAATCTGAGCAAAATGTTCAGAACCATGTCTAGCATAATGCATTCAGTAAATACAGACTATCATTATCATTGCCTTTGGGACAAAAGCAAAATTCACAATCCAGCCTCATCTCCTTTCCCTCATTAAAATGTCACGCTCAGATACATACTTGGAAATCCCAAATATGCCATCTTCACGCTGTCTCCCCTTACGCTATTTATTCCTTTTTGACAACTTGACAAACCTCAAGAGTCAACTCCTCTGGGAAGTCCCCCTTAGCCTAATCCCTTATACCCCAAAGCATCATGTGCCTATCTTCACTGGAGAATTCATTCTGACAAATCGTTGCTCCCCTAATTTTTAAACATGTCCCAAACACAGGTTTTTGTCTGAATTCTGAGTCTTCTGAACACAGGAGGGATTAAAATACTTGAATATATATGGCTGACCAGTTTCCCTGCCTATTAAATAAAACCAGAGGATGGACTAGCACAGTGCTTTTCCAATAATAATGTGCATACAAAACGTTTGGGGATCTTCTGAAAATACAGATTCAGATTCTGAGGGCCTAAGATTCTATAGGTGACTTTTTGTGAGAGACTAGTAGACTCCATCTCTCAAAATACTGAGACTCTATGGGGCGCCTGGGTGGCTCAGTTAGTTAAGCGTCTGATCTCAATCTTGCAGTTCATGGGCTTGCGCCCCACATTGGGCTCTCTGCTGCCAGTGCAGAGCCTGCTTGGGATCCTGACTCCCTCCTTCCCTGCCCCTCCCCCACTCACGCAAGCGCGTGCACGCACACACACACACATACGCTCTCTCTTGAAAATAAACAGGCACACTCTCTCTCAAAAATAAACAAACATTACCAAAAATACTGGGATTCTAAACTCAACAGAGCCTTAAAAAAAAAAAAAAAAAAAAAAAACAACTAAAAGCAAGGGGGGGGAGGGTGTTGGGGGGGAACAACCAGGCATCAAGTTTGAAATCAAGAACTGAAATTATAAGGCCAAAAGGCTAATAACCAGAGTTTTCACAAATGTTAAGAGATTAAATCAAGTCTATCACTGTTCCTCATTTCACTTTCTTATTTTGGCTGAGCCTGTAAAACTGGCTCAGCAGACTAGGGACTGGTACTCTAGAGACTAAAGGAATATGATGAAAGGTACAGAGAAGTCTAGAAACCCATACAAGGTGTGAAATAGAAAAGAACATCTAGATGAGAAAATAGTTTTGCGTATCTCAAAAATAGAAACAGCATAGGTCAATGACTTCCAGGACTTCACCAGTAAGACAGATTAAGTATGTAGGATAAACAAAATGTCCTCTTAAGAAAACATAGTCTTGTACAGTATCACTGAGAAAATTTTAAGATTTATTTTCAAGTTATCCTAACAGCAGTTTTAAAAGGGAGGATGCATTTGAGAATTCAAGAATACACTAAGTAGAGGTCAACAGTGCCTGTTAGGCATCAGATCTTTAATAAAAATTCTGTAAAATATATCCTGAAGTATGGATCACTTTTATTAACTGCAGTAGTGATGATTTATGTTAGAATTATCTGAGAGCATGGGGCGCCTGGGTGGCTCAGTTGGTTGGGCGTCCAACTTCGGCTCAGGTCATGATCTCACGGTTTATGAGTTAGAACCCCCACATCAGGCTCTGTGCGGACAGCTCAGAGCCTGGAGCCTGCTTCCGATTCTGTGTCTCTCCACTCTGTGCCTCTCCCCTGTTCATGCTCGGTCTCTATCAATCATGAATAAATGTTCAAAAAAAAAAATTATCTGAGAGCAAACATGTTACAGATAGTACTAGGGTAAGAATTATCAATTACCATAATCCTGCGATACTAAAAGAGGCAATATGGTTAAGATTTGAACATAGGACTAAAGCTTTCAAAAATAGTCCTGAGTTCCATAAGATTGTTGTAGGAAGTGGAATGGAGATTTGCATCCAGCTCAGTACGTGCCAAACATGACCCACTAAATTATATAAAACTGCTCACTTCAATTTCCTATAAAAACAAAATGCCAATTTTGTGACTTTTGTGAAGATTAGAACATAAAAATCAGTATGATATACCAAAGTACCCCTAAATAGTGTCCCCTTCCACCCTGTTAACCTAGGTAAACTTCAAAACGTAGGGATTGGAAAAACTGTTGGAACTGCGAAAGATTAACTTTTACCAACTCCCTCATTTTAGAGTCATAACTGGTTTAAGAGCATAGTAACATCAACTGAACACTTACTGCAAACGCCAAGAACTATGCTAAGTACTTTACCTTCGTTATTGTAAAAGTCAAGTTAAAAACCAGTTGGCTCAACTATACCCATTTTTCAGGCAAAATAACTGAGGCTTAGAAAACACTGACCTCTTCAAGTTTTACACACAGCAGTGATATGAACACTGTTGAGATAAAACTCCAAAGCCCATGTTTAATACACTGGAGACTACTGTGACTCAACACCCAGGCATGTTAATCTTTGCCCCAAATACTTTGCTGGCCTTCCTTTTCACTTAATTATTACATGTAATGAAGGTCTCTCTATTTAATTGATTGCCTGCCTAGCATGTAATAATGTAACACCCCATTAGGATTATCAATGCCTGTAACTTCGCTCTAAAACCTACTTAGTTTCCTTTTCCTTCAGTAACCATCCACTTTTCTATTTTCTGGTAGAATAAAGGTATTGAAATAGTCCAAGATGGGCAATAGCCTGCCAAATGAATTAACCCCCTGGGAAGATAAACCTTGTGGCTACAATAATCAGAAAACAATTATACTTAATGTTTTAATCTCGGCTCTGGTTTACTATGGAATTTTGCATTAAGTATTTAAAAGGTAGCTAAAACAAACAAACAAACAAACCCTGATAACCACTTTTTGAGCTTAAGATTATAGAGAAAGCAATGGTTTAGAAGCAAGCAAAAACTAAAACCAGAAGTGCCAATCCACTCCTAAAGATAACTTTTTTGTAAAACATGTTGCAGATAGGCAGGACAACCCAAAGTTCTCTTTTGCCTTATGAAGAAGAAAAAGCACTATGAATAAAACATTAGCAAATAGAAGTAAAAGCATAATGACACCCTCCCCTTCTTTTGGATTGTTTTTTGTAACAAATATTTTAAAAAAATCATTGCATGGATGAAGTTAATACGGACAAGTGGATATGCCAAAGTTGAAAAGTAAGGAAACACTAAACACCTACGTTATGCCAGTTCTCATGTTACATACTTACAAAAAGTTTTTTAATCTTTCACTTAAACCTTTTGAAGGAAGTGTCATAATTGCAAAACTAAACACAATCTAGAGAGTAAAAACAAGCAAATAAAAACATCTAAATTATACTAAGTAAAAACCACCCCACTTGATTCTCAAAATTGACCTCAAGTTAATTAAATGACTCAGATTCAGAGCAACAGTTGGGTAAATTGTAATTTTTTTATTGGAAAACAAATATACAACTTGGAATGGATTTGAGGCAAATTGTGCCATAAGCAGATTTTCTTTAAGTGGCTAAACAAAGTTTAAAAAGCAAGTTAACAATAAAAGAAAATGTTTCTGGTACAGGACCAGCAGTACAAAAAAATAGTGTACGAGTACCTGGATAATACACCCGTTTTGCAATAGTGCAACTTTTTAAGTACATATTGTTGACTGTCCATAGTCCACGCAGAGTTACAACTCCACACTTCAACAACAACATGCTGACAATTCCTAAAGAAAACTACTTAAAAAAAAGGCATAACCCAGATGTTCCCTCGTTTGACCAACTCCATCTAAGTTTAGATGTGCAGAAGGGCTTAGATATATCCAGAGTAAGCCACATGCAACATGTTACTTGTTCATTTTTCTAAAATAAGGTTTCAGGACAATGACAGTAAGATAAGGGAAGAAAACATGGAGGAATAAGTCCTAATTACTATACATGCATATTTTTTGACAGCAGGGGGAAACCTTTTACAGATAAGTTACAAACAAAGAAAAGGCAAATAAACAATTTTGTACAAGAAATTTAACACATTCTGTACAATGTCTTCACTTTGCTGTCATCATTTGTACAAACTCTGAAAAAGAAGAAGCACACAAAAAGTGTCAATGGCAAAAGACTGACAAAACCAATCTTATTAGTCAATATCTGAACAGTCTCCATTTCCCCTTTCTTTCCTCAAAAATACCGTATGGTACAGAGGAAAGCTAGTTTACTTAGACTGTCAAGGCTGGAACTCCATAAACTAAAATTACTAAGGATCATTAACCAATAAACCAAATTAATGCTTTTAATAAGCTATTGTAAATAGAAGCATTCTTGCTCTTAAGTTTGGTATAACATGGTAATTTTGAATGGAAGCATAAGTAAACAGTTTTATACTAAAGCGAATTAGAGGAAAAATAAATCCAATGAAGGAAAGTCACCTTAATTTCATTTTGAGGATCCTGAAATAATTTTAAAGATTTTCAAACTGTTCTACAATCATTATACAAAGATCTATTCAGCAGTCTGCAGTACAGTGCTTCTCAAACTTTAATGTGCATATGAAATTGCCCAGCAATCTTGTTAAAATGTAGAGATACTAGGTATATGGATAGGACCAATAGTAAACCGTTCTAAAAAAGTTCTCAGGTGACAATTTTTGCCTAATCTATAGAAAACACTCTGAAAAGCTAAAGGTTTATAAATATAAAAACCCATTTTATCATCTTTATGAGGGGGGGAGGTCCCTAATTTTGACCTATCAGATACCTAACAAACATCAGTAACTTAAAATCAAAGTGCAGAAGGAGGTAGTGAAAGACTTACCTTCATAGTTTACTTGACCATCACCATCAATATCTGCTTCCCTGATCATTTCATCAACCTCCTCATCTGTTAACTTCTCTCCCAGGTTTGTCATCACATGGCGAAGCTCTGCTGCACTAATATAGCCGTTGCCATCCTAGAAAAAATTTAGTAAAATAAGTAAAATTACAGACTCATAGGGAAAAAAATACACTTTAGAAATATATACCAACTAAAAACAATCTATAGTTGAACTATAAATTAAAGGTCACGGAGGACAAAGCAGGATAGCCTACACTGAAATCACCATTTCTTAGTTCCAAAGTCAAGTGATGCCTTCTTGCCAAGAGTCATCCTCAAAATTTAACAAATCCAATCCTTGAATACCTACCTTATCAAACACACGGAATGCTTCTCTAATTTCTTCTTCACTGTCTGTATCTTTCATTTTTCTTGCCATCATTGTCAGAAATTCCGGGAAGTCAATTGTGCCATTTCCTGAAATGGTTTGTTTAGTTGAAATATTACAATAGGATTTAAATAACCCTCTTTGACTCCCCCTCCCCAAATAAACCCCCAATTAAAAAAAATTTACCATCAGCATCTACTTCATTAATCATGTCCTGTAACTCTGCTTCTGTGGGATTCTGCCCAAGAGATCTCATTACAGTTCCCAATTCCTTTGTTGTTATAGTTCCATCACCATCCTTGTCAAATAGTGAAAAAGCTTCTTTGAATTCTGTTTTAAAGAGAGACCAATCCAAATGTACAAATTAACAACAATAAAAAGTAACCTCCTAAATGAAATCAATTAATCAATTCTTAAAAGCAAAGATATATATGGAGGTAGCACCTGAAATCAGCTTTTGATTCCTAAAGAATTAGGTGGGAAGACCCTGTGATATTTCAAACATCTTTAGCTAATCATACCAATATGTTGTTCATATTGACCTATCAGCAATTTTTTTCACCTAAAATCTTACAGAGAGAGCTCCAATATCGAGAACATTTAAGAGTCAAAATTATTCTGGATTGAAAGAATCAAAGTTTCTCTATTTTCTACTGAAGCTCCAAATAGAAAAATAAGACTATGGTAGCTAGCATGTGTTTCCATAGAGCAACTATATGCATTCTGTCTGAAGTAATCCTCAAAAGTTAAAATTAAGCCTATTTAAGAACCTACTAATTTAAGAACAAAAAAAACTTTAAACTTCAGAACAATATGCAATAGGCTAGTTTCCTTTTCTGAGATCTAAGGAACTATCACCAAATAATCTATAATGATACTAACAATAAGATGATCAAGATATGAATGGTTAGTTTTAGCTAAGTATTGTATTACTAAAAACAAAGATAATTTAGACCTTTATTTAGAATATAAAATCCCAAGGGTGCCTGGTTGGCTCAGTCAATTAGATTGTCTCACGGATTCATGAGTTCGGGCCCATCAGGCTGTCTGCTATCAGGGCAGAGCCTGCTTCGGAAAACTGTCTCCCTCTCTCTCAAAAATAAACATTAAAAAAAAAAAATTTATATATGTATATATAATATCCCAAACTTTTAATATAGTGAAATATATTATCTTAGATCTTTAAGATGTCTTGTGAAATTATGTTCCTTTTAACTCACCACTGGATTACATAGAAAGCTGTTGGAACAACAGTCCAGAATACCTGGCTTCATCATTTATTTTATAAACTAAAGCAGAGATTAAATTTGGTAATGCAAGATCATATAAATGAGCTAGTAACAAAACCAGTATTTTCCGGTAGGGTACTTTTTAAAAAGGTATCAGACCCCATCAGCACGCAAATCCAAAAGCAGTTTCAAATTTCACAGCGCTAAGTTCCCGCAAAATATGTATCCATTTGAAAATGTGTACCTGACATGTTTTAAGAAATAGTGTGCTTCCCTCTTATATAATCCCATGTCCTACTCCTCCCAGTTTCAATCCATCATAATCTCTTCACTGGTCTCAACTACTCTTCCACTGATATCACCATTAACATATATCATGTGTCTTAAGTTTAAAACTAAATTCAGGGGCACCTGGGTGGCTCAGTCGGTTGAGCGTCCGACTTTGGCTCAGGTCATGCATGATCTCGCAGTCCGTGGGTTCAAGCCCCGCATCGGGCTCTGTGCTGACTGCTCAGAGCCTGGAGCCTGTTTCAGATTCTGTGTCTCCCACTCTCTCTGACCCTCCCCCGTTCATGCTCTGTCTCTCTCTGTCTCAAAAATAAATAAACATTAAAAAAAATAAATAAAACTAAATTCAAACTCTGTATTTTCTCTTAGGTGCCTGCCCTTATCTTCCCCCAATCTTGGGAAGCACCATCACTCACATTTCTTCTATGAATCCACTATTACAATTACTTCCAGCTCCACTCATCAGTTGAAAATGCCAAGTCTACCAGTAACGATCTAGTTGCCCAATCGAACAACTGTGCTTAAGTATGTGAGGCCATATAGCATAGAAACTAAAAAGCAGACTTTGGAACTCAACCACTTGGGTTAAATATCAGCTCTGCTACTTACTAGTAATGTAACCTTAGGCAAGTTAAGTTACTACCTCAGCTTCCTCCTTTTTGTTAAACAGGAATAAGTGAACCTACTTACTAAGTTTATGAATTTAATTGATAAGCATAAAGCACTCAGAGCTATGTCTGACAAGTGTCAAGAAAAAGATGATCTCATTTTCCTGCAGCATCCAAAACACTGAAAAAATTCTAAACTTCTCTTGGCTTTCACAACAGTACTTCAGTTTACTTCCTACCTTACATTGTCAAAGGCTCTTGCTCCCATTTATCTCTCTCACATGTAGATATGACCAATCTTCTTATCCCTTTTCTTCTCTCTGGCCATTTCATTGATGCCCACTTATAATGAAGACTTCTTTAGCCTACTGGTCTCTCTCCTTAACATAATACAGTAGTTCCCCCACCCACAGTTTCACTGTTGTTTCAGTTACCAACACCAACTGCAGTCCAGAAACAGGTGATCTTTTTGGCATACTGTCAAGTCAATAGCAGCCTAACACACTACATCACAATGCCTACCTTATTCACTACACTTCATATCATCACACAATAATTTTATTATCTTACATCATCATAAGGGTGAATACGCTATATGAGAGACCACACTCATGTTAACTTATATTACAGCACATTGTTATTATTGTTACTGTTGTTCATCTTTTATTGCACCTAATTTATAAATTAAACTGTATCATAGGTATGTGTGCATAGGAAAAACTAGAGTTTGGTACTGTCAGTGGTTTCAGGCATCCACTTGGTTCTTAGAATGTATCCCTCCCCACCCTATAGTACCTTTATTTTGGACTTCCTAAAAGACATCGCCCCTGGCTGACCCCAAGTAAGACTTACAAAAAAGAATTCTATATTCCCCAGCAACCCTAGGAATGCAAGCAGAAGACATTTTTAACTCTTTCCCTCTGAACACTGCTTCATTCCTTTTACATCTCTACAAGACATTATCTTGTTTCATGGCCCTGTCATCTTTTGCTTAGACCATTACAACAGCCTTCTAACTGGATTCTTTATTTAAAATTACCCACAGAGGCACCTGGGTGGCTCAGTGGGTTAAGCATCAAACTTGGGCTCAGGTCGTGGTCTCACAGATCAGGAGTTCTAGCCCCCCCATTAGGCTCTGCGCTGACAGCTCAGAGCCTGGAGCCTGCTTCAGATTATGTGTCTCCCTCTATGCCCCTCCCCCGCTGTGTTCACTCTCTCTCTCTCAAAAATAAATACTAAAAAAAAAATAAAATAAAATTACCCACACAACTATCTGGTGCTATTACTACTTTTTTAGATTACCACATTACCTTCTTCTGCTTAAAATCTCTTAACTGTTTAGCTTTAGACCAAGTTATCACTGACTAGTTGGGTAATTTACTACAGTCAGTAACAAGACAATTCCATTCCATTTAATATTGTTTGTTTTCAGACAAACTCCCCTTGTTTCAGAAGCTTAGTGGCAAAGAATTGATTTTTACAAAATTAGCATACAATAGATTAACTAGATTGACTCAATGACAAAAACAGATCAATAAATCCCACAAGTAGTAGAATTTGAAGACATTTCCATTTTACTCAGGTTGTCCCCCCTGCCCCAAGCAGGACATAGAAATACTGACTAGAAATGCATAAACTACTAGGGTCTGAACACATGGCATCTATCATCTAATAACTTAAGTCACAAGAAAATTATCTTTATGTATAGATGTACACCATTCTAAACAGAAATTCCCATGAATGACTTAAATCAAATGCCTGTTTACCAACTTCCAAGTATTTAGAAAATTCTGAACTTAATAATCTCACAAAGGGCATGTATCAGACTTTTGTTGGCACTACGTAAACTAAGATTATTATTTTTATCAAGTAAGTTTTACCCCTACACTGGAACTTCAAAAAAGAAAAATTCTTGTTAGGTTTTTCTTATTAGTCCCCTAAATGTCAAACACCAACAACTGACATCACGGCAGGGTCATTCAACAAAATTAACTTGTTAGTAAGGTCACACTGGACTCTTCTGGATTGCCTTTTAAGACTAGGTAATGTGAACAATTCCAGTAACTTCACCTAAACAAACATGCTTTTTCTACATTAAGTTATTTGCTGTTAGAATTTCTAAACAAATCTGAAGTAATAATGGTTATCATATGGAGATAAAAATAGCTTAAAAAGTACCTTAGTATATTCAATGTTGATTTATTTATTAAGCTTGTTAACATTTCATTTTTTGATAAGGACTCTAAAATGTTACTAGCTCCCAGTGATTACAATTTATCAGGATAAAGAAAATAATTTGCCTCCACCTCAAAGGTGGACATTAAAACAATCAAATTAGGAGGAAGGGATTTTCGAAGGAAGCAGAATAACTCTTAGGATACACTAGATGGTGTTCTGGAACATGTTTAAAGTGTATCCATTCTTCAGTCCTTACTATGTGGGAGGCACAGGGGATATAAGAGGCAACAAAAAGGTCCCTGATCTCACAGGGTTTTATTTTAGTAGAATAAAAGCATTGGCTTCTCTAAAGGTTCACTAAACCTGGGGTCCAAGGAATGGTTTTAAAAGCCTAGGAAGGGGCACCTGGGTGGCTGAGCTGGTTAAGCGCCTGACTCTTGATTTCAGCTCAGGTCATGATCTCGTGGTTTAGGAGTTCAACCCCCACATCGGGCTCTGTGCTGTCATGATAGTGTGGAGCCTGACTGGGATTCTCTCCCTCCCTCCCTGCCCATCCCCTGCTTATTTTCTCTCTCAAAATAAACAAACAAACAGAATAAAAATAAATAAAAGCCTAGGAAAATGCAGGGTAGGAACATAATCTAAAATATAAAATAGATTTTCTCCCATCCCCACTGGAAATTTAATTATATGATGAAAGTCAATGAAAAGACCACATTTATCCTAAAGTGAATGCTCCAGTGAACTACTGCTAGAATTCTTTATGAAAATGCTATCAGTCTTTGAAGACTGATCCTCATCTATTTAATAGAAACAAAGTATTTTGTTTTGATAATTAGTTGTATGTGTGGTTGGGAGGGCAATAATGAGCCCACAGGTATGTGACAGATACCTTAAATGATACATTTTAAAGTGAACATGCTGTGTTATATACAGCAGGAATAACTATCTGACTAGGAATACCAAGAAATGAAAGGCAGACAGGGAGGTAAATGTATTAGAGAAGAATTTAAGACCGGAAATATTAATTAGCCCTTCAGATCCTAAAGGAGACATTATTAAAAACAACAACACTACTTTAGAGTAATTTACATTTCACGGACACATTTAAAATAATATAAATGAACAAAGAAACTATTTCCAAAGCTCTGCTTGACTGCTTCAGCACTCAGTACATGCAATTTATCAATCCCAGAAAGCAATTCTCAGATTTAAGTCAAATTCACAAAAATAAGTAAAAATAAAACTTACTTATATATTTGGTCCTTAATGCTAAGGAGCTTTCTACTCTACACAGTCCTATGAAATAGTATTTGTGATGAATGTTTGAGGAGACTAGTGATTTCTGGGTCCTCCAAATTTGTGTTTACATTGGTGGGGGCTTACTTTAAATGGGATATATATTGGAGTTCCAACTGGGCTTCTCAGTTTTCTCTAGCATTAAAAAAAAAAAAATGCTTTAGCGATTTGGAACACTTCAAACTTCTTGCCTACCAGGAAAACTGGTAGTTAAAACTGCTTGATACTTGTGTTAATAAAGTCTGAAGAAAGTAAAGGAAGAGTTTGAAAAGCATTTTAACACTACAATGAATTAAAAAGAAAAAAAAATCTTTTGCTAGTTTCTCCAACATTTTGATGTTAACCAGCCATCACAAAGTGTTAGAATAAAATCAAAAGTACCAATATTTAATGTTACCACATAAAGACAACATGACAAGTTTCACGTAACAATTTCACTTATTGCCATAGCAAGATTTAAAAGCTCATTTCAATAGCTGTTACTGTTCTTTAAGACAAAATTCAACTTATTACACATTTGTAAAACAGAATGATTAACTTTTGGATTTAAGTCTTTCTCTAGAGATAATGGTTATCTCCGATTGATCCCATGTGCAATTCTAAGGTTAAAATATTAGCTACTTTAAATTGGGGTAAATTCAATGTTCCCATCCTGATTCAACATTTCAAATTACCTATTAATTACTACTTGGCTCTTTTCTTCTTGTGAAGAGTAGTTTGGAGTTGGCAGTGTTAAAAACTACCCAGAATTCATGTCTGAAAGATAATCTTCAAGAAAAACAAAGACCACCACCACCAAGCTCCAAAGTATATACCCACATAGCCAAAAAACTTGCCTTAAAAAAAATTTTTTTAATGTTTGTGAGCCTGATGCAGGGCTCGAATTTACCAGCTGTGAGGTCATGACCGGAGTCCAAGTCTCAGACTCAGCCGATTAAGCCAACCAGGTGCCCCAAAAACCTGCCTTTATTTAAGGTTAGCCCCATACATCTTTCACAGGCAAGCGTACCTTCTCATTTGACAAAGCAGATTCAATTACTATGTTACGTTACACTCATTTTTACTATCTACTGCATAGAGCAAAGCAAAGTGAGTGTGTGTGTGTGATAATTTTTTTTAACGTTTCACTTCATTTTTGAGAGAGAGGAGAAAGAATGCGAGCGGGGCAGGGGCAGACACAGAGAGGGACTGAAGATCCAAAGCGCACTCTGTGCTAAGAGTGGACAGCCCGATGAGGGGCTTGAACTCACGAACTGTGAGATCATGACCTGGGCCGAAATCATACATTTAACCGACTGAGCCACCCAGGCACCCCCAAAGTGAATTCTTTCATACAAGTAACTTATTTTGAGGTTGGCTATTCACTTTATAATGAAATCTAATGGGTACAATTTATTATTTCTTACCTGCAATCTGCTCTTCAGTCAGTTGGTCAGCCTACAAAGAGATCACAGAGATAGGTAAGTGACTTCAGAGTATACAGATTAGCAGTTAAATTAAGAAACAAGTTTTAAAACTTTCAAGTTTCACCTTGTACCATAAACTGCATTTAGTCTAACATTCCTTAGTATGAGCAAGAGAGAAAATGCATGTGAAAAATGAAAGTGTCTTGACCAAGTTTAATATTTAAACCAAGCTATTATTTCAGAATACATATTGAAGTCCAAATTTCACAAAAACTGAGGGGGAAAAAAAGCAATTTGGCATACTAGAATACTAGAGAGTTTAAATGGAGTTGTTATTCTTCTAAAGCAAGGATAGAATCCAACAAAAACATTATTTCCTTTCTCAAAATTAGGATACCTAAACTTAAGCTCACCTCCTCTGTTAGATGAAAACCACTATTAGAAGAAATGTCCACTGAACCAAAAATAATGTCCAAGGACTACATTCAAAGTTATCCCTATAAAAGGTTAAACACATCATTTGGACATGAAAAGGATTTTCCAAACCTTAAAAAAAAAAAAAAATACTAAGTGAAAATCCCATCTATTATAAAGATAAAACTCCAAGCTGTCCTAGTTGAGGCAACAGGAACGCTACCAGTTTTTACTTCTCCTCACCTGCCAGGCAACTGCAGGGAATCCAGGATTCTAACCACTCGAACTACATTATTTACTAAATGTTAAATCCAGCTATCCATTTTCTCTTGACTTTTAAAACCCCAAAGTGAACCTAAGGTTTGTGATTTTTTTTTTTTAACACTGAGAGGAGTTACTTATTTTTGCTTAAAAAAAAAAAAAATGCCCAGGCATTTGCTAAAGTCCATTATATACATGGTTTTTATTCAATCTTCATAATAACTCTGTATTGGTATCATTCTTTATCATACAGATAGGGAAAGAGGTTCAGGTTAAATTTCTGGGAGGAGTACAAAATTAGTACCTAGTAAAGTCAGAATTAAACAAAAGGTGTTAGACATACTCAATACCTCTAAGTTTTAAATGCAGAGTACCATAATTTATAAACATATCTAAAAAATACCAAGGCTTCTTGTGCTTCATGTGGCCTTCATCCTCGAACATTTCACCACTTACTAGTACATAAACCCATGAAACAACCCATGTGGTACTGAGAAGCCAGAACAAGAAACTACCTTCTAATATCCTTACCCATATGAAATCAAGCATTCTGTGATTAATCCATTCTTTTACTGGTATGAAAGAATAAACACTGCCTGGTTTCACTCTTTTAAAGGAACACAGCTCTGGAAAAAAAATAACTTGATATAGAATAATAGCATCACATTTTTTCTAGTGGACAGCATGACAAAATGTGGGAAGGACCCAGAAAGCTTGCAAGTTTCTCTCCCTGCTCAACAGTTTTCATTTGACCTCAAAGCAAACTCAACTAGTTTCTATTTAAAAAAAGAAAAAAAGCCAAAGGTCTGGTATCTTAAAATTGAAGAGGCAATAATTAAGCTCAAATGCAGAAGTTGAAAAAAACCCCAACTTTTATCCTTCCAAATCCCAATCTTCCACCAAGTATCTGATATAAAATCAGTCCTATGTTGTTTTCCCTATGGATTAAGACTTAAAACACAGTAAATCCACTGACTTGGTGTTTACTTTGTTAGAGACTATAAAGGATTTACTTCTAATCCGATCCCATTTTGCAGGATTTCTATCATTTATGAAGAAAGGGCAGAGTAGACAAAAAAGGATGGCGTTTTGAGTCATTGGACTAATATCCAAGAGCTTTGCCACTTAATAGCCATGTGACCTTGGACAGGTTACTCAACTGCTCATAGTCAATTTCATCTGTACAATACCTACCTTACAAGGTTATGGTGCACAGTAAGAAACTATGTGAAGGGCCAGCCCCAAGAATTCAATGATAATTATTTTATTTATGTTAACTTATCGAAAAACCTACAATGTTAAATATGAACCTGACTATAGTCAACTTCCACAGACAGACATGCATGGCATCATCATCTCGTTACAGACAGTAGCAGGGCCTTCATTAAAGATCTCACAGACTGTATCATATGCAGGTATTTTGAAGTCTATTTTCGTCCGGCTATACTTTGTCTTTTATACCAGTCATCTTAACTCCAGTCTATATTACCAGATTACTTCTTATGAAATACTTTGGAGGATCAAAATATACATAAGCACGTGTGCTTCTCTTGTCATGTAATATGGAGATACCTATTTAAAATTTATCCTTTCTACAAAGTTAAGTTCAAAATGTATTATTGCCACATGGAAGTTTTTTTCTTAATTTTACTTTTCCCATCCATTTACAATTAAAAGCACTATATTGTAACTCGGCATTCTGTTTGATAGTTTATTCCTTAAAGCTTATTTGTGAATTTTTCTAAGAATGTGTTTTCTTAGAGGTAGAAAGATGACAAGATGGCATGGGGCCATTACATTTTGTTACTCAGCCTTCAAAGTGCTCCTGGATTTTGCTTGCATTGTTTCATGAAACTTAAAGAAATTTTCGTATTTACTACTAAACCAGAGTTCAAGCTTTTAAAATAAACTTTATCAGCAACATTCAGATTAAGGCCTACTAAAAGCAAAAATACACGACTCCCTAGCACTCTAATTTGTAAGCCTTTTCCAACTACATGCAAATAAATCTGGTTCTTATTTCTGTCTATGGAGAATGCCATTTTCTTAGAAGAACGAGAAGAATTATACTTTTGGGAAAACTCAAGTTCATTAACATGTGTGTTTATCTCAGTAAAGTGAAGAACAATCCACTAGAAAGATGACTAGTTCTTACTCCTTTATTTCTACAATTGATAGAATTTCTACTGTTCTGGTCACTACAGAGAAAGCTTCCAGGCATAGCACGCTCTCAGGTTCCACATCAGACCTACTGAAGTACAATCTGCATTTTGAAGAACCACAGGTGATTTGTAAACATTGAGAAACACTAATCTAGACTAATGTGTGACCTGAAAAGTGAATGTTTTATGTACCTACTAAACATTTCCTAAGTGGCATTCAAAAGTAGACATGGATACTCTTGGAACTTATCTAGTGAATGGCAGTTTAAAAATAATCCAAAACTCTTATTTGAATAAATAGACGAATCCATAGGCTTAAAACGGAACATAAACTTCTAGCTTTCATTCATTCCTCTTAATTCCAAGTTTTACTTAGATACAACAAAGGCTTACTAAGTTTTTTCTACATTTCAGAAGTCAGAGTATTTATTTTACCTATATCAAAACAGTCTTTAAATTATTTTAGTAAACATATAATTCTGACAGAACAGTACTATGTAGCATCATATAAAGAAACCACTAGAACAAATTATTTCACAGAAATTAGGGTCTTTACTAAAGGTCTAATTTGATCATTATAACTAAATCTAGAAACTTCTATATATTTTAACAAGGCCATAGTGGATTTCCTCAGTTTAACAGAGATGCCCTTGCATATTGATGCAATAATGATTATTTAAACAAGCACAAAAACTTTCTACCTCTTCACATCTTTTACTTATCAGTTGGGCCCCAAGTCTTCTTAAAGCAATCCCCCGCCCTTTCAATGAGCATGTATCAACTACATATAAACCCAAGAACTATGGGAGCAATCTTACTCCGCTTCCACACAAATTTTTATTCTATAAGTTGATAAGAGTCCTAATTTTAAATCTCCAGGTTTTAAAATTATGAAGTTACCTTAAGACAACTTCCTAATTAATTAACAATGACGGTCAATAGAACGCACCAATAGTGTAAACAGGAACTACAAAAGCTTATCCCTGGCATAGGACCATGAAAGCGTACATACATAACAAACTGCATGCATTACCAAGAAAATCTATTCGAGCTCCCGATTCAATGATTAGACTGATTAGGAAAAAACTTTACCATTCATTTGAAAACATTTTTAAAAATTTACCCCACAATTTAGAATCTTGATTACATGCATATAATGTACACCTTGTTTCACCTAAAAGAGTAAATTCAACTAGTATATTCAAATCCGGAATAATTTAAAATAATCACAACAGAACCAGTGCATCAAACTTAAATAATCACTCGTTTATCCAAGGCGAACTCCTCGCCCCACACCCATACAGGCTGGAGGTTTCAGTTGGCAAGAATTCCCAACTCCTGCTTAAGATGTCACCTTGCCTTCTGGACACACCCATCGCTGTAACCACTTGGCAGACGTTAACACAAAATAGGTATTGCAAATTACCGCCCTCATTAGATTTTTTTTTTTTTAAACAGGAAAAAACCAGGAGTTCCGGTCTCAAGTGACGGGAAAATACTTTTAAACTTCCCTGCTCCCCCCGCCCTCGGTATATTCTTGTTATCACTACCGTATTTGATACCCATTACTGAATAAACGAATTGAGCTGCACGTTAAGATGGTCTGGCAATTTCTGTAAGGAAATACGACTTTTTCAAGGGGGTGGGAGCGGGGGCAATTCTGTGCATGTGGTTCTTTGACATTAGGAGTGCACGTGAGTACTCAAGAATAGGATATAGACACTGGCTCTTTCCAACTACTGCGGGAGGATAAAAGCGACTTTCAACAGAACCGCAGTCACCCCAAAGCTTGCTTTCCGTAGGTGAACAGGAAACGCCTTTCAGATCCAAGCTGGAGCTGATGACTTTCTCTAACAAGAAGACGCGCACTGTAAGGATGCGACAGACTTCAGGTATGCAGCTCATTTCAATGACAAAGCCACTTAGAAGAAAAAAAATTTGTTTTCAATTGTCCAACCAGGGGTGGTGGAAAAGGCCCAGAGCCCAAATGGAGCGGAAAGAGCAGGATTCAACGAGCTTCCTTCTCGCCACCAGAGGGGGATGGGAAACTGCCGAGGCCGCCCTCCCCCACCCGTCCCCAACCGGCGGGCCCCGCAGCGCCGCGGGCCGATACCTCCGCAGCCCTGCAGGTGCCAGCGCAGCAGCTGGGGCGCAAGCCGAGTCAAGCGGGCGGCGGCCACGGCCCCGCCGCCCCGCCCCCCGGCCGCTCCCCGCGCGGCTCCGGCTCAGCCCACACAGCGCGCCGCGCCCACTCGCGCGGCCCCCGGCACCCCCCCTCCACCGGCACGCGGGGGATGCGGGCTAACGGCGGCGCTGGCGCTCACCCCGGGCCTCGCGCTCCCTCCCGCCCCCTCGGCGCATGGCGGCCGCAAGCGGACAAAGGCGCTTCCTGGCGCCAGCACTAACCGTCCGTTGGGCTTTTGAATCCAACCCCAGGGCTGACCTTTCGGGATGCCAGACCCGAGGCTTTTGCCCCCCACCCCCTGCCCTTCCACTCTCTTGCCTCCACCATGTGCTGGGCTACCCCTCAACCCGGATCTATGATCCTCACCCAGCCAAGCCCCTGAGGAGCTTCGCTGCCTCGTAGGCAATGCTCCCAGCCCCCAATTCGCCGGGGGACACCTCCCTAAGGAGGATAAGGATGGGGGAGCACCTGCGACGCAACCGCCGCGGTGCCCCCAGTCTCTTTCGCGCCATCTCTCTGGCAAAGACCACTCCTGATGGGTGTGGGGGAGCAGAGTTCCCTTTCTTTCACAAATTCGCTTCAATCTCGCCCCCCCCCCCCACCTCAGGCCAAGCGTCGGCAGCTTAGCGACGCACTCACCATGCTGCAAGCGCTACCGGTCTCTGAGAAGCGACCACACAACCAGTCAGCTCGCTCGCCCTACTCGGACTAATTCTCCTCCTCCGCCCCCAGCGCCTCATAAACACCTCCCTCCGCCAGATCCCTCCGCCGCATGCCAGATAACGGAACATCGCAAACGAGTCCCGGCCAACCCCCTCCTCTCTAACTCTTTTCAAGACTCCTTTATCCATTGTTATTTACTCGACGAGGCAAGAGATAAAGGGAAGCGGGCGAACGAATGACGTGAGTGGGTTTCACTCCCCAGCCAGCCCGTTAAAAGGCCAGTGGAGTCGCGCTCGAAGGGCCCTACTTTGCGGCGCGGAGGAGCATCGTGGTGGCGATTTGTAGCCCGACGATCGTTGAGACGGCCTCCGATTGGCTGGTTCGTACCTGCAATGCGTCACTCGAGCTCGCAGCCGCCGCCGGGACGCGGTGCGGCTTCTGCCGTTGCTGGTCTGGCCGCGCTGTCCTGGCAACTGCGCCAGGCGGCAGAGTCGCTTCCCTTGCGCTTGGCTGGAGAACCTTCCTCCTCCACCCATCCTTCTCTCCCACACTCACACATACACTTTCCCGCCCCTTGTGCAGGGGTAGGCGAAAACACCTTAGGCAGATAAAGAATGACGCTGAAAGACCCCAGGAAACCTGTACCCCGCGCTCAGCTTCTCGGCCTCGTGGAGGTCACACGTTTTCCATTTTACTCCACGAAACCAATAAAAATCTAGGTAAGGATAAATGCAGCTGCTTAGCTGCGAGACTAATCCGAAAGGGTCTTCCGTTTAGACTTGCCATGCGCCTTTCTTACCAGGGGGTCCTTTCCCAGAAAAAGTCACTCAGAAACCACCTCTCCGAGATTCTGTCGGATTAGTCACCCCCAAAGCCCCTTGATAGTGTGGAATAAAGGGTCCTCGTTTGGAGTCAGACCTGGGTGCAAGTGTTGGTTGGTCCAGTTTGTTAGATGTGTGACCTTGGAGGAGTCATTTAATCTTTAGCCTCATTTGTAAAATGGAGGTAATAGTTATCTCAAAAGCTTATAGTAAGGATTAGAATAATATGAAAATTAGATTAATGTAAAATGTTAAAGTTTCTGGCACAGGGTAAGCACCCAAGTTGTCACTGTAATATACCTTACCCTCATTACAAATTTGCCCATTTGTGTCTCCAACCTCTCAGATTTAAACGGACGTTTAAAAAAACTTGTCAGAGTTCACTCCTTGAAATGGGAACCCTTGTGTACTGTTGATGGGAACCTAAAATGGTACAGCCACTGTGGAAAAACAGTATGGCAGTCTCTTTAAAAATTGAAAGAGAATTCCCATATGATCCAACAATTCCACTTCTAGGTATGTACCCAGAAGAACTGAAAGTAAGATCTTGAAGAGCTATTGGTATGCCCATATTCAAGGCAGCGTTATTCGCTATAGCTAAAACTTGGAAGCAACACAAGAATGGATAAGCAAAATGTGGTATATACATACAATGGAATGTTATTCCGCCTTGAAAAGGAAGAAAATTCTACAACATGCCACCACATGAATGAACCTTGAGGACATTATGTGGTAAGTGAGAAATAAGCTAGTCACAAAAAGAGAGATACTATATGATTCCATTTTTTTTTAATGTTTATTTATTTTTGAGAGAGAGAAAGAACAGGGAGGGGCAGAGAGGGAGGGAGACAGAATCCCAAGCAGGCTCCAGCTGTCAGCACAGAGCCCGATGTGGGGTCGAACTCTTGGACTGCAAGATCATGACCTGAGCCGAAGTTGGATGCTTAACCGACCTAGCCACCCCTGATTCCATTTATATGAGGAACTTAGAGTAGTCAAAATCACAGAGACAGATAGTAATCTACTAGGGGCTTACAACTAGATTATTAGATAGTGATTACCAGGGTCTGGGGCAGGGGGACTGGAGAGTTACTGTTTAATGGGTATGGAGTTTCATATCTACAAATGAAAAGAGTTATAAGGATGGATGGTGGAGATATTTGTACAACATTATGAATGTATGTAATATCACTGAACTGTACACTTAAAAATGGTTAAGGTGGTCAATTTTATGTGTATTTTATCACACGCATTTTTTTTTTAATTAGCTCCTTAGTCCCACCCCAAATAGGTAAGCATATTCATAACCTGGAACATTTAATAATCGGATAGTGAACACCTGTGTGAGTTCAATTTGACTGCATTGTAGTTGTTACCATAGAAGGGGTTTACAAGGCACAGAGGAGAAGACCTTAGCGCACCACAGAGGTTCCAAAAGGGATTTCTAAAGAAGATAACTCCTAAATTGAGTCTGTTATGATAAATGGCCTAGGAAACAGGCAAAAGGCAGGGAGGAAAAGAGAAGTAAGTTCCAGATGAAAGAAAACAGAGCAAAGGCCAAGAGGCATGCAATTTGATTGCATGGCCTGGTGGAGGAGCTGCCAGTGATTAGGCATTACTAGAACCTGCCAGGCACAGGAGAGGGTTGCTGGGAAGTTAGGAAGGAACTAGGGTTTAATGCTCAGACTGCATTTCCTCAAGAAGGTTGTTGGTAGAGCTGCTGTCCAGAAGAATCATCTTAGGCCACATTAAACCCTTAAAATTTCCCAGTAAAAAGCACAGGCATGTGGACCCTTGAAACCTAAGCAAGCAGCATTTTTAGCAGGCCAAGGTGAAATCTTGCCTACTGAGAAGAAGTTTGCCCAGCAAGACCAAGATGTTCTGTAACTGCTATCTGCACATACTTGGAAAGCTTCAGTGGAATTTAACCTCCTTTAGCCTATTTAGACATTTCTTCATACCATCAAAAGTATTTACTAGGCCAGGGATGGATCCTCTTTCTTTCAGTCATGTAAATCAGACATAAAGTAAGTGCTCTTTCAATTAGTATTGGCAGCACTGTGACCTTCCTTTCAGATGAATGGCTATTTAATGAAAACTCAGGATCCTGTGCTTCTACTGTCCTTGCCAATGTAGTGATGTGATGAGGCGGGGGTGGGGGAGGTAATTAACTTTATCCCACAAATGAAATACCATTGAGAATGTTAGTTAAAAGTGGGTACCTCTGCTTCAGAATCTAAGCTGGAGACACAGACCTAAGGCCATGGTTCCTGTACTGTTCATTCTGGTAGCTCTCACGTCTTTCAAGGTATTCCTCAGAAATTTGTCTCTGATTCTTCCTCAGATGGAAAAGCCATCAACAATCTTTTCTCTCAGCTTAGTCACTAAAAATATTCTCTCTTCACACAGTACCCCGTCAGTATGCATGAAATTTTTAATGATAGGAAATTGAATGACAAAATGAATAATCACCTCTTCTAGAAAATGAATTTTTAAAAGGATTCATGTATAACGTATAACAAGCAAAAGCTTAAGTGTAATATATAGCTGCATGCTTAGAGTTGTAGGTATTGAATCAATAAGCTTTTAAACAAATATTTGGCAATGAAGCATGTGTGAAAGAGACTACAGGAAAGTTCTTGGTTTCTTAGGTTGGATTTCAGTAAGGCCTCTCTTGCAGAAACTTCCTTGCTGACCTCTCCAAGATGAGAAAGAAAATGAGAAAAAAAGTCAAGACTTACATTTAAAGCCATTGTGGTTTATGTGTATTTGAGACTGTTCCAAGTCAATTTATTTATAGAGCATTTGTCTTCCACAAGATGACATACAGTGCAGCCTGACTTTGGCAATTGCCAACTGAGAAGCAAAGTTGATGACAACTGTCACGTCAAGGCCTAGGAGGCGGTTGGTTGTCTTTCTTTTTCCCCTTCCTGATTGGTGAGATCTCACAGCTTTCTACCTTTGTCCATCTTGGGAAAATGAGAATGTACTTCCTCTCCGGGCCCCAGTTCCTCAGTTTGCAGAACACAGATAACATAAGCCCCATCCTTTGTTATTTCCTTCCCATAGTTTCTCTCCTCCAGCCAACTGTGCTAACCAACAAGCGCAGAGGCCAATCTGAGCAGCATTCTTGATTGTAGGGCCTATGTGATTCTTGACAGGTGAAAGAATTAAGCCCTAAATGCCCTAAGGCATCAAGGTATGCATCAGCTTCTCTCCTATGCATCTAGAATGGCACGTGTTGTTTGTCAATTTTGAGAGAATTGAGAAAATAGTACTCAAATCATTTCTTGTTCTGTGGATCGGATAAGGAGCTCTGGTTGAGAAAGTGAAGCTATCCTTTTCCAGGATTATGGGGCGAAACAGAGTTGGGACAGGAATCCAAACAGGTCATGAGAATGTCTTACCCACAGCATCCTCAGTTCGATAAACTGAGGTGAAGAGGGTATGGAAAAAACATTCTGCATGAGCTTATGCTCATATACATAGGAAAAATTGAGAGTCATTAGCTTTGATATTGACATACCGCCTTTTATTTATTTGCTCATTCAAAAAAATTGAGATGTCATTTTCGTGTGACCAGCTAGGGTTTGCCTAAAACTGAAGGTTTTCCCGGGACATAGAACTTTCAGCACTAAAGCCAGACAGTCTCATGCAAACCAGTGTGATTGGGCACCCTAGAAACTGTGACCACTCAATCAATAAAAACCAGTAGCCTATTACTTGCAGACTGTGCAATGATAAGAATGAGCATAGGAGACCATGAGAGCATGTAGGAGGACAACCTAATGGGCAAGGGGATGACATCCTAGAGAATGTGATAAATAGCAATTTGAGTAGAGATGGACAAAGAGGAGAAAGTGTTTGAGGCAGGAAGAAGACACATAGAGGAATAGAGATATCATTACCACCTCCATCATTGACATCATCATTAGTACATTCACTAATGTACATCAGCCACTGATGATTGGGTGCTTACCATGGGCCAGCCACTGTGCTGACCACATTACATACATTGTCCATATTGTTGACCATTTCATTCCTCATGAAATACTCTTCTCTCTTGGCTTCGGGAATGACCCCTTCATAATACATCTATTTCTCTGGCAATTTGTCTCAAGCTCTTTGGCTGGCTCCTGCACCTGTTGCTTAAAGGGTAATGAGCCTCCAGATTTAAGCCATGGCTCTCTTCCTTATGACTTTGACACCTGCCCTGAGCAAACTTCCCACTCCCATAGCATTCGCTAGGTGCCAATGACCTCCAAGTATGGCCAGAGGTAAAGTCTTCCCTAAACTCCTGATTGTATTTCAGGCTGGCCCTAACATTTGTGGACTCAGTCAAGAGTACAAACATGCTTATATAGCATATGTTAAATATGTTGAAGTTGTAAGTCAAGTTAACAAATGAATATGTTCTATTCTTCTACCTTGAGAGATAAACTTCCATAATCACCTGGACAGCCATGGCGAATTTTAGAATCTTGAACCTACCGACCAAATTGTGGAAGTATAAGGAAGCCATCCTCTAACCCACAGCCTACCCATTTCTTTTCTCACTGCCAGCTCCATCCACACTGTGAGAGGTCTTGCATATTCACTTATGTGGACACTGTGGTCCTGAGTAGGCTCCATATACAGCCCCACAAATAGTTGCTTCTTGTCCATCCTTCAAGGCCTAGAGACATGCACCCTAGAGATACAGTTTTCTCTTTGGAGAGTGGACCTGAGGAGGAAGCCTACATGGGAAGCAGGGTCAGTGCTATTTGATCAAGGAATCCCGTAATCCTAGGGACAGAGAATAGTCTTAAGGGGTGGGGGAATGTGGGTTCTAGGTAGGATGTCCTCTTGGCCCTTTATGTAGAGGTGTATTTGAAGGAGGGACACAACCAGGTTCTCTGAAGTGAGGCTAGGCCAGGGCCCTCTCTTGCACTCCTGAAAATGCCTACTGGCGACTCTTCTGGAGGCCCTCAGGCCCTAAAACCACATCCAAACTGAACCTCTCATATTTTCACCCCAACCTACTCTCCTCTATTCTAGCTTCATTGAAGAGCACCTCCCTGTCACCCAAGCCACACTGAACCACTTGCAGATATCTGCATACACTACACTGTTTTCCATTTTGTCTTTCCTCATGCTGCTCCCTCTGCCTAGAACATCCTTCCACACTTTCCCACTGCCTGCTACACATGTGCTCATCCTTGGCACAAGCATCATATCCCCTGTGCTGTCTTCCTAACCCACCAGCCGTCTCCCTTTGGCCCAAAGATAAATAATCACTCTCTCTCAAAATATCCTTATAACACCTTATGGTACTGTTACCTTATAGGTTGGTGATACCAGCTGAGTCCCTTGAGGGACCGTAATTGTGTTTGCACCCTTACCACCTTGCTTCATGCTGGGACACAGTTGATGCCAAGTAATTTTGTCGAATGAGTAAGTGGACGAATGGACAAAGATATTATCATTTTGCACTTGCCTTTTCCACATGGCTTTGAAAAATAACTCAGAAGATTATTACAAAGTGTGAGTTGTCTTATAAATAACAAAACAAAGGGCACCTAGGTGGCACAGTCAGTTAAGTGTCTGACTCCTGATTTTGGCTCAGGTCATGATCTCACCATTCATGAGATCAAACCCTGCGTTGGGCTCTGTGCTCACAGTGTGAAGCCTGCTTGGGATCGTGTCTCTCTCTCTCTCTCTCTCTCTCTCTCTCTCTGTCTCTGCGCCCCTCCCTTGCTTTTGCACACTCTGTCTCAGAATAAATAAACTTTAAATAAATAAACAAACAAACAAGTAACATAGAAAGTAGCCAGCAAGACAATCTCGTCTTCTAATCTAAGTTATTATTTAAATAAATTTGAAAATTCTAAATACATATTTAATCAAATGTAATTTTCATTTTCCTTGAGATTTTTTATGTCATTGTATAATTGTTTATACAATTTTCAAGTTGTATTTTTTCTCATCTTAGAAAATTTAAGGTTCAGACTGCATTAGCTTGATGAAGTAAGAATTAAAGCAATTAACCACCACATAATTAAGCTAAAAAAAAAATGTGCTTTCAACAGTGCCTGGTTTCACAGAAAAAAGGTGATTTATGTCGTGGTTGGTATTCTATTGGCAGCATGGGGGCCTACATGGAAGTGTGAATTCTCTGCAACCTCGACTTTTAACCTCAAATCTATACGTCAAATTTTTAATTTCATTTTCTCCCTACTAGCTTGGTTTGTTATTATCCTTTGGTTTAAACAATCAGGATTCCCATTTTCGTGGCTCTAAAGTTGATGCTATTGGGGTCCTCCTTCCCTTCACATTTTTTTTCTAGTCCCCATTTAACTACGTATCCCGTATTTCTAGGTTCTCCTCATGGAACTTGTAGTAAATCATCATCTGCTTTGAAAAAAGATTTTAAATTGTTCTAAACTTAACTACTTACTTGCCTTTTCTCTTTCGTACATTTTCCATATTTCAATTTTCTTTACTGTGTGCTATGAATTATACTATCTACTATATCTTCCACGAAACTCTCAGTAACAATTTCAGTTTGGAAGCCCATCTGCCATTTTGCCAGTTTGAGATTCACTGACCTCTCTTCTATAGAGAAACCAGGAACCAGGGGCCAGTCTGTAAAGAAGGCTCACAGTTTGACTTGGCTATGGGATCAGATGCATCCTAGTAGAGCTTGATTAAAAAGCTATGGGCTAGTGTCTGGACTTACTAAATTCTTCATGTTGTTTTTGTTTTTGATGCCATGAAATCATATTAACAAAAGAATGTATACTTGCTGGGGAATTATCACTTCTTGTGATTTTCCATGGTCTTTCCTGGAAGGAGGGAGCTTGGTTTCCCTGCTCCATGAGAAAAATGGGAGTCACTTAGAGAAAACATCTTCTTTATTTTACCGCCACATTCTTGCTTTCATTGGTTCCAAAGTGAAAAGAGTCACGGCCCCTGCCATTCATGTGGGGGCTGAGGGAGACATAGATGTGCCCCTATTACAATAACAGGATTGATTAGGAATGAAAGAGCTTCTCTTTTTCTAGATTAAGCATTTTTTTAACTGTCAAATATTTTCTCAGAAATTTAGTTCTCTATTTTGAAAATTTTCAAATGTATGGAAAAATTGAAAGAATGATACAATAAACTATTCATATACTATCCACTTTGATTCAGCAATGGCTAGCATTTGCTACATTTGCTTTCTCTTTGTCTGTCTCTCTCTGTACACATACACTGATTGACAAATTTTTTTTGGATGAAACATTTGAAAGAAAGATAGTCATCATACTTCACCTGTGAATTTCAGCATATTCTCCTGCGAATAAAGATATTCTCCTACAAAACAAAGCCACAACACTGTTATCACAGTTTAAAAAAAAATTCTATAATGGGGCACCTGCATGACTCAGTTGGTTGAGCTCAGGTCATGATCTCGTGGTCCAGTTTGTGAGTTCTAGCCCTTCATCACCCTGACAGCATGGAGCCTGCTTGGGATTCTCTCTCCCTCTCTGCCCCAACCCAGCTCGCATGCACATGTGTGCACTCTCTCTTTCTCCAAATAAGTAAACAAACTTAAAAAAAAATCCCTTTAAAAATTCTATAATACTATTTTATACTATCTATATATGTACATATATATATGTGTATACATATATATATATATATATATATTATCCAATCTATACTTAAATTTTCCTAATTGTCTCCAAAATGATTTTATAGCTGTTTTCCTTTTTTCTAACTAGGATTTGACAAGGGTTGTACTTTACATCTCTTTAGGTTTCTAATTTCAATCCAGATAATTCCCCTTCCTCTGATTTTCACCTCGTTTATATTTTAAAGGATCCAGAACAGTTTTCTTTTACAATGTCCACATTCTACATTCGTCTGATTGCTTTCTCATAGTATTACTTAATGTGTTTCTCTATCCTATAAACTAGAATTTAGGACTAAAGCCTTGACAAGATTCTAGTTGAAGACTTTTGGCAAAACTACTTCACAGGCAGTATTGTGTATTTTATACTGCCATCATCCTAAGAGCACATAAGAGCCAATGTTACATTCTTAGTGATGATAATTTGATCATGTAGTTAAGATGGCATCTACCAGGCCTCACCATCATAAGGGTGTGTTTTCCACATTTAATTGATAAGTAACCTGTGGGGTGATATTCTGCTAACATGTAAATATCCTTTCCCCAGCAGTTCTCCACCTAGTGATTTTATCATGCATCATCTGTTAACTTAGTTACATTGAGGGTTATAAATGGCTTTTCTAATTCTGTGATCCCTCCCATATGTATTAGCTTATATTCTTTTTGCAAAAAATATTCTTTCCTCCCTTATTCTTTCCTTTTCTGAGCATTACTGTTAATTGTTTTTTTTTAATTCAGTGTATTATAATCAATTACATTTATTTTAGGTTTTGGTGCTCAAGTTGTCCCAAATTTGGCCAATATTTAGAAGCCTCAGTTGCCTGACGGATAAGGCATTGGCCTCCCAAATTTGGCCAATATTTGCTGTTCAGGCCAGTTCCTATGTTTTTTTGACCTATCTCTATCAATTTTTGAGTAGTTTGTTGTTTTCTGACACAAAATATTCCAGACTAACCTTCTACTTTCTCTGCTTGGATCTAGAGTCAGCCATTTTATTCAAGGATCCTCAGAGATGTCCAATGTATTTAATTCCAAACATGTAAAAAGTCATCATTCTATATTTGTTGTACTCAGCCTATCCATAAACACTTCAGTGGCTTTCCTTAGATCCTCAGAAGTTTTTCTTCTCAGTGCAGACTTTATTCTGGACCCTTGCTCTCAGTGCTTGGTTCTTTGTGTTCTCTCTGTGTAGCTCTTAGCATCTCCTTCAGTCCTTTCCCAATGTGTCATATTTATGAGTGTAAATTGTGAATACTGGGTCAAACTGGAAAATGGATAATATCACAAAGCCCATGTGGAAGCTGCAGGTGAAAAGGCCTAGATAGGCAGGGCCAGGACAAGAGAAAAGGAAGACCCTCAGCCAGAAGGATGCAGCTGCAACCTCCTTTGGCAAAGAGACCATGTCTTCCCATAGTCCCCCCTCTCATCCTCATACCTGCTTACTTCCCCAAAGGCAGAGAGAACTTGGGGATACCAGGAACTTTGCTTTAATCTCATAGTTCAGTGTTTGGGGTAGGGTGATTCCAAGGTCAGATGAGAAAAAGGGAGGGTGGCTATTACTCTAGGTCCCCAAAGACCTTTCCAATATTATATGGACCCATAAGACTATTATTTTGGCCATTTGTTTAGGAAGCTCCCATGTTAATTTATCTCTCATGTTCATGTTTAAGTTTCTTTATTTGAATATATTGTCTAGATTTACTATGTCTTTTTTTAAATGTTTATTTATTTATTTTGAGAGAGACAAAGAACAAGCAGGGAAGAGACAGAGAGAGAGAGGGAGACAGAGAATCCCAAGCAGGCCCCACACTGCCAGTGCAGAGCCTGATGCAGGGCTTGAAATCATGAACCATGAGATCATGACCTGAGCCAAAATCAAGAGTCAGACACTTAATTGACTGAGCCATTCAGGCACCCCTATATCATTTAATAATAAGTGAAATTGGAATAATTTTACTTGCCAGTGATTTCTAGTTATCTTTATCATATTAAAACTCTTAGTTGTGGACCAAAGGTCTTTTTCAGCAGTGTCCCTCTGTATCTGGTGATAGTATCTCCCAACAAGCCCTGCATTGTATTTCCCCCACCCCAGCAACTGTCTCTTGGGCTATACCTTCTCCTGTCTCCCAGTTGTACATCATATAGAGGACACATCACTGCACAGGGACTCAGAGGTAGGGATTTGTATAAAGTCACCACCAACTGCTCTGTGATCTTGGGGTAAGTTTCATAGCCTCTCTGGACCTCAGATTTTAAATCAGTCACATGATCTCTTGATCTTAAGGTCCCTTTTAGTAAGGGGGTAGGGAGAAATACCCTTAGAATGTTTTTCCTCAAGTTACAGATTGGTTTGAGTGGGAAGAGATTTCAGAGGTCATTTAATGTACTCCTTTAATGAGGAAATTTAGTCCCTAAAGATGAGGGGATTGCCCAAGGTCTTCTATGTATATGAAGAAAGATCCAGGTTTAGAACCCAGTTTCCCTGACTACCAAATTAGTCCCTTCTGTACTATAAATATACTATATATATAAGTGTATATATATATATATATATATAATATATTATATTATATAATATATAATTTATATAATATAAATATACTATATATATAAGTATATATATATAAGTGTATATATATATAAGTATATATATACTATATATATAAGTATACTATACTATATTATACTATACTGACTTCCACTCCCACCCTCTTTAAAATTCTGCTAACCCTCTAGTCCAGCCATAGTAACTCCAGTAACACCCATCTCCTACCCTTCTCTCTTCCTTGTATGTTTTTATCGCTTCTATTTTTTAATGTTTTATTTATTTTTGAGAGAGAGGGAGGCGGGTAGAAAGAGAGGAACAGAGGGCCCGAAGCAGGCTCTACACTGACAGTAGAGTGCCTGATGCAGGGCTCCAACTCATGAACCGTGAGATCGTGACCTGAGCCAAAGTCAAACATTCAACTGAGCCACCCAAGTGCCCCAGTTTTTATCACTTCTGATAATAATAGTAGTAGCTAACATTTTTCAAATACTAAATTCTAGTTTCTCTTCCAGCCATTTTACATTTAGTATCACATTTAATCCTCATGGCAAACTTATAGAGTCAGTTGTACAATCATCCAAGTTTACAGATGGAATAGCTGAGGGTTAAAGGATTTGCATAATTTGCCCAGTTACACAGCTAATAGCTCTCAGAATTAGATTTCTAACTCATCTCTATCTGACATCCACACCTATCCACAGCACTTTTCTGTCTGTGAATACAGGAGACAGTTATTCATCCATCCATTGCTTACTAAGTACCTACTAGTGCCCAGCACTGTTCTAGGTACTATGTGAAATAAAAAGAAATAGAAGACTATTCTAACTGGAGATGCAAAATCTATAAACATGAAACAACTAGAATACAATTTAAGGCAACATGTATGATACAGGAATTCCAAGTAGTTCTTTTTTATGACAATAGACTAAAAACTTTCCGAAGACAGGGTTTCCATCTGTGTTTTCTAGGATACATTGGACTACAGATAGATAATGGAAATAATCTGCTGTCAGACAACAAAACAGTGATTGGAATTGAGAAAGCAGGTTTACTGAGAGCCAAACCAAAGTCATAAATTTATATCAAATTTGCAGGTCACATTAAGATTGTGTTAACTGTCAGCAGCAAGAAAAGTTGAGTACCTACTATATGCTAGGTGCAGTGATGGACACCTGAAAGAATCAAAGATAAGGGAGACAACTGGGACATTCAGACCAATCAAAGATAAGATTAGGCTGGATTGGAGGCCATATAGTGCCTTATTGCTGGTGTGATCAGAAGAGGCTGGACTTTAGGATTATTTAAAGCGTCTTGGGAAAATAGAATTATCTTCCAAAATGGGAAGTGGAAAATGGCAAACGTGGATGTTTGGGAGTTTAATAAGAGGAGAGGAAGTTTGGGGTTTAAGCAAGAACTTAGAAAGTAGACCAGCGGTCTTCCAGTCTCTCACCACCCTCCACATCAAGGGGCAGGCTGCCTCGAGATAGGAATTTGACTTTGTTTTATTATACTGCTTTTTCTAGACTGACTCACTCTTGAGGTTGCTACATATTTATGAGTGAATAGTTTATTTATATATCTTTGCTAGACTTCAGAATTACTGAGTCAACTTCAAATCTTAAAGACAATAAATTTAAAATCAGTTTGGTCTGTGACCCAATTTAGTTTGATCTGAGATACTCAAGTCTTTTATTTATTTTATTTTTTTTTTATTTTTGGGACAGAGAGAGACAGAGCATGAATGGGGGAGGGGCAGAGAGAGAGGGAGATACAGAATCGGAAACAGGCTCCAGGCTCTGAGCCATCAGCCCAGAGCCCGACGCGGGGCTCGAACTCACGGACCGCGAGATCGTGACCTGGCTGAAGTCGGACGCTTAACCGACTGCGCCACCCAGGCGCCCCTACTCAAGTCTTTTAATTGGAGACTGCTTAAAAGTTGCTGACTTATGGTATGAACATATTACTGTTATTAACAGTGGAATCATTTCTTTCAAAAATGACATTGGATAATGACTTCCTCTCCACTAGAGCTCTGTATCCTTCTACCTGGAGTTTTATGATATAGTAAAATAACAACAACAACAACAAAACACAGGGTTTCCTGGAGAGAGATAGAATCTTCTTTCTTGGGGTGCCTGGGTGGCTCAGTCAGTTGACTATCCAGCCTTGATTTGGACTCAGGTCATGATCCCAGGGTTGTGGGATGGAGCCCTGCATCAATTCTCTCTCTCTCTCTAAGACTCTCTCTCTCCCTCTGACCCTCCCCCCTGCTCGTGCTCGCTCTCTCTCTCTCTCTCTCTCACAACCAAAAAAAAAAAAAAAAAAAGAGAGAGAGAGAGAGAGAGAATCCTCTCTCTTTAGGCAATTAGTTTTTCTATCTCTTTAGACAGTAGGTTTAATATATGAAAATATGCAAACTGGCTTGAGACAGTGAAAACAAATGGCCTCCCAAGATCCTACCCAGCTTCAGCATCCTGAGATACTTCACGTGGATACTAATTCCCTTTACAGTGTTTTCATTTGTGCAGTGCATTATTCCAGTAGGCACTGGGCCATAAAAGTTACAATCCTTTTGTGAAAGGATTGAAATTGTTCAATTTCAATTGTTGAAATTGTAAAAGTCTGTTCAGACTTTTACAATATGGCAGGCTCTGGAGGGCCATCTTCACAGAGGCTCCAGCTCTACTGACAGGCTGCCCTTCTACAAGGGTCTGCTATATCTAGTTTCCTAATCGCAAGTGTAAAATTTTCCCCTTTGAGGGCAGTGTGTTGGTAGTTCTGTGGTATGCAATGATCTAATACCCAGAGAGTCTGTTACCATGCAACAAAAACTAAGGTCAATTATGATTCCTCATCAGTGACCCACAGCATCCCTCATGTCTCTCACAGCAGTCTATTTTGAAGAGCAGACACTTTAACATTTTTAAAGGAAACCAGAATTATCATTCAAATGATAAACTGCCACACAGACAGACATTCTCTTATGATTCATTGAAGTGCAGGTCTTAAGAGGTTATGCATTTGGTCTCAGTGTTTATTAAAGAAAGTGAAGACAAATAGATCAGAGAACAAATCAAACGTTGCACATCATAGATGCCAAGCTCAACAGAATGATGTTCCAATATTAATATATGGGCTACATAACCCCACTGGGCAAAAACATGTTTTATTCAGGAAAACAACAAATCGAGTAATCTCTCTATAGAAAGCCATTTACAACTCATTTGGAAATTGAATTCATAATCTTTAATAAAGCCTGTTTATACCAACCATGAAGGAGTTTCAAATAAATAAAACTGAAAGCAATGATAAATTAGCTTCCTAGCCTTTATATGTTTAGTACATTGTAATCATTCAAATCCACTGAAGTCAAATTTGTTTTTCCAGTTTCCTAAATTCAATCCAGTGAGCTCCTGGTTCTTACACGAAACCAATTCGTATTGTCAGTGACAGCAAGAAAATTAATATTATGTTGGTTCTTACTATCCAAAGGGACTTACTAAGTGTAAATAATAATACAGGCTCTTACCATCCAAAAGTCTATTATTTAAGGTAAACTCTAGCCACATACTCTGATAGCTTTATGAAGGCAATGAAATAAAAAGCTGACCCTGGGGATTATGTCATATCCAACATGTTAAAATGGATCCCCTAGGGCCTTGGTCAGGAAGTAAAGAGCTCTGCTAGAATTTTATTGAAAAATCATGATGACAAAGCCCTTTCCATTTAAAAATCAGTTTATCAACATCATGGAATCAGTGGCCGGTCACGAATGGAGAGGTGGTCTCATTTTGTTCTCTGCTTGGCACTCAGCTTTAGGTAATGCATTCACATCACTAGTTACAAATCAGGTCAGGAGACTGCTCAGAAAATTCCCTAGGATGACAGGGTTCCTCCTCGGCAGAGGCCCAAATGGGGCTGAAGCTTTCCTGCTGCTGCCCGCTGCAGAACTACTTCTCACTGATCCACTGTCAGTCTCTGGGACAGGTTCTGTGTAATCCAGGCACTTCACTCATTCCACTCTGCGTTTGTTTTCAGTTGAGGGAAGGGAGGGATGATGATCCCTCATGGGAGAATGTGGGAAGAAAAGTAAACAGTGCACTAGAACTGCCTAGAGCATTCCCTCCTTCCCATTCATGGAGCAAATATTTACCGAGCCTGGATTCTGCGCATAGTGTTGTACGCAGCTGATAATGGCTTCACAGGCCTCAGAGTGAGGGCTATGAAGGCCTCCCATTTCACCTAGCCAGCCTGGATGGGGAATGAGGTGAAAGGATTTCAGAGACAGCAGACCTGGTTTGAATGCCCTGGCACCACTTTGCAGCTGTTGCCTCTGAGTCAATCACTACCTCTCTGAGCTTCGGTTTCCTCATCGTAGGATAAAGAATTAGAGCATGTACCCTGGAGTGTGATGTGAGAGTGAGACCCAGTACACGTCAGGTGCCTGGCATTGCCTAAACGTTCTTTCCACCATCCTGCCCTCGTGCCCCCTCCCTTCTGAACTCCATATTGAACAGGACATTCTGCATCCAGCAGTGTGGTCCTTCCACTCTCCTTTCTGGGGCTTGTCTTATTTCATGTCAAAGTTGTGCAGTCTTTGAGAGCAGAAGCTGTATCTTGCCAAGCTCTGCATGTCCCCCAGGACCAGCCCCAGCTTCACTGTGGGCTCCTAAATAACAAGCAGACTGCCTGCTCAGAAACTGAGAAGAAGAGAGACTGCCTCCCCCACCCGCCTCTTTCTCTTCTCTGCTGCAGTCAGGCCTGTGGCCAGAAAAAGCCCAGGATCTCCCCCATCATTTCCTGCAGCCTCCACACTCCTGAGCAGCAATAGAGGGGAGAAGACCGGGAGCTGCTCCAGACCAAGGCTGATACACAGGGTCCCTCCCCAGCCTTCTGAGCTGAACCCAGCCCACATTCCTTTAGGGGAGCCTTATAGGTAATGAGGGAGGGGGAGAGGAACCACATATCCACAGAATTCATGGAGAGCTCCCAGCCACTCCTCAGTCTGTCCCCTCCCACAGCATTAAATTCACAGCACCCCTCCTCCTTATGGGTGAGATCAGGGGAATGAGCTACCTTTACTGAGCATTACTATGGCCCAGGAACTATACCTAATTAACAAAGGTTGGCTCAGTTCTTCCTCAGAACATGGCATATAGGATACATCTTATTGGTCTCATTTTACAAATGAAGAAACTGAGGCAAAGAGAGGTCAAGTGGGTCCCCCAAGTCACAGAAAGTGCCTGGGCCAGGATTTGAGGCCCAGGCTATCTGACTTCCAACTCAATCCCTTAGCTTCCAGCAGGCTGCTTTGCTGGCAGGTGGTGGGGAGGGAGCTGACTCATGGCTTTTGATTCATTCAGTCCTCTTTTCTGCATTAGCATTGCTGCAGCCTAATGAACAAATACTGCATTTTGCATTTCTTACTTTGCAAACGTCCACATGAGGCTGCTTGCCTGCAATCCTGAAGAGTCACAGCATTTCCCGGTGACATATTGACACACTGGCTTGTGGGTAAGTTAAAAAGATGTTAGAGTCCTTAGATATCATCTAAACTGTAGATTCTTAAACTGGAGTTCAAGGGAGACTTCTGGGAGCCTGTAATACCCTGAATTTACATACATTTTCCTAGACCAAGGGTCTAGAACTCTCACCAGGTTCTCAAAGAGATTCTAAGCCCCAAAAGGTTAAGAACTGTGCCCACTCTGGCCAAACCAAACTTCACATTCCCAGGCTTGCTCCTGCCATTGCTCCATTAGGCAGCACAATTTGTGATAGAGAAAACCCAGAACTAAATACCAGTAGCAGAATCTGAGCTCTGAATCTTCTGGCAAACATTTTAAAGACTCATGAATTATTAAAATGGCTAATTAAGTCAACCTTCACCAGAGAATATTTGCTTTTCCATCATAACAGAGCTCACTGTGAAACCTGACTTCACTCCGTCATTTGCTTAAACATAAGGTCAGCTCCCTTTGTTCTGTCTTTGCTGGTCTAGGAAGAACTTGAAGCGGCTTGCCATGTTAAATAGTAGCAGCCTCTCTGTGTACCTCAGTGTACACGGCTATCAGGCTTAAACCCATTTACTTCTTCTTACTTCCTCAGTTCTCTCCTCCATCATCCATGTCAAACATGCCTGTTCTCACCTCTTCCCCTCATACCAAGATGGTCCTCCCCCTAGAATGCTGTGAGTGGCCTTGAACTAAAAACATACGAGGATCATCATGTCAGGGTACATTGTAAGGTTGCACTAGCCTCTCTACATTTTGTAGCACATTTACCAAGGATCCTCCTCCCTCACCTCCAGATTTAAATACTACTTTCAGGACCCCTCTATAGTTCCATGACCTTTATGGAACCTTGTTATTTTATCTGTATCAATTTCATCTATTTCCAACAAGATGATAAGCCCCTTGAGGGTAGGAACTTACTTTTTTTCTTCTTGTAATGTATTTATCAACAGGTTTTATACCAAGTTAGATGCCAAATAAAAATTATATTAAGAAGTAGGCTTCTCCCTACCCCCACAGTCTTTGAAGTTGACCGCTTGCCAACAGGGTCCATTGCAAAATGAAAATGTAGGACCCTGACTGGGAGTGAGGAAGAAATTAATCTCCCCCTTCCCATGGCCCTCTGCACTAACCCATGGTCAATAGGTGACTCCCTGAGAGATTATAACCTCCGTGCTGGCTGTACTCGGTACCTGGATCAGAGGATGCTCCTAATTTGCTGACCAAATGCACTTTGGCACTACCAGCCCAGAGCAGGAATTGCCACCACCTTGCCCTACCATGAGATGCCATGGAATGCACACCCAACCTGACCCTCCTCACACCTGTGCCCAGGCCATTGTCATGAACAGAGGACAACAGTGGCACACAGGCCTCCCCCCACTGATACAAACTGGTCACCATCCCCACCTGATGGTGGCAGCAATCACAAATCAGGGGTGGGGAAGGGGAGGCCAGGTGAGGCTCAGGTCCCTAGGGGACAGGGAACAAGAATCCATCAAGAATCCATCCCAAGGAGTCAGAAAGGTATAGGAAGAAACTACTGCAGGAGAGTCAAGGCTCTAAGCCCCTGGGCGCATGCTCCATTGTTCCTTTAGACTTCACTTAACACAAATTCAAAATTAAATTACTACCAGTTTTAAGATGGCAAATGCTGAGCATCAAACCCCAGGTATGGGGCCCTTGTGAGTGAGAGGCCCGGGGTAACACATGAACCCAGTCCTGTTGCTTCCTAAAATCTTTGACATAACTTGACTTGAAAAAAATACAGAGGAACAATGGGTAATTCACTTAGGGATTCATAGAGTTACCCTAATGGCTATGAATACCACCACTTACCTCATCTGTTCCGTATGTACACAAGGATTCATAAGTTGAAAATATATCTATCTGTAGGAGGATAAGTAAAATTGGCCAATAAAGCATTTATTATTTAGCAACCAGATACACAGCTTTAGTAGAAAATTCTGTTGTTTGGCGGGCACTTGAGTGGCTCAGTCAGTTAAGCATCCAACTCTTGATTTTAGCTCCGGTCATGATCTTATGGTTCCTGGGTTTGAGCCCCACATAGGGCTCTGCACTGACAGCACAGAGCCTGCTTGGGATTCCCTCTCTCTCCCCCTCTCTGTCTGCCCCTCCCCTGCTCGTGTTCTTTCTCTCTCTCTCAAAATAAGTAAACATGAAAAAAATAAATTTTAAAAGAAAATTCTGTTGTTTGGAGGTTGATTTAGCCATGACCTGTCTCCCCTTTCCCTATGGAAGTCATTCACCTCCTTACTTTCCACAAAATTCAAGAATCCTTAATTTTATCAGAACAGAGATGGTTAAAGCAAATTTTACTCAATTCCTATGAAGCCTCAACAAGAAGATTCATGCAACATCACACTTTGGTTTTAAACCCAGTGTTAACCACTGTAAGCTGTGTACTATTGTTCTCTCCCTCACATCTTTAATTCATGACTGTAGCTGAATATTTATCCTAAAAAGATTTTTAAAAGGTTGATTGATCCAACTGGCATTGGCCTGGGTCAGATCCTATGATGGATAATGCTATTTTTTTTTAAACACAAGCAAGCAGTCTCTTTCCAGCTAAAGACTTGATAAAGTGAGGTGGCCTTTGAGAGCTGAATTTCTGAACTGGACTAGGGCAGGGTCTGCTGGGTATTTGCACTGATGACATCTGGGGAAGGAAACTGGGTGCTTCTGTTGACTCTTGAATTTCTGTTTCTTCTTTTAAGCATCCTCAGACTTTGACTGGATGTGTGTGCCTCATCCAGCACCCAGCTGCTAGGGTAACATCTGTGAGCTGCTAATTAGTTGGGGAGTTTTGTAGCCCACAGGAGTGAACTGTGTTGCCTAATAATTGTAACATAACAAGAATCTCAGAATGGAAATGAATTGTGGGATACTGGACAGTTTTGCATATTGGTGTCTGAATCCTGGGAACAAGTTCTTCTGTGGTTGCTAGTTCCTACTCATCTGCAAGCATTTCCAGAAACAGAGAAGGCTTAATTTTTCTCTTGGTGTCTACTACATAGTTAATATTCAATAAATGCTTATTGAATTGATACTGCCCCAACCTCCCTTCCTTTTGTCCATTTTCACCTGCAAATTCTTCCCCTAGGAACTCATATTTCTATCACTAGCTACATCTTTGCTAGAGATTTTCCCTGTAAGAAAATCTTATTCACTGCTTCACTGATCTGGTGAAGCAGTGGCACTTAAACACACTTTCCAGGGCAATGTGAGTTCAATGGATTACTTCTTTTCTAGGCTTCCATACCACAGAAGCAACTTCTAATCCTAGGAGCCCCAGGAGAAATGGCAGGTGACCCATTTCCTCACTAGCTCAGGAGATCACTACTAGGATCCATTGACCTTTTGTTTGTGGATTGTTTTCTCTAAGCTGAGACAAGAATTACATTATAGGCCCAAATCCCCATTAAGCCAATTTTCATTTTCCCTCTGCTTTCATGGAAAGCAGTAATAAATCTTGCTTTGTAGGGCCTCTGCCTCCTTATTCAGTCCCTAAGCTAATAAGATCAAGACTGTTCCTGAAATTAGATTAAATAATTGGCTCTTTTCTTTCTAGAAGTTTTGGAGCTCTACTGGCCTTTCTTAAAGAGGCAGAAACGGTCTTGTTTTTTTCTCTCTCAGTGGCCTTTGAATATCCTGTCATTCAAAAAGCAAAAGTAAAAAGAAGGCATGGGATAGAGAAGGGAAGAAAACTGGGAGACAGATTTCACTAACTAGTTGTGTGCCTCAAATTCCCTCAGGCCTCAATTTCCTTTCTGTGAAATTCAGGACTCAGATGAAAAAGTTATCTTTAGAGGTCCCTTTTAGATACCTAAAAATCTAAGTATCTCAGAAAGTTGAAGTCTTCATGGATAGACTGTAATTTTCTAGGCCTAAGGAAATAGTTTTCTTTGTGATGAGAACAATTTTTTTTCTCTTCTTTCTTAAAAAAAAAAGAACAGAACAAAATGATCATAAGTTAAGCTGATTTCTTTCTAAACCACAGGATTCATTTTCTGTAATTGTTGTCTTTTCCTTCAAAAGCCTCAGCAGTCCTCAGACTTGTAGTCAGCTCCATCACTTTTATATTAGGTCTTGAAATAAGGAGCCTTTTAAAGTAGACTTGGAATGAGCATTGACAGGATACGGGCATGGCTGAAGTGACTATCTGCACAAACCTCCCCCAGGAGGCTAAATCGGCTCACCTTCCATCCTCTCCTAAACCCTATCCAGAATCTGGGTGAATAAAATGCCATTTGTCAATCAATCTATTGATAATTATTTCTCAAGTGACTGTTATGTGCATTAAACTATTGATGTCTCATATTTACAACACCAACAGTCATACAGTCCTTAGTTTTTAAAATCAGGGAAAGCTGTGTTACTGGGACATAAGCATATTTCCATAAAAGGAGATAACCTCAGAAGACTTCAGGGATTAAAAACACGGACTCTGCACTGGTCAGAATAGTCTCAAATTCGGATCCCACCATCTACTAGCTGTGTCAGCTTTAACTTCCCTAAGTGTCTATGTTCTCATATGTACAAGAGAGATAATGAATAATACCTATTTATTTAGGACAAGGAATAATTTAAATCAATTATGGAAAGGTCTTAGCATAGTGTCTGGCATACAGTAAATGCTCAATAGATTCACTTATTATTAATAGTGATACTCCATTAATAATACATAAGTAAAGTGACCCTTGTTTGCCCTAATCTAGAGAAGCAACTGTAGCCTCGGGCATCACAAACCTTTCTGGACTTCTCTTGGGTTACTGAAGCAAGGTAAAGTGGAGAAAATGTCATTATATTTCAGTCATTGAAAGTAATGGTAAATTTCTTTGGAATACCTCAAATTCTATTTTAATGTAAAAATTGCTTTCTTCAGAGAGAAAGTAAAGAATTTAAACAACTAAGATAATTAAGAAGTTAAGAGAATTGAGAGAGAGAGTGATTTTTGGCCCTCTGTTGATGACACAGGTGAGTTTGAACTCTCACCCTTGATTAGAATTGATATTCTGGCTCTAGCCAGTTGGGGAAGTAGTGAACCACAAGAAAGAGAGAGAAATGAGGGCCATCACAGGCTCTGGCAGCATATGGACTAAAACAGATCAGGACTCAGTAATACTTGTTTGACTGAAAGCATCCATTCTTCTGTCATGCCCACACACTGGAATCAGATGGTGTTATAAACCCTGAGGGCCAAGGCAGATAAAAGACAGTGACTCATCCCGAGTGGGGATGATGCCCTAGTGAAACAGCAGTCATAGCTTTTATTTAGAATTCAGATCCACGTTGAGATGAAACTCATTTACTCCTCTGGGTCAGGGTGTGGCTCAGAAAGCCTGTGGAAATTTGTCTTCAGGTTTGAATCTGCTCTAGCTCCTTACAAAAGCTGATGTGGTGTTGGCCGTCACCATCAGAGAGTCCCTAACAGAGTTTGCTTATGTTACAGAATCAACAGATCCAACCTGGCCTCCAGTCAGGAAGTGAGAAGTGCACAATTTCTGGGGTGCCTGGGTGGCTCAGTCAGTTAAGCGTCAGACTCTTGGTTTCAGCTCAGGTCATCATCTCACGGTTTGTGAGATTGAGCCCCACATAGGACTCTGCGCTGACAGCACGGAGTCTACTTGAGATTCTCTTCTTTCCTTCTCTGCCCCTCTCCCACTCTCTTGCATGTGCTCTCTGAATGAATGAATGAATGAATGAATGAATAAACAAATAACTTTTTAAAAAGTGCACAATTGCTTTACCAAATCTGACTCCAAATTATGAAATATCTCAGTCTGAGGTGTAGCCCAAGCACCCATGACAACAAGTTCACTGAGCTGGCTGGCTAGATCCAGAAGATGGAGATAATGTAACTGGAAAGAGGGAAATTTTATCCATCCAGAAGTGAAGACAGACAGCAGGTAGACAGACCTAGCCAGCTACTCAGGGACAGTGAAAGACCATTTGAATTGGAGGGGGGGGGGGAAGAAAAAGGTATCATGCAAATTATAACTAATTTATTGGAGGAAAACACAGCAGAACAGGAAACATGCCTGTGGATAAGTGAAGCCTCTATTAATGGCTTCATTGCATTTATCAGAAAGGATTTCAGTTAACCTGATGAAGTTCAAGGCAATCACGGTAGGAGGAAGAGATGGATTTAGGATTAATCCCTTGTTGTTTCCTACAGCAATTTATAAAGGAAATGTTTCAGGTGAGAGCCTAGCTAGGAATTAATCCCCAAATGATTAGAATTGGATTTTTTACAAAAGAAGAATCCTAAAGGCAGTAGATCCCAAACTTGGCTATACAATTTGAATCATTTGGGGATCTTTCAAATGATTTTTTAATATTTTTTTAAATTTATTTTTGAGACAGAGAGAGAGAGAACGAGTGGGAGAGGGACAGACAGAGAATCCCAAGCAGGGTCTGTGTCCAGCAAGGAGCCCAACATGGGACTCTATCTCATGACTGTGAGATCATGACCCAAGCAAAATCCAAGAGCCAAGATGCTCAACTGACTAGCCACCCAGGCACCCCTCATTTAGGGGTCTTTTAAAATTCCAAAGCTTCAGGCCATGCTACAGGTGAATTGCATCACAATTTCTAAGGTGGGACATAGGCATTAATAATATTCAGTGTTCCTCGTTGATTCCAAGATGCAGGTAAGTTTGGGAATCACTGTGTAATGGGCAGTATGCACGGTGGACACATATTAGGCAGTGGCGTATTACATTAAAGGAAAATAAATACAGTCATTAAGAAATGAGAAATGGCAAGAAATTAGCCTGCCTTAGAACAGGATGCAGCTCTCGTTTCCTTTATTTGTAATATTAAAAAGTGTTTATTAGTGTTCAAGAGAAATAGATGAAGATACAAAGCCACATTTTAAGAAGAAAATAAGCAGTTAGAGTTAAATTCAAGTAGTTACTGAATAAGGACTTTGAACTTGGTGTCTGGGAGTGGGATAAAAATCAAATGAGTTCATTACATATTGGATACAGCAATTTATATATCTTTGCCTCATAAAATGTTCACATCCATGACCTAATTTTAGCTTGCATCTCTGTGAAGTAGGCAGAGAAAGTATTATTTTTCTCTCCCACTTCCACAGATGGGAAAACAGATCAAGAGAGTCTCATGATTTACTCAGCATTACAGAGCAAAGCTAGTGGCAGGACTAGGATTTTGTTCTTCAAAACTCCCAGTTGAATGTCCTTTCCTCCACACCATGTTGCCTTCCTGCCCTTGAAAAACTAAGAGTGGGAAAAGTTACAGTGATAACTAAAACATCAAAACATGACACTTGGAGAGCTGAAAGAGTTCTGCCATTAGGAGAAAAAAATCTAGAACAGATGCCAAAAGACACATCAAGGTGGTAGCAAAGTGCTGGACACCCTGCCCTTGAAGATGCCTCATGAATATTTGATGATACTACTACACTGGATTTGCCTCCAAATTTATATTGGGTTGGGGGGCAGGGGTAAGTAAGGTCATTCAGGTCACAAGAAATGATTTTTGAGACACAGAAAATGAAAGTAGCCTTACAGCTATTTTGGGCTACAGTTTGAGAGCCCCTCTTAGGTCAAGTAGATTGTGAGGGAGCCAGTGAGTGGTTGTTGCCCTGGATGCTATTGCTTGCAAGAAATAGAAATTCACTGGCATTGGCTTACCCACAATAATAGTAAGGATAACTTGTAGGCCCTAAGGGCAGGAATCTCGTTGACTTCAGGAAAGACTAGAACTGGGAACTTGCAGACTGTCTGCAACTCAGAGGAAATATGTTCTCTCCATTTTTCATTTGTTTCTGAGTATTTGTGCCCATTTTTGTTTCTGAAGAGTTTCCTTTGCTGCTCTGTCCACATTTGGGATCAAAGACAGACACCCACAACTCCCAAGTTCACATTCCAGCCATATGAACCAAGTGTCTCTCCCCCTATTCCTCTCTTTCAAACACAAACTCCCATGGAAAGAGTCCTTTTGGCTCAAATTGGCTCAGGAATCCATCCCTGATCCAATCAACTATGACCAGGGGTCAGGGTCACATTAGGCATAAGCAGCTGTTGAAAACCACCCTCTACAGATGGCAATAAAGCATTTATAGATAGAAATCATTTAAGCTGAGCATATACCTCAAAATATATCTACCACTCACACCCACTAGGATGGCTACACTAAAAAACAAATGGAAAGTAACAAATGTTGGCAAGAATGTAGAGAAATTGGAACCCTCATGTAATGTAAATGGTAATATAAATATAAATGTGAAATGGTACGGTTGCTATGGAAAACAGTTTGGTAGTTCCTCAATAAATTAAGCATAGAATTACCATATGACCCAACAATTCTACTCCTGGGTATATACCCAACAGAATTGAAAACAGGTGTTCAAACAAAAACTGGTACATAAATCTTCATAGCAGCACTATCTGTCATAGCCAAGAGATGAAAACAATCCAGATGTACATCAGTTGATGAGTGGATAAACACAATGTGGTAAAGCCATACAATGGAATATTATTTAATCACAAAAAGGAATGAAGTGCTGATACGTGTTAGAACTCTATAAATGTGAAAGAACTTTAAAAACCTTATGCTAAGTGAAAGAAGCCAGACACAAAAGATGCCATATTTTATACTGATATGATATATTCAGACTAGGCAAATCCTTAGAAACAGAAAGCAGATTAGTGGTTTCCAGGAGCTAGGGGGACATAAGAATGAAGAATGACTGCTTGATAGGTACAGGAACTTTTTTGGGGCGTGATAAAAATGTTCTGGAACTAGAAGGTGGTGATGGTTGCACAACATTTGAAGATACTAAATGTCACTAAATTGCATGCTTTAAATGTTTATGTTATATGTATTTTACCACAACTGCATCTATACATGATATATGTGTGTGTGTGTGTACACACACACAGATGTATATAATGTTGTGTATATACATATATATGTATGTATGTATATATATATATACATATATCAATTGCTAACTAATACGTGAACTTATTTACTCATTCAGCAAGCATAAATGAGTATTCATTATATGCCATGCTGTGCCAGGCATCAAGAATATGGGGGCTAAGAAGGTCCAGTCCCCAGCCTCGAGGGACGGACAGATTTGTGGAGCAGACACAGATAGATCATTTCAATGTATTGTAATAAGTGTGAAGCCTAAGACATGCTCAGGGTGTTCTGGAAATTTAGATGAGGCATGATCGTGAAAGACTGACAGGGATGAGGCAACACCTAGCTGGTCCCTAAAAGACAAACAGGTGAGGCAGCAAGAAAGGAGGAAAAAAATGCAGTAAAAGTACAGAGATGAGAGAATGTGGTCAGTGGAGGAGGGGACAAATTGTGTGAGAGGGAGAGGAAGGGGGAGCCAAATGGCTAAGGCCTTTGGCTGCCGTCCAGAGGAACGTGAGTTTCATCCCAGAGACCATGGCCAGCGCCTGAAGGATCATCTGCAGGAGAGCACTAGGGAGAAGAAGCAGAGTCTAACAAGATTGGAATGGGATCAGGGGGAGCAGGGGAACAGAGTGTTAGCACAGAGGTGACAATCCAGAGAAGGGAGAGAAACAAGAAGAGTAGAGGGGTCAGTAGTGTCATAGCTTCAGTAAGGTCAAGTAAGATGAGCTGCAAAAATGGCCATGCACTTGACAATGAGAAGGTCACTCATGTCCTTTGCACATGTTTATGATCATGTTGGGCTATGGCCTGAATGAGCATACTTTTCTGTGGACTTTGGCTGGGAAGGAAAAGAATCTCAGCATGCTGGAGAGGGAACATGTTTGTGTGCTCAGGTGAAAGATAGGATGAGTTAGGGACAGAAGGCAGAGGAGAGATGGGGGAGCTGAAAACGCCAAAGTGGTGCCTAGGCAGCAGGGCACTCGGGAGGGCTTCCCTTTGCCCAGATAAGGAGATTCCACAGCCTCCAAGACTAGGGGAGGCAAGGATGATGAAGGAGGGGATGATATTTTTCCTGGTGGGGCAGAGGTGTGGGTATGTGAACATGAGGAATTCCTACCTGATAGCCTCTATTTTCTCAGCAAAGCTCAAGGAGTGGGAGATGCTTAGAAAAGCCACTCTGAGGAAAGGGCCAGTTTGCTGATGGGGATGCTAAGAAGGGTTTCCAGGCGGCTCAGCAGCCTGCTGAGGCTGCAGATGACTTTGTAGTAGTGCCAATCTGCGTGGGCTGTGATTTTCTCCAGCGGAGCTCAGGAGCCCAGATGTCAGAGAAGGAAGAGCTAGCCTGATCAGGCTGAGGTACGGCCAGACAGGAACAACAGCAGGACTGGGGCAGACAGGAGGGAGGATTTAGGCAAAGGAGGGTGATGAGATGGTTCATGAAGCTTGGGCTTAAGTGGGGAAGGAAACAAAGAAAGGTGATTTGATGCAGTGACAGAAAATGGCAAGGGAGAGAATAGGTTTTGAGGAGGTTGAAAACCCAGCATACTGGGAGGTAGGAATGGGCGGGCTGGGAGGTGGGAGACTCTGATCAGAGTGGGCTGGAGAACAATTCAAGGCAATATGTAATCAAGTGCTAAATAGGATGGTATGAAATGTAAGTGGGCATAAGTGCTGGGAGGAGGGGGGCACTCCAGGAATGGACAGCTCAGTGTGGATTAGGGAGAAATCCAATGTAATTTGCTGCCTGCACAGCACCCCCAGTGGGGAATTCCAGGTGACAGTGTAGCAACTGGTACTGTATCTTGAAGCTTAAAAAATACTGGGTGGATCAAACCTTCTAGAGGACAGATTCTTTGGACTTAATAAAGGCAGAAAGTGAACAGTACAAGAGAATGTTAAGATTCTCTTAATTCTGCCTATGAAATGCTGTTGCACTCTCTGTGTGCCCTGTAGTTTATGTTCTTCCTCATACTTTGCCTGCCTCATTCACTCCCCACTTCCAGCCTCTCTCTGACATTGCGTCTGCATTCCCCATCCTCAGCTGGTCTCAAAATTTTAAGAAGCGTAAAGCACATTGTACATTGTACAGAATAAGGCTATGAATTAATGTGGGATTTGGAGAGAGGGGGTAGTAGAAGAAATCATCTAAGTGGTCCTTTGTAAAGATGAGGTTTACAGCCTTTGCTGATGATGTCCATGAGGCTGTGCCCATGGACACTAGCCTGAAGAAGCAAGCTAGGACACAGCAGATCCCAGACCAGGTCAGCCCTCTTTCCACAACACAACTCAGAGGAAGTCACATGATCCTTCCCTGCCCACTTCCTGGTCAGTCAAATCCTGAACCTCCATTCCTTTCACCTCATGAACTCTATGCTGGAATTAGGTGTAAGCATCTGTGGTTTTTCCCCATTGAACATTCATTTTCCCTTATTTCTTTTGATCTCAGCACCCAATTTGTCTCTAGTGAAGTATCTACCCCCACCATCATTCTGGGTGACTCTGTCAACTGATGACCGTGTGGCCCAAGATAGGCCTACTCATTGCTGTGTCACTGAAATTTGAGTCCTGGGTTGAGACCCCTGGAGCTCCTTACCCATGAATGGGGCCTCACCTGAAGGGTAGTTTCTTATACTGAGATCTAGCCCCATGCTTTCAAAACCCTACAGCTGTTCCTTCTGGTCTGCACATCCTTCCAGAACAATACCCATTTGTAACTTTGTGTGTGTGGGATTTGGTGCTTGCTGCCCAAAAACCTAGAGGTCCAATATCCACCATTCAATGAAAACACAGTTCACTACAAGTCAGGACCTGGTAGCACCAGACATTCCATCTGCCAACAGATCTTACCACCACTACCTTCAACACATGTCCAGAACTGGAACAACACTTCATACCTGTCCACCACCACCACTCTGGTCCAGCCAGCACTGTTTTCGGCCCAGACTCCTGTAACAGCGTCCTTGCTGGAAGGATTGCTCCTGTTCATACACCTGAAGTCTGTTCCCCACACAGCACCCAGGGGCAGTCTGTTACAAGGTAGGATGGACCGAGTCACTCCACTGCTCACATCCTCCCAGTGATTCCTACACCTCACTCAGAGTAAAGCCAAGCCCCGACAGTGACCTTTCAGGCCCACATGTTCTGGCCCCATTACCCTCCAACAACTCCCACAGACACCCCCGCCCCCAGCCACACAGGCATCCTCACAGTTGCTGCAACACCCAAGGCACATTCCCGCTTCAGGGCCTCTGTGCATGCTGTCTCCCTCACTAGAAAATAAGCTCTATGAGGACAGGAATTTCTGTTTTACTCATTGCTGCATCCCCAGCACCTGGTAGAGTGCATACCACAAAATAGGTGCTCACTAAGGATTTGGTGAATCAAGGAATGAATAAATGAGGGCAGGAGGGAGAAAGGGAGGGAAGGAGCCATTAAATATGAACTGGGAAGCTTGGTGCTTTTTCTCCTTGTCACCACCACCCCCATCCTGCAGATGTTCTGGCAACCTGTGGAACTTTGGGCAGATGGCTTTAACACTGAAAGGGTCTGTCTTGTGGGGTTTTTTTTTTTTTTTTTTTATTGCAGCCATGAAGACCAGACTCACTTCTTTTTAAAAGACTTTATATCTTAGAGCAGTTTCAGGTTCACAGCAAAACTGAGAGGAAGATGCAGAGATTTTCTGTATAAACCCTACTTCCAAACCTGCATGGCCTCTCCCATTATCAATGTCTCCCAACATTTATTGGGTACATTTATTATAGTTGATGAACCTACATTGATATATTATAATAACCCAAAGTCCGTAGTTTTCTTTAGGGTGCTTTCCTGGTGCTGTATGTTCCAGGGGTTTGGACAAATGTATAATGACATGTAGCCACCATTAGGGTAAAATACAGAGTAGTTTTACTGCCAGAAACATGCTCTGTGCTATACCCATTCATTCATTCCTCCTTCTCTCTAACCCCTGGAAATCACTGATCTTTTTACTTTTAACTATTTTGTCTTCATCGTTTTATCTCTTCCCAAATGTCATATAGTTGGAATCATGCAGTACATAGCTTTTTCATTTTTTTTTTTAATTTTTTTTTCCACGTTTATTTATTTTTGGGACAGAGAGAGACAGAGCATGCACGGGGGAGGGGCAGAGAGAGAGGGAGACACAGAATCGGAAACAGGCTCCAGGCTCTGAGCCATCAGCCCAGAGCCCGACGCAGGGCTCGAACTCACGGACCGTGAGATCGTGACCTGGCTGAAGTCGGACGCTTAACTGACTGCGCCACCCAGGCGCCCCGTACATAGCTTTTTCAGATTGGCTTCTTTCACTCAATAATTTGTATTTAAGCTTCTTCTACATCTTGTCATGGTTTCATGCTGAATTTAAGTCCTGAATAATATTCCATTCTCTGGAGGTGCCACAATCTACTTACCCATTCTCCTACCAAAGGAAATCTTGGTTGCTTCCATGTTTTGGCAATTATGAACAAAATTACTTCATGAACAAAATTACTATAAACAAGCATGTCAGGTTTTTGTGAATGTAAATTTTCACCTCTTTTGGATAAATATCAAGGAGTGCAATTGTTGAAATATATGTTAAGAGTATGTTTGGGGCACCTGGGTGGCTCTGTTGGTTGAACGTTGGACTCTAGGTTTCTGCTCAGGTCATGATCCCAGGGTTGTGGGATCAAGCTCTGCTGAGCATGGAGCCTGCTTGGGATTCTCTCTCTCTGCCCCCTCCCCCACTTGTGCACTCTCTTCCTCTCTCAAATAAAAAGAAAGAGTATGTTTAATTTTGGGGGCTCCTTCCTTCCTTCCTTCCCTCTCTCTCTCCCTCTCTCTCTCCCTCTTCCTTTCTCTCTTTCCTTCCTTCCTTCCTTCCTTCCTTCCTTCCTTCCTTCCTTCCTTCCTTTCTCTTTAAAGTAGGCTCCAGGGGCGCCTGTGCGGCTCAGTCGGTTGGGCGGCCGACTTCGGCTCAGGTCATGATCTCGCGGTCCGTGAGTTCGAGCCCTGCGTCGGGCTCTGTGCTGCCAGCTCAGAGCCTGGAGCCTGTTTCAGATTCTGTGTCTCCCTCTCTCTGACCCTCCCCCGTTCATGCTCTGTCTCTCTCTGTCTCAAAAATAAATAAACGTTAAAAAAAAAAATTTAAAGTAGGCTCCATGCCCAATGTAGGGCTTGAACTCACGACCCTGAGATCAAGAGTTGCATGCTGTACCAACTGAGCCAAGAATATCCCAAGAATATGTTTAGCTGTTTGTTTGGTTTTTTGTTTACTTTTTTTTTTTTTTTTGAGAGAGAGTGTGGGTGGGAGAGGGGCAGAGGGAAAGAGAGAGAGAGATAGAGATAGAGAGAGAGAGAGAGAGAGAGAGAGAATATCTCAAGCTGTCTCCATGCCCCCACCCCTCATGGAGCCCCACATGGGTCTCAATCCCACAGCCACGAGATCATGACCTGAGCCCAAATCAATAGTTGGATGCCCAACTGACTGAGCCACCCAGGCACCCCTGTTTACTTTTTTAAGAAATTGCCAAACTGTCTTCCAAAGTGGCTATACATTTAATGGCTATACATTTTAGATTCCCACCAGCAATGAATGAGAATTTCTATTGTTCCATATCCTTGTCAGCATTTGATATTGTCAGTGTTCTGGATTTTGACCATTTAATAGATGTGTAAAGAATGACTATATTCATTTCTAGAAGTGAAACTAAGAGTCTATTGAGATATATAGAAAAAACAGTACTTTTAAAATCAAAGAGAAGCAGACAAATCAAAATAAAAATGCATAAACATATGATGTCTTCCTAAAGTGATAAAAGCCCAAAGGTTATGACCTTTGTGGGTCTGGTTTCTTAGGGGTGCAGGCTGGCAGGAAGAGGTTGTTGTTGTTGTTTTAATATAAGATCTTTGGAAATGCATTACACAAACTTCCCAGAACCCTTTCTCAAAAGTGTTTGACTTTTCCTCAATACTGCCTTACATTGGAGAATTCTACAAGCCTTCTATAATTGCCCTCAAAGATGTTTGCTTCCTGGAAGAAGCTGTTAGAAGTTATGAAAACAGACAACCACAATACTTTTATGAGAAGCCCAGCCTTTGGGGCCTGTGGCAAACACCTGAGGGACAGCCTACCCACTTGCAAACCCTTCCAAAGGTCTTCAGGACTCCACTAGTGGATGATTCTGTCGGTTTCAGTGCCTCCCAACCCTGGAGTCCCCAAGGGTGGAAGGATGTGAGTCTGGACTGAAATGGCCAGAGACATCTCTCTGAGATTTGTTTTGCTCATTGCTCCAGCAGCCCCTACAGAAGCTCACTTGGATCCAGGGACTTCCATCTCCCTCAGCCCAGGTGCTCCTCAAAATTTAATGACACAGAATTCTCCTGGGCTCTCTGTGACACCCCCTTCCATCCCCACTCAACCACACTTAAAAAAACAAATGTACAGAAAGTCCCCTATTGGCCCGTGAAAACTCACTTTGAATCTCCCCAACTGCATTGCAGGGGGGTGATTTAGGCAGGGCCAGGAAAGTTTATCTTATTTACCCACTTCTTCCCCCTTCACCCTTCCTCACATCCTTCCCCCTTCCTCTCAGGAAAGTCTCCATCATCAGTCATTTATGCTTTGAAATTCATTTCAATGCCAGTGTTCCCTTTTTTCCAGAGACGATTATGTTTTCAGTCACATTTCTCAGTGTAGGCATCAACAGTCTGAGGAGGAGGGGAGTAAGAGGAGCAATAGGTCCTTCCTTGTATCACTGAAATAATGCAGTAGCAGCAACTCTCATTTCCTGAGTATCTACTATGTAGTTTACACTGTACTGGGCACTTTGCAAACATTATACCATTTAAATAATGAGTTCAGATTAAATGGTTTAATACATGTAAAGTGTTTAACCCAGTAGCTGGCACATAATAAATAATCTTTTAAGAGTAGCTATTATTTTTAAAAAAAAATAATCCTTGTAACAATCCAATGAGATAGGTCTTATTCTATTTTATAGATGGATAAACAAAGGCAAATGACTTCTCAAACTCACTCAAATGATAGCTGCAAGGCTAAGATTTAAATCCAGGTATATCTAACTTAAAGATATGCTCTTCCCGTAACACCATTTAGATTTCAAACCACAAAAGCTTCTGGTTAACCTGCCTACCAGTAAGTCTGGCCAGAAACTTGGGTGCATGGGAAGTATGTCCTAAAAGTCTTCATTTTTAATAAGGCTTTATTTACCATGAGAAACGTTTCTGTTTTCTCACCCTCATCATTTTCCAGAGGAGCAGAGGTTATTTCTTCCACATGGTGCTCACAGCATCTTATGTCAGGGAAGTGACAGCCTGAGAAGACATGAAAGTCCCCAAAGTCCTGCAGTGTCAGAGTTGAGTGTCTACATAAGCCTTTTTGGTTTGCCTCTGTTCCCAAGCAGACCTGGGAAAGGAACCCGTCTTGGTCTACTTTCTTCTAGGACAAATACCATGTCCAAGTGGCTAATGAGTCTGTGATGATGCTAATACATGCCTCCTCCTTCCATATATATCCCCAACCATTACATCCATGCACTCCGTCCACTTGACACAGCCCGCAAGGGAGGCAGACAGTGTGCATTTCCGGGAAAGTGGGTGTGTGACTTCCTGCCAGGGGAGGTCCCTACCACTTTTGTTAGCCCTCGGTGTTTTTAGGGTCATCCCTGAATGAACTGAGTAGAGCAACCCTAAAATAACACTCTCTGCCCCCATGTCTGACCACCTCCCACACTGGCACTGTTGGCTCACAAAGGCAAGGGCCTAAGTGTGCCTAGTGGCTGGAAAAACAACGCAGAGCCCAGTGCCCATGTAAGACAACCTGCACATTCATGGTGCCTGCCCTTTCAGTCTCTTGGAAGGATATGTGTGCTAGGAGCAGCCTCTCTCAGGTGCTCCCCTGAGCATGTGCTGAGTACAGGAATTCTTTATTACTTGTGGAAAATGTTTTTGCTACATTATGATGCTTTACCTTTGATTTGAATGTTCTGTGCAGTAACCCCTTTCAACTGAATTAAAAATAAAATGTTCCCAAAAGATACTCCCCTCAAACAGGTTACTTTGAGGCTCTAACATGAACCAGTCTGGGAGGCAAGCTGTGTAGTCCCTGCTGAGATCAACATTTTCTGGGTCCACTCTGTTAGGTACAGAGTGATGTCTCCCAGCAAGCTTTTGAGCCATTCTCCCACCATCCAGTTTGGTAGAAAAGTCCACACAATGTAAGGAAGTCATTCCAAGTCCTCTCCCAGGTTTTGTTAATCAGATATTATGACTGATTAGACAGGGATCACCCATTCTGGTCCTTCTGCCTCTAAGTCATATAAGGATACATCGATTCCATAATACTATCCTTAAAAGGATTTTCTTTCCTTGTGAAAGAACTGGTTTTCAAGGCTCTGCATTTCCCTTGTTCAGTTTTATCCATCAATATTTTTTCTGCCAAATTTCATTTCTGATCTAACTAGGGTTCAAAACTGGGTGGATACCAGTGATCAGTGAGGCCTTGAGAAGATCTGGTAGCTATGTCATTGCTGTGAAGGCTGCATTTCTGGTCTGCCATGTGAGAGTTTCCTTAGTAACTGGCTGGGAAATCGTATGTGCTAGAACGGCACCCATCTGCAGCTCTTGCCCTCCAGAACTCTGACAGTATCAGGACTGTGGACAGCAGCAGGTTGCAGGTCCTCGGCACAGAACCCAGATAAGGAGGGCAGGAGCAAGGCTGAGTGCACATTAGGAGATAGGCAAGGGATTAGGTCAGACCTGGAAAATGCCACTAGAAATCTGTCAACCAGCAAGGAGGGAAGGTCAGGATCCAGATCAGTGCAGAGTGACCAGTGGGGGAGTCTATCCAGGAAGACAGTATGTGAAAATCAGAAGGCAACCTGTCAAGAGTTAAGAGTTGAAAGCAAATCAGGAAAATAGTCAAAACACAACCAACTGACTTTTTACAAAAGTGTCAATGTAACTCAATGGGAAAAGGATAATTTTTCTCAACAACTGGTGCAGAAACAAATTTTTAACCATATGTAAAAATGAACCTTGACTATTCCATAACAAAATTAGACCTGAAATTGATCTGCAAAGGCTGAAACTATAAAACTTTTAACAGAAAATATAGGAGAAAATCTTAGTGATCTTGAGTTTGCCAAAAATCACTTAAAAGGATTCAAAACATATGAACTCTAACAGTGTGGATATACTTAATGCAACTGAACCTGAAAGTAGTCAAAATGGTAACTTTATGTTATGTATATTTTACCACAATAATGGGAAGGGGAGGGGGAGGGAGAAGTGAGGGAGAGGGAGAGGGAGATGGGAGAGGGAGAGGGAGATGGGAGGCAAAGGGAGAGAAACTTCCCTCCAGGCAATTGCCAGTGAAAAACACACCCACAAACTATAAAGAAAATTCAAAATTTAGAACTTCTGTACTTTAAAAGACACTGTTATAAAAATGAAAAGGTGAGACATGAAAAGTTGCAAAACGTTATCTGACAAAGGACATGTTCTAGATTATATAAAGAAGTCTTACAACTCAATAATAAGACAAACAACCCAATCTTTTTTTTTTAATGGGCAAAAAATTTGAACAGACAATTCACCATAGTAGATAGATGGCAAATAAGGACATGAAAAGATGCCTAACATGATTAGTCATTAGGGAAATGCAAATTAAAACTACAATGAAGGGTGCCTAGGTGGCTTAGTCTGTTAAGCATACAACTCTTGAGTTCAAGCCCTGCATTGGGCTTTGCACTGGGTGTAAAGCCTATTTAAAACACATACACACACACACACACACACACACACACACACACACACACACTGAAAACTACTATATGCCTATGAGAATGACTAAAATTAAAAAGACTAATTATACCAAATGTTGGCAAGAAAGAGTAGAAACTAGAATTCCTCATATACTGCTGGCAGGGATGTGAAATAGCACAACCATTTTGGAAATGGCTTGATCATTTTTTGTAATATTAAATATACACCTACTATGTGATCTAGTCATTCCACACCTAGGTATTTACGCTAAGGAAATGGAAGCCTATGTCCACAAAAAGACTTGTACTTGATAGGCACCTGGGAGGCTGAGTCTGAGCATCGACTACAGCTCAGGTCATGATCTCAGGGTTCGTGAGTTTGAGCCCTGTATCGAGCTCGCTGCTGTCAGCATGGAGCCTGTTGTGGGTCCTCTGTAGCCCTCTCTGTCTGCCCCTCCCTCCCCCACTCATGCTCTCTCTCTCTCAAAAATAAACATTTTTTTTTAAAAAAGGACTTGTACTTGAATGCTCATAGTAGTTTTATTTGTAATAGCCGAAAACTGGAAATAATTCAAATGTCCATCAAGAGGTAAATGGATAAACAAATTTTAGTGCATCTATACAATGAAATACTGCTCAGCAGTAAAAAGGAATGAACTATTGTTACATACAACAACATGGACGAACCTCAAAATAATTATGCTGAATGAAGACAGGCCAAAAAAAGACTACATGCTCTCTGTTCCCATATATAAAATTCTGGAAAATGCAAATTAATCTATAGGGACAGAAAGCAGATCATTGGTTGCCTAGGAGCAGGTAGCAGTGGAGGAAATGAGGGATGCACAAGGAAGCTTTGAGGAGTGATAGACTTATTCATTATCTTGATTTCAGCAACAGTTTCATGGCTGTACACATATGTCAGAACTCATCAAATTGTGTTCTTAAATATATATCAGTTATAATTCAACAAAGCCTTTTTTGGAAAAGGATAAGAAAAAAGGGAAAACCCACTCTGCCATCAATAGGCAATACCTGCTCATGGCAACAATGTGGGCTCTGGAGACTTCACCTGTTTGAACTCAGGCTCTGTATGACTTACTAGCTGGGTGACTTTGGCCAAATCATGTAATCACTCTAAGCCTTGCTTTCTTTATCTGTGCAATGAGGATAATAATAAACTACTTGGAATGGTAGCTAAGAATGGGAAATGTAGGCTATCGTGGTCATAATCATCATTTATAAAGGTGATGATTGAAATCCTAGGCAGAAATAAGGGAGATCAGCATCCAGGTGGGTGGGTGAAGGGGTGTAGGTGAGAAGTCATGAATTCAAGTCTGACTGTAATACCCAGAAGACCCACTGCCCCAAGGAATGGTGTTTTGAGGCAAACTTGTGACCAGCCTGAGCCCAGACCCCAGGTTTGGCTTCAGGGGAGAGACAGGTGGATAAACCTGGATGAAAATATGTGGATGGAAAATACACAGGTTGACAGACTACATAAGGACTGTTCCAGAAATTCCCAAGTTTCTAATCAACACCTTTCTGGTGCCACCTTAGACTCATTGGAAGATAAACTCTTCCCTGTCCCTGTCTCCCTGAAGGTTGTTTCCTGACTTAGCACAGGAGCCACCTTTCAGCCTTCCAGCGCTTTCCAGTCAACCACCCCTCAAGGCTTAACCACAGCTCACACCAGATCTGCATGCCACCTGAGAGAATCAGCACAGCCCCTCTTTCTGGTCTGAGCAATCAGAGCACTCACTCACTTCCACCCAGAAAAATGGTGTCAGGGTAATGGCAATGCTACCAAAGGCTGACTTCTCATGGCAAGGGCAGCAAAATCTGTAGAGAATAATGGAAAAGACAAAAAGAGAATAATGCAGAAATGCTGAACTGGTAGGGGCAGAGGATGGGGAGGGGAGATGGCTGGTCAGAAATTGAAGGAGACTTCTCTAGCAACCATTGCTGGGCCAGGTGAGCACAAACCCAAAAAAACAAAGATATAATCAGCAGTCAGGGTTGTGGTGGATCCAGTTGGCCAGAAGCCTGGGTTCAGGCAATTTCATTCTCTGGGAGAGTTTCCTACAGGAACAGAAACAGGAAAGAAGTGAGAAAATGATCATTCAAATTAATAAATAGGTGAGGCAGGCCAGTGCCTCAGTCTCTGAGGGGGCTTGTGCCAGAGTCGAGGGTGCTGCATGGTGAAAAGGCATCTCAGCTAGAAAGAACCACAGCAAGGATAAGAGCTCTTAAGAATCCATGGTTCACAATCCAGCTCCACTGCTATGCCGCCTGTGCGTCATTTGCGCCCCACTCCCTGCCCACCAACACGTCCATCCCCTCTTTTCTATCTTGCTCTGTGCCCAGGTGACTGACCTCTTTAGAGTGCGTCACCTGGGTTTTGGATGGGTTCAGCCAGTGGGAGACATGGAAAGGATGGGAAAGCGGGAAAGAAGAGAGATCAGGGTATTCCCTATTGCCTCTTGCTTGGAAGTCTGGTCCTGGCAGTGGCTGTGTCCCTCGGTGACTCTCGCTCTACCCCCAGGGGTTCAGTTCTCACCCATCTCTGGTCTCACTCTTTCCACTCCTTAATCTTTTAGGTTTGTGGGTAGTCAGAGCTTCCTGCTGTTGCTCATCTCTGGGTGCCTCACCAGCTTTTGTTTGTCCCTGAATCCTGTCCTCAGCTCTCTAAATGAAGCCCTTCATTTGAAGCAGACTCATCAGATCCTATTCCCTACCAGGACCTGCCTGATAAAGCCACTTGTTAGCTGCATAAAAAAAACAATGCAGTCAATCTCTGGGCTCCACTTCATCATGGGGGTGGGGGGGAGTGGGTACTAGAAATTGTGAGTATTAGACAATGTAATGCATGCAGTTCCCACCCCACCCCCCCCCCCCCCCATACCCCACCATTATCCCAGGTGATGCTCCAGCCAAAGGCTGGCAGGACAAAGACTCATGGATTCTGTAGGTCTCCCTGTCCCTCCTCCCTGAGACTTTCTTTCCCTCAGATAAACCCTGCTTGTTCTGACTGAAGGAGAGAGGAAGAATATTCCTCTGGCTCCTCATCATGCAGTCCTGGGAAAGCAGGAAGGGCATTCTGCCAGCCCAGCACATCAACCTCCCCTCCCTCCAACCCCCACCCTACAAAGGTCAGCCTGCCCGGAATAAGGAAGTACCCGCAGCCAGGAAAGGTAAATCCAAATCCGAAAATACAGGAACTGAGTATTTCAACCAACATGGGCCTGCAGCGTCCTTGCAGAGCACTGTTTATGAAGCAATAAACCATTTAAATGACTCTATTTTGGAACCCACAAAGTCTCCTTGAATGGCTTATAGGAAGATACAGCTAATAAGAGTCTAGGACGACTGGAGGACTGGAGCATGAGGCTGGGGCATCTTTGCCTCAAAGCTGCAGGTTTCCTTTGGAGGAGGTGGAAACCTCTGTGAGAAGTAATAACCCCTGGAAAGATTGCCATGAGGTGTGTGCCCCTGGGGAAGACCCTAGGGTTCAGGCAGGGCAGCCTGAATCATGGATATTAAAGACCAGTTTTGTAAGGAAGAGTTATATGGAAAAGATACATAATTTTTTGTAGTGGGCAGGAAAGGGAGGGCTATAGTGGTGGTCAAAAGCATGGCATGGAGTCCTGAGTTTAAATCCAGGCTCTGCCATTTATTTGGTGTCTGACCTTGGCAAATGTCCTTACCCTCTCTGGCTCAGTTTGGTCATCTGTAAGATGGGGATAACAGTAATAATATGCCTGTCTTATAGAGTTTGGGAGAGGATTAAATGAGATCATATATGTTATGTGCTTAGCATGGGGCCTGGCATGGTAAATGTTCAAGAAATTAGCCATTATCAAGAATGTTACCACCACACTCTTTCCACCTAGCCATTGTTTTTCCCAGCTCCAAAGAGAACAAGGGTCCCTGGGGAATTAACAGTGATAACTGACACCAACTTCTGGGAGGGTGATATAGTAACAAATTCCAGACCCAGATCAACTCTCACAGCCCAGCAGAGTTTAGAGGCTGTTGGAGGGAAAGGGCAGAAGCTAGGAGAGCTGCATGGCTGGCAACAAGTGAACTGCATGCAAATGGTCGACGGAAGCATGCCAGAGGCTAGTGGTCTCCTCAGGGCAATGTCTTAGGTACTCTGACACAGGACTGCCAAAGCTGGACATGATTACACACCCCTTTGCAGAGGCATAATACTTGGGGGAGGGTCTCAGTTTTGAAAACACCATCATTTATAGGAAATACAATCAGTTGATGTTAGAAAGATGAGTAGCAAGAGACAGGACGGTTCCAAGGGAAGATCCAAGGCCATAATCTACCTTGATAAATTTTCCAAGGTCTGGGGCTGTCCCTCATCAGGCTCCCAAACTTGATGTGATCAATAGGCTGAGGGTGGATTTATCTTTTAGGAATAGACTGACGTCAACCAAAGTAATAAAACACTGATATATATATTAGAATACTAATTCTCTCTGTCTCTGCCTCTTTCTTTCTTCCTAATATTTAACGAATGCCTACTATGTGTCAGGCAGCTATAAATAAAGCAGTCTCCAATCTCATAGAGCATGCATTCTAGTTGGGAGATACATAAACATCTTTCAAGAGAATCAAAAGACAAGCCACAGACTGGAGAAAATATTTACAAAAGATCTATCTGAAAAGGAATGTTAAGCTAGGATATGCAAAAAATTGTTAAAACCCAACATTAAGGAACAAGCAACACAAAAACTGGGCACAAGATCTAAACAGATAGATACCTCACCACAGAAAATACAAATGGCAAAATAAGCATATGAGGAAATGCCCAACACCATGTGTCATGAAGGAATTTCAAATTAAAACAATGAGCTTATGCTCCACACCTATTAGAATGGCCAAATTCCAGAACACAACAACACTAAATGTTGGCAAGGATGTGGAGCAAAAGGAATTCTCGTTCATTGCTGGTGAGAATGCAAAATGGTATAGCTATTTTGGAAGACAGATTGGCAGGGTTTTTTTTTTAATTTTTTTTAATGTTTATTTATTTTTGAGACAGATAGAGACAGAGCATGAATGAGGGAGGGTCAGAGAGAGAGGGAGACACAGAATCCGAAGCAGGCTTCAGGCTCTGAGCTGTCAGCATAGAGCCCGACGCGGGGCTCAAACTCACGGACCTCTTATTCATAACTGCCCAAACTTACAGGGCAACCGAGATGTCCTTCAGCAGGTGAATGGATAGAAATAAACTGTGGTCCATCCATATAATGGAATATTATTCAGTAGTAAAAAGTAATGAGCTATTAAGCCATGGAAAAACATGGAGGAAACTTCAATGTATATTATTCAGTACAAGAAGCCAATCTGAAAAGGCTCCATATTGTATGATTCTAACTACTTGACGTTCTGGGAAGGGCAAAACTATGAAGACAGTAAAAAGATCAGTGGTTTCCAGGTGTTAGTGGGGAGAGAGGGATGAACAGCAGAGCACAGAGGATTTTGAGGGCACTGAAACTCTGCATGATACCATAATGGTGGGTACATGTCATTAGAAATTTGTCCTGACCCATAAAATGTACAACAAAAAGTAATGGCTCACACATACTGTGGACCTTGATTGGTGGTAGTGCATGGGGGGAGGGGGGGGGAGGTCTTATGAGGGAACTCTGTACAGCCAGCTCCATTTTTCTAGAAACCTAAAGCTGCTCTAAAAGTCTATTAATTTTAAAAATCTACATAAATAATTAAGAGCAGAGAATGATAGGCACCAGAAGAGATACTTAGGGTTAGGTATGGGAACATGAGGAAGGGGGGGCACTTAGCCAAGTTAAAGCCATCTCCACAGAGCCAAGGTGAGGGGGCAGGGGAGGCATTCCAGGACAAGAGAACAGCAAGTGGGTGCAGTCCTGAGTAACGACCGCCCAGAAGACTGGGATCCCTGCCTCTGCAGGCCTGCACACCTTTTCCCTGCAGGTACACAGTACACAAGGGGATGACCTATGGTCAGAAGACTGCATGGCATGCAAGAAGCCAGAGCAAGGGAGGAAGTGATCCCGGGTAGCGAGCTGACAGAAGGCCTCGGTGGCCTCCTGCCAGTCCAGGCCTCACCCTGTCCAGGGCCGGGATGCTTTTGGATGGAGGCTGATCCCCAGAGGTAGTGCTGGAGAGTCTGCCCCATTGCCCCTGTCATCCATAAGTCCTTTCTGCAGGTTGGTTGATGCAATTCAGTTGGCTACTGTTAATCTTGCTTGGGCAAATTATTCAAATTGTTCAACCTCTCTGTATGTATTTACTCATCTACAAAACAGGGATAATAAAAGCTACCTTTCAGAGCTCAATGGTGAAGATGAAGAATCTGTGAGGTAATGAAGCTATGTGAAGCCCCTCTCCCAAAAATAGTAGCTGTTCAATAGATGGTTAATTTTAATTGCCATTGTTTGTATTGTTTTGATTATTCCTCACCAGCCTGTGAGCCTCGTCAATTCTTTAAGGGACAGAGGTAGAGCAGAGGAGTGGCCTATAAAGTGGTCTAGGGAACACAAACAATCTGTGTAATCCCAGGCAAGTACTGTGAGAACCAGAGAGGAAATTCCAGGAGGAGAAAAAGCTTTTTATTTTATTTTTTTTTTTCAACGTTTATTTATTTTTTTTGGGACAGAGAGAGACAGAGCATGAATGGGGGAGGGGCAGAGAGAGAGGGAGACACAGAATCGGAAACAGGCTCCAGGCTCTGAGCCATCAGCCCAGAGCCTGACGTGGGGCTCGAACTCACGGACCGCGAGATCGTGACCTGGCTGAAGTCGGATGCTTAACCGACTGCGCCACCCAGGCGCCCCAGAAAAAGCTTTTTAAATGACTTACTAAGGTGAACTGAGCACATGTGGAGCTGGCGGTGGTTTTACGAGTTCAAGAGAATGGGCAAGAGACAACTGAGATGAGTGAGGACAGGGAAATCAAGGGGTCTGGACATATGGGAGGTCTCCTATATTGAACTCCACACCTCCCAAAACACTGAGTTGCCCACCTTCTGACCCAAAGCACTGGCTATACAAGGAAGGAAGTTGCCTCTAGGAAGGGACCTCTGTTCCTAGAGCAGCCATGACCTTGATGAGCAAGACGAAATGACTCCATCTGTCCCAGAAACAGAGAGTGCAGACCAGAGGAGGGGAAGAACATTCTGTATTTTCTCCTTTATTCCCTTTCTTCCAGCCTTCCCATATTTGACAGCCTCCATTTTCTTACTAGTGGAGGGGAAAAAAGACAACTAAGATTTTTCTTGAATCTTGGCAACAGAGCTCAGACTTTTATTAGTGTGCAGTAAAAATGGCACTGACCTCAGTAACAAATAAATTAAATCCTGGTTGGCTTGGAGTTTAACATCTTGGCCTTTCTAAGTTCACTTACCAAGTGATTTACTTCCTTAGCTCCTTTAACCCAATATCCCCAGCAGCTGACCTTCCAGTGGTTATCATTTATCTTGCCTCAGGGATACAGATCAAAGACAAAGCTGAAAATGGGTCTTAGAAATATTCATGAAGATTAGGGGCGCCTGGGTGGCTCAGTCCACTCAGGTGATGATCTCATGGCTTGTGAGTTTAAGTCCTGCATCAGGCTCTGAACTGGCAGTGTGGAGCCTGCTTGGGATTCTCTCCCCCTTTCTCACTGCTGTTCCCCCTGCTTGCAAGCTCTCTCTCTCTCTCTCTCATGCTCTCTCTCTTTCAAAGTAAATAAACATTAAAAAAAGAAATATTCATGAGGATTGAATGTGTTTTAGACATGCATACCATGGAGGAGTGAGAGCTAGCTCCCTGTCTCTAGCTAAAAAAGAATTCACTTAAGGGATGGGCTATACAGAAGGAGATTTAAGTTGGGAAGTGGGGACCTGGGACCCAATTCCTGAACTGTTCCTCATCAATAGAGTGACCTTGAGTAAGTCACATTACTTCTCTGAGCCTAAGTTCCCTCTCTGTGAAACAGAGGTTGGAGGGCTGGCTCAGGACACCCAGCCAGCTTGCCATTTATTTACCATGTTGCCAAATATTTATTCAGGTCTTGTCCTTCCAATCTCCTCAATGCCTTCAGTAGTCTAAGGATACCTGTTTTGATCATTTCACCATAGATAGTAACTGTCTCAGAACTGTTCAGTCTCCTCATCTGCAGCAGGAGTGGAGTAATGACCTAAGGTTCAGTGACGCCTCTAGTTACTGGCTCAGGGCTCTGCAGAGCAGCTGGCGGTGATGTTCCTGGGAAACGAGCTGGAGGCTGCTACAGTTTGGCTATTTCCCTGAACAGCTGGTGTGGAGAGTAGAGAGAGCAGGACAACCTCTGAGACTCTGGCCAACTTCAGTATGTATTAAGGGCAACCCAGATGGCTGCTAGCCAACAACCCAGGCCTGTGTAATTTGCACACTGTAGTTTCTCCTTCTGAAGGTCTCTCTCTTCGGTATATAGTGACAGAAGTTTGTTTCATTCCCCTTCTGCACCTGCCCACCTGAGTGAGGCCTCAACTTGAGTCTCTATCTCCACATGGATCCTCATGAGTCTCTTCCTTCCCCAGGGCCAATCTGTGACCCCTCACACAGGCTCCAAGACAATCGTGCTTTCTTGAGCAGGCTGTAGGGGAGGAGGTCTAAGGGAAGATCACATTCCCTTGCCCCACTGTGTTGCACGTGTGGCTGTAGCTTCTTATTTTGCTAAAGCTGTAAGTTAATAAAACTGCTGAAAGCTGGGGATTGGCAAAAGAGAGTTACAATCACAGAATAAAGACAATTAAGTTGGGGGTGCCTGCATGGCACAGTTGGTTAAGCATCTGATTTTGTCTTGATTTCAGCTCAGGTCATGATCTTGCAGTGGTTTGTGAGATCAAGCCCCACATTGGGCTATGCACTGACAACGTGGAACCTGCTTGAGATTCTGTCTCTTCCTCTCTCTGCCCTCCTCTCTCTTTCTCAATCTCTGTCAAAATAAGTAAATAATCATTAAAAAAAAAAAAGTTGGAGGAGGCTGCCTATAAACTCTCCTAGAGCCCACTGACCCATGGCCTGGGTCCCCTGCCTGCCTTCTCCCTCCACAGCCTTCAGGCCTGCCATCTGACTACAGAGCTAACCTAACTCCCAGACAGGGGGGCCCTTGGCCAGACTCCCCTACCTGGAGTCCAGCCCCCACCTCTTTGTTTTTTTCCTAGAGAAAGGAAAGCTCCTCCTCCACAAAGTGAACCCTAGAAGAACTTCTGCAGTGAGTGTGGTAGCTATGTCTGCCCATTGGAAAGACAGCCTTCTATATTAGTATGCACAGCCATTTATTTCTTCTTGTCTCCATTTGTCCATTCTAGAATCAGCTCTGAGTTTTCCTCTGCATAACCAAAAAGCCCAGTGTTTTTCCCAAAACAAAAAACGGTCTTTTCTGGTAGGTAGATTTTCCTCTTCCTTTGCTAAACAGAAAATAGCTGAGGCTTTGGAATTACTGTGTTCCCTGCTTCAAGCCCTCCAAGTTGCAGTGGTATCAGGGTCTGATAAAGAGAGCACCCCATCATATAAGTATGATCAGACATGAATAACCATATTTGGACCAGTCATAGTTGAAGGCAGAAGGTGCCAGGCAGCCTAGCACATGGCTTCATCAGCCAGCAGGACCAAATTATCCCTGTGTTTACTTTTTTTTAAAAAGGCACTGACCTATGAATAAATAGCACTTGACATTGAAAATTGCGACATTAAATACCCTGCTCCTCTCCCCGATTATAGCAGCCTCCGGAGCTCTTCCAAATTGTCACCTAGGATGAATATGACAGCAAACAATGCTTTAAAAGTAAGTAATCTGCTCTATAATTATTTTAGCGGCTGCAACTGCCAACCAGCAGGATCACTTATGAAAAAGGATGCAGTCGTTCCTTATTAAAAATGCATGAATATAGTCTCTTGATTGTGGAAATAATCAGCAGACTATCTAATGTAACAAGACTTAGCCACAGAAGAATTAATTAGGGTGAAATTGATTAAGGAAAAGAGGGTAAAAATCTATCTGTGATGATTCAGGCTCCGATTAAACTCAAGCATTAATTCTCACATTCTTTTCAAATTAAGAGCCTCATCTAAATGCTCTGCATTAATATTCCAGTGTACACCACCCTCCCTTAAAACCAAAGAGAAATGCAAGACATTTCTAATGAAAGCTAAAGATGATGTTCTTGTTGACTATAAAGCCTCTGTCTTAAGGATTTCAGGAGATTGGAGTTTTAATTATTATTTTAAATAAAGGGGCAAGGAGTTGGAGTGGGTGTAGTGAAATCCCCAAATTCATTCTGGTTTTGAACACTTAGCACTTCTGTCAGGAGATTTCTCAAAAACTAAAGGAAGCATGCAACACAAAAAATTATGTGGCAGCCTCCTGAATTCTCTTTGTTTTGCAGTGACCTGCTCTGGTACAGATAAGGGGAGCTTGAAGGGGTCATATGTATTCCATCCTTCACCCTGAGGCAGAGCTCTATCAAACCAGAGACCCATCCATAATTATCTACCATCTCCTGAGAGGCCTGCGGGCGCTCCACAACTCCCTTGGTAACACCGGCAGCTAATATATTCCCAGCTCCAGAATATGTCCTTCCCCCTCCCCCTGCAGCCATTAAAGGATGCTAGTGAGGAGAAGCTTCCCGCATCACTGATTTTTCTCTTTTCATTTTTCCTCCCTTAGGAGCCAGCTCTGTGGTTCCCGGCTCTCCCCAACCAAACTGTGCTTACGTTTCATAGGGTCACTGACCTTTCTTTCCTTGCTGCTCCAACAACTGCTATCTTTGCAGCTCTTCTTCCATCTGCTGCCTTGTTTTTTGTTCTGTGGCCATTGTGGTTGAGTACGTCCTTTGTCTGAGCTGGGACAGACAACTCCTGGCTGAGAAGCATCCTGGAAGGCTCAGAGCCGTCCCTCTATGCAGTATGCAACCACTCAACACCAACTGGGGGACCCACTAGCCAAGATGCTCTGAGGTGGGGCACTCAGGGTTGCCAGCCTTATCAGTGAAATATGGAAAGACAGAAATAAAGAAGCAATTTCAAGACCTTTGGCCTGAATATGATCTTCTTTTCTCTTTGCCACCCAGAAGGTAATCATGGTCAGAGTGGGAGATAGAGTTGTTCAAGAGGCCTCCAAGCAGAATCTATTTCCACTTTGGGTAGTCTAGCCAGGTCTCCCTGAGGAGTTTGTCAAGCAGTGTGGCCTGGGAGAGGGCATTCCAGACGGAGGGGATGGTGTAAGGGGATCTGGAAACAGCATGAATATGGCAGGCTTCACTTTCCTGGGCCTACAAGGGAAATCTCATTTATATTTATTATAAAATATCCATGATGCTTTTCTCCCCCACAGACCTGCTTGCTAGTCTCAACTGCTTCAAGCATACCTGGGCAGATGTCATTGGAGGAATCTGGGGTAGGCCACAAAAGAGCTATAGGGAGCTACCACTGAGAGCCTCAGGGAAAAGTCCACGTACTACCTCAGGAACACAGTCATACTCTCCTAGAGCCTGGCTCCACTGCCCATACCTCCAGCCCAACGCTCACCGTACGTGACTTTGAATGACAAACGAGGAATATGGCAAGGTGGCAAGGCCCTGTCTCCCCTCTAAGGATGTTCCTTCCCTTCTATGTAAATTTGTGGTTGCAAATTGTCATGAGGAGGCAGGGACCCCAAAGCAGTCCAGCCCTAAATGCAAATATTAATGGGGGAAGGGAAGGATGGTCATCCTAACAACACCCATCCACAGAGCCAGCATCTCAGACTCAACCAAAAGGTCCTGTGCCCTACACAAAGGCCATAACCATGGCCATAACCAATCCTCTTCCTCTTCTCTCTTCCCTCTCTTTTACACTATTCTTCTCCCATCTTTCCCTCAATTTGGTTATTAGCAACCTGATTCTAAGGACCTACCCAAGACTTAGACTTTATCCTTGGTACTGAGGAGGATACAAGAGAAAAAGATGTGAACCCTGCTCTCCAGGATTTCACAGGTGGTCAGGAGAATGACATGAACCCACAGCAAGTGACAAACCATAATAGAGGAGCCACCAATTTAACATTGATGTCAGAAAGGAGCAACCCTTGGAACATGGGCTGGGGTAATCAGGAAGACTCTGGGGAATAGGTGGGACTTGAATTAAGTCTTGAGGCTCAGTTGGCATCACATAGATTGAAGGGAGAAAGGAAAGATTCTAAGGAAGGGTGGGACAGCAAAAGCCCAGGCTGGAGAGCAGGTTAGAGGACCCTTCAGTCTGACTGCAAGGGAAGATAATGCTGGGGAGTAAGGAAGCCAAGCTTCGCAAAGCCTTGAATGCCAGCTATGGAGGTTTGGATTTTAAGCTAAGTTGTTGATTATCAAACTTTAGTGTGCTGCAGCATTCCCTGGGGTACTGGCTAAAATGAAAGATTCCCAGGCCCCAGACTCAGTAGGCATGGCATTTTAAAGTTTATTTATTTATTTTGAAAGGGGGGGGGGAGTGGGAGGGGCAGAGGGGGAGGGGCAGAGGGAGAGGGAGAGAGAGAATCCCAAGCAGACTCCACACTGTCAGCAAAGAGCTCAACCCAGGGCTCAATCTCATGAACTGTTGAGATCATGACCTGAGCCAAAACCGAGAGTCATATGCTTAACCGACTGAGCCACCCAGGAATGGGAGGGCATTTTAAATAAGCACCTCAGGTGACTCTGATGGTGACCCACAGGCATGTTTGCTGAAGGTTCTTTTCTCACCATTTTTGTCCTGTGGGTTTTGTTTGCATCATGGAAACCACAGCACCAAAGAGGGTTCCCAGTTTCTGCAAGGATGTTGAGCCTTGTCTTCTAGGAACCTGGAGGCTGGGGCAAGGAACAATTTTGACTACACTAAAGCCAAAGGGAAAGCAGCTCTATTGAACAACTCACAACTAGAGTCATTCCTGAACAAGAGTGGAGAAGCTGCCTCAGACCCTGGAACTGTGTGGGGCCCCCTCTTGAGTGACCCCAGTGATTAAAAATGGAGCCAATGAAGAAATACCTTTGCTGGAGATATTGTAAAAGTGTTCAGCTCTAGGTTCCTTTAAGTAGCTATCTCCTGGGGCACCTGGGTTGCTCAGTCAGTTGAGGGTCCAACTTCGGCTCAGGTCATGATCACACGGGGTTTGAGCCCTGCATCGGGTTCAGTGCTGACAGCTCAGAGCCTGGAGCCTGCTTCAGATTCTGTGTCTCCCTCTCTCTCTGCCCCTCCCTGCTCATGCTCTGTCTCTCTCTCTCTCTCTCTCTCTCTCTCTCTCTCTCTCAAAAATAAACATTGAAAAAAACCTGTCATTAAAAAAATAATAAGGAAGGGAGGGAGGGAGGGAGGGAGGGAGGGAGGGAGGAAGGAAGGAAGGAAGGAAGGAAGGAAGGAAGGAAGGAAGGAAGGAAGGAAGGAAGGAAAAGCTATCTCCCTTTAGCACTGTGACATACATTGAACCCTGGATCCGCCATTTAATACATGCGTTTAATGGCAAGTTACTTGCCCTCTCTATTAAACCTGTTTGCTCAAGTCTCAATGTTTACTGGGAAATTTTCAAACCTAGAGAAAAGTTGAAAGGATCATGCAGGAAAATCTATAAATCTTTATCTAGATTTACCAAGTGTTAACATTTTGCCATTTGTTTCCCTTTTTTCACTTTATATAAACATGTTAAGTATACATAGGTTTATATATTATATATACACACTTATTGTCTATCTATCTATCTATCTACTCTTTGTTTTTGCAAAAGCATTTGAAAGTCACAGATATCATTACATTTCACTCCAAATACTTAGGAACCAGGACATTCCTCCTATAATTCCTCCCATAACCACAACATCATTATCACACCTAAGAAAGTTAACATTGATGCAGTAATATTAGCTAATTTATAAAACATACTGAAATTTCTCTGATTCTCCCAAAATATTCTTTATGGCTTAAAAAAAACACAGGATACAATCAAGATTCACAAAGTATATTTAATTGTCATGTCTCTTTATTTTCCTTTAACTTAGTATGGGTCTCTCCCTGTCTCTGTTTTGTTTATGACATTGGCATTTTTGAAGAGTCCAGGAAAATTGTCTTGTAAAATGTTCCACAATCTGGATTTGTCTGATTGGATTCCAGCTATTTGGGGGCAAGAATATACTATGAAGGTGATGCTGTATCCTCCCCGTGGCACCCTGTCATGTCATGTCAGGAGGCATGCCCTGTCCGTTTGTCCCATTCATGATGCCACATTGAATTACGTAGTTAAGGTGTACACCATATGTTTTGACACTTGGTTAGATTTACCTAAGCACTGTATTGATCAACTCAGTCAGATTGTAAAGTGCTTGAGGGCAAAAACTGAGTCTTTGGAAAATAATACTTTGCAGTTTACAAGATTTTTTCATAGAGCTTATCTTGTTTCTTCCTCAGATACCTCTAAGGGAGATATTTTTATTCCCATTTTACAGGAATGCAAAATTTCAGTGTTTAGGAACCCTGACACTGAATCCCAGTTCTACCCTTTCATAAATGTGTCTTATGGCAAATTACTTTAACCACTCTTTTAAAATTCTGTTTGCTCAACAGTAAAATGGGAATAATAGTATCTTCCTCCCATAGTTGTTATGAGGGCTAAATGGGGGCATTGAAAATAAAATGCTTGACATAGTGTTTAGCACGTAAAGAATGCTCAAAAAATGAAAGTGTTCTATCTGTAGAGCTAAACATATTATGTGCACTCACACATAAACACATACATACATATACATATATACATAGACATATATTCATATATATACATATATACATAGACATATATACGTGTGTGTGTGTATATATATATATATATATATATATATATATATATATGAATGCTCAGGAAAGTTAAGTGTCTGGTCTGTGGTCCTCAACAAAACAGCAAGCAGAACCCAATTCAAGCCCCATCTGCCTGACTCCAAACCCAAATCCTATGCCCATTATTCACACACCATCCTGCAGGCATTGGGCCAACCCTTATCACATTATAGGAAACATTTGATCAAAATCATTTGAATAACGTTATAAAAATTAGTCTTCAAATATCTTATTCACACCTAATTTCAAGATGCACAAAGCAGGACCCTACTGCTCTGATCATACAGGTTGGCCATGGGTCCCCATATCAATGCCCTTTCTTCCCAGAATCTGCTAGTACGCTGCCTTCAGCTCACTGCTGTGTTGGCAATCTCACAACATCCCAAGCTCTCCACATTAAACAGCAGTCACCATGCACCCAGAAGCAACATATTGTAGCCAGAGATCATTCTGTCTTTGACCTTAAATGTTCCCCTGTGCTGCCCTGCAGAATAATTGCTCTGGAGTAGGAACAAGACCAGAGAATGAGACTTGGTTGAAGTGGGGAAGCTTTAGGAGGCCAGGCAGAAGTCCCTGAAAGCTCCCATAGGCTTTCATTAGAAATTCCCATTCCTGCTTTCTACTAAGTACCCCAGCCCCTGCCCCAGTCTATAGAAGGGAATCCACAGAAACAGCAAACCATCATTTTGAGTCAAGGGTCTTTATCCCATGTGAACTAGGATGGGTCCACCCAAGAACTAATCCCAGGGGTGCTTGACTGGCTAAGTCAGTGGAGCATTCCACTCTTGATCTCAGGATTGTGAGTTCGAGCCCCACATTGGGTGTGGAGATGACTTAAAAAATACAGTCTAAAAAACCCCAAAAAACCTAATCCCACCTGTCTATGATTTTGAAATGTGGGTTTGCTGTTCAGACACATGTCTGGGATCCACAGCAAGGAAAGATCACTGCTAATGAAGAGTTCACAGAGGTGGTGGGCCTTGGAAAAGGGTGGATTGGAGTTGGATAAGGAGGAGGAGAAAGGGAAGTCCTGATTTTGTGAGCATGGGGGCACAGAGCATTAGTAAAAGCACAGAGGTAGGATAACAAAGGCCCGATTCAGGGATGGAGGGGACAGTATGTGCCCAGGAGGAGCGCAGAGAGGGAAGAACTCCTCCCTTCCAGACACAGAGCAGGTTGTGGCTGTGGAGCAGCTGAATATTTTATTGATGGAAAATTGGATGTGGCTATGGTGCTTGGGATGTGGATTCTGATTTCATGGCTGGGTGTACTAGATGGCCAATTAGGCCACAGAAGGGAGACCCACACCCCCACCCCCAGGTTTCCCAGGCCAGCAGGACCCAGATAATGACCTTTCTTTCAGGCAGCATCAGTGTGTGTACATGCTCTGGCATGAGCCAGATGAACAACCCATTGCCTCACAGGTTCTCGGTTCCAGTTATTCAGCGGACATACATGTAGCCCCTACTGCTGTACCAAGTATCGTGTTAAATACAAATGAGATATAGATGTCTCTGCCCAGGGGACAGCTTGGAGACACAGACCCCCTAACGGGCCTCTAACTGTAGGAAGAAGAAAGTACTATGGCCTGAGGCAGCACAGAAGAGGGGTCCCCCTGAGCTGATGCATTCCCCAGACAAAGAGGAAAGAGAGGGATGCTACCCAGAGTTTACTGAGGACTCTGTTTGGGGTAAAGCATGAGCTGGGAGCTTGTTCTATACTCTAACCCTTAATCTTCATAGTCACTGTAAAAAGTAGGTATCACAGTTCCTAACTACGTAGACAAAAGGCATTCCAGGTGGGCACATGGGAAAGAACCCTGGAATGTGGAGACACTTAGCAGTTTGGAGAAGCTGAAGCATCAGAGGCTTACCAGGGTTGGGGCTGGCAAGAAATGAGCCGAAGAAGATGGATTGGGAAGACAGATGACAAACTTGGACTTTACCCATCTAGCCCATGAAGGGTTGTAAAAAGGATGGTGCCAAATGTCTCTTTCACTCCTTCTACCCTGATGGCCTCTCTGGTCCTGGCCTCCTCTCCACATACTAACCATTCTCATCATATCAACACATAATGATCGCACACCTTTACTGGGAGCCAGACCCTCTCCTGGGCACTGGGGATGTGACAATGAACAAGACAAGGGCCTACTCTCATGAAGTAATGAACGAGAGAGTAGTAGAAGGAGACAGTATCTAGGACACAAACACACAAAATAAAGGCAAGATTGTGATAGGTTCTGTGACAAAAATCAAACACATACATGGGACAGAAAGAAATGGGGAGGGGCAGGGGGCTGCTTTAGTTAATTGTTTCTTCTTCTTTCCATGGAACTCTGGTTGCTATGGAGTACAGGGGTCTCAGGACACAGAGTTGGGAAGCTGTTTAGTTCCCCCCATTTCAAATCCTTTTCTTGAAAGTAAGTTAACTTCCTAGAAAAACATATCCCATGCTTCCAACATTCCTGGGCCTCTGATGCTGCTCCTTGCCAAGACTGGGGGAAAGGCCCCTAACTTCAGACACAGCCTAACCTGATTCTTGTGGGGATTAAGCTAGCAAGAAGCATGGCATGAGACATCCTGTGCCCTCCCCACCAGTATCAGGAGCCCAAAGTGCAGAGCCCACTTTGAATCCCAGAGCTGGAAAGGAGAAAATGGTGAGGCCATGCAGGACAGACAGTAGATGTTTGCAGAACATTTTCAGGGATGGGTTCCTTTCCCTTCATCCATGAGCCATTGCAGAATATCATCCTCTTGGCACCAACAGTGTCCTTCTTTCTCTGGAATGACCCCTCTGCTTCAGTGCCCTATCTTGGCCTGTGGACAGGGAGAAGACATATTTAATCCCAGGCCCAACAGTCCTCAGAGACCAAGTCAGCCTGAGTAGGCTTCTCCCAGTTCACACAATCTTGGGCCCTTTGGACGTCTCTCTGTGGCCAGGGTGTTTGTCCTGGGAGTGAGGGGAGCACATGGGATGCTGGCAGGGTGGCTTGTCATACCTCAGTTTCTGGACCATGGAGCTGGATAGGCAAGGAAGGCTGTGGTGTGGAGCTAGAAGCCCAAAGAGAGGCCTCCTCAGATATGAGCCAACCTGCTGGAGCTCAGACATAACACACCCAAAGGGAATGGTGAGCAAGTCAAACTGGTGGGGCTGGATCCCAAGCTGTGCCATCCTGGAAGGATTCTTGGAAAACCAGACAGATGCTAAGAAGGGTTGGAGTAAGAACCCAGCTCATGCCTGCACCAACCTGGAAGGAGAGGGGTGGGGGGAATGTGAGGGTGGGCCTGGACCACCTGCAGGCCAGAGGCCACATTGGGATCTGGGCTAATGTCAAGATGTATTCCCAAGTTCAGAGAAAGAGGCAATCCATGCTGGACTGCTTATCAGTGCCTTCCATCCCGCAAAGGAACCATGGCTGGGTCTGGTTTTATTACAGCACTTTTGACCTCTTGCTTCCCTCAGGGAGGCATGGAAACAACTGGGGACCCTGGAGAATAATTTGGCAGCCACCTCCCTCACTTAGAGGATTTTTTCCACCTTTCCGCCCTCCTATAGGCATTTCCTAAAGCCCAGCCTTCTGAGAGGTGACAAGAAAGAAGCGTGTTAAATTTCACAGAGCAGAGCATTATTATTATTCCCAGCCAGAGCTCAATATGATGCAGAATTTGAGGCCATGCGTGTGAAAAAGTGCAAATCCATCCTCACAATTTTTCCAAGATTCCATCTCAAGCATCCTAAAGCTGAATAATGGGGAATTCAGCATTCTTCTCCTCCATTCTCTCTGCTTCTCTGTCTCTGTCTCTCTCTCTCCCCGCACCCCCCCCCACCCACGCACACAAGCATGCATATATGCACCATCCCCCTTACCCATTTCAGAATCTTCTCTTTTCTGCCAGTCTCTGCCTCCTCCTCCCCACCCCCACCTCCCTTCTTAGAAGGAGCACACCAGGACAAGAAAATGTCCCAACCACAGAACTGATTTCTCAGAAGGAGTTGTTAATGCAGATATAGCCCCAGAATCATTGCTTCCCCGAGCCCATTTCTCAGACCCACCATGTCTAATGTAACCCAAGAAATGATGCAATTGCATGAAGTGGCCTTCACCAGACAGTGCCCAGGGTTGCCCCGGAGAGCCATATCTGCTGTTGTTTTAGGAAAAGGCTAGCTCACTTTCTGTGGCAGGAGGCTGCTGATATGGTCCCTTCCCAGGGATTGGCAGCTCTGAGGGGCTTGGGAAGAGCACTTATAAAACACAGATTCACAAATGGGCTGCCAAGGGTCTGGGAAGGCCCTGAAACTGAATGCACTAGTGTGAGTATGTGTGTTTTCCTTGGGATGAGAATCTGTTTGTTCTGTCTGATTCTCACAGGAGTCAGAGACCCCGCCCAAATGGTTACTAGTTTGGGGCGATAGGTAAAACAAAAAGATGAAATGTTCCTTCTCTCATTTTTCCCATTGATGAGTGTGTTTTATGCAATTCCTCGTGTAAAATAGAAGCCTGAGCCCATAGAAATCAGGGGTTGAACATCCTGAATATGCAGTTCCGTGGATAGTCACCAAGAGAAGATCTGAGCAGGAGACATGATGTCACCTTTAGGGAGGAGACTCTTCAGCTGTCTGGAGTGAGGGGAGGAGGTAGGAGAAGAATCAGTAGCCTTGGACCCCCAGGGAGAGCCAGATCACCTTTCTGGGACACAGTCCAGACTCTGCATTGAACATGCAGCTCTAAAGGAGATGCTGTGCGGATTCCAAGCTGCCAAATCCTGGAGGCCCTAAGGGAGAACCCAGCTCCAGTCAGCCCAGATGGTGTCTGGGCATCCTGTGCCATACCTACCAGGATCAGGAGCCCAAAGTACAGAGCCCACTGCAAGTCAGAACTAAGACAGCTCAACACCAAGACCAGCTTCCCTGACCTCCCACAGGAGGGAGAAGAGAGAATGAGGGCCTCCACCCACCAGCCTCTGAGTCTCTTTAGCCCTTGGCATGGTAATTAATGGCCGGGAAGTTATACATCAGCCTCAGCAAGCTAACATGGCAGGAGCTCCTTCCTGACAGCAGAGCTAATAAGAAATTTGCTAATGCAATTTATCACTTTAAAAAGCCATATGTCAGTGAGTATGAGCACTTCTCTGCAGCAGCCAGTCTAATTGTCAGAGCAGAGCAGCAAGCAGCTCTCTGAATGAGGTGAGGATGATGTCTTCACTGAATCCGTGGCGCAATGCAGCAGACGGGGACTGGGAGGAGGGGTGCTGGGCCCCAGGCCCTCAGCCCTTTCTGCTCTCAAAAAGCTAGTCTCTGCAACACTCTTCTAAGGACCTATTAAGAACCAGATGTGCCCTGAGTTCCAGCCCCTGCTGGAAGCTGAACTTATAGCCACTTGGTTTATGCCGCAGCATTAAAATAAAAAAACAGGTCTGTCTGCAGTGACAGCTGATCTAAGTCTCAGCCAGTGAATGTCAACACACCAGACCCCATTCGGGCTCCTGGCAAATTTGTTTTTTCTCTCTCAGACCTCTGCGATGACTCCGTTCGGGACAAGGACCACTAGTCCTGCGTCAGATGCAGAGAAAGAAGATTAGAAATCCACCTCTGGCTCAACAAGATCTCTGTTCCCAGTTTAGACAAAAAGCAACTTGCTTTGCATGCCCAGTGTTTGGCAAAAACAAACATTGGTTTCCAGAAGGGGGATAAACTGCCATCATGGGATGTTGTTTCACTCACTCCAAACCATTTGCCCCCAAAGAAAATTCATAGAGAAGCAAGTGAAGCAAGTGTCCCTCGTGGGAACAGAGCCCAGGGCTACCAGGAGGGACTGAGTGCCCACATATCTGGATCCCCACTGCTTTCTGGAATAGTCCTCTTAGTTATCACTGGGACTGAAGGGGGATGGGAAGAGTGATGAAGGAAGGCAAGCCACCGACACTCAGAGACACATCACACCCAATTTTAATCAGTTCAACTTTCCTCTACACCAGATGTTGATCCTAATTTTTCCCTGTCCTTTAATTAATTCTTCGAATTTTGGGTGCCAACACTCAAGGAAGACAAAGCACAAGGACCCAGGTAACAGCCAGTGGAAAGAAGCAATGCTATGCCAGAGCTCTGGACAGCTCAGCGTGTGTATACCACCCCTGATAACTGAGAGGAGCCTAGCGTGCATCAGCCAGTGCCTAGAACAGTAGGCTGCCTTCTTGTTTAAAACTTCTCTTCAGGTTGGGTGTCCAACTTCGGCTCAGGTCATGATCTCACGGTCCGTGAGTTTGAGCCCCGTGTCGGGCTCTGTGCTGACAGCTCAGAGCCTGGAGCCTGCTTCAGATTCTGTGTCTCCATCTCTCTCTGACTCTTCCCTACTTGCACGCACTCTCTCACGCGCGCTCTCAAAAATAAATAAACATTAAAAAAAAAAAACCCACTTCTCTTGACCTGATGACCCCCTTACCCTCAGGAGTGACAAGTGAGGCCAGGCACCTGGAACTGGTGCAAATTTCTTTATGAGTCTAACCTGCAGGAGAAGGCTTTTGCAGCAAGGCCCCTCAAGGAGTTGAAGCCACCTGTGTGTGTGCAACCTGGAGGCAATGGGCAGTGGGCGGGTCCCCTAGCTTCCTGTTGTGCCTGATAAGCACCTAGGCAGAGCAGTCCAAGTGGCCTGGGATCTGAGGAACACAACCTTCAAGACTTGGCCCAGGGTTCAGCAGTCAAGGGCTACAGGAGCAGAGAGGAACATCCACTGGACCTGCTTGAGCAGAAGAGAGTCCCACGGGCCCTTTTATGTGCTCTTGAAAATGTATTTTAATGTCTGAGCTCCTATCCTCCTGTTTTAGTTTTTTAAAAAAATTTTCCTGGTTCTCCTCCCATGCTTATTTTTCCAAATCAATCTTAATACCATTTTTCCAAGTTTAAAACAAAGATTATCCTGTTGAGATTTGATTGGGCCAACATTGAATTAACAGATTCATTTAGGGAAAAATTTTCACTTTTACAAAATTGAGTCCTTCTGTTCAAGTTAGAATATATTTTTCCATTTAAATAAAGCCCTACTGTTCGAGTACTTTTAAAAATCTCCATATTGGCTCTGAATTACCTTCTTTGAAGGCTCATTTGCCAAAATGTTGTAAACTCTTACTCACTAAGGGAGTAATGTGTTCCCTCTTTCTTGGTAGTGAAGTGAATTATATTCTAAAGTGGACTTCTTAGGTGCCTTAATTTAAACCAAATGGCACTGGGACTAATAGCCACCTTGAGTTTTCTTAGCCTTGTGACCTCCAACCTAGGCTCCAGCTCCTGAAGCCTCCCTCATTCTGGAACCACACCAACACACAGGAAGGCAGTCTCTACCCCAAGACCAACTAAACTACAACTTTTACCCAGTCAGTGGTGAGCGCCTCTGGGTCCCAGGGAAGAGACCCAAGGAAGATAAAGTCCCTGACTTCAAGACACACAGTTAGTAGGTTAACTTGAGAGCAGTCGCTAATACAGTCCTGGTTATAGCCCCACTCGCACACTTTTCTCAAGTAACCCCTCTGCAGCACCAGCTTCACAGAGGCAATCGGTATAGTCACACACATCCTAGTGCATAGATGGATACTCTGCTTGCTTTAATGCTCTCTTGTCATCATCTTAGAATTCTTAAAACTTTTGAACAAGGGAACCCACTGTTTCCTTGTGCACTGGACCCCACAAGTTACATAGCTGATCCTGTTTCTCCATAACACTCAGAGGCTCAGAGACAGGAGCAGTCCAAGTCACTTTCAGAGTCTACTGACATTCAAGCACAGGCAAATCTGAGTATAACGCTGGGCCCTTTGTCAGTCTCTGTGTCCAGCAGCAGGCATGGCCTCACTTCCATCTGCAAATAGGCCTGGCTGATCAGTTTTTAAGGGGACACATCACAGGAGACTCAGTTCTTCCTTCCTCTTCTCTTCCTCTTAGACTGCCTCCTGGGGTCTGGGCTATAAAGTCCACTTAGAGAATCCTCAGCACAACTTGCTGGCTGTCATCTGGGCTACCTCAGGCATAGACCTGCTCAGTGTTTCCCAACTTCTCCAGACTTCTGCCTTTCTCAAGACCTCCTGGGAGTCCAGGCTAACAGGAGAGAGCACTTCCAGACCATTAGCAGGAGCACATCCAGTCTCCCGGGCCAGAGGAAGTCACCAGAGTAGGAGAAGAGAAGGGCCTGAGTTCCTGGGCCTTAATCCATAAGAGTTACTTAGCCACCAAGCAGTATAGTCAGGGAGGAAGGAGTGGTAGGGCTCCAGACTGGAAAGTTCAGGATCACATGTGCCTTGGAACCTTTGGGATCTCCCCTCCTTCAGTCCCCTCAGCCAGGAGGGTGAAGCCAGCTTTGGCAATAAAGGGATCAGGGCATAGCTGGGAAGGTAAAAGCTCAGGAAATTCCCCATGGACACTCATCTTTTTAGGAAGACTTTCCTCCTGAGGCCTGCCTGCAAGGATGCTGGCAACAAGCGAAGGACTCACTCATAATTTCCCAACTGGAAAGGTAGAAGGAAAATATTTATTTATTTAATGCTATCCATCCACGGGGGCGCCTGGGTGGCGCAGTCAGTTAAGCGTCCGACTTCAGCCAGGTCACGATCTCGCGGTCCGTGAGTTCGAGCCCCGCGTCGGGCTCTGGGCTGATGGCTCAGAGCCTGGAGCCTGTTTCTGATTCTGTGTCTCCCTCTCTCTCTGCCCCTCCCCCGTTCATGCTCTGTCTCTCTCTGTCCCAAAAATAAATAAACGTTGAAAAAAAAAATTTAATGCTATCCATCCATTTACACATTCATCCCTTCATTAACTGAGCACTTTTTGAATGCTTATTTAGGGGATCCACTAGGTTAGGGGTGATGAAGACTGCTGAGAAATGTAAGACATAGTCTGGCCTCCAGGAACTTGGAATCTAGATGTAGAGTCAAAATTAGCACATGTGAAACAATTGCTGGAATACAATGCAGTTGAGTGGAATATAATATGATCATTGCTAGACTGTAAGTAAGTGCTAAAGTGCAGCTCAGTAAATGTTTCCTGAGGGAATGCTGTGTGCCAGGATTTAGTAAGTTCTCAGGTACAGAAATGGATGAGACATGTTCCCTACACTGGACATGCTTGGTTCTAGTTAGGGGAAGACATGTCAGTAGACAACTTCAATATGCACAAAGCACTGTGGAAGCACAGAAGGGACCACTGAATCCAATCCAGGTGATACAATGCCCCAGCTGAGTCAGGGCAATCACCCAAAGGAAGGTTGGAAGAATGCTGTAGGCACAAAGAACAGTATAGAAATATCCAATGGTCTGGTATGATTGAAAACTTGGGAGAGCCAGAAAATAAGGCTAGAGAGACAAATAGAAATCAGATCATACAGAGCCTTATTAAAGAAATTGGCCTTGGGGTGCCTGGGTGGCTCAGTCAGTTGAGCATCTGATTTTGGCTCAGGTCATGATCTCATGGTTTGTAGGTTCAAGCCTCACATCTGTGCTGACAGCTCAGAGCCCGGAGCCTGCTTCAGATTCTGTGTCTCCCATTCTCTCTGTTCCTCCCCTGCTCGTACTCTGTCTCTCTCTCAAAAATAAATAAACATTAAAAAAAATTTTTTTTTAAAGAAATTGGCCTTGTCTTGGTATATGGTGGAGGCCACCAAAGGGTTTTTAATAACTAACTCTCATGGCTGGGAGGAAGATGCACTTGAAAGAAACACAATTGCAAGCTGGGAACCCAGTTAGGAAGCAACAATAATCCACATGAAGAGCGATGGGGGCCTGCATCAGGTCAGTGGTAGTAGGGATGGAGCAGAGAGGACAGGTCTTACTGTTTTCACAACCTGGAATGCATTTCCCCGTTTAGTTTTTACCCAGTTTGCTCCCTGGATCCTTCAGATCTCAATTTCTCTGAGTCACCTTCCCTACCCCCAGGCTAGTGCATGTCCCCCTACTATACCACAGCATAGCTCTGGGTCGTTCCATTCATTAATCTTCCCAGCTATCATTCTAGATTTATTCCTGAGGTTATTTGATTAACATCCAGGTTGTCCAATAAAACTGTGTCTTAGCCCATTCAGGCTGCTATAACAAAAATACCATAGATTGGATGGCTTAAACAACAAATACTTATTTCTCATAGTTCTGAAGTCTGAGAAGTCCAAGATCGAAGTACCAAAAGATTCAGTGTCTGGTGAGGACCTGCTAACTGGTTCATAGGTGGCCATCTTCTGTGTCCTCACATGGTAGCAAAAGAGCCCTCCAGGATCCCTTTTATGAGAGCACTAATTCCATTCGAGAGGGCTACACTCCCAAAGGCCCCATCTCCAAATACATACCACACATTGGGGGTTAGGATTTCAACATATGGATTGGGGTGGGGTGGGGGGAGGACACAAACATTCTGTCCATAATAGACTGTAAGCTCTATAGGGGTGGAGACCATGTCTTGTTCCCTACTGTATCCTCAGCTCTTGCCCAGAGTCTGGCACATAATAGGGGCTTAATAAATATTCTGGAATGAATGGATGACAGATTTGGCTGCTATTTGGAATCTCTATAAAAATTCAGAGAACATCTATGTGGGCTGGAAGAGCTGGTGTAGTCTTCACCGACAAGATATAAACACAGAAAAAGTTAAATAACAACACAAGACAACAACACAAAAGAAGTGATAAGGCAATTGATGTGATATGTGTCAGACAAACAGTACAAATACTGTATGTTAAAGAAGGGAGAATGTATCAGCTATGAGGTTTTTGTCAGCAATAACAAAAAAATGTCAACTCAAATTGGCATTAACTGCAAGGGAGTTTATTATCTCTCATAACAGAGGCTCAGAGGAAGGCAGGCTCGTGATGCTTGGTACAGCAGCTCAAGAAGTCCTTTTCCTACTTCTCTGCCCCCTTGAGTAGTGGGTGACAGGATGCCCACAGCAATTCCAGGCATGGAAATATCCTACTGAAGAGGGAGAGACTGTCTCTTTCCAAGGAGCTCCCCTGCGATCTCTCCCATCATCTCACCAGCCAGAACTGGGTCACATGCCCCTTCCTAGGCTGACCACTGGTGAGGGAGTAGCATTTCTGTGACTGGCTTAAACCAACTGCAGTTCCCTCCTGGGCTGGAGATGGGTCACTGTCCACTGAGTGAAAAAGGAATAAATATCCTATAGAAATCAGGATCTGTTAGACAAGAATAAATGGGAAAATGGAGGTTGGCTAAAAATCAATAGTGTCCACTGCAGCCCACCCCTTTGTATACTTAACATCCACTCACATCATTTATCCATACAAAGCAGTCACTCTGGAAAATCTATCTAGAAAAAGCTTGGTGGTGGTAGTAGGATTTAAGTGAGGTCTCTTTTAAGAGGGTAAGACTTACACATGTGGAGAACAGGCAGTGAGAAATGAAAACATGGAGGTGGGAATTAGCCAGGCTTGCTCCCAGAAAATGCCCCTCCAAGAGCTACTGTTTAAGGCCAGGCAATTCTATATAATGGAAGGTGCTAGATTTGAATGGCAAAAAGGCCTCAGTTTACATCTTGACTCTACTACTCAAGTTGTTTAACCTCTTGGAATCTCAGTTTCCTCCTCAGTGAAGTGGGACCAGAGGATCTGCCTTCCTGGTATGTGAGCAGGATCACACCAGACTGTTTGGGACAGAACCTTGCACATAGAAAGTGCCCAACACATGTTTGTCTCCTACCTTTCTTCCTTGGAAAGGAAGCCTGTTCTGGAGAACACTTTGAATTGCCAACACAAACTTCAGTCCTACTGTGAAAGAGAGGCACCAGGCTGTGCTTGGATGCCAAGACTTGAAGCATGAGTGTTCGTTCTCACTTGAGTCGTAGATGAATGTTGGGCCTCTTCTCACCTTCTTTATTTCTAGCCCGTGGCCCCCTTTGACATAAACTTTGACTACAGCAATCCAGGTGAGATACAGAGGGCCTCATCTAGAGCCATAGATGCAGAGATGGAATGAAAGATCCATCTAAATACCTCTGCTACCTAAGGACCTAACTGCCCAAGGAGTTAGGGCTGGATTTTAAGATTATTGAGGTTCATGGGATTCAGGACCCATGAGACAACAGGAAAATGTTGTAGACATTCTTATCAGAGAAATGCACATATGTACAAAGAGTATTGCATACAATTTCCAGGGGTTCTGCAGCACTCTGAAGCATCTTCTTAGAGAAACCCCAGAATGAGAAGCCCTGAATTAGAGGGTTTCTTTGGGATGGTAAAGGACTGGTTTTTGCAGGCAAGTGGGAAAAGAGGTGGCTTTGCACCAGTATAAAACCACGTAGTGACCTGCAGCTTTAGGATCTGGATGCCTGCTGCTGGCCCCTTTGTTCCCAGCGCCACACTTAGCCCCTGGCCTTGGCACAGTTTCGGGGACAGACTGTTGTGCATGTGCAGAGGCTTACAGAGGGCTTTGGGTGATGCTGATGCTGACTTGAGAGAAACCAGCTGAACATGTTTAGGATGACAGGCTCTTTGTCCTGAAAGAGAGGATTACCTCCCTCCCTAAGGGACAGCGACAAAAAGACTGAGATGCAGATGCAAAGAGAAAGATGAGATGGAGATTTAAAACAATCAGGAAAGCTGCTCCAGGAACTTCAGCCAGTGGTGGAGGTGGGGGAGGGGCTGCTAATCTGAGAGGTCGGGAAGGAGCAGGGCAGGGGGGGCGGATTTAAGGCAGCAATCTTGAAAAAGTGTGTAGCACTTACATAAGATTGAGAAAACGTCAATTTTCCAGATCAAAGAATGGGGGAGGAGTGCTTTCCAGAGTTTATGGGAAGACTGAGGCCGTCCCAGCCTCCTGTCCATTGGCGCTGCCTCTGCGGCCACAGCTCCGAAGCCCAGCAGTCTGCAGAGGTCCAAGGACGCTCACTGCCCTGCCCAGAGTGTTAGCTGATGCGAAGAGGAGGATAGCAGCAGTGGCTCCTTAATGGAGCTCCCCAGGAGCCCAGCTCCATTGGCTGCCTGCATTATTAATGCATTATGTCATCTTCCCTTGCACTTGCTCTCAGCTGCTGAAATTTTATAGAGCAGTATTATTAATTGAAGCAATTAGTGCTGGGGATATCAGCACAGCCACGTCAGGGGGCAGGAGATGTGCAAGGCAAGGATCTCTCCCTCTCTCTCTGTGCCCTGCTTTCCCTCTCTCCCACCCTCTTCCCTGTGTTTTCCCACCCCCACTATTCTCATTGCTATTGTGCCCCCCCCCACTTCTGTGCCTTTCTCTTCCAGTTCTGTCTCAAAATCCACCTTCCCACCCCCAAAACTCCCGAATACCTACTACCCTTCCCAGGCAGAAATCATTCACAGTCTCCAACACTCTCCCAGATGGACACACAAAGTGTCACTGTGGCTGACTCCTACGTGGAGTTGCTGGCCTAAATTAGGACAGAAGACCATCCCTCACAGTTCTTATTCAGAGTCCCTGGCAAGGGCAAAGGGTGGCAGGTAGAAACAGGTGGGGTTCACTGCCTGTCAGACCCATTCATTCATTCATTCATTCATCCTCTGGTGCTGTGGGAAATCAATAGGAGATAACAGCTCAGCCCTCTGGGGCTGGCATTGTAGCCAGAGAGACCACATTGCCCCTGAAACAATTCAAGCAAAATAGGGTACAGCAGAGGGTCCTAAAGAAGAGATCCCCCGGGGATTGCCCAGCTCCTCAGAGCAGACCCTGTGGCCCAGGTGGTGGGAAGAAGGGCCTAGGGAAGCCAAAGAGTCCTGAGGGATGAGAGAAGTGAAGTACTAGCAGACTGCAGGAGACTGGGAGGAAAAGCTCCAGCCAGGAGGAAGGAAAGAAGGTACAAGCTGGGCAGGTAGAAAACAGAGGGCCCAGGAGGGACTGGATGGCTCCCCAGCCCATGAGATGGACGCTCTCAGCCCAGTCCAGCTGAGGCTGAGACCTAGAAACAACTGGAAAACCTGGCTAGAGGCCAGGACAGCAGGACACTATGGCCCTCACCTCAGATCCTTTCATCAGGAATCAGAACCGACGCCTGAGAGGCCACAGGCTCAGGTTCCCTATAAAATAAACAGATACCAGGATGGAAACATTCACCCTGCCCCTCCCCACACTCTCTGCTCCCCAACCCCCACCCAGTTATACTACCAGCTACAACAGGGCTTCCCAGTAGACATTCTGCAACCATCAGATGTTCTATTCTGTGCTGTCCAGCATGGCAGCCATAAGCCACATGCAGTTAGTAAGCACTTGAAATGTGGCTCTATGTGGAAGGCCTTGAGTGCCAGGTAAAGAAGGTAGGACTTTGTCCTATGTGTGGTAGAAAATTATGGGAGGTGTCTGAGCAAAGGGATGTTTGATAAGAGCAGGGAGGCTTTATAGTTTTATTTGCTTATTGGTTTGGTTGCTGCCATTGACTGATCACGGCCTTCCGGGTGATGGGCCCTGGTCTAAGCTCATGCACAATCTCATTTAATTCTCATGTACAGCCCTATGAGCTTGATGTTTTACAGATGGAGAAACTAAAGCTCAGTGTTGGTGGGTGTCATGCAGTTAGTGAGTGGCAGAGGAATTTAAACCCATGTCTGTCTTACTCCAAAGCCTTGAAACATGAAATGCTGGCTTTAAGAAAATTCAGCTACTAGGGCACCTGGGTGGCTCCATCGATTAAGCATCTGACTCTTGGTTTTGGTTCAGGTCATGATCTCTGGGTTCATGGGATTGGACTGACAGCACAGAGCTTGCTTGGGATTCTCTCTCTCCCCCCGACCTCTCTCTGCCCTTCCCCTGCCTGCACACTCTTGCTCTCTCTCTCTCTCTCTCTCTCTCTCTCTCTCTTTCTCAAAATAAATAAACACAAACTGTAAAAATTAAAAAAAAAAAAGAAAGAAAAGTTAAAAAAAAAAAAGAAGGCAAAAAATTGAGCTACTAGCAGATGTAAAAAAGGATTGGAATAGGAGAAGAGTTAGTGGAATCTCCTACACTGGTCTCCAGAAACTGTGCTGGCACTCAGAGAGGCTAAGTAAATCCTTGCTCATTTAAATTGAATTGAGTGAAGGTTCTGGAAAGTCCTTAATCCCAACCATGCTGCCAGAAACTAAGTCTGGTATGGGCCTCTAAGAAACCTGTTTTCACCAGGCAGCCTGGGAATCCAAAGCTCTTACAAGCTTGCACAAAGTTTACTGTCCATTAGAGCTACTAACATGCCAAGCTGCTTGGCAGGACTATTTCCAGGGGTGATGGCCAGGCATAGGACTGCTGGAAGGGGACAGGTGTGAAGCTTTGCTTTGTGAAGCTGGCATTTCTCCTGGCTCTATACTAGGGCCCTGCCTGTCCCCAAGTTCTCCCCAGGGGTATCTGAGCTAACCTCCCCAGCTGGGAAGAAGGACCTGGACCAGGGGACTGTAGGGCCCAAAGGCAAGGTCAAACCCAGAGATACAGAGTTCAAGGAAGGAGGATCAAGAGGCTCTGATTTCTGGAAAACCACTTTAAGTAGAATTTGTCTTCATACCCTGCTGTGCCAGATTTGTCCCACTGTCCTCTCCCAACCTACCCTCAATCAGAACTTTACTTTCTCATACTCCCCACATTCTCTTAGAAAACTTTCAGAAAAACTCATGGATCCTGAAATATTAGGACTTTAAATTCAATTCCTTATAGTCTTCTGTCCCCCTTCTAGGAAAACTACATTCTATGGTGGAATTCCAGGCCCTCCAGGTCTGAGCTAAGAGCAAACATGTCCGTGGGCAAGGCCATCCTGGCTGATATTAAAGCAATTTGGAGTCCATGAGAGAACAGCTCCAACAAGGCATATCAAGTGAGGCGAGGTAAGTCCTTTGGTTTGCAAGGGTTTCCTGAGCACCTCCTGTGCCCCGTCATACACCAGGAGCTGAGAAGCAAACAGAACAGTGAAAGAGGCAGCCTAAGAGTACCAGCAACAGGTGAAGGGACTCTGGACTTGGTGACAGAATACCTACCTGAGTTTGAATTCGAGTTCCACCACTGAACTGTGTGATCTTAGGCAAGTTATTGGTTTCTCTGAGCCTCCCTCCCTTCTAGCTTTCTTTGATTTGGAAACAGAGTTGAGTGGTTAAAAGCGTAAGCTGTGGCAACAGACAGACGTAGGTTTGAATCCTGGTTTTGTCACCCACTTTTGCTGGGCCTTGAAGAAATTCCTCAGTCTCTCTGTGCCTCAGTTTTCTCAGCCAGCAAATGGGGATGGCATGGTGGTTGTAAGAATCCAATATGATAATACATGTGCAGCACTTAGTACACGGCCTCGGACAAAATCTCAATATGTAAATTATTATTATATTAATCACTTGTTTCTCCAGGCTTAGATGTGAGACAAGGAGGGAGAGGAAATGCTGAGGAACTGGAGGATAGGTATCAGAAAGGAAGCCAGATCAGTGGGAGGATGAGGCCAAACAGCGATGGCTGGGCTCAGGAGCCAGGGAACCTATTCAGAGTCATTGTGCAGTTGTGCACAAAAGCTGCACAAAGATGGCCAGTGGGAGCCAAAATCCCACCTAAACCCCACTCCCTGGACAAATTTTACCTGTGTTGGCAGCATCATGCACAGGGCTGGGCACACAACAGGATAAGGCCTATCTTAAGGGGTTAGGGCAGGTCAGCCTCTGGGAAAGGCAGAGGTGGAAGAAGGAAGAAATTCCTGCAGCTCAAGGACTCTGGCGGCAGCAGCGGGTGTTCTAGGGACCTTGCCTAGGAAGGCAGGGCAGAACTTAGTCCCCAGAGCAATGCAGGGCTGGTAGGAAGCCAAGGCAGGCACTCAGGTGAGGGGCAGCCCCAGACTCTGTGATCAGCTGGTACAGAGCAAAGGGCCCTTAATAATGGGACCGGCTGCAAGGTCAGGCTGGGCTCAGGCACAAAGGTGACTCTATCCTGGGTCACAGAGAATGAGCAATTGGGGCCTGAACTCACTGGTGATGAGGATGAAATGGTCAACTACTGATGCTGGAGGGGGCAGGCTGTGGGGGCAGGGAGCTGGCAGATCTTTATGAACTTTTTTCCAAATCCTTTGGCAGTCTACATGCTCCACACAAGGCTGTGTAGCAGCATTCACTTCTCCCAGGAAGGGTGGCTCCCAAATGGAATGATGTTAAGAACAAGGAGATGCTCCTCTGCCCAGAAATATTGCCGTCATGGTTCTCTGTGCTCCTATTACTGTGTAATTTCTTTGGATGAAGTCAAAGGTCACAAGCTCAGATGCTACAGGAGCCAGGCAGTGGCATAACTGGAAGGAGGAGGCCAGAGATAATGACAGGGAGCAATAAGGACTGGTAGGGCCTGCAGCAAACCAGCGAACAAAGGTTTCTTTTAAAGAGGGCGATAACACTTAACTCAACCAGTTCTTAGTAGGAATGTGCGGCCAGTACTTTTCAGTTCTTCCATTTTCTAAAATAAGCCAGAAATCTAAATTTTTATGTAAAATCTTCTTTTTTTTTTTTTTTCTTACAAAACTCTTGAGGTTACCATGATGTTGACCAAAACCAAAAACATCTGCGGGTCACACGTGGCCTCTGGCTTGGGAATTCCTCTCTCCAAGATTCCCTGGAGATGTAGCCCCCTCTGAGAGAGGCCTCACATTCAGTCACCACCACCTCCAGGAGAGAGTGCTACTCCAATACACTCTTTCTTTCTTGTCCCTGGATTCTCCTTCTTCCTTGTCCCACAGGCTCTGGGCATCTGAAGATGGGAAAATGAGAGGGAACAGAGAAAGCAAAGGAGTAATATTGAGGACAAACCTTGCTGACTTCATTATTTTGTCCCCCAGGACATGCTGGGTCTACACCAGTCACAATCCGTAGACATAAGCTCTAAGAGATGGGAAGACGACTCTGAGGTCAAGCAGGTCCATGGCTTTGTTTCATGTGCTGTGGGCTGGTCACAGCCCAGAGGGTCCATGGCTTCCCTCTATGAACCACCTCTTTTTTTTCCCCTCCCTTCTAAAACAGTTCTTCTGGCCTCTGTCACTCTGTGGTCATTTTTATAAGACTCATCTTACTGTGTGGGTTTTACTAGCAAGCTATTGCTTCTCACAGCTCAACTCTGAACCTTTCAGTTGTGGTTTCTACCCTGGGCAAGTGGACTCTGTAGAAACAATTAATATATCCCTCCACCCTCCCACACTGGGGAGAGCACAATACCTCAGGGCAAGAGGGAGGGGTCTAGGTATAAAGCCTGACTTCAAAATAATAAACAAATCATAAGCAGTATTACCTTGCTGAGAAATTTAAGGCTCAGAGGGCCTGAAGTCCCCTGTCAGAGACCATGGAGGCAGTAAAGGAGGTGGGACTCACACGCAGGGTTTTGGACCCCACCCCACCATGCCCTGATCTTTCAATTAGGGAAAGGGTTTGAGGTCAGACTGCAGGCCCTGTGCTAGAAGCTCTCTGGAGAATGCTCAAGAAGTGTAAAAGTCAGGCCTTTCCATCTGGCTGTTGAAAAGAGATACACATGGAACACCACAGAAGAGAACAAGAGAGTGTCCGATGTTCCTTCCCTCATTGCACAGGCACTGATTGGGCTCCTATTGGGTGGTCTACACACAAACTGCCTGCAAGGGCCTATAACTCACTGGGGAGAAAAGACTTTGCCTCTACCTTGTTAGAGCTGTAAGAGGTTTTTTGGATCATCTAATTATGGATAATCTGGAGTTTTCAATCCCTCTTTCTCTCTCTGTGCAGCATTTCAGAACCCAGGTCCATTAATCATATCAAAGTGGGTTCTCCGGTTGGAGAGGATAGAAGAAATCCTGAAGTTCCTATCCACTTGGCTCCCCTCCATCCCCTGCTTCTATGTAGCAAAGCAGTCTCTGAGGAACCCTCCTAGGGAAAACAGTTCAAAAAATCTAATCTGGTCTAACTAGTCTGGACCACTAATCTGGTACAACCCCTGAAAAATCCCAGTTTTAGAAATGGAGATTCCACGAGGTCAAAGTACTTGCCTAAGGCCATATAACCTGCACCTCCTGATTGCAGGCAGGTCTCTTTCCTCAGCCATAATCAAACAGTAGTATAAACATGCAGTCAACCAGAGAAAGGGAAAGTAAGCGGTAGGAAAGACCGAGGGGGCAGACAGAGTTCAGTGTGGGGTTGCTCAGGGAGGCAGGAAACTTGAGTGGGAGCCCTGATAGGTGGCTGAGAGAGGCAGAGGCGGTCATTCAGAAACAGGGCATGGGTCAAGCAGGTGTTAAATTCCAGAATCCAGTAGATAAGCAGTGCCGATGGAAAACGGGGATGGGACTAAGATCAGGTTCCATGTAGACAGAAGGCCTAGGGAGCAGTCTTGGGCTGGTGGTAGTTGGAAGGTTGAATTCTTTTCCTTCCAGTTCACCCAGATGCATCTGCTGATAGACCCCAAGTGTGCTCAACTCTGGAAGAACTAAGTTTCCAGGCAGGCAGGCAGTGGAAGTGGTATATTAAGTAAGGCTTAGAACAGCAGCTGGCTTGCATTAAAAATGAATCAAGGTGATGTTTGAATGAAAACAAGAATGGAGTGCTGGGGAAGAAGCATTCTGAAGGCTGTGAGTGCCAGCAGCTAGGGCAGGGCAAGGTTCCTCCACGAGGGCCACGTCAACACCCCAGATGTAAGCCGGGCTTCCAGTGTCTATTCAAATGAGACAAGAAAGGTGGAGCTGGCTTTGGAGAATGGCCCTTCCAGGTGCTTCTGGGAACCTTCGTTCTCTTACCCATAAAATGGGCATAACAGTCTCAACTCTACCTCTATCCTGGGGCTGCTGTAAGGAGCAAATGAAATAAAGTTGAGAATCATTGAAGGCTTTTACCGAGGCTGGGTGCAGCTAAACTCCTTCAGAGGTGGCAAAATGTGTGACTTGGCCCTGGAGTAAAACCAGGAGAAATGGAGGCTGGAGATGCCTGCTTGGCTGAAGACATTTGAATTAAAGATTCCAAAGCCTCATACTGGCCAAATGAAATGCATTGGCCTGACACCCTTATGCCTAGCTTGCACTCCCTGAACTAAAGTTTTGGCAAAGAAATGCTTAAGGTCTGAGCCTCCCAGAGGATGTATATTCCCAAGGAGGCCTCAAGAACCACCCTGACCATTATGATAGCCACTAACCACATGTGGCATTTAACTGTAGATCTAAATTGGGGTGCCTGGGTGGCTCAGTCAGTTAGGCATCCAACTTCAGCTCAGGACATGATCTCATGGTTCGTGAGTTCAGGCCCTGCATGGGGCTCTGTGCTGACAGCTCAGAGCCTGGAACCTGCTTCAGATTCTGTGTTCCCCTCTCTCTCTGCCCCTCCCCCACTCATGCTCTGTCTCTCTCTGCCTCTCAAAAATAAAGAAAACTAATTAAAAAAAATTTTAATAAATAAATAAAATAAAATAAAATAAAATAAAATAATTAGTTCTTCAGTTATACTAGCCAAATTTCAAGTGCTCAATAGCCACATGTGCCTAGGGGCTACCAAATTGGACAGCACAAATATAGGAAATTTTCATTATCATAGCAAGTTCTGTGGGTCAGCACTGATCTAGACCTATAATGATGGAATGATAGGTATTGGGGTGGAGGGTTTCTTCCCTGAGGCTTCTCAGTACAATACACCATGTATGGGTTTCTTTCTTTGCCTGAGTTCAAGGTTAACCCTGGATCTCTTCACCACTTTTGCCACTTCCTTTAACCACCAGGCTTTGATAACTAACTCCTAAGAGTGAAGTCACCATGCTTATTGCCCATCTGCTTAGGACCAAAGGTCTAATGGGAGAGGGCAAAGGGCTCTCCTGAGGTTACCATATCTTCCACTATATTAGTGACTAAGAGCAGGAATTTCTGAACCAGAGGGGAGAGGGCAAGCATGATAGAACTGAGGGAACATTCTGGGGTATTTAGGACCAAATGGTACCTCTCAAACAGCATAGTGGAGTTGGCCACCTGCTTCTATCAGGGAGGCAGCATGGCAAAGTCATTAAAAACACATGCTTCTCAGGTTGGAATCCCAGCTCTTCCACTTATTAGCTGTATAACCTTGGCTCCACATAATCTCTCTGAGTCTTAGTTTCTACGTAGGTAAGATGGGAATGGTACTTACTCAGAGGGCATTATAAGGATTAGAGGAGTTAACAGATGGAAGGTGCTTAGAACAGTGTCTGGCATGGAATATGTGTTAGCTAGGAGTGGGAGAAGGAGTAGTGGTAGTGATGGTAGTAGTAATCATAGTCATAGTCACAGTATTTGATTATAAGTGTCAAGGCCTTGGTCAAGGTTGTGAATAAGGCAAGTCCACCATACACACCAACCTGACTACATACTGTGCACCTGCTCTTCCCCAACCCTCCCCACACACCGCCTAGATTTTCTCCATCGTGGTGACTGTTGAGCACTTGTTTCTTCAGTTTTAAGAGCCACTGCTAGGCCTTATCACCAAGGTCCCGTCTTGCCTTTGCCGCCCCATAGAGATCCCTCAGTCTTTCCAACACTGCATCTCCAGCATGGTGAATACTGCTCAAGCCAGGCAGTGGGATGCCCACCAGGCCCCAGAGCTCCCTCGGGCAAGCGACAGGCTCATTCTTATGCTGAGTGCACAAGGATTGGCCCTGAAGCTCCCCCCTGACCCAAGACCAGTGCATCCAAAAACTGGCACCCCAAAGGGAGAACATCTGGAGCCAAAGGGAAGTTGAGTCATCACATTCCCTCTCCAGAATTTGAGTAAGACCCAAAGAATGGGCAACTGGTTAGCAACAGAGGCTGAAGTTGAAAGGTGAGGGAACCAGAGAAGTCTATGATGGTCAAGTGAGAGCTGAAGAAAAGAGGCAACACAAGTTCAGTGTGTAATGAGAGGGCTGCACTGAGCCAGATGTCCTGGGACTCAGCTGGGAAATGAAGATCTCTGGCTCAGGGAGTAGAGCAGCACCTTTTACCCTGCACTCCACTTGCCCTTCCTTGGAGCTTTTCTGGAAATGCTTCTTCTTCTGTCCTCACTAGAAGCATGGAAGGGACTTGAAGTAAGTATAAACACCTTTATGATGAGCTTGAATCTCAATGTGGGTTGAAAATATTAGCGTAAACACAGCACAGAACAATGCTCAGCTGCCCAGCATCTCCTTCTTGATGGGCATATGAGTGTCTAGTCCAGAGCAGACCAGGTGATCTGGCCGGCAGAAGGACGACCCATTTCTCCTCCTTGCTCCACGGTATTACTCCGACAAAGAGAACTGCCTTCCTAGATAATGAGGCCACACTTCCATCAGGAGTCTGCCAATGTGATTTGGTGAACTAATAGAGCAGCTCTCACCAAAATAAACTCTGGACTAAAAACAGGAGAGCCAACCCAAGCGTCAAAGCTAACTCCTTAAGCAAGTCTGTTTACCTCTCTGGGCCTCAGGTAACTTGTCTGAAGAAAAGGAGGCTAGAATTTAGAGTAGATCATCTCTTGGGCTCCTTGCACTTTTCTCCTTGTACTCATTGATCCCAGGAACCCTCCCTTAAGACACATCATCTTTAGCCTGTCAGCCTGTGGCCTTTCTAGCAAGCTAGTCTTCTAGTAAACGAACCACAGAAATCCTTCCCTTTCTTATTTTTCTCCCCTTTCCTTCCTCTGACATAACTAGCATCTGTATTGGGGCGGGGGGCTCCTCTTCTGGGGTGTGGAGTAAGAATAGTTAACTAGCAGAAGCAGTGACAGGGCCCAGTACCATGCAGGGAGGGCTGGCATCAAAGGATTTGCTGTGTTCTTGGTTGTTATTTTTGACACCCCACTTATATGGAAGCTGGGTGAGGCAGCCTGGCACATCAAATGTACCTCTGTGAAATCTGAAAAAGGAATATTTAAAACACACACACACACACACACACACACACACAAGCACACACACATACACACACACATAACAACCACTTCCTTGTAAGCCAACACCTCTCCTTGTGAAAAGGAGCCTGGCCCTGTTTTAGGGGGTGGAGGTGGGGAAAGGGGAGAGCATTAGGCCCTACCTACCTGGGCCCTGAGGCACTGTGAATGCAGAGGCCATTTTCATCCAGCCTTCAGAAGTTTCCTTTTGTGGCATCACAGTGTTAAAAATATTCCTCCCTGAAGGTGCAACCGCGGCAGAGCAGATGTCCCTGACTGAGCACTTGGGAAGGAGCTATTAAAAGGAACATAATTAGGTTGTCATCCTGGGGCCTCCGAGCCAGGCTTCTGAACGCCATCTTTGTTGAAAGTTTTCCAGACGTCAAATATTTGCAGAACCCGATTTACCAAAAAGGCTGTTAATACCCAGTAGGACCAGGCTGCGTGCAGCAAAGGCAAAATGACACTGTGGGTCAAGGTTGGCATCAGGCCCTAAGACTCCTTTTTCTGTGTCCTTTCCCCATTTGGGGACCTAGCCTAGCTCCCTAACTTCCTCTCCCCTCCTGCATACACCACGTCCCATCACAATTTGCTCTTAGGAAAGACTCTATTAGTCATTTACCCCTTAGCATGAATGTAAGTAAGCCACCAAGTACCTCTCTCCTCTCCAGGAATGTGTGATTCATGCCTGAGCTCTATACACTGTAAGGAACAAAGGCTTTGTCTCCTTTTGTAAAAGGGATATCAGGCACTGGAGTGCAGGTCCAGGAGGGCTGTCCTAGTGACCCTGAAATTGCACCTACTCCTCTAAGTATAGAGCTAGCCCATCCTGCCCTGGAGACATCTGCTGTAATCATTCTGTTCCTGCTGGTTAGATCCTGCAGCCTCATCTGTCCATCTCTTTGTCATTCATCTATCTATGCATCCAGCATCTGCTGAGAACCTGTGGAAGAATCATGCTGAGTGAGAGAGAGGGTGGAGAGTATCCGTGGCCACCATCTTTGTTGCCATAGAGGGAGACAACATAGATGGAGGACACTCACCATGTAATGACAATAAATGTAAACAAAGGAGAAGGAAGTACATGGTGCTGTGAGGATGTATCAGAGAGGAAACGGACCTGCTAGGGAAGTCAAGGCAAGGAAGATGGCCCAGATGAATTGAAGTGATGACTGAGCTGAGATCTGGGGGCAGTGTGTGTGTGTGTGTGTGTGTGTGTGTGTGTGTGTGTGTGTGTATGTAGGGGGATATGTGCTCTGTGATGAGCTCCTTCAGTTGGAACAGCTTGTGCAAAGGCCCTGGCTGAGCCTGAGAGGAAATAACATGATTTAAGTGTGATCTTTCTCCTACTGGACTTTAGGTTACATCAAGGATTAAGGTTACAAAATAAAAAGGTAGGGTGAAGGAAGGAGAATCTGAAACTGATTTCTGAAACCCTCTATAGAAGATGGACTTCTTATAGGTTGTTGAGACGTGCCTCTACAAACAAATAAATCAGGCCAGGCTTTCTTTGGTGTCAAAGAGAGCTGGACCTGGCCTCCTCTTCCTGGAGGATCTCCCTGATATTCTGGTCTGCTTTTTACCTTTTAGAAATATATCATGATGGGGCATCTAGGTGGCTCAATCAGTTAAGTGTCTGGCTTTGGCTCAGGTCATGATCTTGTGGCTTGTGGATTCAAGCCCCAAATCAGGTTCTGCACTGACTGTTTGGATCCTGCTTGGGATTCTCTCTCCCTCTCTCTTGCTGTCCCTACCCCAACCCTCCAAAATAAATAAACTTAAAAAAAAGAAATATATCATGGTTATTTCCCCAGGTCAGGAAATATATTTTGTAGTAAAATTGTTCATGGCTACCTAACATTCCAGAGTAGAGAAAGCCACAGTTTCACTCAATGAGTCCCCTGTTGTTGGACCTAATGCCAATGTGTTGCAATCCTGAGTAGCTCTTCCATGAATGAAGAAGCTTGTATATCATCTTTGCCCACTCTTTTGACTTTTGCTTAGGCTAAGTTTTGCTGCACATTAATAAATTTGAGAACCAGCTTTACTAAACACAAGTTTTCTTACCTACTTATCCTGTACACCCAATCAACTCATAGTGCTTTTCTTACTCTGCACAGGAATCCTGCTGGATCCTCATGCATCAACTCAGTGAGTTTGGAAGAAGGGATGGGAGGAGTCTCAGCAGAAAAGAACCAAAGTGGGCTAGGTGCTAGGTGGGCTGGGGTGGGGGGAGGGTGCTCCATCACCATTTACCTCTTTCTCCATATGTTCTTCTCTATCATAATGGACCAATCTGTCTGTGCTGGTGGAGGACTCTGCCCTAATGCCGTCATGCTCAGCACTCTATTTCACCCATGTAGATAGAGCCTGAGGGTGGGAGGGGCTAGAACCTCCAACAGTGAGCTCTCTGCAGGTACTTTCTGAGGAAAGCTCACAGCCACCACCACCCGTCTTCCCCCCCCACCAAAGATATAAGTCTGTCTGGAATGCTAAAAGAGAAAATTCCTAAAGGAGAGCATGCTAGGAACAGGAGACCAATCTGTGATTAAGCTTTTGTTACAGATGTATTGTGTAAATCATCTAATTTTTCTAGGCCTCTGTTTCTCCATCCATCCCATGGAATTAATCCTCTTTTATCCCCATTTGACCAAGATGATGCAAAGATGAAGTAAGTAAATATATCTACTTAAAATGAGCTAATCAACATGAAACTGAATGGAAATATACAGGTAGAAAAGAAGAAACCAAGATTCAGTAAGCCATAGCAAGTAAGTGGGCTTTGTGTTTTGTTCACTCTTTTATTGTTAGTGCCTAGAACTGTGCCTGGCACTCAGCAAATATTTATAAAACGAATGAATAAACACCTAAGCACTTACTCTGTCCTAAACACCATGCTAAGTATTTCATAAGTATTATTCTACTTAACCCTCAAAAATAGCTCTTTACCAATAGGGTATAAAACACTACCATTCAGCAGATATGAAAACTGAAGCTCAGACTTCAGTTTTCTGGAAGTTACTTGGAAGTTAAGTAACTTCCAAGCATCATTCAGCTAGCACTGGGCAGGATTTACACTTGAATGTAAGTTCTTCTGATGCCATTCCCCTAGCTCTCCCCACCCCTGTTATATGTTTCAGGGGAAAAGTTACTGTGATGTGTTGCTATGCATTAAATGAGCTACTCTTTATTAAAAGCTACAGCACCTGGCATGCAGTGAGTGTTCTACGAATGTGATCTATTATTACAGTACTCTTATTTATTAGTTCATTTTTTTTATATAACCACGTTGTAAACACCTTAAGGGCAGGGGCCATTCTCTACAAGGCCAGGCAAAGTAGTTGCCTGAAATACCAATTAACTAAATAACATTATTTTATGGTGACCATAAAGTGGAAGCAGAGGTGCTTCCTATAAGGCAGGGCTTGGTGCTTTGGGGACAAAACTAGTCTGACCTTGACTTTAATGGGAAGCAAGAGTAGGCCATGATTCTCCAGTGACTTGGAATCCTGGTGGTCAACAGGGAAACGGGTAGAGTCAGACACCAAGGAAAAGACAACAACTAACACAGAGAACTCCTGAAGCCTGGGATCTGACCCACGGCTGACAGCAAGCTACCATTCTAACAGCCTCTGGCCCCGCCCCCAAAGCCTACGATCTGATAGGCTCAGCATAGCGGGAGTGGGCGGAGCCTTGGAGAGAATCTGGCCCAATCCCCTTACTCCACACTTGCGGCCTGGGACTAGTGGAGGCGACTTGACTCAGGAACAGATGTCAGAGTTACTGGAAAACTTCCCTCCCCTGCTCCGCCCAAAGGCAATGCAGGAAAAGGATTTAGCATTTAAGTCTCTGGCTTTGCCCTTTACTAGCGCTGAGCCTCAGTTCCTTCATCTATAAAATGGAGTAAGAGTTCCTTTTCCATAGGTTGCAGCAATTAAACAAAATATGACATGGAAAAGTAGGTAACACAGGTACCTAACACATGGCCAGTGCTCCAAAAAATCAGTTACCTCTAAATAGCAATCTGCCTGAGGGCAGGAACTGTATCTGAATCACAGCTTGCCAGGGTGCTCTGGCACATTCAATTGTTAGTATAATACTTGTTGAATGGCTGTAATCCCTCCATTCATGCTTCACCTCTTCTGTTAAGCCTAGCCTGGTTTTAGGCCTCTCTCAAATATTTCTAAAACCAGTAGCACCCTATTTCTTTCCCCCCTCTTCCAGAAAGGCCTGGGGACAACATGAAGGCCTGGGTACCTGGGGAGAAAAACTGGCTGCTTTCATAACGAAAACAAATTCATGGTGTTACCAGTCCCTCCCTGGCTGCTTGCACCTTCATTTTGGACCTTCTTGCTCCCCGATACTAGAGCAGCAGGCTTTGGCCCACTGTGGACTATATGAGGGATGTTAAAGATAACATCAGACTGCCAGGATCTTGGAGGTGCTGAGTTGCCCTTAGGGGTGGAGTGACGTATTCTGGTTAGAATTAGGGAATGAATAATTTAAAGGAGTGGTTAGAATCGGGGCATTAAGATTAGAGTTTGGAGTTAGGATTCAGTAATTAGTTACCATTAAATTTCTGAGTGAGACCTGGGGAGTTGTTAGTGGCCAGATATAATGGGGGCCACCACTTTGATCTGAAATTTAAAATGTCCTGTTCCAGAGACCTGCCTCCTTCATTGTGGAGAGCCAGAGATTCATATCCTCTGACTGTCTCCTCTGTAGCCCTGGGTGTACCTATAGATGGAGCGTGTTAAGCATCTACACATACCGGGTGTAAAGTGTAACATATAGGGTCCCAAAGATGTCTAGGTCAAAGCCCCCTACAATAAAGCTGAGGAGACCAGATGTGAACGACCAGATGCTGTAGGCTCAGCCCTGCTGTAGCTCAGTGACTTTGGGAAAACCTTAACTTTCCTAGCCTCAGCTTTTTCATCTGGCAAATGGACCTAACCTCAGAGGGCTCTTTGGAAAACCTTGAATGATCACAGAAGGAAAGGACTTGGAAATGAACATGGTCTGGTAGAGTAAGCTGTTCCAAAGTGAACTATAAGGCAAAGTCTGGGCACCTTACCTTCAGGAAGGGTTGACGGTCTTCCTCCCCTCCATGAAAATCTAGGATTTCCCAAAACCATTTCCAGTGGGGATTTATGCTTCTGAACAGGAACTGACAAAGAAACAACTCACACCAAATGCTCCCTACCACACACACACACAGAGCCAACCCTTATGGGGTTGCAGTATGACCAATCCTATGAGTCACCTGGATAAAGTAAGGACTCAACAAATATTTATCAAATGAATGAATGAATGAATGAATGAGGGAATGGATGAGTGAGTGACTCCATAAATGGGCAGACACTCCCTTAGAGAATGAGACTGCTTCCTAATCCAGGATGCTGAATGCTACCAAAGAAAGTCATTTGGGACTTTCCTAGCGAGTGCTCCATTTCCGAGCCACACCCTCTACTTTTCCTCAAGCCCCATTTTGTCTTCTTTTATCCCCAACGTCATCATGGAGGACTGTGTCCTAGACTCCTTTGGGAGCATATATGCTAGACTCTATACCGGGTATGTAGTAGATGCCCAATAAATGTGTGATAAACTGAAGGAGGAGCTACAAAGATAAATAAGACTTGGACCCTGACTTTCAAATGTTTACAGTGCAGTGGGAGAGAAAACATAGGTAGGTAAGCATACATGATAAAGCATCATAGGTAACTGGTACCAATCAAGTGCCAGGGAGTGTATGCTATAGGAGGTCAGAGCTGAGAAAACCTACTCTGGAGTGAAAAAGTCAGGGAATGCTTCCTGAAGAAAAGGAATGGAATCTGAAGCTGGACCCTGACGGAAGAGAAGGATTTGGAGGCAAGGGAGCAGGTGTTGCTGATAGGGGGAAAAGGAGGTGGGGGCCCCACCAGAGGAAGGCCAATTCAAGTTATATTCAGATTTGTGTAGATTTAGTGTAGCTGAAGAGCAGGTTCAAGCAGAAGAGTGTGCCACGTATGTACGTAGGTTGGGGCAAGACTGTACAGAGATCTGAAAGCTAGGAGAAGGGATTGGGATCAGACAGCTAGGGAAAGCTTTTGAGCAGTGGCAGGAAGCGAAAGGAAAGCTGGGAGGTGGGAAGATGGTGGTGGGGAGAGACAGGCAAGGACAAAGGTGAGTGTGGCAACCTCTACTGGGAGGTATTGTGCCAGCATGGGGCTGGCCAGAGCCAGGTCTCAGACCACTTGCCATTTCTTTCATTCCATTCCATGCATTCATTCAGCCAATCAATATCGATGTCCCCTGTCACCTGCCAGGCCCTGCAGGAGCGAACATTGCAGATGCCTTCCTTCCTTTCCCGGGATGCTGCGCTCTAGGCCCTCACGCAAGAGCCAGGGAGCCAAGGGCCAGTGCCTAGGGTGAAATAGCTCTGACCTCTCACCTGCAGCTTCTTTCTACAAAACCGCTCACGGTCCGGGTCCCAAGCCCGAGTTCTCCCGACCACGCCCCTCCCCGACCACCGCCCTCCCCCACCGGCCACACCTGGAAAGGAAGGAACTGCGGGAGGAGAGGGATGGCCTGTGGAGGGTGTGGCGCGTCCGGGACTGCCAGTAGACCAGGGACTAGGTTGACCGGAAAATGGGCTGCGGCCGGATAAGGGGGCAGATGATAGCTGCGGGGTGGCCTGGGAAGGTGCTTCCTGACGGTGCCCACACTCGCTCGGAGGCTGAGCCAGCGATTCGGCGGTGGGGCGCGGAGGCGGCCGGGTGGGAGGAGGGTGCTCCAGGGCCGGGGAGCCTGGGCTCCGGGCAGACGGAGCAGTTCCTCTGCGCCCTCTGCCGTACGCCGACCTCCACTGCTCTGGGCGCCGCGATTCCGCCCGGAGGCGGGCACGCCCTTGAACCCTGCTGCCAGTTTGGGCCTTTCTCTACCCGTCCCGAGTGTCCGCGTTCCTCTCTGGGAGAAGGGAGGTGGGAATAAATGCTGTGTGTGTGTGTGTGTGTGTGTGTGTGTGTGTGTGTGTGTGTGTGTGTGTGATAAAAATAGAGGCGCTACCGGAAATCCCTTCGCGAGCGCCTTCCCTGATGCCTGAAATTCCACCATTAGAGAGAGAGCATGGAGGGGTAGAGGGGGCACCTCTTCAACCTTCATTGGATATTTTAGCAGTGAGGATATTTCACATGTGCCTGGGAAGGGGCCTGGAAGGAGTAGGTGGTCAAAGTCTCATTCCTTCTCTCAGACAAGCTTTTATTAGAGCTCCTTTGCCGCGGCCTCCTGAAGGTGATTGGAAGCCAACAGTCATACTGCAGGCGTGCTGGAGTTGTGAAAGGCTTTGCCTTTTATTAATTCCTGAATTGGGCCTTCCTCCTCCAAGTCACAAAGTCAGCCGGTACTTGTTGGGTGAGCCTTACAGGCAAGATTAGTATCTCTCAGTTTAGCAGGCCAGGGTCTCTGTTTATTTCTCATGAGTTTTGCCTGGTTTCTCCAAGTTCATTCAGTACCCAGGCACGGAAAAATCCTCATCAATGGGGACACTTGTCTAGGGAAGAAGGAGGAGGAGAACATAGATTAAAGGGAGCAGATGCTCAGACTTACTGTCCAATCAAGGACAAGCCCACATTGTCCTCCAAGGCCACTCTTGCATCTAGTCCCACATTATCAGTCACCTTCTTGAGCACCCACCCTGAACAGTCTGTACTTCAGAGAGTAGCCAAGAGGTCATGTAAGGTCGTGAATGCTCTAAAATATAAGTTCATCTCTCCTCTCCTCAAAGAAGACTTGAGTAGATTTAGTGTAGCTGGAGAGCAGATTGAAGCAGACGAGTGTGCCGTGTATGTATGTACATTGGGACAGAACTGCAATGGCTCCCCATGTCTCCTGGAGTAAAAGCTGAAGTTTCTACATTGGCCTGAAGGCTCTAAGTTCTGACCCCCTACTTCTTCTTTCTTGGAGCCTCTGTCTTACAGCTTTTCCCATCACTCACTACTCTGGCATCCTCTAACCCTTGCTGCTGTCCTTGAACGCACAAACATGCTCCCATCTGAGGACTTTTGCACTTGCTGTTCCCTCTGTCTGGGATTCTATTTCCCAGATACCAACATGACTCACTCCCTCACTTCCTTCAGGTGTCTGTTTATTTTTTTTTTTTAATTTTTTTTTCAACGTTTATTTTTTGGGACAGAGAGAGACAGAGCATGAACGGGGGAGGGGCAGAGAGAGAGGGAGACACAGAATCGGAAACAGGCTCCAGGCTCCGAGCCATCAGCCCAGAGCCTGACGCGGGGCTCGAACTCACGGACCGCGAGATCATGACCTGGCTGAAGTCGGACGCTTAACCGACTGCGCCACCCAGGCGCCCCTCAGGTGTCTATTTAAATGCGACCTTTTCAAGAGGGCCTTTCTCTGACCACCCTGGCTAAAATAACACCCTCCATCATTGTCTGTGCCCTTAGCCCCCTTGATTTTCTTCTAGCACTTATTGCTACTTGACATTTATTTGTTTATTTGTATGTTGTCTGCCTCCTGAGCAAGAATGTAAGCTCCATGAGAACAGAGAACTTTATCAGTTTTGTTCACCATCCAGCACCTAGAAAACAGCTTGGCATGTAATCAGTCCTCAATAAATTTGTGAAATGACTGAATGAATGTGCTGGCCTGGTACTGAGCCAAGTACCAGGGCAGCCCATGAATAAGCCTGGGTTCTTGCCCTTGAAGAACAGACTGGCAGACAGGCAAATAATTACAAACCAGAGTGATGAGTGCTGCATCTAAGTACAGATGTATATAAAGTACACATGAAGACTCAAGGGAAGAAATAATTCACTCTGCCTGGAAAGAGGAAGAAAGCATGAGTATGACATCACCAGGCAAAGGAGAAAGGGAAAAGGCATTCCAGGCAGAGAGAACAACAAGAGCAAAGACACAGAGGCATGAAAATATTTGACTTGTTCAGAGAGTGGCAAGGAGACTGGCCTGGCTGGCATGCAGGATGTGTGGTAGGTGTGGCAGGACATAAGTTTGGAAAGATATATGAAGGACATATTATGAAGGGGCTTTTCAGAATGATGACAATTGACTCTCCACATTTCTGATCCATGCCAGGCCAGTGGAGGCATTTCAGGGCAAAGAGCCTGCATCTAACCCCAGACAAAGCACTGTGGAAGCAGCTATGGCCTGCTGCCTGGGGAAGGCCTAGAACTGTGTGGTCTCGGTGGGCCAGGCAAGGGTCTGAGCACACATGGGAGCGACCTGGCGGCTCTGTTTGCCCTCCTGTTGCTGATCTAAGCAGGACTCTCAACAAGGACCCTGGCCAGCTCCACGAGACCTGAGAGTGTCCTGGACCACATTCTCCACATTCTGATCACCAAGAGTCCAAGTTTCAAAATGTCCTTATTTTGCGATCTGACTCAAAAGGGTAGGGAGTGGAAAAATTATAGATGGCAGCCACCAAGGGACCTTTGCTTAATATAACTGGTGACCTGGGAAACAACAGGCAGAAAATAATTTCGCTCTCAGACTGAGAGACTGAGAAGGCCTCTCACAGCTGACTCAAAATAAAGGCTTTTCCTTCCAGAAGACAGAGAGCATTTGTGTGTTTGCAGGATAAGAAGATTCTTTTCTTTTGCTTCTTCCTTGGTTACATCACTCTTCCCTCCCCTCCTTCTCCTGCCTAGCTCTGCCCTTGATCCTGTTCCTCTTGGCTTATCCTTTCTTTCCTTTTTCTCTTTTCCCACTCCTCCTTCCACCCTGCCCACTTCCTTGCCCTCCTTTTTTTCCCTTTCCTCTCTCTATTCTTTCAGCTCAAGCACAAAGCGGGTATTTGAAACTGTTAAAGGATAATTTTTTTTAGTTTAGTTATTTTTGAGAGAGACAGAGACAATGTGAGTGGGAGAGGGGCAGAGAGAAAGGGAGAGTGAGAATCCCAAGCAGGCTCCACACTGTCAGCACAGGGCCTGATGCGACTCAAACTCACGCAATAGTGAGATCATGAACTGAGCCGAAAGCAAGAGTTGGACGCTTAACCTACTGAGCCACCCAGGTGCCCCAAGAATCATTTTTTTTTCAAATGTTTATTTTTGAGAGAGAATGTGCCAGCAGGGGAGGGGCAAAGAGAGAGGGACAGAGGATCCAAAGCAGAGTCAGATCCAAAGCTCTGTGCTGACTGCAGAGAGTCCCATGCAGGGCTTGAACCCACAAACTGTGAGATCATGACCTGAGCTGAAGTCAGACACTCAACCAACGAAGCCACCCAGGTGCCCCAAGGATAATTTCTTAAAAGGTAAAATCATGACTCTTATGCAAATGTAAAATGAACACACGTCTTCAACTTCATTTAACCCCTTAGTTAATGAGGGAAACAGTAAGATATTATAGCCAGCTCATGGGAGAATCCAAAATGTAGATACATATATAGCCATCAGGGATGCAGGAGGGGATTTGCTGAGAGGTGCAGAACTGGCGTCTTCCTTTGCATCCCTGGAACAGGAATCCGTGTCTCAACATCAGCCATGCCTAAGTTAACTTCTATTGCTACAGAGGTGCAATGTCATCACCAGTAAAAGGCACAGATCCCTGTAGAATCAGCTAACTTGGGTAGGGTCCTATAGTCCAGGAAACAGTCTAGATGATGCCTGGCATTCTGTTGAAAGGATGCCAGGGATCTTTGCCCATTTCAAAGTCTTTCACAGTTTTTCTTGATAAGACCTTGGAAGAGTAAAGGAAAGAAAGGTGGGAGCCAGGTAATTTTTACAAGTCTCCAACATTTAAAAATGGAAACTGATTCTGTTTAAAAATGGAAGCTGATTCTGGCCCAGAGGCTCAGTCCAAGGGCAGAAAGGGGAGAAAAAGATTGGTTGTCTGGCTCTGATCAAAGTAGTGACTGGTGGGGTTTGTCCACATTCCATAAACCCTCATTCTCCTCCTCCTGCCATCATCTGGCTTTGGGGACACAGGGACAGTCAGGGCAAAATTGGAGAAATCCACCCACATGTGACCAGACCAACGGAGGTAGTCCTGTGCCTGAAGGTGACCACAGGCCTCTTTAGAGTCAGTCCTGCTAACCTATCCTTGACATTTGGCTCTTTCGTTATGAAAGAGGACAACTTTCAAGACCACCTCATTGGGTTTCCCAGCTCATCTCCCAGGCTCTGTAGCAAGCACTCATTGCCCACGGCTCAGACCCTACACTGACCTGTTGTCCACTCCCAGACCCCACCCAGGTTCTTCCCAGCTGTCCCAGATTTGGCCTTCTGGGACCTCCAAAGTTACCAGAGAACAATCAGGCACGTTTCCAAGATGTACCTTCTGGCAAGATATGTAAGCTTGTAAGTATGAAGCAACCTAATTCTCTGGCAACTACTGAGTGCTGGGCCCTGGGTAACATACGTGCTTGGCAGATGTTGGAGGAGAATTGGGGATGGGTCGAGGGAGAGTAGCATTTACAAAGAAGATGTGATCCCTGCTCTCAGAGAATGTCTAATCTAGCAAGGAAGCCAAATACCCAAGAGGCCCCAGGAGCTGGTAGCAGAGAGTAGTGTGTGAGGAGAGAGGGATGTTGGGGGCAGGGAACGAGGGTGAAGGACCTCTGATCTCAGAACTAGCTGTAGAGGAGAACAAGGAGATTATTAACCACCGGTGAAGTTCCTACAAAATCCCTTATCCCCTCAAAGGAAAAAACAGCTACTTTACTTACCTACTTGGAGCAGGTGTCCTGAACTTTACCTCCCTATAGAGAGGGTCTCAGGCTGGATCTTAGCCGCCATCCACAACCCCTTTTTATTCCCACCCCTGCAGAAGGGAGAACCGTTCAGCCCCAAGGTGGAAACCCCAAATGGATAATCAAAGAATTAAAAGCGTTTCTAGGATGCAGAGGTAGGGCAGGTGATGAAACCCATTCCACCAAAGGGCCTTGGGGCAGGACTTAGGAGCAGGTGGGGGAGGACAGGTTTGTTTCTTTTAGCTGTTCCAGTAGTTGCGTGGTTCAGACCAAATAAGTTTTCAGTTCATCTGTCAATAAGGGGTTTGGACTCCCTGATTTATTGATTTACTTAAATTTAATATTTTTATTGTGGCAAAATATATATAAAGTAAAATTTGCCATTTTAATCATTTTTAAGTGCACAATTCAGTGGCCTTAAATATTTACATTGTTGTGTAACCATCACCACTATTCATCTCCAGAACTTTTTGATCCTTCTAAGTTGAAACTCTGTAGCCATTTAAACAGTAACTATGCATTACTCCCCTGCCCCACCACCAACTCCCTGGTAGCCACCACTCTCAGCTGTATCAACAAATTTGACTACTCTGGGTGCTGCATCTGAGTGGAATCACACAATACCTGTCCTTCTATGTCTAGCTTATTTCACTTAGCATAATATCTTCAAGGTTCAACCATGTTGTTGCATGTGTTCAAATGTCATTGCTTTGTAAGGCTAAATAATATTCCATTGTATGGATATGCCAAATATTGTTTATCCATTCATCCATTGATGGAATTTGGGTTGTTTCTACCTTTTGGCTATTGTGAATAATGCTGCTATGAACATGGCTTGTACAAATATGTCTGCCAGTCCTGCTTTCAGTTCTTTTGTATATACAGCCAAAAGTGGAATTATGGAATCAAATGTATGCTTAATTTTTTGTTTTGTTAATGTCTTTTTGCATGTGGTTATCCAGTTTTCCTGGTACCATATTATTTGCCTTAGTGGCTACTCCATTGCTACATTCCCACCAGTAATGCACAAAAGTTCCATTTTCTCCATATCCATACCAACACTTGTTTTCTGTTTTTCTGAAAGCAGCCATCTTAATGGGTTTGAAGTGATATCTCATTGTGATTTTCATTTTCATTTCCCTTGTGATTAACGATGTTGAACACCTTTCTATGTGCTTATTGGCCATTTGTGTGTCTTCATTGGAGAAATGCCTGTTCAGGTCCTTTGCCCATTTTTGAATTGTGTTGCTTTGTTTTTGCTATTGAGTTTTAGGAGTTCTGTATACTCTTGATGTTAATCCGTAGCAGATAGGTTATTTGCAAATATTTTCTCCCATTCTGTGGGTTGTTTTGTCCTCAGTTGATAGTTGGTAGTTTTTAATTTTGGTGAAGTCTAATTTGTTTACTTTTCTTTTGTTGCCTATACCTATAGTGTCATAGCCCAGTAGGCACTGCCAAGTCCAATGTCATGAAGTCTCCATTTATGTTTTCTTCTAAGACTTTTATAGTTATAGCTCTTGTGTTAACATTTGATTCATTTTGATTTAACTTTCATATATGGTGTAGATAAGGGTCCAGTTCATTCTTTTGCATGTGGATATCTACTTTTCCTGCCTAGGAATTTTGTTCAGCTTCAATAAATAGAAACTGCAATAGCTTAAATACACAAGTTCTTATTGTTTCACATAAAAGAAGTCCATAGGTTGGCTATTCTCAGCTGTTGTGATGGCTCCATGGGGATCCAGGCTCCTTCTGTCTTTCTCTTCTGCCGTGCCTGGCTTCCATTCTAGGTCCACTATGACTGCTGGAACTCCAGCCAATAACACTTGTGAATTCCAAGCAGCAAGAGGAGAATGGGGAGGGATAAAAGAATGCTACTCCTGGGGCGTGCCTGGGTGGCTTAGTTGGTTAAGCGTCTGACTCTTGATATCAACTCAGGTCATGATCTCATGGTTCATGAGATTGAGCCCTGCATTGGGCTCTGTGCTGACAGTGTGGAGCCTTCTTGGAATCCTCTCCCTCTCTCTCTGTGCTTCCCCCACTTTTGAGAACATGCTCTCTCTCTCTCAAAATAAATAAATAAACATTAAAAAAAGAAGAAGGCCATTCCTATGAAGGAGCCTAAATCCTGAACACTTCCACTTAAATCTTGTTGGCCAGGTCTTAGTCACAGAGCAGTCTGGGAGATGTAAACTTTCCTCTGGGTACATTGCCATCCCAAATGAAATCAGAACATTCTCACCAGGGAGGAAGGCTGAAAGGAATGCTGGCTCAGATAGCTCTGCCTGGGGTGCCTCACACATCTGAAACTCTGTGGCAGTCTGTCTCCTGGAGAAAAAAAAATGAGAAAATGGTTGCAAAATGCTTAGATAAATGTCTTGCTCAGGTTATGTACTGAAAAAATGTTCTCTCTCTCTCTCTCTCTCTCTCTCTCTCTCTCTCTCTCTCTCTGCCTCTTTTTACTCTCTGGTATCAGATAAGCCTATTTCTATACCTGGGCAGAACAGCCAGTTCTCTGAATGGTGTGATTTATGGACTTCAGAGGTGAAAACTACCTCCTAAATATCTTCAACACTCATGCCTCAAGTACACCACTAGTTCTCCAAGTCTCCGTTTCTCTCTTCAGGCCTCATTTACAACCCAAAGGGGGGAGGGAGGAGGGGAATAGGTAGATTTCAGGAACAACACAGTCAGCCACAGTCTGTCAGATGCTCTTTTGCCTGGCTACTGGCTAGGATCCAGACCCCAGGGAATAGGCATCAGGAAGGAAGGGACATACACAGCCCCGAGAGTACAGGCTGAGTGTGCACATCAGTGAAAATGGAAAGTACAGGAAGGGGGTTGGTTGGCTGCCGTTGTGTATTTGTGTGGGGGTGGGGGCATTTAAAGGTGGTGGAGGGCACACTTTGCCCCTCTTCATCCCTCCCTGACCTGTCTGACTGCACTGTCAGGCACAGTTCAGTTAAACAGGGCAGGCTGGGAAGGCCTGGGATCTGAACTGGAACCACCTATGGGGCAGAGGCGCTGTAGAACCCAGAGTGTCAGAAATGTAGCAAAGCTCAGGTGGGGGTCTTCAGCATGGTTCCAGAGACCTGGGGTCACTCAGCAGTCAGCTCCAGACCAATCTGTCTGATAGCAGGGTCCCAGGCGGCACCAGGCTGGGCTGCAAAAGTCCTTCCTGGGAAGACTGTCTAGATCCCTGTCCTTGGAGCAAGGTGTCAACAGGCACACACTACCAGGGACAGGAGTGAAGCTGGAGCTGGAACCTCATGTCAGAAATCAGGCTTCAGGAGGCCCATTTAATAGCAGAAGAGTGGGCTCAGGGTCAGCTCATGAGGGTATGATATTCAGAATATTGAATCAGTTTGGCCATACTCCCACATCAGGACAGACACGGGACTTAGAACTAGGGCATGGTCCTGGAGACCTCATACTAGGCCAAGGGACAACCTTGTATTTTGTGGATCCTGAGAAGGTCCTGGGAAATGTGGCAGAGGGGCTTGGGGGTCTGGATTGGCAGAGGGTCCTCAGGGGACATGGAGCTACAGCCATTTTCCCACTGGTATGGAGGTACTTCAGTACTTTAACCACTAGTACAACTGAAGCTGTTCATTACTGTCTGAGTGTCAGCCCTAGGCCCAGAGAGACAAGTGTGGCTTGAGGCCCCTGACTCTCCTACAGTCTAAGGGTCATTGGGATAGACTGGGTCAGAGCTGAGCCTGCCCAGGGAACAGTGGGCTCCTTACACACCCAGATACATACTCTCCCCCACTTCAGTGTACCAATGGACCCCAGTGTAAGGGTCCTGAGTGGACCTTTAGGATTTCTGTTTGGGCTGAATCAGTGCTCTGGCTGCAGCATGGTGGTAGAGGGCATGCTTTGCCCCTTTTGCTTGTGTCGTTGGAGCTGTTGCTTGCTGGAGGTCTGTGAGCTAGAAGCAACCAAAGGTCAAAATCAGAGGCAAGGTCAACCTAAAGGGTCAGTTTCTAAGGAAAAGGTAGAAAGCACATACAGGAACTATGGGTCAGGGCCCATACCAAGAGACAAGTGCCAGGGTTAGGGCACTTCCTATGGTATGTCAGGTGCAAATCCTATGGGCAAGTCTTGGGGGGGAAGGAGATGTTTGGGGCTGACCTTTTGTCAGTACAGCCAGACGAGAGCCAGGATGAGGCTGCAAGAGTCCACGCTGGCCAAATCAAAGGCTCTCCCCAGTTGGAATCGTAAATGACTACCAGATTGGTTCATTGACAGCAGACTCATGATGGACAATTAAGTGACAGTCAAGAGTACAAGGGGACATGGTAAAAAGATAATCTAAATGGGCCATAAGGGCTCCAGTTTCCTCTTTCGGCTCTGCCATTAAAAGGCTGTGTGACCTCAGATGAATCACTGCCCATCTCTTGGCCACATTTTCTTCACCTGTGAAATGAGTGCTTGAGGCCTGGCAAGGATCTCTGGGGGTAGAGATCATGACCATAGGAAGAGCCATCCCTGAGTGAACCAGGGAACAGCCAGGTAGGAGCTGCTAGAGTATTTCACAGTAGAATTTAGCTTCAGCATCTGGAAAGGCTACTGAAGTTTTTAGTCCAGAAAATGCAATGGAGGAAAAGTGGTTGAATCTTGGCCTGCTTCCAAAGATGCTCAGATCTCAGACTTGCATCAAGACCAGAAGCCAGAGGGCAGAATTATCTTGAAGCTAAGGAAGCTTCAGGGTCCCCCACCTGCATGAACCCCTTCCAAAGTCTTGGAGAGCTCAAGCCCTATGTTCACTTTCTTTTCCTTAAGGAGAGTATCCCCAAACTGTATCTGTTCAAACCCCATGAAATCTGGCCCCAGCCCTGCCAGATGGCCTGTGACTTAGAGCCATTACTGTGGCTGGTGGAGGGTACTGACGAGCACCCATTTTGACTGGATGACCAAACTCAGTGACACACAGCAGGCCACTGCACTGTGGTGCTTGTCATGTACCTATTCACTTATACCTGATAAAAGTAATAATCCCATACGTACCTACCCCACTTTCACTTTCATTATCCCAGCCAGTCGTCCCCACAAGCCTGTGAGAAGGGCAGGACAGGTCTTGCCACCTGTGAGGCAAATGATGAAACTGGGACTCAGAGAAGCTGAGAGGCCTGCTCCAGTTCACCAGGTGGGCTGAGGACAGAAGCAGAGCTAAACCCAGAACTCTCTTATGACTAGCCCATGACTCTGAAGTTCCCTGATTCAGGACCAGACACAGGCATCCCAAAGCATAGCATCAAGAGACTCACGCTTCTGCGCCTGGAGAGACACCAAGTGGCTGGCAGTAGCACAGGTGCCTCCATCCTGGTCCTGGGAACAGAGAAGGCACAGGTGGATGTAAGTCAGAAAGCATAACTTGGAATCAGAGAGATAGAAAAGTCCAAGAACTTTGGAAAGGAGGAGTTGTTTCCATTTTCCCCTTATTTTCTTTGCATTCCTACTCACGACACAAGTCATTTCAATCAGCTGTATTTATACTAAATATAAATACAAATACTCAACCAAAGTATAATTCAGTTGGCAATAATTTCTCTGTAATATCCAGACTGGAAACAACAACTGGAGTTTCAGGGGCCTAATACACATACACACAAGCACACACATACATACACAAGCACACACAAATGCCTCCCAGTAATAACTCTGATCTCTCAAAGCCAGAACTATGTAGAAGAGGGAGAGCCAGCCCTCACCTCAAATCTGAGCCAGATTTGTAGAGTTGGTTTGGACTAGTGAGACAACCTCCCCTCCCCCACCCCGAAACCTTAGGATAAAACCTACCAACCAAAACAGCAAAGAAAGAAAATAGCTGCAGAGTGACCTGCCAAGCTATCTCCAGTTGCTATAGGCTAACAAGGCCACCTGGGACCCCAGAATAAACAGGACCAAGTCTCATGGCCACTTGAGGTATACTGTGTGTGGCACCTCCAGGCAGGGTTTCAAACCTAGGGAGACTACCAAGGAGCAGTTTGGAGGAACTGTGCGGAACTTGTTGACCTCCTCTCAGAAGGTATTGTCTATTTTCTCAATCTGGATCACCCAGGGTACTGAGATTCATTGGAGGGAAGCTTTGACTATTCCTACAACTTCCTGACCTTAAAAAGGAAGCCCTTCTCTATTCTCCTATAATTTGGAAAAATGGACTTTCTTCCAGTCCCTTTCTGATTTATAGATGCTAATCAAGTCCTTTCTTTTTTTTTTTTTTTTTAATTTTCTTATTATTTTTTTTATTTTTGAGAAAGAGAGAGAGACAGAGTATAAGCAGGGGAAGGGCAGTGAGAGAAACACACACAGAAACTGAAGCAGGCTCCAGGCTCTGAGCTGTCAGCATAGAGGCTGATGTGAGGCTTGAACCCACCAACCAGGAAATCATGACCTGAGCCAAAGTCGGATGCCACCCCAAGTCCTTTCTTTCTTTTTCTGATGGGTAAGTCTAAATCCTTAGACTATCTTCAGTGGCTTTTTCTCCCTCTGTCTAATCCCTACTCAAACCCTGGATCCGCTGCAGAGAAGTGCAGTATGCCTCTTTGGAGGTGTCCCAGCCAGGATTTGGGGTTTGTGTTGGGGGACATAGAGAGGAATGCCCTCTAGCTTATATAAGGTTTATGTGGCAGCCAGCCTCTAGAATGACCACACAATGGTTCTGCCTCCTGAGATTCATACCCTTGTATATAGTCCCTTCCCACACCATGAGCTGACCTGTGTGATCAACAGGATATTGTTGAAATGATGGAATGTGACTTCCGAGGCTAAGTCATAAAAGACATTGCAGCTTCTACCCTGTGCTCTGTCTTGGATCACTTGCTCTGGTGGAAGCCAGGGGCAATGTTGTGAAGATGCTCGAGGAAGCCTATGGAGAAGTCCTTGTAGTGATGAATAGAGGCTTTCTGCTAACAGCCAGCATGAACTTACCACCTGTGTAAGGGAGGCAGCCTGGAAGTCAATCCTCCACCCATCATGCCTTTAGATGACTACAGCCCCAACTGACATCCTGATTCTGCCACCTTTTATGAGAGAAACAAAGCCAGACCACCCACCTAAGCTAGAGATAATAAATGTTTACTGTTGTAAGACAATACACTTAGGGATGATTTGTAATACAGCGTTAGATAACTAATCATCAAAGCAAAAGGGGACAGAGCATAGAGAACTGTTCAGAGCCCTGCCAAATTATTCTTTTTTTAAATTTTTTTATGTTTATTTATTTTGGAGAGGGAGACAGAATGTGAGCAGTGGAAGAACAGAGAGAGAAGGGGACACAGAATCCGAAGCAAGCTCCAGGCTCAGAGCTGTTAGCGCAGAGCCCGAGGCGGGGCTTGAACTCATGAACCACGAGATCATGACCTGAGCCGAAGTCGGGTGCTTAACCAACTGAGGCAACCAGGTGCCCCCTGCCAAATTATTCTAATCTTAGTGGGATATCCAACCATCCAGAGTCCCCCAGTGACGGGCACATGACCCTTGCTTGGCACAAATGACTCTCCATCTCCTTGGCTCCTTTCTAACTGAAGCTTCTGGAAGTCTGAATTAAATTCAGAGAAAGGCAGTAAAAAGTAGAAAGGTGAGGAGAAGAAAGTTCAAGTGCTCTGTACTTCAGCCCAATTAAGGAATATAAAAGCAAAAAGTTCCTGGTAACTGGACTGTGCATTTCCTTATCTGTGTTTGACATGAATTCCTGCGTCCTGCTCTTTTGAAAGGAGATAGAAATAGCATTTGCTTCCATCCCTTTAAAAATAAGTAGATCAAACTCAGTGTAGGATTTTGTGGAGCTGCATTTTTTTTCTCCTATAATTAGGGAGAAGGGGAAGAAGTTTGTCTACATTGTCTACATATGGGACATAGATAGATATGGGGGACACAAGAGAGGGAGGAAACATGGTCTTTCAGTAAATAAATCAAATAACTTACAGTGTAAATAAATAAATGAATGAATGAATAAATAAATAAATATCTCTACTGGGAAGAAATAGCACAATTGGCTAGGGGACAGGGGACATACTGTCACAGTTCCTGAGATCATCTGGGTAGAACTTCCAACTTGAGGGTGAGATTAACTCTGCCTGTAAACTTCTACGGAAGGAGCCTGCAAAACCCATATTTGCTGTCAATTTCTTCAATCTGTTGCTATTGTCAAATTCTATAAAGTGCTGGATGTTGAAAGCCACTGTACCATTTAGTTACTTAGTCATCTAGGAAACTCACAGCAATAGTGAATGGCTTTGATTTTTTTTTTTTTTTATGGAATCATTTTTTTTCCTTTCAAAAAAACTGAGATATAATTTATGTACCATAAAATCCACCATTTAGTGTACAGTTCAGTGGGTTTTACTACAAGGTTGTGCAACCATCACCACTATCTAATTCCAGAATATTCTCATCACCCCAAAAAGAAACCCCTGTACCTGTTAGCAGTCACTCCCCACTCCTCCCTTCCCTCAGCCCCTGGCAACCACTAACATATCTTCTGTCTCAACAGATTTTCCTTTTCTCAACGTTTTATATAAACGGAATCATACAATATATGATATTTTGTGACTGATTTCTTTCATACAGCGTAGTGTTTTCAAGGTTCATCCATGTTGTAAAGCAGGAATCAGTATTTTATTTCTTCTTATTGCTGGACAAGTTTTCATAATATGGATCTAGTACATTTTGTTTATCCATTCATCATTGACAGATGCTTGGGTTATTTCCAGTGAGAAGTTGTTTTTTTTTTTTTTTTAATGTTTATTTGTTTATTTGGGAAAGAGAGAGAGAGAAAGAGAGAGAGAAAGAGAGAGAGAGACAGAGGGCGCATGCACGCACACGCAAGTTGGGGAAGGACAGAGGGAGAGAGACAGAAAATCTCAAGCAGGCTGCTCGCCCAGTGTGGAGCCCAACGCAAGGCTCAGTCCCAGGACCATGAGATCATGATCTGAGCCAAAACCAAGAGTCGGTCACTCAATCGACTGAGCCTCCCAGGTGCCCCTTTAGTGAGAAGTTTTTAAGGAAGCCCAATCTTGTTGTGTTCAATATGATTGTAAGTGATGTTTCCTGTCCCCTCTCTGGTCACCGTAGAACTTCCCCCAGAAAGCAGTGTACCCTGCTGTTGCAGTGCAGCAAGAAATGAACACTGTGTACTGTAAGGATGAAATCAGCTACATAGCTCTGGATTGACCACAGGAAGTCCCACATCAGGAAATTCCCCCCTGGGTATTTTTCTTGGTATTCGGGCAATGTAGTGATTATCTCAAGCCTACGCCAGGGAGCTTGCTAGAATTCCTTTCCCTTTGTAGCCCTCCTGTTTCCAAGGTTAATGACAGCAGATAAGCTTTTACCTAGTCATTTGAGCAAATGACCCCCCTGTCCCAGTCAAGAAATGAAGTAGATGATCATTCTTAACTGGCCGCATATGGAGTGTAGAGAAGAGGCTGAGTTGTGTGTGAGCAGGAGAGCAGAGATGATGACTGGGAAGGAGTCTTTTTAAGTAAAAACACATTGTTCATCAGTCAGCCAGTCATTGTAAATTATCAGCCCTTCTTTGGTCCTGGCCCTGTACCAGGCACTGTGAGACACACATCACTTCCTCTTAAAGACCTTAGGGCCTAAACAGGGAGGCTATGATATATCACAGTAGCTGATGACTGAAAAGCCCAGCTTCCATAGTATGAACAGGCAAGTGGCCTTGCACACAGAAAATAATCGAATATTATGCCAGCAAAACCAAAAGCCTGAACCCTTGGAGGGGAAAATAACGGCAAATAAAAGAAGTGTAAGGAAATGACACCTGGGGTGCCTGGGTGACTCAGTTGATTAAGCAGCCAACTTTGGCTCAGGCCATGATCTTGCTGTCCATGGGTTCAAGCCCCATGTCAGGCTCTGTGCTGACAGCTCAGAGCGTGGCGCCTGCTTCGGATTCTGTGTCTCCTCTCTCTCTGCTCCTCCCCTGCTCATACTCTGTGTCTCTCTCCTTCAAAAAATAAATAAACATTAAAAAAATTTTTTTAATTGATGAAGACTATAAAAAGAAAGAAAGAAATAACAAAAGGAAGAAAGAAAGAAAGAACACCTCTGGTTCATCTACTAGAAAATTAATAAGAAAATAGGAAAAACAAAAAGAAAATAGGAAAAGCTAGATGTGCCCGTTATTAAGCTATTAAGCTCTCAGCTGCTGGCCAGGACTATACACACTTTTCTCCCTTTCTAGCTGCTCCCCAGTATGCTTTACTGTGGAAGCCTGCAAGGCTGGACTAGGGACACAGGGTTTACTTCTTCTCCTGTTTGCTACCTGTTCCTGTCAGCGTCACACCAGCAATGAGTCTGCGCCTGGCAGTGGCAGCTCCTTCCAGGGAGCAGCAGACACCCTCACCGCACCCTACTCAGAGACCCCAGGAGTCTTCAGGCAGCAGCCCCTCCTCAGAGGCTAAGTACCAGCTCCAAAGAACCCCTTGTCCAAGTTCTAAGTTTTAGCAATTCCAGCCTCTTTCATTTGTTCCCTCAGCCTTAGGGGTGGCAGTTGTTTCTGATAGTTGCTACATCCGTGATAGGTTAGTATTCTCTTTTTGTCTTGTCAACTACTTGTTACCACTAGCTAACAATCATTGATTTCAAATTGTCTGTTAAAATAAATGGGGTGGTTCCATTTCCCAGCAGTCTCTAAACCTGACTGATAGAGTGGATCCAGACAAACTAAGGCTGCTGTTGCTGTCCAGGGGTGACCATTCCTGAAGGGATATTCTTCTTTGGTTAGGGGATGGCCAGAAGTGAGTGCCAGGAAGTCCACACCCTACAGGAGAGGCCTCCAACCATGCCATGTGAGCCAGAATTAGGAAGATTTTTCATTCAATAGATAAATTCAGTTTCCTAGATATATAGCATAGGAAGGAATAAGGATTGAATGAAACTGGGTGAATATTGCATAGCTCTCCCACAGCATCTTTGCATATCCATCCTGTTCATGTGTGGATGATACTTCAGATACCCGGAAGTCAAACTAGGAAGACTGTATCCCAGAGTCTGACCCTGTAGTATCGACAAGTTGTTAAGAGTACCTATTGAGTCCTTTACTTACCCTTTTAATGTTTCCTTCAAAAGACTCAGAATTTCTGTGGTGCCTAGGTGGCTCAGTTGGTTAAGCATATGACTTTGACACAGGTCATGATCTCTCAATTTGTGAGTTTGAGCCCCGCATTGGGCTCTCTGCTGTCAGCGCTGAGCCCGCTTTGGATCCTCTGTCCCCCTCTCGCTCCACAACCTTTAGATCATGACCTGAGCCAAAATCAAGAGTCAGACACTCAGCCAAATGAGCCACCCAGGCGCCCCTAAAAGCTTTACTCAATTTCTGACCTATGGCTCATAGCAAGGGTCTTTAGACAGAGTGAAGGGATAGCAGAAACCACCTGCTAATGACAAAACTGAAAGAGTGGTTAATTTATTACAGCAACCAGCCAATAATACTAGAATGAAGAAGAGTAGACTTCTCCATTGAGTAGAATATATAACCATTTCATAATGATTCTGAGGTAAAAATGTATCGTAGTTTTTGAGGGCATTGACAAATCTCAAGGTCCTTCTAATCCATCCAGTAAAGTGTGTTACAATTGCTACTGGTTAGCAACAGTATTTTAAACATAGGAAAACATTCTAGAAATTAGTTTGTTAAGAGTTATTGTATCTGTCTATGTACCTGAAACACCCATCTGCTTCTTTTCATCTTGGAAGATGAACCATCCCTGAAGCAACACTTTACCTGTTCCTAATTGACTCAGGAGTGTTGATCTCTTTTTTGTTGATGATTCTTCCCATATCATGAGCTTGATAAACACAAAAGCTCTCACTATCATTTGAGTGATAAAAACATGGAGATTACCAAACATACCTAATTATTTTCTAGCATCTTTCCTTTTATAAAGCAAGAAAGTAGACTTTTGGTAGCTACCAAACAGCACCTAAAAAGTGCCAAATAAGCTTCATGTGCAAAAAATACTTTGCTGGCTTTCTTTTGAAGTTGAGGGGAAGAGTTACCAGAAGAAATTGAGCCCTCATTTTGGATGGAAGCATAGGTGCTTGAGAACTTGGCTAGGTGGCTGATAAGGGTAACAATGCAACATTTTAAAATAAACAGGGCATGGACACCTGGGTGGCTCAATTGGTTAAGTGTCTGACTCTTGGTTTTGGCTCAGGTCATGATCTCATAGTTTGTGAGCTCGAGCCCCGTGTCAGGCTCCACGCTGACAGCGTAGAGCCTGCTTGGCATTCTCTCTCTCTCCTCCTCCTCCTCCTCCTCCTCCTCCTCCTCCTCCTCCTCTCTCTCTGGCCCTCCCCCAATTGCTCTCTCACCACCAGCACAGAGCCTGATGTGGGACTCACACTTATGAACCATGAGATCCTGACCTGAGCCAAAACCACGAGTCGGATGCTTAACCAACTGAGCTACCCAGGCACCCCAGAAGTGAGGAACTTTTGATGTTGGTTCAAAAGCACCAAAAATTAATGGGCTTCTGAGGAAGAATACTCAGTTGATGTGAGTCATTTGTGCTATCAAGGCAGGTTACACAGATGGTGAATGATTTTTTACTAGTTTTGGTGAAAAGCAGACTAAAAGTCCTGAGAGCAATTTTGATCCATACCTCTTCTCTTCATCATACATAATTTATTTTGCTTATTCATTTTAATATTCATATGTATGTATATATACATTTATTTAAACATGTACAGTTATATACAAAAGTTAAATGACAACCTTAGCTTTAAAATATGATTAACCTTACATTACATGACAAAGTATACCATATCAATTTACCTCTTCATTGATGCCTTAAAAAAAAAGATATAAGCTACACTTGGTGATCCAGTTCTTTTCTCGCTGCTTCTTTGTGAATTTCAAGTTTTTAAAAAAATATTTCAGGCAGCCAAAGATTTCTCGTTAATTAACTGAATACTCTAGAATATTAATCTAAAGACTTAGTGGGGCACATGGCTGGCTCAATCAATAGAGCATGTTGAGTCTTGATCTTGGGGTTGTGAGTTTGAGCCCCATGTTCGAGGTAGAGTTTACTTTAAAAAAAAGTCTTAGTGTTTTTTTTTAAGGATCTTGAAAATTATGTTTAAGCTGCAATTATAAAATAACACAATCATTGCTATTAAAGTTTGTCAGAGAGATGACAATCAGAAATTTTCCACAGGGTGAAAAAAAGAGGGATGCCTGGCTGGCTCAGTTGGTACAGCATGCAACTCTTGATCTCAGGGTCATGAGTTCAAGCCCCACATTGGGTATGGATCCTACTGAAAGAAAGAAAAAAGAAAAGAAAAGAAAAGACAGAAAATTTCGAAGGACATTGAAGGTGAAGTAATGAAATCTGAAGGATTTGAAACATTGTCTGAAATTCACAAGAACAAATCCATTTTTTTCTTTCTTATTAACACATTTATTGTTATAATTTAATTTAGTTGAATGCACATATTTGCATTCTCATAATCTTAAATATTTTGTGGAAACAATGATAATTTATTTGACCCGTAAAACCAGTATCAAAAAATTAGAAAGTTCAAATCAATTAAGCTTTCCAAAGAAAACAAGACAAGAAAAAAAAAAAAAAAACCCGAGTCTTGCCTAAGATGAGATATACATTTATATTACACCCCACACTGTGGATAAAATGAAGCTGAAGCTGTAAAGCTGTTTTTAAGCCAAAATTGTCAAATCGGTCTTAACTATCAAGGATTCACCTCTATTGAGAGTATCAGTGAATGTGGATCCAGATATAATTTTGCATTCATTTATCAAATATTAAAAATACCTCATAGCAGTTCACCTTAGTACTTTCTTATGACTGTGTAGACTTTATTTTCTGTATTCATAATCAAAATGCTCTGGCATTTGAAGCCTTGATCCTGGACAGACTGCACCTCCCAGGGCTAGCCAATCCCTAGAGAGCAAACACTCCTCTCTAAGAGTCTCTTTGATATACAAAGCAACCAGTCCAGAGCCTACACCTGACCATCTCTTTTATCAAACTCTTCACACACCAAGCCAGTATTTCCCCTGCCCTAAACCACCTCAGCACTAAGTGCCAGACAAGTAGGGACTATAGCCCAAAGCCCAGCAAAATTACTCAAACCATCCAATGCTAAGTTTACTCAGTACATCTACCCTGCCTCACCCATTCCTTCCTATGAACCACAATAAAGGCTTTGGGCTGTATTCCTGGCTTCTGTCTCTTGATCAGCATGGTGCTTCCCCATGTGGCCCTATGTCACATGCCTAGCCTCCTGTTTCTAGGAATCTGTGAGTATAAACTTCTTTTCATGACAATTGTTTCCATGTCTGTATGTCTTACCATCCCTGATTTTTTAAAATACTGGCTTTGGGGCACCTGGCTAGCTCAGTTGATAGAGCATATGGCTCTTGATCTTGGGGTTGTGAGTTCGAGCACTACGTTGGGTGTAGAGATTACTTAAAAACAAAATGTTTTTTAAAAAAATCCCAGATTCATTTCTAGAACAGACTGCTAATTGTTACCTCAATGCCTATTTGCATTTCTTTTCCTTCTCTTGAGATCCCCATTTATGAGTCTGAGTGACAGGTTCCTGTGATCTGTTAACCAACTATCCCTCAACAAAGCCAATCACAGATGTACAGACAGATCATCATACATGGCCAATCACTTTTCCTCTGTGGGGAAGGGCAAAGGTTTTCCTCACATACAGATGCACAAACAAGAACCACAAGCTCCAGTGCTGTAACTTTAACCATGGGTCAGAAACAAACACAGACACTAACACATGTGCCTACCATAAACAAAAATCAGAAGTAAACTTGTGTAGTTAAACACTTCTGAGAGTGCAGAACTAGACAGGCAGAAAGTGTGGGCCACTATTTTCTCCCCACCCACTCTGGGGATCTTGCATGGTTCCATCCTGTGGAATTCCTTAAACAAAGAAATGTTGACCTAAGCCTGCAAGCCCAGGTCTCCACTTCACCTTTGGAGACTTTTCTCAGACTTCCCAGCACAACAGTGGTTCCCCAGAGCCTTACCCAGGCTCCCAGCCTTTAAGCTGGAAGATGAACATTTAACTTCCAACTTCGTCTACCTGGACTTCTCTCTGGTCAGCACCTCTGGGACCCAGTCCAGACCTTTCAACTCTCCCCCGAAAGACAGGTCCTAGCGGTTTCCAACAGGCACACAGACATGACTTAGAGAGCCACATTTTCTGCTTCTAACTTTTGAAAGACAAAACACACACACACACACACACACACACACACACACACATCTCATCCACAATGGACAGATAGGTATGACCACCAGATTTTGACTCATAAGAACTCTGAAAATGAGCCAAATTTGCCAGATTTTGGCCAAAATTCACTGGTTGGTTAAAGCAACTCTGAACTCAGAAGGTCAGGGTGGCACAAAGTATCTCAAACTTCTGTTTTCTGTGAGGTTCTTGATCTGGGGGCTGCTCTCTACTCTAGGGAGTCCTTGTGAGGGAGCAGGACCTCGGAAACTATGAAATTATTAAAATGACAATAACAATCATTGTTCTTCAAATGAAGTTATATTCCTCAGCAAATCAGCTGAGCCTTAGTTTGGCCTATTAGGACACATTCTCAGATGATATTAAAACATCACACAAACATCTCTGCCTTATTTCCAAGTTTTGTATCATTTTCCCTGAACAAAGTTTCATCTCTGGAAGTAGAAGCAAAGACCACAAATAAAGGCAAGTTCAAGTGCTAGATTCTCTGATTCCTAAGAAATGAGAAAATATCACCAGATAACTTTCAAACACAGTCAGATGTTAAAAGTGTTCGTAGGCTTTGAATTTAACATTCCACTGCTAAAAACCTATGCTACAGAAGTCTATGGAGGCGTATATGCCCAGAGCTTCATGCCCAAAGATGTTTGTCTTCATGCCCTTTATCACAGAGAAGAACTGGAAACAATCCAAAGGGTTCATTAATGATGTGTAGTAGAAGCTTTTACTCCTTCAACAGTATGGGACTTTATCCTCACTCCACTCCTTACCAATTATGTGTCCTGAACTCCTAGCCTTTTTGTAAAATTAGGACTAACAATGCCCAGGGTTGGATTACCCAATATGCAGATGTGCACAGGTCCTAGTAAAGCGGAAGCACCAAAGAAAATGCTTTTGAAGGAATCTAATGTTTGAGGGAAAGAAAAAAAAAAACACTATAATAGTTAGAATAAAGTATACTTTCTTACGCTTATTTTATGTTTTTTGTTTGTTTGTTTTTGTTTTTGATTTATGAACAACATGGTGCTCCCATGATCTTGTTGGGAAAGAAAAACTTTACCTCTACCCCCTTAAATTTAAAGCTTGGGACCTGTGAGTCAAACTGACAAAAGAGCTTAGCAAGAGAAAAGATGATTTTAATCTCATGTGTATGGGAGTTCACAAAGCCGTGTGATTCAAAGGGGCGATTAGAATTTGGGGATTGCATGCCATCCTAAGAGATGAATCAGGGGAGAAGGAGAAGGGCACAGTATGGAAAAAATAAATGGGCCCTTAAGGGAGTGAATGGGACTCAGGATAGTTTTGCGACAGTGTCTGTTTGGGCATGGTGCTGACTTCTCTGGGAAGATTAGTGGCACCTGGGGAGGGGATTTATGACTATTAAGTTCTTTTGGGAGGCTCTGCTTTTAGGCAGATAAGGGATTTCAGGAACTGAAAATATTTGCATTCCAACTCAAAATAGTTTTTAGACCATAGTCACAGAGACTTAAAAAAGTACCTCTTCAGTCTTCTCCTAACCACGAGTACTCTTTGTCAGTGATTGGTTGTTACACGGATAAGCTACTTGAGAATTTGGGAACGAGGGAAGTAGGATTGCTCCAGAAGGTGAACTGTAAACCCTGTGACTAATGGATCAGAGAGCAGATATGCAAAATTACTGAAAGAGGCTCAGCGGCCCGGCAGGACTTGACTGCAACCGGATTAAATATATTAACATATCTAAAGAGAGTGTGTCATTTAGAAGTAGGGCTGACTTTTCCCCTCTCTTGTAGTTACTCTACTTTCCCCAACTGCTTACCTTTAAAGCAGACCTCCCATAAATGTTTAGGGGTTGGAATTAGGATATATTGACCACCAGATGCCAGACATCGGGCTAAACGTCGTTAGTGTGTTATCATATTTGAGTTTCACAGTAGCCTGAAGCGCAAGTATTATTAACCTATTTAACAAATATTTAGAGAGACAAGAGTGTTGCCCAGGAGATAGCCCAAGCTCTCAGGTGGCAAAGCTAAGACCAAACCTCAGAATCCCAGCTCCTGCCCTTCATGCGGCCACAGTCCAGACTCCCGTCCAGGTATCCCTCCCCCCGGATCTTGAATGGTTGGCCAGAAATCCCCTAACCCAAACTTTTGCTCATTTTGACAGTGGACCAAAGAAATGGAAAATAAGTCCAGCTCTCCTGGTCTCCTATTCGAGTGACCCACAAAAACATAAATCTTGCAGGGTCTTCACCTCCCAAGATGTCTAAAACCTAGGAGGTGTGAAATCCAAGCATCACTGTGAAGGAGAAGCAGACAGTCCCTGTCTGAGCCCTGGTTCTGCAAATGACTACCTGGGTGATATGGGAGAAGTTGCTACGCCTCTTTGGACCTAATTTTCTCGTTTAAAATGAGAGCAGCAGGCCTATATCTTAACACTACCATCCTGGGATTCTGTGGTTCAATAAAAAAGGTAAAAGTCTCCTTAGGGGTAGAGTTTGCAAGCAGAGAGACTGAGTCCTCACTGAAGTGTTTCCAATTCCAGTGATAAAGCTATTTTTAGATTTGATCTGGTTCCCTCATGCATGTTGCATGTTACAGGATGGTTTTCTGGGTCAACCTTTCTCAGATAAACTGTCACCTAATCCATGACCAGAACATTTGTCCCTATAGAGTAACAGCTTTTCCCACACTAGCATTGGCTATTTTGAGATTCCTTTGCCCCACTTATCTGACTGACCTTCAAAGAACTGTGATGTAGGGGCTCCACATGTCTTTGTTTGAAAGGGGTATTGTGGAGGTTCTAGTCTGTTACATGTGGAGTTATGTGCATTCATTCATTCCATAGTTTGTTTTTCTGGAGAGCCCACTTTGTGCCAGGAACTTAGAATGCAATATGAGAATAATAGACAGGATCTCCACCACCAAGAAGCTTACATTGGGGGGAGAAGACATTAATTAAATAATACTACAAATTTTTATTGTGACTATAATGAGAGTGCTACAAAGGAAAAATATAGGATGCCCTGAGAACCTACAATTGGAAGCTCAGAGAAGGTCCTTAGGAGGTGCTATTTGAACTGAGTTCTGAAAGATGAGTATAATTAAATAGGTGCCAATGAAAGGGAAAAACATTCCTGGAAGAGAAAAATTCTAGGCAGAAGTCTGTGAAAAAGGAAGAGTCATGAGACTAAAAGAAAGCCAGTGTAGTTGAGCACAGTGATCAAGGGCACGTCAGGGAGGAAAATCTTTTCCTCAACCCTCTTAGGTTCAGTACTAGCAGGCTGCAAATTAAACTAACAAAAGATAGCTTAACAGGAGAAAAAATTATTCATATATATATGTGGGGGCTTACAAAAGAAGTAGCCCGATAAATGGTTAAAGTCAGAGGTTTATATATCTAATTTAGTAGGGAAAAGAAATGGGGGGAAGGTGTCTATGAAAAGAACAAATAAGCTTCTTTAGATGAGACAAATGGGTTTCTAGAAGAACAAATGGGAGATCAAAAAAGTTTGTGATAATGTTTGTTCATGCAGGTATAAGTGGTCTTGCTGACTTCATCATGGTCATAAAACTCCCCTAGAAAGAGAGTTCATAGTAGGTTAATAACTCTTGGTCTCATATCCAGGAGCAAAATCCACCCTGAAAAGGGAATCTGTGGCATCCTTATCTCCCAGAAATTGCTGCATTTAGTCAGATAAGGGAAACTCTAAGAAGCCTTCTTTCTGCATCTGTTGAATCTCACATGTCTTCAGTTTAAAAGAATCTTCATACCATTTCAGGGGTTCTAAGTGGGTTTCCACAGGTGACTGATGCAAGGTGATGCCGGGGAGGTAGCAGGGCCAAGATGACACACACTATGTTAGGCTATGGACAGTGGAAAGAATTGAAGGGTTTGAAGCAGGAGAACTGCAGGACTGGATATGCATTTGCTGAACTTTGGGTGCATTTGAAAACTCTAAGAGTTGATGGTGAATAGGCAGCAAGCTGGATATACCAGCCTGGAACACAAAAGACGGCTCTAAAAATCTTTGTATGAGTCATCTACATATAGATGGTAATTATAGACCAGTGCATAGCTGAGGTTGCCTAAGGAAAGAATGTATAGGAACATAGTGTTCCTTCCCACCCACCTGTAAATTAAAAAAAAAAAAAAAAAAGGAAGAAAGGAGGGAGAAAGGAAAAAGAAAAAGTTATAGGGAAGGAAAGCTAGTTTGCAGGAAAACAACCCGTTTCTAGGTTTGCTGAAAGGACCTCTAGGAAATTGTAACTATGTTATTTCTATGACTTCATTGCAACTCTGACCTTGGAAGTGTCCCTTCATCTAGCTAATGGGGTTTACTTTACTTCTGCTACTTAAAGAGACTGATAAAACTTGGGGCGCCTGGGTAGCTCAGTCAGTTAAGTCAGTTAAGACTTCAGCTCAGGTCATGATCTCGCTGTCCATGGGTTCAAGCCCCGCATCGGGCTCTGTGCTGACAGCTCAGAGCCTGGGGCCTGCTTCAGATTCTGTGTCTCCCTCTCTCTCTGCCCCTCTACCGCTAATACTCTGTCTCTCTCTCTCTCAAAAATAAATAAAACATTTTAAAAAATATTTAAAAAAGAGACAGACTGATAAAACTCAAATAATATGAAAATTCTTAGAATATATAAAGTATTATATTATTATTGTTACTATTATTACTAATGTTATTATATCATTGTTGGCTAAGAAGGGAAGGAAAGTGAAACAAAGAAAAAGAACATTTGTAAGTTTACTAATTTACCACACACTGTGTCAGCCAATTTGCATTGTTAATCCTCACTAAAGCAAGACAGAGGCTGGAGTCCCACTTTACAGATGAGAAGCTGAACTAAGGCTCAACAAGGTAAAGAGATTGCCTCTACAGTTTCATCGCCAGGACATAAAGAACTACAATTCACACTCACACCTGAACACCATGGCTCATTCTTTTCCTTTTAAAAGTTCTTTGTCTCCAGCTGTGCAACCCCACACCCCACCACCGCCACCCATCCCCCACCACACACACACACAGATTTTTCAGCTCAAACTGTGCAGTATAATCAAAGGGAATAGAATGTCATAGGGTCATAAAGGTTGGTCTGGGTCACTCCTTAGGCTGGTAAAGCTCTTGTTCTGACACTGGGGAAATGAAGAAAGTCAGCCTTCGTCCCTATTGTCCTGCTATCGGACTTGCAGTTTGGCAAACAGTGTTACATTTATTTTCTCATGTTACTTATTTACTCATGTGTGTCCTCACCGACTTTTTATACGAAGAATTAGTAGCTGTTTATCTAATCTAAAGAGCTGGGGGGAGGGAGGCATCTGGATGGCTCAGTTGGTTGAATGTCTGACTCTTGATTCCCACCCAGGTCACGATCTCACGGTTCATGGGTTCGAGCCCTACACTGGGCTCTGCGCAGGCAGTGCGAAGCCTGCTTGGGATCCTCTCTCTCTCTCCCTCTCTCTGCCCCTCCCCTGCTCCTACTTTCTGTCTCTAAATAAATGTCAAAAAAATATATTTAAAAAATAATAAAATAATAAAAATAATAAAGAGCTGAAAATTTGTAAAATTATCATCGTTGGGCTATGCAGGTCAAATCCTACTACATCAGATGTATTCCCAAACCTCAGCCAACCAGTTTTCTACCTTTCTTCCATTTTTCTCATAGTACAGAAACAAGTACTATAAGAATAAGTACTGTTCTCTGTAGAACAGCAGGGAAAAACTGCTGGGACAGTGCAGGTGTGTTGTTATTCAGCACTCTGTAGTGAGAACCTTAAACACTACGGAGGACACGTATATGTATCTACACACATTAAACCCCGGTTCCTACTCTCAAGGAGCTTACACTCCACCTGTCATCTAACGGCCATCCTCCTGGGCACCGTGAGATAGCTGTTCTTGCTTCCGAGAAAGGTCAGAGAGGTCACTGTGACTCGGGAGGTTGAAGACACATTCACAGCAGGAGAGCCGCTTGAGTTTTGAAGAAAAGACAGGGTCCAGAGAGTGCACAGGGGGGCATTCCAGGCAGAGGGAACCACAAGAAGAAAGGCACAGAGGTCAGAACTGAGAAAGGCAGGTTTAGGCATAGAGACAGGACCTGCCTAAGAGAAGCAGGAGTGCAGGTGGGAAGTGACGGTTGGATATGTGGGTGAGGGGCATAGAATGGAGGGCATCAATTGCTGAGTCAGCTCAACTCAGGGTTCCTCTACCTCAGCACTATTGCTAATATTGACATATTAGACCAGATTGTTCTTTCTGTGTGGGGGGTAGAGGTGGGAGGATGGGACCCTCCTGTGGTTAGGGATGATTAACAGCATCCCTGGGTTCTACCCACTAGATGCCAGTAGTACCCTCACTGCCTATTGTCCCTTCCACTCATCTGTGACACACACAAAAATGTCTTCAGACGTTGCCAAATGCCCCCTGGGGGTCAAAATTGCTCACTGGGCTGAGAACTACTGAGTTAAGGCATTGTAATAGTATATGTGATCCATGTGTGATTTATCTCGGGTCGACAGGTCTGTTGTGAACTGGTTTCATTCTTCCACGCACCATCAGGGCTCCTGTGCTCATGGCGCTGTGACAGCGACCTACGGCCCAGAGAGAATCCATCTTCCTGGTGGATTCAGTTGTGGGTGGTGTCCTTCTTCACCAGCCCCTACTTGCCTAGAGAATGACACTAGGGGAGAAAGAACAGGTACAATGCAGCAAGCCAAGAATTAACAAGAGCCTGCCATCCGAGTGGAGATGAAACACTTTAAGATATTAAATAAAAATACATGGAGAGTTCTGAAGCAGTTTATTATTAACATCAAACCCATGAGGATGGCTACTATTGACAAAACAGAAAACAAGTGTTGACGAGGATGTGGAGAAATTGGAACCCTTGTGCACTGCTGCTGAGAATGTAAAATGTACAGCTGCTGTGAAAAAGAGTATGGTGTTTCCTCCAAAAATTAAAACTAGAACTACCCTATGATCTAGAAATTCCACTGCTGGGTATGTACCCAAAAAATTGAAAGCAGGGTCTCAAAGCGGTACTTGTATACCCATGTTCAAAGCAGCATTATTCACAGTAACTAAAATGTGGAAGCAACCAGGTGTCCATCAACCAATGAATGGAAAAGCAAATTATAGTGTATACATACAATGGAACATTATTCAGTTTTAAAAAGGAAATTCTGCAGTATGCCACAACATGGATGACCCTTGAGGAAGGTATGGTAAGTGAAACAAGCCCGTCACAAAAAGACAAATACTGTGTGATTTCACTTACATGAGGTACTTAGAGTCATCAAAATCATAGAGATGGAAGATAGAATAGATTTAATACCACTGAACTGTATACTTAAAAATGGTGAAAATGGTAAATTTTGTGTTATGTGTATTTTACCACCATAAAGAAAGTGGAAAAAAAAAAAAACAGGAATGGTGGGGAAATGCCCTATTTCCTTCTGAACATTGAACCCATTCACAATAAAATGACAACTGTGATTGTCCCAAAGTTGGACAGTGAAATGCTGTCCAATTATTAGAGCTAGCATCAAGCCAACTAGAGCCCCCGATTAACACCAGCTGGGATGTTTAGAGGCTGATGTATTGTTTTCTTGGCCTCCGTGACTGGCAGGTTGTTGATATCAGAACCCTGTAAAAATGTTTACCATTATTCTGGCTTTTCCTAATTAGAGATTCTAGAATCACAAGCTTTCCTCAGGGCCTCTGACATGGGGAATGGAATGTCAGGCATTGGAACAGAGCATGTGTGCAGCTGGGTGACCCACGTAGCTGAGCTTCCTATCTCTGTACAGGCCTTTCTGCAACCTGTCCCCTTCCAGTTTTATCTGGAAAGAAAGACTTGTGAAATACCCCTCTTGGAGCCTAGAAAACTTTTTAAAAAGGTCATTCCATTACTGTTAGAATGAGTATTTGAAAGGCTAAATTCCATTGTAGTGATAGCTAGCATTTATCTAGTATTTAGTATCCTTAAAGGTCTTACCAACACAGCATGAGGAATCTGAGGCCTGGAAATGGTGGATGTCCTGCCAAGTACACACAGATGGTCACTTGTACACTGAGAGTTTGAGTGCAGTTCTGCATGTCTCCTGAACACCCTTAACTTTAACACACGTCAGCAGTCAGACCTGCCTACATGGGCTGCTGATGGATCCCCTCAAACCCTCACAAAAAGAAACTCTCTCCATCCAGACTTGCTTTACATCGAGCCTGGGGGACATAGCTGTCTTGTCTGTATCCCCTTCTTGACCAGAAGGGTCAAGAGTAGCTGTGGAGAACCTACGACAGTTCCCTTCTTGCTCTTAAAAAAAAAAAAAAAAAAAAAAAAAAAAAAAAAAAAAAAAAGTTTCTTTCACTTATTTATTCACTGTAGAAAGTTAGAAAACTCCTGAAAAGCACTGGAGGAAAAAAAATTTATCCGTGATTAGAAAACCTTGAGATAAGCTTTTAAAACAGCTCCATGTATTTCCTTTACATACAACATGTTTTCAGAGGCCTGTTGACCCCAGACTCTCTAGTAGCTCCTAACCCTTGAGCATTGGTAGTGTTCACAGGCAGGCCCACCCTACATGCTACCCACAGAAGGTCCAGGAAACTATGACCTAGCACCCCTTGTGTCCTAGAAGCTTCTCCCTTTACTCTCATGGGTGAAGACTTTCTCCTCAACGTAGCCTCCACAATACTGTGTCCTACAATCTTCCTGCCGCAGCTCAAAGTCAGAGTTTTGAAGCCAACTTTTAGAGAAGTCTGGAGAAATGACCGCAAGCAATGATACACTGTTTCCTCCCTGAACTTCTTATCCTGAGCATAATGCTGATTTGGTTCAAATCTGACACTGGCTTTTTTAGAAGTCAGGCACCCTACTCAGGCTAATACAGAGTATATAGTTACAGCTCTAATAAGTAACCATGTCATAAATCAACCAGTCCCTATCCCTCTAGACTAACAGAAATATAATGTGACCTGCATGTGTGTTGTAAATTTTCTAGTGGCCACATAAAAAAGTAAAAAGTAACAAGTGAAATTAATTTTTTAAATATTTTTAACCCGGTATGCCTGGGTGGCTCAGTCGGTTGAGTGTCCGACTTCGGCTCAGGTCATGATCTCACGGTCCATGAGTTCAAGCCCCGTGTCGGGCTCTGTGCTGACAGCTCAGAGCCTGGAGCCTGCTTCGGATTCTGTGTCTCCCTCTCTCTGACCCTCCCCCGTTCGTGCTCTGTCTCTCTCTCTCTCTCAAAAATAAATAAACATTAAAAAAAATTAGAATTAATAAATAATAAAATATTTTTAACCCAAGATATTAAAAATATTATTGAGATAGTCTACAATCTTTTTGTGCTAAGCTTTTGATATCCAGTATATACTTTATCCTTATGGCCCATCTTAATTTGGAGCAGCCACGTTTCAAGTGCTGTATAGCCACACGTGACCAGTGACTGCCATATTGGACAGCACAGCCACACCGATTTTAGCTCCATTTGGTGACGGGCAGCAGCCCCCCCTACCATATCCCCACTCTCAGGTCACTTCCCAGCTAGTCTTGAATGCTCCAGGAACGGGAGAAATGGAGAAAGGGTCTTTTTACACACTGAACAGCCGTGCCCTCTGGCATACTAGATAGCAGGAAGCTGAAGCTGATGAGAGTCTCTGCAGATCTGGTGATCCTAGGCTCAACATCCTTCAGTGCGTGAGCCCAGATCACCTTCCTGGAAGGCGGAGGAGCACATCCCACTCCCTTCTCAAAGCCCTCCCGCTGGCTTCCTATTGCATACACAGTAAAGTTCAAACTCCATATGCTGCTGCCTAGCTCTGATTTACCTCATCTTCAGCTTCTTTTCTCATGACTCCCCAGTGGAACCTTAGCTAAAGCCAAGCCAGAGCAACCTGGCACCGTACAAGCAGGCCTGGCATCTTCCTGCCTCCAATTCCTTGTGTATGCCACTTCTTCCCAACTAGAATGCCCTCACCTGCTTATTCCAGCCACATTCCGAAGACCTGGCTCTTCCTCTCTTCCCTGAGGCCTTAAGGACTTCTGCTTCAAGGGTCTTTGCCCTCCTCTGACATCTGTAACACATTCATCGGCAATAACCAGGTCCTGAGATGTCATATTTTAGGACATGTCTTACTTACTTTCGCTTTAGGTTGTAAACACCTGCAGGGCAAGGCTCAGAGTCTTAAGTAATAATACATGATGGTCAATGTCTATTGAGCACTTACTATGTTCCAGGCACTGTGCTAAGCACTTTACATTTAATTCTCACAACAACCCTGGTGAATTATTCCTATTTTATAGGTGACAAAACAGAGGCAAAGAAAGGTAACATACCCAGTCCCACAGCCAAGTGTGGCTCCAAACCCAGACAGTTTGGATACCAGTGCCTGACTACCACTTCCCACCTGACGCACACTCCAGGGCCTCTCTGCTACATTTGTTCCTTCTCTAGCACAGTACTGTGAACTTAGTATACAGTAAAGACACATTTAATTATACGTCAGGGCACCTGGGTCGGTGAGGCATCTGACTCTTGATTTTGGCTCAGGTCATGATCTCACGGTTCGTGAGTTCAAGCCCCACGTTGGGCTCCACACTACTGGTGTGGAGCCTGCTTTGGATTCTCTCTTTCCCTCTCTCTCTGCCCCTCCCCTACTCCCTCTCTCAAAATAAAGAAACTTTAAATAAATAAATAAAATGTTAATTATATGTCAGCCACTTGGGGTTTTTCCCAGAGCGTCTGACGGTGCGTTAGGCACATAATAGCGATGCCATAGAGATTTAAAAACTAACGCCCTGCACCCGCATGGCCACCACAGGACTGGGCACTTCTTGCACAGCCGTAGTACGGCTCCCTGCTCCGTACAACCAGCACCCCCAGCACCTACAGCACAGCTGTACCATCAGATGTTGCTCTATAACTAGATGTTGGCTTTGTTCTCAGTCTTGGTGCATGCCATGTGCAGCAAACAACACAGATCCCAAAAGTGGGGAGCAAAGAACATCCCCACGGGACACGAATGAATTCCTCCCCCATTTCTATCAACCTTATCTGCTTGTTGTGGCTCTTATTGCTAAGAGGAAATTTAATCCCCCTCTTGGAACCCAAAAGTCACATACCCATTCCCCAAGGAGCTGAGATCATAAGAAAGACCAAAGTTTAGGATTACTCCTTGATAAGAGTCTTGTTTAAACAAGATCACATATAAAAGCCAGTCTGATCTCCACACCCTTCTTCCCTCTGTTCTCCTCTCTGCTTTTTCCTCCCTGCTTGGAAGATTATGAAATTGTGTAGTCCACCCCAGGGACTCAGGCTCTGACAGACCTAACGCCCATTGCTTTCAAACACACAAATCTGTTTCCCAGCCCTCTCTGGAAGCCAATGTTTGGGACTCCCCCAGGGCTGTTTGCTCAGACCAGTTCCTGGGCACTTCCCATTGGCACTTGTTCGTTTACATTTTGAAACTAGAACAAAGTTCAACACACGTTGGCTTCAGCACCCTATGAATTGCCCAACCCTGGTTAGAAAAATGCAGATAATAGCAACCTGGGAAAACTGCCCTCCTGAAATAGCACAGCCCCACAGCATTTTGGCAACAGGTTTCCCCGTGGTGAGTCTTCTGGCTCTGCAACCGTGGAGACACCCAGGGATGTAAACAGCAACGAGAAAAGGCCACTTGTGCCACTATTAGGTTTTGCGGTGGTGAGCGCATTTTTCCCCCCACACAGCGTCAGTTGTAATTTTTTGTTGTTCCATTTAAACTTTGAATGAAAGTGTAAACACCGAGAGTTGAGGCCTTGTTGTCCTGCTTTTATGCTATGAGAGTTTCTCCCCCTCCTTTTAGTGACCTTGCTTCTCTGTTTCAGCTCCTGTCTGTCCTGTCTGAAGACAAGTTCCTTCAGGCTGCAGACCACTGCAGCCTCAAGAGCTGGGACGGTTAGAAGGAGGTAGCAAAGCCCCGTGCCTGGTGCCACTCCTGCCTGCGACAGCCCCTCAGTAAGTCAGGGTCACAGTTAGATTGGGCTGTTGCAGGCCACTGTGGGGGCATGCACTGGGGGGCCCCCTTGGCACTTGCCCGTCACACCGATACCTGGCAGGCTGGCCTGCTGGGCAGAGCGCAGGAGCTTGGGGTGGAAGCAGCCAGCTCCCCACACTGATCCCCTTTTACAGGATTCCAGGCCAGGGCCAGCAGCCCTTCGGCACAGAACTTTCTGTACATTCCACAGCAACTGAAAGGGCTTTTGTCCGCAACAGGAAGAACGAACGACAAAGGCAATTGTGTGTCTCCTTGCAGACCTGCACAGCAGGCTTGGAAAGAGAAACTTCTTTCCCCAAGAGACCAGTTTGCCTGAGCGACTGCAATCACAGATGTGGTCACACAGTCACACAACACGGGAGCAGTGTGGTGTTCGAGTTCCCACGTGTGTGGCAGGGTGCTTATAGCACGTACAGTACACACCCTCACACATGCACACAAACCCCAACACACTGCTCCCATGCCAGCCGAGAAGGGCTGTGAGTTACACGCCACAACTGCAAGGGGCCTCAGGAAGGCGTCCCGCTGACCCCTTCAGGAGCCATCGCTTGATTATTCCTCTCTTCTGGTGGAGCCACAAAGGTCTAGAGGGTCCTATGACTCGTCACAGGTCACGTTGTTCTTTTCGAGACCCACACCCCATTCCTGTGAAGAACACTGGGCAGCATCAGAGAAAGACCTGTCTACAAGAAGCCTATCCTGGGGTCCCTTCAAACGCATAGTTATTCCTGGCCCATTGAGTTCTGGGTATAACTCCAGACCGCCCACATAAGATCCATTACATGGAAGAAATATTTCTCACCGGAGGAGAGTAGATCTCTCCTTTTGCCATTTTCTCCCTCCTCTTTTTCCCTTTTTCCCTGTAATTGCCATAATAGGAGGCCAAAGGTTTGAAGGGTTTTAAATTTTGTTTGTTAAAGGAAAAAGCTTTCCTTATCAAATGAAATTATTACGTATCAGTTTATTGCACCCTATGAATGGAATAACACAGCCCATTTCCCCTGCAGATCTGACTGCCAGAATTCTCAGTGCTGAGTTTGGTGGATGGGTTAAAGCCACTTACTCAACCCAGGCGCATCTGCTTCTCCCAACAGGTGTCTGCCCTGGTGTTTGTTTTTGATTCGTATCTTGTCGCATCCCAAGTTTTAACATCATAAGCAATCTTTGTGCTATGCAAAAAACTTTTATTGACCTGGGAGAGTTGGGAAATCTGAGTATTATTTCTGGCTCTGCCTGAATGATCAGTTCTACCTTGAGCAAGACATCCCCTCTCTCTGGGTCTTGATTTCCTCATTTGTGAAACACGAAGACTGAGCTGTCTGTGTCTCCCAAGCTTGCCTGTCACAGCATCACCAGGGGCTCTGGTTAATTGTACAGATCCCCAGGACCCTTGCCTGGATGGCAGGGGAGGCTGGAATCTGTATCTTTAAATCAAGCAGCCCAGTGGATTCTTATCTTCCAGCAAGTTTGGAAGACGCTAACACCAGATAGTTGCTATGGTCTCGTTCTGCACTATGATCTATAATTTATATAAATAATTTCTTAGAAAGAAGATGCAAAAGGATGAGGATTTTGAAACTATATGTTTTCTATTTGCTGGATATAGTTTATTATGATCTTCAGTTTTCATTTATAAACACATGAGGGGCACGCTTCATATTTCCCCACCCAAGTGCTGGGTCTCCTGCCCACGCAGGCTGCGCTTCTTCAGGAGCTCAGCAAACATTTCCCCAGACACTTGCATGACTCCCCTCCCTCCACACCTTCCCCTGAGCGCTTGCTCAAACGTTACTTTGAGCAAATGTGAGGCCTTCCGTGGGGCCAGTATCACAGCTTCACAGCTCCCTCCTCGTTTCCAATCCTCCTTAGCATGCATAACTGTGTAACCTCCTTAGCATGCACAACTTTTTCTCCTTAGCATACATAACTGTGTAACCTCCTGAATTTTCACTTATCTATCTTGTTTGTCATCTGTCTTCCCCACTAGAACACAAGCTCCTTAAGGGGAGGGATTTTTTGTCTGTTTTATTCTCTGGTATAGCTTCAGTGCCTGGGCTGGGACATGGTAGTTGCTCAATCAATATTTTTGTAATTGGTAAATGAAATCCCTACTGGACGAATGAATGAATGAATGAATGAACGAACGAAATTCCAGAAAGGGTCCAGACGTTTAATCCCAGGGAACAGCTTCTCCATACCCATGCCGGCTCCAGGCTTCCAGCAACTGTGTTCTAGTTCGTTGCTCATTACACACAGATAACATTGGAATCCCATGATTGAGGCTCTTCTTGGGAGGATATTACTCAATCCTGCCTTGCTCCTGTGGGATTGGCCTCAGGGCACACAAAGTTCCCCAGGCCCCCCACTCACAGCTTACTTCTTTAAATATTTTTTTTTTCAACGTTTATTTATTTTTGGGACAGAGAGAGACAGAGCATGAACGGGGGAGGAGCAGAGAGAGAGGGAGACACAGAATCGGAAACAGCCTCCAGGCTCTGAGCCATCAGCCCAGAGCCCGACGCGGGGCTCGAAATCCCGGACCACGAGATCGTGACCTGGCTGAAGTCGGACGCTTAACCGACTGCGCCACCCAGGCGCCCCTCACAGCTTACTTCTTGATGCATGACCCTGACTGTGTCCTTTGACACAATCCCCTTTTTTCTTTCCTTTTCCACGAGGATCCACTGAGACCTCGGTCACCTTTGCTCCAGGCTGGGGTTGTCCACCTCCCAGCCACACTCCTGAACCTTTCTCTAAAAAGAAAATGTTCTCGGGGCTCCTGGGTGGCTTAGTCGGTTAAGCATCCGACTTTGGCTCGGGTCATGATCTCACAGTTTGTGAGTTCAAGCCCCGCATCGGGCTCTGTGCTGACAGCTCAGAGCCTGGAGCCTGCTTTGTGGATTCTGTCTCCTGCTCTCTCTGCCTCTCCCCAGCTCGTACTCTGTCTCTCTCTCAAAAATAAATAAAACATTAAAAAAAATTTTTTTTAATTAAAATAAAAAAATAAAAAGAAAATGTTCTCATTTAACAGAGGGGAAATGGCAGATGCTGGGATCCATCTCCCAGCGGGAGGGAGGCCAGGCACCCCTTTAATTTTAGTTTTTGAAGTAAACTCTATATCTAGAGTGGGGCTTGAACTCATGACCCTGAGATCAAGAGTTTCATGCTCTACCAACTAAGCCAGCCAGGCGCCCCATTAGAAGCTTTTAAAATTTAGCCAGCTACCACAGCTCAGATGAACTACTTCCAATTCCCTGGAACAGGGGTCTGGGCATTATCATTTTTAAAGCTCCCAGGTGATTTCAGTGTCCAGTCAGTGTTGAGACCTCAGGGCAGGGGATGCAAGCCCCCACCACATATGCTAACACCTGCTCTCTCTGAAGCCCCTTTCCTGCCTCCTGGGCCAAGGGTTGCCCAGACCACAGAACTCTCTAGAAGCTGGATTAACCCTTTGGGCTCTGCACTTCTGCCCTGATGACTTCAGCAGCAACAGCCTCAAGGCCCCACATGGGTGGTTCTGTTCTCCCAACTCTTCTCTCTCCCAGCTCTTCTCTCTTTTGGTGGAGGAAGGGGCAGGATATTAGTAAGTGGTTGAGGAGCAATGCCACAGGTCTGGGAATCAAGAGGCTTGGACTTTAGTCCTCTCTGGGAGCCCATGTGACCCTGGCCCAGTCACTTGTTCCATTCAATACCTGTAATCAGATAGGTCAGTTCTGAGTTTCAGGGAAATTCATGTATTTGTGAAGCGACCGCATATGCCACTGGTCCATACAGTGACTTTGTGCAAATCCAAGTGAATTCTGGATTTTGATAGTCCCTCAGCTGCCTGCTCGTATATAATGAACAAGTATACCTGGCCTGAATGAAACACACCTTAAAGGAAATTTAATTGGCGAAAAAAATACTGGACCTGTACCTCCACCTGAGATGAAATGATGGGTCTGCAAATGGGAAAGGGTGGAGGAGAGAGGAGGCTCTGGGATCTGCTGTGGAATCTCTTGCAGCCTCAAATGGCCCCTGTGCGGGGCTGGGACAGACCAGCAGCAGACAGCTCAGCATGCATGCTCTCAGCCATGCAGGGGAGCTGAGACCTGGTTTGCAAACCTAGCAATACATGCTTATGTGCCTGTGTTCACAAAGAGAAGCTGGAAAATAAAACAGATTTTTTAAATGAAGATTAAATAGAGTCACTGAAGCTACAGATGTTCACCTTCCATCTGGACATTTTGAAATTGGTCAAATTTGCTCTGAAATACTTCCATCCCCACTCTGCCTTCTCCCCTTCTCTGTGCCCTCTTGGCTTTTTTAAATGTCCAGTGTCCCCAGTGCTCTGCTTACCATTCTCCCTTTCTCAACCACCTCACCCCCATCCCATTCCCATTCTACCCTTCTAGTTAACTTGAAAAGTTGTTGGAAAGACTACAGATTAGACAGATCTGGATTCAATTCCCAACTAACTGGGTGCACTTGAGGCAGTTAACAAAACCCATTTGAGCCTCAGGTTCTTCATCTGTAGAATGGGGATAATGATGCTTAGCTGATATAATGGCACTTAGTTGATAGCGTTGCTGTGATAATTAAACAAAAATATACACAGAGTATCAGGCATATAATAGGTGTTTGATAAATGCAGACAGATTCTACCATTTTTCTCTCTGGAAAGGTGCTGCCCTTATTTACTTAAGCCCTAGTACAAATTTCGATCATATCTTCCTTTTCCTATACGTGTGGGTATTAATGCTTTTGTGGTTGTTGGGAAGCATTGCTATATCTTGAGCAGCCCCAGGCAGCTCATTTCCTGAAATGCACTACTCTTTGCAAACACTCAGTCTTGGAGGGGCAGCGGCAGGGAGGCCAAGCTGTGTGGAAGAGGGCAGGGTGCCCTGGCTTTATGCATGCTTGACAGGTAGCCCACCGAGACAAATGGTGTTGGGTTCTGGGGACACATGTGTGGACACCCCCTTGGCCTCAAAGGCACAACAGGATGCAGCCGCCTGCTCTTGAGCCTCATAAGCCCTGACGATGCTGAGGGCATGCCCTCTGAAAAGCCAGGGTCTCCACGCCTCTCTGAGGAGCCCTGCCCACTATTGAAGCTGCTCGTCATTCTTCCACACCCCTGTCCTTTCCTAAAAGGCTCGGGCCATAGGTTTCCCACTGACTGTCTAAAGTGAGCTGCTGACCTAGACCTCAATACAGAGGGAGCACCGCGGCCTCCTTCAGCCTGGCATCCTAGGCCTTGCCAAGGGAACAGCGGCTTCTTGGACGCCAAGATGGAGAGGAAACACCACTCAGGTGACATCGGCTCTCCTCTTGGGCACCTGTGGCTCCCATGTCCGTGTGAGCACCTGCCCCCTTCCGAGGGCAGCCTCTTCTGTTGTCTCCATTGTCCACTGTTCTCATAGCCCCACACTCTGAGGCAGGACCTCCTAACATTTTAGCCTTTGTTTGGAAAGAGTGTAAAATCTCTGTGCATTTTGAAGCAACAGAGCTGAGTCACAACCAGCAGAGAGCTCACTTCTTTCTGTCACAACGGACCATGACTGTGAAGCCTCGTCCCCAAGGCACCTCCCCCTCAGCTTTCACAACCTTTCACAACCAACCAGTCCAAGCTTCTGAAGCTCAGGGTGTGTGGGTCAGAGCCTACTCGATGCTATGGTGGGGGTGGGCATCTAGCCTTGTGCAGGAGACAGTAGTTAAAATCTATGAAAAGCTAGCTCTCCCCAGGAGGGAAGAACACTTCCTAAAAGAAGAATCTAGATGTCTTTCTCTGTTCTGTCAGTAAGTCATTTCTGTTGTAGATCGAAAGCAAATATAGGTATTATTATCAAAAATAATCCCTTTGGGGTGCCTAGGTGGCTCAGTCGGCATCTGACTCTTGATTTTGACTCAAGTCATGATCCCAGTGTCGTGGGATTGAGCCCCCACATCAGATGCCACGCTGAGCATAGAGCCTGCTTGGGACTTTCATTCTCTCTCTCTCTCTCTCTCTCTCTCCCTCTGCCCCTCTCCCCTGCTTGCACTCTCTCTCTGTCTTAAAAAAAATCATTTTTTATTATAAAATCAGTATGTGTTAATTTGCTGAGAACCCAGAGAAGCAAAACAGAAACATAAAAAGCAGCACAGCCCTCCCCCCCATCTGCATGTTTACAGTAACAACTACTTATTGAATGGTATAAGCTAGGCGGAGTGCTAAGCCCATCCTGTGCATTTTTAAATTGAATCCACACAACCCTATACAATAGATATTATTTAAACCTCCAGCAGATAATTAAACAGTCTCACAGAGGGTAAGTGTACAGTCAATAGGGAACAGAGCTGGGATGTGCACACACACCTCTCACCATGGACTAGAAGACTTTATTCTCTGTTAAGGGGCTTTCAGGCAGCAGAGGGAGCTGAGGAGCTCTTTCCAGCCCCTACATCTCAATCCTACAGCAGCCCCCCACTCTGGCATTCCTGCCTGGTTGGCCAACTCTGCCCATACCCACCTGCCCACCTGCACCAGCTTCTGCAGTCGCTTCGTCTTTGCAGCCACAGCAACACATTTGCATGTAGCCCCTGGGGTGGCCACACACCATGGACAGAACTCTTCCTATTAGGGCTGCTGATACAGGAGTCAGAGGCCCTGCCCATCAGTACCTTACAGGGTGACCTTGGACAAGATCCTTGAGAGTTATTATTATTATATAACTCTCATGGGAATAATAGCAATCAGTTTTTCCTGTGGTTCTAAAGGAGGTAAGGTAGGGGTGCCCGGGTGCCTCAGTTGGTTAAGTGTCCAGCTTTGGCTCAGGTCATGATCTCACGGTTCATGGGCTCGAGCCCCACGTCAGGCTCTGTGCTGACAGCTCAGAGCCTGGAGCCTACTTCAGATTCTGTGTCTTGCTCTCTCTCTGATCTCCCTTGCTCGTGCTCTGTCTCTCTTTCTCTCTCAAAAATAAATATTAAACATTTTTTTTAATTTTTTTTTTCAACGTTTATTTATTTTTGAGACAGAGAGAGACAGAGCATGAACGGGGGAGGGGCAGAGAGAGAGGGAGACACAGAATCGGAAACAGGCTCCAGGCTCTGAGCCATCAGCCCAGAGCCCGACGCGGGGCTCGAACTCACGGACCGCGAGATCGTGACCTGGCTGAAGTCGGACGCTTAACCGACTGCGCCACCCAGGCGCCCCTAAACATTTTTTTAATAAAAAATAAAAACCTACAGGAGGTAAAGTACACAAGACCATCATTACCGGTGGTTTAAATGACATAGAACAGTTACCGAGAAGGCAAGAATAAGCTGTATAAAACATGTTCACAATGTGTAAAGAGCATTTGATGACATGAGACAATAAGAACAGATACAGGCAGACCACCATGACACCGAAGGTGCCTTAGTTGTGGAACAGGGATAGGCAAATGCATATTGATCAGAAAATTTACCTGACATGCCAACCCAGAGTAGGCAGGTTCCATGTGACATTGGATGAACTGGGGGGCTGGAACCACCCCCCATTCAATGTGTGAGGGTGCGACTGAGATTGGGCTGGAGTCAGGAGAGCCTGGGCCAAGAACACAGGCCTGGTTTTTCATCTGGTGTGGCCCTTCCTGGAAGAGGCTGAGTCCCATGATCCCGGCCTGTTTTGGACTTTCTGGAACCTGGAAAAACATCCCATAGGCTTTGTCTCTTTGAACCTCAGAATAAGAAGACTAAACAGCAACAAGAGAAGAGAGTGGGCCAAGGCTTGCAATCTCCACATCTAAGCACGTCAGCCCCACCAGCCCGAAGTGGTCAAATCAAGCTGCTGACTTGTCATCTCATGGCCCTTCTGGGTCTCACATCCTGCGGGCTTTTTTTTTTTTTTTTTAATGTTTATTTAAAGAGAGAAAGCATGTAAGCAAGGGAGGGGCAGAGAGAGGGGGACAGAGGATCTAAAGCAGCCTCTGTGCTAAGAACACAGAGCCCCATGAGGGGCTTGAACTCACGAACCATGAGATCATGACCTGAGTTGAAGTCAGATGCCTAACTGACTGAGCCACCCAGGCGCCCCTGCCCTGTGGTTTTAATAGCCATCTCCTGCAACAGGAAGAAGAAAGTACCATATTTCTCCTGGGCTTTGACAGGCTCTTAAAACAATGCTGTTTCTGTTTCAGATGATGATACCCTGAAATGATCTGCCCATCCCTACAGCTTCTCATGCACCCAGTCAATAATTAATTGACCAACTCACATTCCTAGAAAGGACACTGTTGAAGACCCAGTGCTGTGTTGGGCCTATGAGGTTGCTCAGAGGTTCACAACCCTGTCCCTGTCCTCAAGGAGGTTAGCCTCCAGATGGTGTTTCAGTCACCTTGGAGCTCACCATGGGCACAGGAAGAAAGAAAAAAAAAAAACAGTACAGGAAATGCCTTCCTTGGTGTCAGCCTGAGGACATTTGCCTATGTCTGGAAATGTTTACATGGGGATTGCACCGTATGGAGCATTACACCACATACATCTGCCTTTGCAGTTGTATTGTCCTTGCATATTTCCACGGGCTGAGAAAGGGAAGACAAGGAACGTTCCTGGGCTCCTCCTGTGGGTCAGCACTGTACCAACAGCTGACTGGGATTATTCATCCTCACACTGCCTCGTGGGAAGCTTCAGGAATCTGCTGTGCAGGGGGCAGATCTCAGCTCTGAGAGGCAGGAGTGCTGAGCTCAGGGGGCTGAAGCTGAGAGTGCGGGTCTGTTAGCTATTGGTTGTGGGGGTTAGCCATAAGGTGACGAGGCATGTTTCCAGCTCATTAAGGGCCTTGGGTGCTGGCTAAGGAAGTTTCTCCTGGCTGCTGAGCTGATCAAGTCTGTGGGGAAGCTCTGTGGCAGCTGTGTGAGGGCTGGCAGGAAGAGGGGGAGGGACTGCAGAACAAGACTAGAGGAGAGGGCTCCAGAAGGGCAAATCTGATGTCCTTCTCCTCCTCCTCCCCACACACAGAAGAATGGTCTTTGGACTCAAGTAAGTCATTTTAGTAACCCAGCTTTAGATTTTAGACCCAAGCAGTGGCCCCTATATTAATTTGGATAGTCAAAATTGGCCACATTGAGACAGCTGAGTGAGGGGAGCTTGTGCTGTGAACAGCAGCCTGGCTAGGTGACTGCTACGAGGACAAACGGAGGAGATTTGGCACCATGACTGAGGGAGCACCCGGGGAGAAGTGGGGGGAAGGCACTAATTGAAGATTTAGGCAGGCCTGGTTCTGAAATCTGCCCCTGCCATTTATGAGCCATAAGACCTGGAAAACATCATTTAAGCTCGTTGGTCCTCTTTCCCTCACCTATAAATAGATTTCATCATCCCCCTCTTGCATGATTATGGTATTAGAGTATTCAAAGTGCCTAGCACACGGTTGGCGCTCAGTGAATGCAGCTAGTGTGACTTCTCCTAGTGGCTCCCCAGTGCTAGCCCCATCAGCCTGGTCTGCCCTGTGGAGTAACAGTGCCTTTTAGTGGCTGAACAGGGAATGACAGGTCTTCTAGGTGCCCGGGCCCTGCTTCTGCCCCACCCCACATCCCACAGGCTATAAGTCTCCATTGTCCTACACAATCAGAGCTGACAACTCAGACCCAGCCAGCATGCACCTCTCAAAAGAGCCCAAACCCCACTCTGGTCAGCAAGGGACAGGCTTCGTTGTTCTAGTACTGGAGGACTTCAAACCCGGTGGGTTCTGAATCTTGGTCTAGGAAGAAAACACAACCTTGAGTAGCTTGGGAACAGTTTTCTAGAAATGGCCATGACCTCCAACCCCTCCAATCCCACCCCGAAGAATCGTGTGAGTTGAAAGCAAAATTCCAGCTGCACAGCCAGGCATTCCCCAGCAAAACAAGGAGGAAAGCCATTCAACAAACACCAGGCACCGTCCGGGTCGCTGGTTCCACCAGGCTGCAGATACCACCGCCAGCAAGCACATAGCCCTGCTCTCCCAGGTAGCTGACCATTTAGTGGGATAAAGACATCAGCCAAACAGTCACCCGGATATATAACTGCAGACCATAATAAGGTCATGAAGGAAAGGTTCAGGGTGCTGAGTTCACCATGGACCAGATAAGGGGCTCCCACAGGCCTCAGGAGCACCTCACTAGTTAAGGTGCCGCCCCTAGGCTCCGTGCACTTAGCATATATTTGAATGTTCACTACATTTTGGAGGTGGGATGACATGGCTCTGTGCTGTCTACCCCTCAAATTGGTAGACAGGAGTCAGAGAAGTCACCAAAGGATGAACAGGCATTAGTAAGTGCTGGTTTTTAAAAAGAGCATGCCCAGAAGCAGTTCAAAGGTCCTGAGGTGGGATCCCATGGGGCATCTTGGTGCACAGAAATCAAGGGTAGTGGCAGTAACTCTGGAGCAATAGGCAGGGGCCAGGCCATGAGGCATCGGGGGTCATAATCAAGAGTGCAGATGTCACATTTAGTGCTTCTGCTTCCCTGTCACCCACCCACCCACCGACCCCACCCGCCTGCTGGGACAGGCCCCTCATGCTGCCTTCCTCTTCCCCTCACTGCCCAGGGTGCCTCTGTTAAGTCTTTTCTGGACTCCATCCTTTTTTCCCTTCTCTCTGTAGCAACCTATCAAATGTGTCAGAGATTTTTTTCCCTTTCTTCCTTCCTCTCTTCTTCCCACAGAAAATCCTAAGTAAAAACTGGCATTCAAAACCAAAGTCCCATGCCTAAGCTGCAAGGATTTCTTGCCAGCCCTGTGTGCCCTGTGCTAGGCCTGGGGATGAGAGAGAAGATATGCTCGAGAAAATATGCTCTTTCCTTACCCTTAAGGGGCTTCTCATCTTGTCCTGAATCCAGAGACTGCCTCTCAACTATGGACTACTACATTCTGAGCCCTGTTGTTGGAAACAACACTTATAAATGCTCCCTCTCTTTCTGAACATTCAGGTCCCCACGCGGGAATCAACCTGGTGGGCAGTCAGTTCATCTGGCAAATGGCTTGAGGTACACAGGAAGGGGCACTGTACCTGGAGCCAAATGCCTGGGTTTGTAACCTGGCTCTGCCATTTTTCAAAACTGTGTGTCCTTAAATTTTTTGACTTCTGAGGGCTTTGGTTTCTTCTTTGAGAAAGTGGGGAATAACAGGACTTTCCTGCCTACCTTGCAGAGGGTTTACGAGGATCAGATGAGGCACTGCAGTGGTCCCCACATAAGGCTTCTGTGACAGGTGGCAACTGTGAGGACATTTTCACCAGCCCAGGGTGAGATGAGGAAAATAAGGTCAGCAGAGGGAGGCATTCACAAAGGTAGATTTATTCAAGGGGAAGGACTGGCCATTATTCTGAGATTGTGTCCTTCTTTGCATTGAAACTGCATTTGTTTCATGAAATGATGTTAGAAGATTTTTATGAATGTTTTCACTTCACAAAATAAAAGGGTAACTATTCAGTTTGGGGGGAAACTCACTGCTCTGTGAAAACCCAAATCCACCCGAGTAAGTGAACCCTCTGCAAACCACAGGTACTACTCTTGCTGCCCCACCTCCTGGACTCCTGGCCACAGCCCTCTCATCCTGGAGTTAAAAGCAAAGTTTCTGGAACCCAACTGTTAGGGCTTCAACACCGATGATACACTTTCTAGCTGTGTGTGATTGTGGACACGTTGCTTATGCTTGAGTTTCAGTATCTATAGTGAAGACTAAATGTTAAGGGACGTGAAACAGCGCGTGGCACCTATGGACACCGATGAATGTGAGCTGTGATTATTATATTATTTTTCCTCCCAGCCCCAGCTCACCAGGTCACAGCTGCCTGTGCCAAGCCTTACGTCATTATGCCCTCGGGTTCTCTTTCTCCATCTCCAAGGCCTTTCTAGATCTGCCTTTAGGGGCCAAGAAGCCATTGGTTTCTCCTAGAAAGTTCTGGGAAGGGAAACATACAGGACTGTTCCTAATAAGCAGAAAGAAGAAGAGGGGTTTTAACTCTACTGTGATGTGTGTGTGTGTGTGTGTGTGTGTGTGTGTGTGTGTGTGTGTGTGTTTTCCTTTCCATCTAAAACTCTGTCCATTGACTTGCAAATGAGGAATTGCTTTCAGGTTTTCAGCCATCTTTTGCCACAGCTAAGCCCAGAAGTGAACTTGGAAGCTGAAGACTTGAGAGGGGCACGTGCTTGGCAGAGACCAGGTGTTTTGGTTTGTTTTAAGATAATCCTTTTTTACTTTGGTTTCCCCTTTACAGGACACAGACTCAAGACCTCTTCCACTTGTGGCAGACATGCGTGCTCTCCATCATTCGCTAACAAGACGTCACAGCATCTGTGTCCCTTGTGATTAAAAACGTGCGGGGAGCTAGAACACACATATGCCTCAAATGCTTCTGTTCCAATAAGAGAAAACTCACAGCTGGCCCTGGGCTGGGGCCAGCCCCTCCAGATCTGAGCATAGGAAGACAAGAGGCTTGGTCCTGAACTTCCAGAACAAGCTGAAAACACCAGCTAGCCCCCGATTCCACTCTCCGTGGGAGTTGGCCACTGACACCACCGTGGAGCCCACAGAGGTAACGCCCTTTTGCTCTTGCTTATAGCTTGTGGTATCTGCATAATTGACAATGGAAAGTTTGTCAGCAAAGGCGTTTCCATATTTTTTTATACTTTGAACAATATAAATAATGGACACCGCAAGGTTTTTTGTTAGACTCTCTACTCTTTTTGTCCCTAAGTGCACTAAAAAGCACACAGAGGGTTTTTCCTTTCAGAGGTGCTTTAGTCCAGGCGTGGCTCCAGGATTTATTTGTGGTTCCCTGGGCTCTGCCCTCTCTCCTGCACTGCCCACACCCCTAGCCTGGTGGCCAGATGGCTCAGGCAAGCCACAGATGTCCCCAGGAAAAGAGGAAACAGGTCTAACCCAACATTAGAGGCAAGACTCCTGCAGGGCACCTGGGTGGCTCAGTTGGTTGAGCGTCTGACTTTGGCTTGGGTCACGATCTCGCTGTTCGTGAGTTCGAGCCCCGCATCGGGCTCTGTGCTGACCACTCAGAGCCTGGAGCCTGCTTCAGATTCTGTGTCCCCCTCTCTCTCTGCCCCTCCCCTGCTTGTGCTCTGTCTCTCTCTGTCTCTCAAAAATAAATAAATATTAAAAAAAATAAAAAAACAATTAGAAGCAAGACTCCTGAGAGTCCCCCTAACTGAACAACCCAGGACATAGGGGCCCCCGTGAAAGCGCTGCTCAGAGGAATGGAGGGTGCCCACTGGCTGTGCCGACCAGAGACCCCAGGAGCTGGGGCTTCGGCCCCCTTCTCCTGCTGGATGTGGGCTCTTTGAGGAAGGGGTGGACACGAAGGCTGAGGGAGGGGCACGAGCAATGCCCACTACTCAGTCATTCTTGAGCTTTGGAAACCACATAAAAGTAGTGGACACTCTCCCTTGAAAACTGAACTTATACCAATGACATAAAACTGTGCCTCCAAATTTAGAGGGTTTGTGGGCTCTTGAAGTCCACCTCTGGGGGCTAAGAACGCCTCCACTGCCCTATTTGGCTCAGCAGCTGTTACAACATGCCAACTTGGAAGAGCTCACACCTTTCTGCCCACTCCTCCTCTGAAACCTTCCGGGGTCCCCCCTCATCTGAATGTCCCCTCCACCTGGTGCCACTGTCCCTCTGCACCTTAGTTCTGCCACCTCCTCACTGCTCCTTGAGGTTTCCTGCAGGTAGCCTTTGAGACTGCCCCTCCTCTACCTGATTGCTTTTCCTGCTTTCTCTTTCAGACTAAACACTACCCTAAAAGCTGAGCCCACCCAGAGACCCCCCCCCCCCCCCACAGAGCCCAGTCTCATCTGAAGCCTGTAGCTCCTTCCCTCGTGGTTCCCATGGAACACTGTGCTCTGGCTGTCAACTGGCTCATAGAACAGAAGGATCTCTAACTTGCTCAACAGCAGAATAGGCCTCCTTGTTCCCAGACTCCTTCACTCCAGCAGGACCTCGGTGCACAGTCACTGAGCATTTGCTCAGCTCCATCCTCTCCCAGTTTGTCCACATCTTCTCATTCTGTTTCCCTCCACCCTGGCTGGACTGTGGAACTCAGCCAGGTGCCATGATCCACACGGGGAGGGGACATGTGACTCTGGCCTCCCCAGCATAGGCCCTAAATAGCTGAGCCAGCAGGGCCTGGAGCATGCATGTTATTGGTTTTACTGACTACAAGCCTTTATGACCATCCAGGACTCAGATAAGTAGCAAATTATCCCCCAAGTTACTCCCTTAGTGTCTCCGACCCTGAGAGGGCATGCAGCCTCCAAGAACCACAAACCATGCAGTGGGATTTCAATGGAAGGAAGTAAGAATCTGCGGCACGTGTTCTCTGTTTAATTGCACACATTGTCTTAGAACATCTACCACCTGCCTGGAATTGTTCTAGAAAGTAAGGATACATCAGCAAACCGACAAAGTCACCATCCTTCTAGAATGTCCCTTCTAGAGAAGAAAGGTAGACAATAAACAAATAAGTGTAATATTTAGTATGCTGGATGGTGAAAGTAGTTTGAAGGAAAATAAAGTTGAGGAATGGGAAAGGGGACGAAGGGAGTAAGAGCAGGTTTGGAATGCTCAGCAGTGTGGTCAGAGTTCATTGATGGAGTGACATTTGAGCAAAGGCCTGAAAGAGAGGAGGGATCAAGCCCTGCAGAGAGGTGGGGGAAGGGCTTTCCAGGCAGGGGGAGAGCAAGTGCAAAGGACCTGTGGTGGGGACAGGTCCAGGGTGATGGAGAACAGTGTGGAGGGCTGAGTGGCCACAGCAGAGTCAAAGTACTTGGTGTCCAGACCTGGGTTTGGCCTTCAGAGCAATTCAAGGGAAGGGGACAACACAGTCCTTCACCTCAGAGAAGGAAGGAGCCTCTAAAGCCCACACAGCAAGTGCGGCAATAATAGCTCACCTAGAAAAGAGAGAGTCCAACTCCATGCTACACAAGCTCAGAAGAGAAAGCTCAGGACTCTGGAGCAGGCAGAGAGGGCTTCAAGGGACGGTAGAGACCAGCTGAGGAGGCACTGGACAGGCAGGGAGGAAGGGAGCTGGGGCACAGTGCATACCATGGGGCATTCTGATCAACTATCAGCCATGCTCCCTGTGAATAAGTCTCTGAAATTATTGCAGCTTGGGATTTGGCGAGACAAATCAATAGAGGTTCGTAATGTGCAGGTATTTTCTCCCAGCAAGAGAAATTCTATATCAAGGCTTCTGTCTTTTCTCATTACAAAAGTCCTATTGCTGTACAGTATGAATGTCTTCTGGATATCAGCATTAAAGGAGGGAGTGGGGATTTACAGTAGGAGATACTGACCAGCAAAGGAGCCTGGACTGCCCAGAGCAGCCTCTACAGCGAGACTCAGGAGCTGCCCTTCCCCCAGAACCCTCAAGGGTTCTCTGTGCCACAAATCTTTCCTGCCTGATCGAAGGCAAATAACCCTGGGAGAATCATATTCCGAGCCCATCACACACTTATGCCTGCTGTCTTCCTTAGTTCGTTGTTTTATTCATTTGATTATTCACCAATTCATTCAACAAATTTTTATTCTTATTATTCTGAGGTTGTCAGTGGCTACCTACTCTCACCCCATGGCCCCTTGAGAAGTTCATCTGAAGCCATGAAAACCTGATAAATCATCTTTAATAAGAGCCCAGTAACTTCAGATGCCATATGGACAGAACCAGAAGAGGGTCCCTACCGTCTGCTACCACCAGGGCTAGCTCCCTATGGTGGTATGAATGAAATGAAAATACAGGGTCTCGGGGCGCCTCACTGGCTCAGTCGGAAAAGCACAAGACTCTTGATCTCAGGCTCATGAGTTAGAACCCCACACAGGGTGAAGAGATTACATACATACATACATACATACATACATTTAAAGAAAACACAGGGTCCCTTATTCAAAAAGCAAGGAAAGAGGTGCCTCAGTAGTGCATATGACTCCTGATCTCAGGGTTGTGAGTTCAAGCCCCATGTTGAGTGTAGAGCTTACTTAAAAAAAGCCGGGGCTCCTGGGTGGCTCAGTTAAGCGTCCGACTGTCAGTTTCAACTCAGGTCATGATCTCATGGTTCGTGAGTTCGAGTCCCACATTGAGCTCTGTGCTGACCGTGCAGAGCCTGCTTGGGATTCATTCTCTCTCTCTCTCTCTCTCTCTCTCTCTCTCTCTCTCTCTCTCTCCCTCTCTCTCTCTCTCAAAATAAATAAACTTTAAAAATTAAAAAAATTAAAAAACTGCAAAAAGGAAGGAAAACATGCCATTAAAAGCATTAAAATATGAAACTTTCTTTTCTTCCATGGTCTCTCTTTCTCACACTCTCGTGGTGTTTCTTTTTTTTTTTTTTTTTTAATTTTTTTTTCAACGTTTATTTATTTTTGGGACAGAGAGAGACAGAGCATGAATGGGGGAGGGGCAGAGAGAGAGGGAGACACAGAATCGGAAACAGGCTCCAGGCTCTGAGCCATCAGCCCAGAGCCTGACGCGGGGCTCGAACTCACGGACCGCAAGATCGTGACCTGGCTGAAGTCGGACGCTTAACCGACTGCGCCACCCAGGCGCCCCTCTCGTGGTGTTTCTTATCTGCTATCTCGTGGTGTTTCTTATCTGCTATCCCTGCTTTGGGCACAGGGATGTTTGTAAGATGAGTGCAAGCCCTCACAGACGCTAAGGGTGAGCTGCCCGCTGACTGCATGAGCACACACAGCCCATCAGCTCTGGGATTCCTCCTTTAGCCAGCCACCAGACTGACATGCCATGCTCCAGGCAAAACCCACGATGGATGGGAGAGCCCTAAAAGGATTAAACCTCTGTGCCAGGACATGCTCAGTACCTGGAGCAGCTGTGGTAAGGGATTCACCCCTGCTGCTGCCTGCCTAATGTACTGTGGCACTGGCAGCCCTGGGTACACATGCTCAACTGTCATTCTCCCTGTACCTACATGCAGGCCCCTACCCAGGGCAGGGGGTGACAGCAGTGAGGGCATGCATGAGGGCAGGGAGAGGGGAGCTAGGCAGGACCAGGGGAACCAGGGAGCAGAGGACAGCCAAGAGCCCATCCCAACCAAAGAGGCAGAGAGGCAGTGAGAGGCAGACCATTCATGAGCGGAGTCTCCAAGCCCCAATGCACGCTTCTTTGTGCCATCAGACTTTATTTACAAAATGTAAATTCAAAGATAACATTATGAAGAAGGGTAAAATTATGCTTAAAATTATATTGTTTAATAATTCTTTTTTTTGAGAGAGAGAGAGCGCTGGGGATGGGGCAGAGAGAGAGAGAGAGAGAGAGAGCATCTCAAGCAGGTTCCATGCTTAGTGAGGAACCTGACGCGGGGCTGGATCCCACAACTCTACGATCATGACCTGAGCCAAAATCAAGAGTCAGAACTGAATGAGTCACCCAGGTGCCCCTTGTTTAATAATTCTTGAAATGATTAAAAGTCAAAGTATCAAGATCGTGACCACAGAGCATAAACTCCAAGTGCAAGACCCTTTTTTTGAGAGAGAGAGCGAGAGCAAGAGTGCATGTGTGCATGTGGGCTCATGCACGAGAAAGGGGGGAGGGGCAGAGGGAGAGGGAGAGAGGATCTTAGGCAGGCTCATGCTCAGTGCAGAGCCCAACTCAGGACTCGAACCCCCAAACCAGGAGATCATGACCTGAGCCGAAATCAAGAATCAGATGCTTAACTGACTAAGCCCCCCAGTCATCCAGTGCTGGACCCTTTTGAGTGTAGGCCCTTGCAAGCATGGGGCCTATGTGATCACACTGGTTGCACACCTATGGAACCAACTGGGTGACAACTTTCAATACATGTGTCTTATGGTTTAGGTCCTCTGCAAAGTCTGTTGCTTCCATTATCTCCTATCAGGGCTGAGATGGGTCCTCATCTGGCATTAGGAGAGACGTGAGGCTCCCCACTGTAGTAATAAAAATATCAGCCAAGGCCTGAGGAGTAATGGCTGAGCATCCTCAGATTCGGATCACTGCTGCCTCATCAGCTTCTTCCAGATGCTGAAGGCACCTCAGGGTTTTGGGGCCTGGTTTGTTTGTGTCAGATGTAATAACTTGCATGGTAATTGCTTTTAAAAATTGGATATGCTTCCATTTGCCAGCCTCTGAAGTCAGACCCATGTTTCATGTTTCCCAGTGTGCCTTTGAGAAAAATACATAAACCCATAAACACTTTCTTTTTTTTCTCTCCAAGGAGCAGTTTAATCCCAATACTTAATACCACCGATTACTGGGGAGCTGTGCTGAAGACACCTTCTCTCTTAGGCCCCATTTCTCATCCTAAGGGACTTAATGAATATGCACCCACACTTCATTATGGGAAATTTCAAAAGCCTCTGAAGAAAACGAAAGCAGATTTTGAGTGACACCTTATAAGAGAATAGAGAGGAAATACTAGAAGAATTTTCAATCTTGATTTTATAATCCATTTGCCGAGATCTGGTTTTACAAGAATAAAGAAAAGCCCCTAAGCATAGTAGCTTGTTTTAATACCCAAATACATTAGCAGGCAACTGAGAGCATCTAACTTGAGATATTTGGTCATACAAGTATATCTGAATAAATCCTGAATCTCTGCTGGGCCCTTGTGCTTTGTCTGCACAGAAGCTGGCACCTGTGAGCCAGGCAACTGTGGCAGAGTCGGGAATCAGCAATACCAGGGCCACGGTCAACGGTGTAGTGGGAAAGTTCCTTCAAAGGGCTTTTTGGCCAACAGGTGTAGAGCCAGGAGCCAGGGGAAGAATATGGCGGACTTTCCATAGTGCACGCAGCCCCAGACCGCACGCCCCTATCCCCAGAGCACTGCAGAGTCTCTGAGGGGAGCTCTCCAGGCCGGTAGCTGGTGCTCAGAGTCATTGTTCCTTGAACATTTACACCAGTCTGACCCAATTTGCTAAGCACAGGCAGGAGAAGCTAGATATACCTCCTTAAATTCGAAGCCAAAGACACCCAGGGGTATTTTCTGAGGGGTCCTGGTGGTTGGACAATCGTTCCGTGCTTGATTTGCCTCCTGCCTCACGTTGAGTCTTTTCTGTCTTTCCCAAATGTGGGAAAGGACTTGGGTGGGAGTCGTCCTTGGCCACACTCAGCCAGCAGAGGGCAGCACTGCATTTTGGAATGGCAGTTTGAGAACCTTTAAGGAACTCGGATAAATGTGAGCCTCCCACCTTGTCGCGCCCTACCCACTTCATATTCTTCGTTTAAACCCTTGTTTTCTTCTGTTTACTGTTCTGGGCAACCTTAAAGCTATCCGAAATTATTCCGTTGCTGTTGTGAAGGAAAGATTTTATTTCCTCATTGGGATGGACTTGAGCAAAATTATACCATGGTAGACCACCCACCCTCAGGCAAGCCCAGCTGGATTTTCTTTACCTCCTTCAAAGTCATGAATGCATTCTCATATCCTTTCTCTCTCTCTCCTCCCCCTCTCTCCCTCCCTTCCTAAATGCAGAGTTTGCTCCCCATTAAAATGAATGTCAGGCATGGGTAAGCAGGTGAGGAAAACATGTGAGGAGGTAGACCAGGTCCAGCCAGTAAGTCTGAGTCTGAATCTCTGGTTCCAGAAACACCAGTGCCTCTGCCCTGAGGTCCTGCTTCCTAGCTCTGAACCCAGCTCTCCTTGGCAGTGACAGTCGTGGCTTCCAAACTGTTTCCTAATCATGCCATGACTGAGCCTGTGTAAATGGGCCTTGTGAGTGCCAGAGAAATTCCTTTGTGGGACATGTTTTCCTTCACCCTGTCTCAATTCACAATTAGCTAAATCTTGGCCAAAGCTACATGCTAGTATTTGGCTGTGGGACCCCCTCCTTGCCCCATTCTCCACCTTCTGGGCTCCTTCTGGGAACCAGTGCCCTTTCTCAAGATCTGATGGAATCGAGAGGAGGGTTTCTTTGCAGGCTGTTTTCCTCAAGTTTTACCTCTGCCTCTCTCATCTGGTGGGGTGTGTTTTTCCACCAGAAGTCCTGCTAGGGAAAAAGAAAACTCATTCACCATTCACAGCAAGGTGTTTGTTTTTTTTAAAAAACTGCTTTTTTTTTTTTTTTAATAATCTCTACACCAAACATGGGGCTTGAACTCACAACCCCAAGATCAAGAGTCCTGTGTCCCACTGACTGAGCCAGCCAGGTGCCGTCTCAAGGTTTTCCCGTTTTAACTAGGGGACAATAAACCAATGGAATTGAATTCTAAAGGTGAGACTCGTAGTTTTGGGGTGAGATATGTGTAAGAGGAGACTAGGCCACCATGTGGGGAGGTGCCTCTTCACCCCTCACTGAAACCAGCCTACAATCTAACCAGCTGATCCAGGGCCAGAAACACCCAGCCAGGTCTAGTAAGCAACCACTTCTGCCAGAGGTGATCTCATTGCAGTGGCTGGGTTCTCAATGATCTGTCCCAAGCACAGAATCACCTCTGATAACCTTTGCAGGTGATAGTTTATCTTGAGCAACTCCTGTATATTCCATACTAGGCAAAGCTCTGACGAGGATACAGTAAAAGAAGCCACAATCCCTTGAGAAGCCTTCCACCCACCTCCTACCAGAAACTACCTTCCCTCTCCATGTTTTTCTCATGGACTTTTAGTGGGTCATTTCAATAGTCCCACTCCATTGAGCAACACTGCATGCTCCCAAAGATGATGTCAGGCTTTATTACACACTCCCATTACAGACTTCTGCATGTAATATTTACATATGCACAGTTTGTCACCAAGGAACTCAAAGCCATTTATGGATCCTAGCCCTTTCGCTCCCATGGGAGCTCTGAAGGTAGAGAGGTGTGGGGCTCATTCTATCTGGGAACAAAGAGACTGAAAGAAATTTCCAGGTCTTCTCTAGTATCAGAAAAGAGTCATCCAAGGTTAGTCATAGTTGCCAGTGTGTGCTTTATCAACATGTTGAGTTGATAATCCTAGGACCATCTTGTGAAACAAGCATGTGCAGAATGATAATCCTCATTCAGGAGCCAGTGTTCTCCTACTGAATTCATCAGGCAAACTGAAACACTGTGGATTCTGTGATAGGGAGTCAGTGTAAGGACCGAGGCTTAAGAGCTTGCCTGAATGGCCAACCAGAGCCAGGCCTTGGCAAGTCCCAGAGGATGAGCGAAGGGTCTCAGGTAAAATGAGCAGTTAGAAGAACCTAGACATTTTCATTAAAATGGCAATTTGTTACCGCACAGACACATGAGCAAAGGTGAAAACCCTGATGTGTGACAGCATATTTTGGGGAAATAACAACAGGATAATGAGTTGGGTGGGAGATTGGATGCAAGTGCAAGTGCAGTATGAGAAGTAGCCAGGGACCAGGTCGGGGCCAAACCGTGCAGGTCCTGTGGACTTTAACAAAGATTCTTAGACTGTATTCTCAAGGGTCTCTGAACAGTTTAAGCAAGACACGGACCTGATCAGATTTGCATTTTGAAAGAATCACCAGGGCTGTGATGAAGAAAGTGAGTCAGAGAGGCCAGAGTAGGCGCCAGGAACAAGGCAGAAGGACTCAGGCAACCAGTAGTCTGGACTAGAAGGGTGGTAATGAAGGCAAAGAAAAATCAATGGATTCGAGAGCTTTTTAAGAGAAAAAAATCCCAGCAGGATGTGAAGAGAAAGGACCCAATGCTAGAAATTGGATTTCCCAATATAAACTTTGGTATCTAATAAAATTTCATATCCTTTGAACTGCTGGGTATCAGGGAGAGTAACAGAGTAAAGGCGGAGTCTAATGTTGGAATTCTCAAATTCCTACTGTGTGCCAGGCACTGTCTGAAGCTCTTTTTTTTTTTTTTAAAAAAAAGATGTTTATTTATGTATTTATTTATTTTGAGAGGCAGAGAACAAGTTGGGGGGGGGGTGAATGGGGGAAGGAGAATCCCAAGCTGGTTCTGTGCTGTCAGTGAAGAACCTGATGTGGGGCTCGAACCCATGAACCATGAGATCATTACCTGAGCTGAAATCAAGAGTTACACACTTAACCAACTGAGCCACCCAGGTGCCACTTAAGCTCTTCTAACCCATAGGATAATATGGGCTTTGGAATTAGAAGGATTCCATCTCTACATTTATCAGCTGTTTGACTTTGGACAATTTATTTAAACCTTCTCATCTATATAATGGAGTTAATAATGCCTTTCATTCAGGGTGGGAGGAATGGGCAAAATGGGTGAAGTGGGGAGAGGTTAAGTAATTTACCCATAATTTTCACTTCTGGTCATGATGGAGTAACAGGAATCAGATATTCCTTCTCACCATAAAAAACCAGAAAACTAGGCAAAAATGCATAAAACAAATATGATTAGACATTGCACAATAGGCAACACAAGTCTGCGATCCCTAAGAGAAGGGAAACACATGAAGTGATTACCCTGGTTTTCTGCCTAGAAACACATTCTAGACCAGGGCACAGGGAGAGCCCAGGGGACTTCCTGACTTGAGAGAGAGACCAGAGTACAGGGGTGGAGGGTGGACAGTATTTGTAGGGCAGAATTCCAGAGGATCGAGTCACATTGAAGGTCCCCTTGAGTCTTTGCTCGAGTAAAGTATACATGAATAGAGTGGAACTGCATGAAACATGAACATTGAGAAGAGAAGTGGAAGGTATGAGAGAAAAAAACCAAATGGAATTTCTAGAGATGGAATTAACAAGAATAGATACTGCAAGAGAAAAAAATTACTGAACTTGAGGCATAGCAATAGAAACCAGCCAAAGTGGAGCAGAGAAAAAAAGACTTAAAAAAACAAAGCCTCAGTGATCCATGTGACAGTATCAGGTGATCCGGGGGCACCTGGGTGGCTCAGTCAGTTAAGCGTCTGACTCTTGATTTGGGCCCAGGTCATGATCTCACAGTTCATGAGATAGAGCTCCATGTGGGGCTCTGTGCTGACAGCACAGAGCCTGTTTAGGATTCTCTCTCTCTCTTCCTCACTCTCTGCCTCCCCCCCATGCACACTCCCCCCCCCCCTCAAATAATACAATAAACTTTAAAAAAATCCAGTGATCTAACATAATTGAAGCCCCTCAAAAATGAGGGAGAGCAGAAAAAAATACTTGAAATAATAGCCAAAATGTTTCCAAATTTGATACGATTTGAAGTAAAAAGAACAAAAGTTTTTTACTGTTTATAACATATGGGGTTTATAACATATGTAGAAATAAAATGTGTGATCACAATGGCCCAAAGGGTGGATGGGAGAGAAGAATTGGAAGTATATTGTCATAAGATTCTTAAATTTTATATGAAGGGGTATAATAGGTATTCTGGGATATGTAGTTTATCCAAGGTTATATATATGGTGGAGCTGGGATCAAATCAAAAACTCCCAACTGCAAAGCCTTTTGTAGAGAGAGAAGATGAGAGAACATGTTCACATAGCCTAAGAGTCCTGTAATGCTCCAAGACAGTTTTACCAAAGGCTGTGGGAATTAAATAAAAATAAATTTAAATTTAAAAAAATAATAATAATAATAAATAAAAGACATGTTTAAGTCCTAACCCCCTGTACTTGTGGATGTGACCTTATTTGGAAATAGGGTGTTTGCGGGGGGGGGGGGGGGTCATCAAGTTAAAAGGAGACTATACTGGATTACATTGAGCCCTAATACAAAGACTGGTGTCCTTTTGGAAGAGAGAAATTTGGACAAAAAGAGGGAAGAGACACAGGGGGAGTGCCATGTGGCAATGGAGGCAGAGATCAGAGTACTTCTATAAGCCTAGGAACACCCAGCATTGACACAGCCACCAGAAGCTGGAACAGACAAGGAAGGATCCTCTCCTAGAGTCTCCAGAGGAAGCATGGCCCTCGCCAACACCTTGATTTTTTACTTCTAGCCTCCAGACGACAGAGTGAATTTCTATTGTTTCAAGTCACGAAGTTTGTGGTGCTTTCTTATGGCAGTTGTAAGAAACCAGTACAGTCCTGTAAATTCGCTTTTCCTTCGTGTTCCCAGTCTTTACGAGGTAAGAAAAAAAAAAGCAAAAAAGCTCTGGGGGCCCAGGTAGGAAGTGAATGTTGACAGCAAGACTCTACGTTGAAAAAATAAATGAGCTTCAGGATGTAAGAGCCATGAAGGAGGGAACTGGTTGGACTGGTTTTCTCATAAAATTCAGTGACTTTAATCCCAACCAGGTTGAATTTTAAAGTTAATTGACCCCGCACTTAACACCTGAATAGCTTGCTGTGTGTGCGTGTGTGTGTGTGTGTGTGTGTGTGTGTGTGTTTGCGGGCCCGTGTTAGGCCCACAGGCCAGATGAATCAGATGCCCTCAGTCTTGAGAAGCTCTTTCTAGAAGGACTCCCCTTACTGCAAGGTGTAATGGCATAGGTCAGTGGAATTAGTCAAGTGAGTGAGTAACCAGCTGCAGGGGGTCAAAATCAAGAGTGATTCATTCCACCTAGAGGAGGATCAGCCAGCCCGCTTCACGGAGGAGGAGACACTTCACCAAATAACACTTCACCGCGGCGGAGTCTGCAGCCCAAAGGACAAACTGATCTTATGTGCCAACTAGAGACAAACGGAGGAAAACAAAGCTACCAGGAATGCTGGTGTTTTTCCAGGGGATGTTTCACAATAATGAGGTAGTGCTCTCTGTTCAGTGGAGAGGTAGAAAGCTATCTAGCCCCGGCTTGAGCAAGGGGCGATTCTCTGGGCTCTCAGAGTCTATCCTCTCCCCTTCCAGTTCTCCACATGGGGCCGGGGTTCATCACCACATTCTGCAGGGGGAAGGTGGCAAAACTGGACGTTTTGTTAAGGAGCTGGTGGTGTAAGGAGAGGGCAGACCCTCATCTAAAATTTGCAAGATTCAGTGTAAGAGTATAGCCTGCATGTCCCAGTTCATCCACATTGCCAAAAAGTAGCACCCCTCAGCCCCACTTGGGCCTCTCCAGCAGCATGGCCCACAGTCTGGGAAAGGGACCAGAGAAGAGGCTATGCCAAGCCTGAAAGCAGACTTGAGCCTTTTGAGCAAGGAATTGTGGTGTCCTGAGTACTCAGAATGTGGTCTAGAAGGGAGAGGCAGGGTCTAAGTAGACATATTCTCCTGGCCCTCTTGGCCCTTAACCCATGGGAAAAGACGTGGCTGGAACAGGACTGTAGCAGGACTGCCTAAAGCCTGGACCTGAGCTGACCGACCCTTAGATTCATTTGAGGTCTAAGGGAGAACTGAGTGAACTGAGTTTCTTCCTTTTGTTCTGCTAGCTGGACAAGCTAATACCATTCATCACAGCAGCCTATGTAAAGAATTTCATGGAAGGTAATGTGTCTGAAGCAGTGGTTCTCAACTGGGGGCAGTTTTGCCATTCAGGGACATTAGGCAGTATCTGTAGACATTTTTTCGTTGTCACAACTGGAGGATACTACTGGCATCTAGTGGATAGAGGCCAGGGATGTTTGAAAAATATCCTCCAATGGTGTCCTACAACAATCTCCCCCACCCCCCCACCCCCGCACACGGCAAACAATGATCCAGCCCCAAACATCAGTAGTGCTGAAGTTGTATCTTGAGCCTGTCAACTTGCCTGCTGCAAGATGCTGAGCCTAGAAAGTATAAGATCACAAGAGTCAGGGCTCCTAAAGAAGGACCCAGAATGAATGCTTCCAGAAAAATGCGTCAGTATCAACAGAAAAACAACTTGATGGTGAACTTGGGACTGTATCTCATCCTCAACAAATGGACTTGTGTCCCTGCCAAGATCCCCTATAACAACAGCCAGCCCTGAACCATCAGCCTTTCCTGTGCACCAACCTACCTGCTCACTACCCCCGTCACCCCTCCCCTTCCCCTTGTCTTTGGTCTTCACAGGAGCAACTCTCCATTCAACTAAATCTCCAATGCTTAAACTAATTCAGTTTTCTTTGAGAGCTGAATACCATGCTTCCACAGTGTCTACTTTTATCAGGTTGCACAACTCAGGACACAGGCAGAATTTGGATTTAGGGGGTGCCTAGCTGGCTTAGTCAGTAGAGCAGATTCTTGATCTTGGGGTTGTAAGTTTGAGGCCCAAGCTGGGTGTAGAGATTGCTTAAAAATAAAATCTTCAAAAATAAAACAATTTGGATTTAGGTCTGTGTGGTCAACTGAGCAACCAGTACAGTTTCTCCAAGCAGCCAGGGGTCTGGGAGGGATGCTTTGGGGAACATTTCACTAAATGTTTTCTAGCCCAGAGCAGAAAGTGATGGTCAGGACATTCTGAACAGCAACCCCCCCTTCTACCCCTGCCCCAGGCTCATGACAACTTTTTAGGCTGAGCATACTACAATCAATTAATTCTTCTAGACATAAAATAACTAGTATTACATTCACTCCAAGCCCATGAGTGGGCAGGACCAATTCCAAGACCACCCCCGAGTCTTCATCATGAGGCCTGGGATCCCAATAGTTCTGGGGTCTTAAAAGCTTTTCAGGGGATACCTGGGTGGCTCACTCAGTTGGTTGAGCATCCAACTCTTGATTATGGCATAGGTCGTGATCCCAGGGTTGTGGGATCGAGCCCTCTGTTGGTCAGTTGGACTCTGCACTAAGCTGTCAAGCCTGCTTGGTATTCTCTTTCTCACCCCCACTGCCCCTCTCCCCCTCCCTCCTGCTCACACAAGTGCTCTCAAATACATACATACATACATACATACTTACTTTTCAGACTCCTAAACTTTCCAATAATGCTTTTCAATTTCCAATGATATTTTTCTCCAAAAAAGATCCCCAATAACTAGCTAAGCAAAAAGGGAAAAGTGTGTTTTTACTGACTTGGTCAATTCTTAATTATTTTGGAAGGAATCCTCCCATTTAGAAATCCCCAGCTTCTTCTTTTCTCCCAAGCTGTTCTTCATTCATTCCTTCATACATATTTATGTGGTACCTACTAGACAGTGGGGCCCGGCCCCTTAGCATTGGGGTGTATAGTGATAAAGAGCCATTTTCCTGTATAATATCACCCAGATTGATTCCCAGATTTACCATCTCAGTGTGGAAAGAAAGAAAAGTGTTAATGAAATATTTGCAGTGAAATTTCACCAGGGTAAGAACATCCCAGGAAATAATTTCTTGTACTTCAGTTATTTGAGGGCTATATAATGGAGCCTTTAAAAAGGTGGTATCAGAGAAAGAAAAGGAAGGGAAGGTTCTGAGAGACTGGTTGTTTTTAAAAGCATCTTGACCTGGTCTGGTGCTTTTCCTACAAACAAATAGTACGCATATCTTTCAAGATCTAAGAAGTACTGGTGAGCATCAGTTTTAGGGAGAAATGAAACAACAAAGCTTCCTCTGTGCAATAAGAATATATTAGCTTAATGTTTCTTTTCTTTTCTTTTTTTAAGTTTTCACTGACCTTAAAAACATCGAAATCTAAGAAACTGGATTCTGGAGCTTGAGGTTGGGGGAATCCCAGGATTGTGGGCACACAACCACATCAGCAACAAAAACAAAGGAAAAGGAAAAACTGGGGCAGCTGCCCGAGATACTAGGAAGCCTTGTCCCAGCAGGGAGCCCATGGGACTGCCAGGAACCCGGCCCCATTCAAGCCACGTGATCACTCTCTCAGCTTGCCCCTGGGGCCGGGGGACACAAGAGAGGGGAGGAGACTCGGGGACAAAGAGCAGAGCTGTAGAAACCTGCCCTGGGGTGAGGATGCCACGGTTACTGGGTCGGAGTTTCTGCCTTTGTTTTTTATCTCACCCAAGGGAAGTTAATAATTCACCCGAGCTTGTAAAAGGACTCTTTAAGTAAAAGTACCTGTGGGGACCTCTAAAGATACTTGCTCACCTAGTCCGTCGGCCGTACTGAGGCCAGAGCACAGAGGGGAGGGTTTTCACGACAGGCCCGAGCCCCCAGTCTCTCCTTTCAGGACCTCCCCACCCTCCCCACCTGGGATCACTGAGCAAACCTCCTCTCTCTGCCTGCCTCTTAGCAGTTGTGCCTGAAGGTGTCTGTGCCTGCTCTACATGCCGCGTGGGAGAGAAATCTGTGCTCCCCGGCAAATGAGCCTCACCAAACAGCCACATGGTGTGAAAGAGATTGTTGTTGTTATTTGATGTCCTTCAGAGAAATGCACACAGCGTGACCATGAGGCCAGTCTAGAAGGCATGGGGAAAGCAGGACATGTTCAGGTGCCTGCGTGGCTGTGGGTTCCGTTTCCTCTGGGTTCAGTGAAATTTCCTCCAGCTTCACAGTTAAGATGATTTCCAGTATTTGGCATATTTGTGAGTCTCTCTCTCTCTCTTTCTCTCTCTCTCTCTCTCTCTCTCTCTCTCTCTCTCACACACACACCCACACACACACACACACTGAGCGCTAGAGGAGAGTTTAGAAATCAAATCACTGTTGAACAGACTGTGAATTTAAGTTTTGGAGAAAAGGAATAAAAATCCCAGCTCTACAGTTCAACCCCAAGTTTAGCTGCCTAGCCTCTTTAATTGGTAGTTTTGCCTTTGGGCTCCTGCTTGCTTCTCTGATTTCTCTCCTGGTGAGGAGGAACCTTGGAGTCCCAGGCTCTGTGGACCTTTTTCCTATCATAGGGTGAGGATGTGCATTGAGGACAGCAGTCTCTTGAAAGTGGCCTGGAGTAGGGGTGGGAGGTGGGGCAGGACGGGGGCGGGGGTCAGGCGCCTGAGTGGCTTAGTTGGTTAAGCAGTTAAGAGTCAGATTCTTGAGCATCTCAGCTCAAGTCATGATATCACACAGTACATGGGTTCAAGACCCAAGTCAAGGGCTTCTTGGGATTCTCAATCTCTCTCTCTTTCTCTCTCTCTCTCTGCCCCTCCCCTACTTGTATTCTCTCTCTCTCTCTCTCTCAAGATAAATAAATAAGAACTTTAAAAAAACAAAAGAAAGTGATCTGGGAGGCAGATCCAAGGAAACAGCACGTAATATGTTTTCCTTGGTTGCTCATTTGTCTGTCATTAGTTCTAAGGGTGCCATTTTTCTTTACTTTCTTTTTTTATTTTTATTTATTTTTTTATGTTTTTTTTAAAAATTTTTTTTAACATTTATTTATTTTTGAGACAGAGAGAGACAGAGCATGAATGGGGGAGGGGCAGAGAGAGAGGGAGACACAGAATCGGAAGCAGGCTCCAGGCTCCGGGCCATCAGCCCAGAGCCCGACGTGGGGCTCTAACTCACGGACCGCAAGATCGTGACCTGAGCTGAAGTCTGATGCTCAACCGACTGAGCCACCCAGGCGCCCCTATGTTTATTTTTGAGAGAGAGAGAGAGAGCAAGTGAGCGGGGAGGGGCAGAGAGAGAGGGAAACAGAGAATCTCAAGCAGGCTCTGCACTGAAAGTAGAGAGCCCAATGTGGAGCTGGAACTCGAACCATGAGATCATGACATGAGCTGAAACCAAGAGTAGGATGCTTAATCAACTGAGCCACCCAAGTGCCCTGCTTTCATTTTGTAAAAAAACTGAGATATAATTTACATGCAGTAATATGCACAGATCTTAGGGGTGTGGTTTGGAGAGTTTTGACAAATGCATATCCTTGTGTAACTCACACTCCTATCAAAACAACACACATTTCCATTACCCCCTACCCCCCACCCCCAGATTTCCGTATGCCCTTCTTCAGTCTCTCCCCTCCCAATCCCACCCCAGTCCCAGGCAATTGTGTTCTGATTTCTGTGACCACAGCTTAGCTTTGCCTGTTCTGGAATGCCATACAAATGGAATCATACAATATGTACTCTTTTCATCTGGCTTTTATTGTTTAGCATAATGTTCTTGAGATGCATCCATGTTGTTGCAGGTATCCGTAATTTGTGTTCAAGGTACTTTTGATAGCAAAACTCCACAATGTATCAGGCCCCCTCTCTATAGAGCCTGGTCTTAGGCACTGTGTTTTTCAGAATTCCTCTTGCTGTATATTCCAGGCAAGTGTTGGCTACAAGAGAAACTTGTGTGGTATTTGGAAGATGCAAGTGGAACATCAGCGGTGATTTCAAGGGTCTGCAGGCGGGCGCCAGGGCACCAGGCACTGAGGCGGTTCATGTGCGGCTAGTTCATGGGCAGGAGGCAGTATCCGGACCCATAGCACTTCCTGCTCCCACCTGAACTCCTTTAGCTTCTCCATGGGCTGGGTCAAGTGTGTGTGGCTGTGAGGACAGGTGCCAGCATCTCCTGGAGGGCACCCATAGCGTCTGGGTTGGAAGCGGTAAAAATCAGGGTCAGGTTTTAGTTTGTCTTCATGAGTTCCCATGTGTCCTCACTTCACTCTCCATCAAATCCAGCTTTCTTTTCTGACGGCCAGTATGGTGACCTGTGGTGACTTCAGGCTAAACACTAGATCCAGAGGCAGCAGCCTCACTTCTACCAGCTCCCACAATTGTGCAATTCTATGTAATCCCTGTAGTAAATCCTTTATTCTATACCATTCATAGTTTCTGCTTTTCTGGTCAAATCCTGACTGATTCAGGAAGGGCTAGAAGTCAGTATGCATGTGGGCAATGCATCCAACATGAAACCTACCCTCCCAGCTCCTCAGATTTGGAGCCAGAGATCTACTTCAACAGTCTTCTGCTGTGGACCCTGGGCTCTGAGAGCCCCTGGAATGCTCCACCTCTATAGCTACTGGCACACATTCTTGTTCCTCCTGTCTTCTTACTCCCCTTCCCTCACTACACCTGCTCCTTGACCTCATCTAGTCAGCCTGCCTTTGACTGCTCCCTTTCTTTTATCTCAGTCCCTCAGCCTCCTTCTGGCTCCCCTTTATCTCTGCTCCAGTCTACAACCTCATAGAACCACCTGAATGATTTGCAGAAAAATTACCCAGATATGGAAATAAAGTAAGACAATGACTGCCTGTCCTTTCAATGTTTGGCACTGTTTCATAGGCTCCCCTAAGATTATTTAGTTATCTGAAAGAATCCAAGTTTGACTTTGCTATGTACTATTGATTACAGCCCAGACACTGTGAAATTATACATTAGCTTACAGATTTTTATCCATTGGAGATGCAAATTATTTCTGTCCAGTGGGAAAGATAAACTACAGTTTTGTAGTTTATATCTCACAAATGTTGTATCTAGCAAATGTAGTCTAACAATCCTTTTTTTTTTTTTCTTATAAATACTTGGTTTCTTTTTTTTTTTAAATACTTGATTTCTCAATGCTTTTGGAACAAGCTTTACTCTTTTACTGGTTCACTCATTAATTGAATCTTTTTTTTTAAGTTTTTTTAAAGTTTATTTCTTTATTTTTGAGAGACAGAGAGAAAGAGAGAGAGGGCATGTGTGTGAGCAGAGGAAGGGCAGAGAGAGAGGAGAGAGAGAATCCCAAGCAGGTTCCATGCTGTCAGCGTGGAGTCATGAGATTGTGACCAGAGCCTGGATCAAGAGTTGGACGCTTAACTGACTGACCCACCTAGGCGCCCCAATTGATGAATCTTTAAGGCATGTTATTTTCATATTTGTATCAGAATCACATTTTTAAATTTTTGAAAATTATGCTTTGACAATAATTTCACCCCTTGTACATTTGGAGCATCAGCTCTACAAACCACCTACCCTGTGTGCACCCAGCCATTTGTACCAAGCTGTTCCATGATGTGGTTTTTCTCCAGTAGGGTCCAGCAAAGCCAGATGTGGGTGGAGCTAATTATGGTTGCTCTGCAGGAGTTTCAACTACGTCTCTTTGCTAGATCTTCAACTTCTTTCCTGACTCCTTCCCCTCGGCTGACAAATGGGCTCAGATTTTGCCCACCTTAAGAAAAATATCATTCTTGACCTGAGAACATGGAAGCATAGGAACAAACACCATGGTACTATTTAGGTTATCACATTGTTTTTTTGTTTTTTTAAAAATATTTATTTATTTATTTATTTTGAGAGAGAGAGAGAGAGAGCGAGAGAGAGAAAACACAAGTGGGGGAGGGGCAGGGAGAGAGAATCCCAAGCAGGTTCCGTGCTATCAGCACAGAGCCCGACATGGGGCTTGAAATTATGAACAGTGAGATCATGACCTGAGCAGAAACCAAGAGTTGGATGCTTAACTGACTGAGCCACCCAGGCACTCCTAGGTTATCACATTCTTGAATCGCTGACCCTTCCTCTCTGCTGGAGTGGGAAGAGCCAAGATTCAGGCAAGGAACTAAGGGAGAAGGAGGAAAAGCAGGTCAGTTTTGGTTCTTGACTTTAGGTCACCCCTACCCCAGGCAGAAATGGTTCCTCATATGGTCTACCTTCACTCACTAGATCCTCCTAGAACCTGGGTTTTAAGGCCAAAGCCTTGCTTACAACATATTTATTGTCTATGTAAATAATGCATTGCGTTAATTGCTGAAGATATAATGGACAACAAAGACCTGGTCCTTGCTTTACAGAGCTCATAGTCTGGTATGAGAGGTGGACATTGTTCAAATGATCCCCCAAATTCAAAATTACACTGGTAAAAAGTACAACAAAGGAGGGCTGCTTGGAAGTGTAGGAGAATCAGACCTGTCAGGGTCAGTAAAGGTTTCTTTGAGGACGTCTGGATGGCTCAGTTGGTTAAGCGTCCGACTTTGGCTCAGGTCATGATCTCATGATTCGTGAGTTCGAGTCCTGCACCAGGCTCTGTGCTGACAGTTCAGAGCCTGGAGCCTGCTTCAGATTCTGTGTCTCCCTCCCTGTCTGCCCCTCCCTTGCTCTCTCAAAAATAAATATTAAAAAAAGAAAAAAGGTTTCTTTGAGGAAACAGTGGTCATGCTGATGTCTGAAGGATAAGTAGGTATGGATTAGACTACTTAGAACATTTCAGATGGGAGGGGTGGGCAAAGCAAGCACAAAGCCCTGCAGGGGTGGGAAGGGGCAAATGGGAGCACAGTGTGCTGGAGGAGCAGAGGGAAGAGCAAGGCTAGAGTGACAAAGGCCCAGAGAGGCTCGGAAGGGAGGCAGAGACCACACCATGAAGGCCTTGGTTATGTTTAGAATTAAGAATTTACCCTTAAAACAACAGGAAGCCCTTGGAATGGGGATGCAGTAATCAGATTTGGGTTGGGGAAGATTCCTCTGGTTGTTACATAAAGAATGAGTTAGAGAAGGACATGAGTGGGTGTAGGAAGGGATGGCTGGTTGGGACCAGGATGCAGGTGTTGTTGGGTGCCCTGATTCAATGCAACTTCATCTCATACCATTCCCACACACCTTCATTCTTCCTCTGTTCCTCCTTGGTGGTCTCACACCTACCCCAGCACCTATCTTAGTGTATTATTGTTGTCTCTTTCATTAGTATGAGCATTTCTCAATGGCAATGACTCTATCTCCTTCATTTCTCTCCTTTCCTCACCCCACCATGTTTTCAGCCAAACAATTGATGCATAGTAGGTTCTCAAATAAATGCTTGTAGACCTGAAGAGTATCTTCCTCCAGTTTTCACTCCAAGGTCAGGGAGAGGCTCCACCTCTTCATGTCCTGTTCATGCCCACCTCCTCCATATTCTGCCTCCAACACTCCACTGACACTTCTGTTGCTATGATCACCACAACCTCCAGGTGGTCAAACACGATGGACAATTTTAGTTCTTGCCTTAGCTTGAACTCTGCCCATCAGTATCTCTCAACTATTCCCTTCCTTGTGAAAACTTTTCTGCCCTGGTTTCCACAGCCCCACTGTCTTCTGCTAATTTAGCCCTCTAATTGCTTCTTCTCAATATTTTCTGAGGGGCCTACTTCCTCTATCTGTCCCTCAAATATTGGTGTTCCCAGAGATCCAGTATCAGCTTTCTTTTCTTCTCTTCCTGGATGATTAATTCATACACACTTACAATCCCAATTATGACCTTAGATGCTGAAGACTCTGATACCTATCCATATGCCTATTCCAAAACTTTCTTCTTGGCCCCAGACATGTGTTTTCAAGTATACTAGATATCTGTACCTAGATGTACAAGGAACACCTCAGAGTCAGATATGAATTCACCCTCTCCTTGGAATCCACCACCAAACTTGCTCCCTCCCCTTCACTCCTTGTCTCTGTAAATAGGACAACCATTTACCCCATCACCAAGTCCTGAGAGTAGAGTCATCTTAAATTGCTAAATTGCTCTTTTTTTTTTTTAATCTCCTACATCCTGTTGATTCTATCTCCTAAGCCTCTCACAGGTTTGCACCCTCTTCTCCAGAACCAACACCCAGCCAACGTCAGTTCAGATCCTTGTTTGATCTCTCCTCTTATATGGTCTCTCCTGTCTCCGTCCTCTGCCCCTCCAATCGGTCTTCTGTATCACTATGAAAGGAATTACTCCACACCTCTGACCACATCACTCCCTGGATTAGTCATCACTTGGATAAAATCCAAAGTCCCCTATCATCTGGCCTTTACCTTCAGCCCCATCCCCCCATCTCCCTGTATGCACCGTGTGATCTTGCTATATGTAACTACTTTCAGCTTCCCCATTGTTAGACCTCTGTGCAAACTGCTCCCTCTGTTCCAAATGCCCCTTCCCCACTTGTTGCCTGACAAATTCCTGTTCACCTCCAAGACCATTTGAGCAGCCCCTCCTCTGTAAAGCTGTCTTTGCTCTCCTAGCACCTTGACATTTCTATACCATACCCCTTGTCTTTACTGTCATCTCAACCTGCCAGAGTCCTGGACTGTGAATTCCTTGGACAGATGGTCCCTCTTAAGATCCCCAGTGTCCGGCACTGCAGGTAATCCAGTAAACAGTGATTAAAAAGACAGATGATTAAGTAAAAAAAGCCTCTCTAGTCAAAATATTCAGTATTGGGTAAATAAAGCTAATGTATAAATAAAAATGGAAAAAGAATTTAGAGCTATGTACAAGTGAATGGAAATTAATGAAATGCCATTAGACTAGAACCAGAACTTACTGATAAGACAAGCATCATGGGGCATCTGGGTGGCTCAGTCTGTTAAATGTCCAACTCTTGATTTCAGCTCAGATCATGATCTCATGTTTCCTGGGATCAAGCCCCGCATGGAGCTTGCTTGGGACTCAATCTCTCCCTCTCTCCCTGCCCCTACCCGCCCCCCCTTGCTTGTGTGTGCTCCTGTGCTCTCTCTCTCAAAATAAATAAGTAAACATGAAAAAAAAAATTTTTTAAGACAATCATCATGATTCTTTTAGAAAAAGATGGATAATTCATCTAATGATAATGGAAAAATGGGTTATTTTTGAATGTATTAATTTAAATCCTGGCCTCATGCCATGCCCCAAGATTAAGTCTATATGTATTAAAGAATTACTGCAAATATAGATCACTTTTTTTTCCGAGAGAGAGAGAGAGAGAGAGTGAGCGTGAGGAAGGAGCAGAGGGGGAGAGAGAGAGATGGAGAATCCTAAGCAGGCTCCATGCCCAGCACAGAGCCCAATGCAGGGCTCAATCTCACAACTGTGAGATCATGACCTGAGCCAAAATCAAGAGTCAGACTTCCAACCAACTGAGCCACCCAAGTGCTCCAAATATAAAACCATTTTTATGAACCAGAAGAGGGGTGCCTGGGTGATTCAGGTCATGATCTCGTGGTTCGTGGGTTTGAGCCCTACACCGGGCTCTGTGCTGACAACTCAGAGTCTGGAGCTTCAGATTCTGTGTCTCCCTTTCTCTCTGCCCTTCCCCTGCTCATGCTCCATCTCTTTCTCAAAAATAAATAAACATTTAAAAAAAAAGAACTAGAAGAAAAATTTATCAAATAGTTATGTGCTTTCTGGATGAGAAATCTCTTCCTAAGCATAATGATAATGGAAGGAAAAAACCTTTAAAAAAGGCTGACAGATGTGACTATATGAAAATATAAATCTTCTATAAATCCAAAATATAAAATGACAAGTCAAACAACAATCTGGGAACAACACTTGTCTATAAATATGACAAAGCATTGTCACATAAGTGCTTATAAAAACTGATTTTAAAAACCATTAAGATTTTGGGGTACATGGGTGGCTCAGTTTGTTGAATGTCAGACTCGGTTTTGGCTTGGGTCATGGTCTCATGACATGGTTTTGTGAGTTTGAGCCCCGCATTGGGCTCTGTGCCGGCAGCTTGGGATTCTCTCTCCCCGTATCTCTCTGCCCCTCCCCCACTCACTCTGTCTCTGTCTCTCTCAAATAAATAAATAAAAACTTTTTTAAAAATTTAAAAACCATTAGGATTTCAATGGAAAGTAAGCAAAGGACACCTCCACATAATTAAAAGAAAGTGTAATAAAAAATTAACATCCCTGTAATAACTAAAAGGTGGAAACAATCTAAATGCCCATCAATTCATAAATGGATAAACATGGATAAATGGATATCATAAATGGATAAACCTACAATGGAATATTATTCAGCCATAAACAGGAATGAAGTTCTGATACGTGCTATAACATGCTTGAAACTTGAAAACAGTATGCTAAGGGAAAGAAACCATGATTACATCTGGATAAAATGTCTAGAATAGGCAAATGTACAGGCTGAGTGGAAAGTAAATTAGTGATTGCCTAGGGCTGTGGGTGGAGGAGGGTAGAGGTGATGGCCAGGGGTGCTGGCTTCTTTTTGGGATAATGAAAATGTTCTAAAATTGAGTGAGGTTATGGATGTCCAACTGAATATACTAAATATCACTGAATTGTTATACTTTAAATGAGTGAATTGTGAATTATATCTCAATAAAGCTGTTATACACACAGTGAAAAAAAGAATTAACATCCCTTGTAAAGAGGAGAGCCCAATCACAAGCTCCCTTTAGAGTCACTTGGAAGTTATTAAGTGCCAGAGTTTATCTCATACAGAAATAAATATTTCTATTTCATGACTAAGACACAAACTTTGCGGCTGACAACGGCATTCGATGAGCTAATGTATATCTGCTAGTTATGATTTCACAAATTATTGAAATGTTGTAGTTTAAAGTCCAAATTGTTACCATTTGTTAAAACTGGACTTGCATGAGAAATTAAAATATAATAATGATGATTAATTTTTAGCCGAAGTGCTCTCTTAACTGAAATGCTTTCTTTTTAGTCTGCCATAAATGTGTTCAATTAATAATCATTTTCCTTGATGTTCAGGAGAAGGCCAGTATTCAGACCTAACTTCAGAGCATAAAGAAAAGTAAATTTAACATCCCCTGAAAGATTCTTCTGGAGATTAGCTTATGGACTCCCTAGACCCTAGTCTCATGATGGGTTTGGGCACCATGATGTATCTTTCTTCTGAAAAGCTCAGTGCTCTACCCTAGTTTTATTATCTGGTGTTAATATGTAGCTGTTATTTTTATTATTATTATTATTATTATTATTATTATTATTATTATTATTGTTTCTAAGTAGGCTCCACACCCATCGTGGATCTGGAAATCACGACCCTGAGATTAAAAGTCGCTTGGTCTACCAACTGAGCCAACCAGCGCCCCCCCTATTTGTTAACTTCATGTATGTTTCTGATCTCCCCCAACTGCACTGGAGAGAACAGGGCCGGGGCGCCTGGGTGGCGCAGTCGGTTAAGCGTCCGACTTCAGCCAGGTCACGATCTCACGGTCCGTGAGTTCGAGCCCCGCATCGGGCTCTGGGCTGATGGCTCAGAGCCTGGAGCCTGCTTCCGATTCTGTGTCTCCCTCTCTCTCTGCCCCTTCCCCGTTCATGCTCTGTCTCTCTCTGTCCCAAAAATAAATAAACGTTGAAAAAAAAAAATTAAAAAAAAAAAAAAAAAAAAAAAAGAGAGAACAGGGCCTACATCTTTTACTTCCTGGACACCAATAATGGTTAGCATTGAGCTGCATAATTTAAGTTAAGTAACTTAAGTGCTTAGTAAATGTGTATTAAGTAAGCAAGTCACAAATTAATCCCCTGCCAGCCCTGTTCTTCATTGGGGCGATCTGACAGGTACTAAAAGACCCTACAGCCTTGAAGTCCTCCCTCAAAATGAGCTTCTGTGCCTAAGAATCCCACCATCACTTATCTCTTTTTTTTTTATTATTTTTTAATGTATATTTATTTTTGAGAGAGAGAAACACAGTGTGTGTAGGGGGTGCGGTGCGGTTTGCAGAGAGAGGGAGACACAGAATCTGTAGCAGGCTCCAGGCTCTGAGCTGTCAGCACAGAGCCAGACAAGGGGCTCAAACTCACAAACTGCAAGATCATGACCTGAGTCAAAGTTGGAGGCTTAACCAACTGAACCACCCAGGTGCCCCTCACTTGTCTCTTTTGGATAAAACATTGTCTCCAAGAGCCCTGTATTAAAATGTAAATATTGGGGTGCCTGGGTGGCAGGTTAGGCGGCAGACTTCAGCTTAGGTCATGATCTCGTGGTTTGTGGGTTCCAGCCTCACGTCAGGCTCTGTGCTGACAATTCTGAGCCTGGAGCCTGCTTCAGATTCTGTGTTTCCCTCTCTCTCTGTCCCTACCCTGCTCATGCTCTCTCTCTCTCAAAAATAAATATTTATTTTTTTTAATGTTTTTATTTATTTTTGAGACAGAGAGAGACAGAGCGTGGGGGGGGGGGGATGGGGCAGAGAGAGGGGGAGACACAGAATCCGAGCAGGCTCCAGGCTCTGAGCTGTCAGCACGGAGCCTGAGGTGGGGCTTGAACTCACAAACCGTGAGATCATGACCTGAGCTGAAGTCAGACGCTCAACCGACTGAGCCACCCAGACGCCCCATAAATAAACATTTAAAAAAGCGTTTTTAAAAATGTAAATATCTAACCTAGGAGGTTGCCATCACTAGCACCTGGTCTTTAGTAGTTTCCTAGCAGAGAGCTTGGGCCTAGGATTGAGTCCAGGGAAAGGGCCAGAGAACTTAAGGTCCCATTTTGGGGTGTGAGTTAGGTCTCTGTGGGGTGGGGCAAGGAATATCCAACTGGGCTACAGTGCATCTCCACACAACCAGAATTGATCTGTAGTATAGAGCCTTCACAAACTAAGCCATGCTGCTAGATAGGAACCAAGTTTTAGAGTGAACTCCCATCTGATCAAGGCAGACAAGTGACTGATCCAAGATTACACCAAGAGCACCGTCTGAGTGGTGATGAGGCACTAGGCTGCACCGCCTTTCAGAAGTAACTGCTGCTCTCTTTCAAATCACAATGAGAACCAAAGCCGGGGAACAGAGGTGAAGGAATGTCTGGGGGAACCAGAGGGTTTTATTAGCTTAAGTTCCCATCTGGAACTGCCCTCCAGAATGATGGGAGGATGGGTCAGTGTGGTATGGCTCTTGACCCAGAACCAATATAGTTTCTGGATTCTGAGCAATCTGTACATAAACATAACCTACACCCATGCACAACATACCTATGCTTCAGGGCTTCCACATACATAAATCCAGGATTTTCTTTCCCTATGAATTGTTTGCTAGGAGTCAGAAGTCAGCAGCATCCCAAAGTGAGTGGGGGTCACAGATACCAGGCAGGTCCTCTCTCTTCTACCAACCCCCAGTAGGAAGCAGATGGGACAGGTTCCTATGGTTACAAGGGCTTGGCTGCTTTATTACTTTCATTCTTCTGGGCGTTTTTACAAGAAGTAAGCAAAGTACAAATATTTTATAGCCCTTTGGCTACAAAGTATGATATCCCATTTCAAAGAATGAAGGCCCCTGTAAAGGTGAGCCCCTAACTACAAGCTTCTTTGGGAATCGATCACATTATTAAGTACGAGAGCTTATCTGATACACAAATATTTCTCTAGGTTTATGACTGGTAAGACGTAACTCTTAGGGTTGGTAGCATAGAAACTGTGTGGGGTGGGGAAAGAGTGGCACAGAGGTAGGGGTCAAGCTTCACTATTCACCAACCATTCACTGGAGCTTGGGCGTTACTGAACTGTGCTTAGCCGGCTCTCTCATTTGTAAAAGAGAAATAAGTGATACAGTCCTGTGAAGAGTAAATAAGATAATGTGAAGAAAGCACATTGTGAGCGGCTAACCAAATGTTCGTTGCTCCTTCTCTTTCTTTGCAGATGGTAAGCTGAATTAACTAACTGGTAAGGAAGGTTTCTTTTCTTTTTTTTTTTTTTTAAAGTTTTTATTCATTTATTTTGAGAAACAGCGAGCACAAGCAAGCTGGAGAAGAGTAGAGAGAAGGGCAGGGGAGACAGAGAATCCCAAGCAGACTCCACATTGTCAGTGTAGAGAGCCCAACACAGGGCTTGAACCCACGAACCATGCGACCGTGACCTGGGCTGAAATCAAGAGTCAGACACTTAACCGATTGAGCCACCCAGGCACCGTGAGGAAGATTTCTAACAAGTATCCAAATAAGGCTCTGAAAGCCCTCAAGGGTAAGAAGAATCTAAAAAATAAGCTGCAAAAAAGAAAGCAATCTGTTTCATTAACACTTAAAATAGTGTAGAACTGGACAGTAACCAGACCAATCCTGTTTCTATTAATTCTGTGTACTGAGTTCTCTGTGGTGGGTATCTGTCTCACCCCTGAAGTTAGAAATTCCTCAAGGGAAGGCTTGAGGACTGAGAAATCTAAGACCCCTGTCTTGTTGAACCTGAATCTCCACAGAACTAGTATGGAGCCTCCTAGTTTGATGGTTGATTAAAACTGAATCATTTTATCTCCCCTCCTTGCCAGTTGGTTCTGAAATCTGATTCTCCTTAGGTAATTTTGGATCCCCTTAAGGCTTACTGATAGGCCAGCTTTCACATTTTTACCCCCATTGTATACCCAACATGCATGAAACAAATTTACCTGTGCTTTCCAGCAGGTGATTTCTACAGGAGTGAGCCAGCTTGGGTGATATACAAGCCAAACTATGCCTGTGTTCTTATCTATACTCCATATACTCCATAATTCCACTGGTTAGTGATTGCCATTCAATGGACCCACTGCTTTCTCCCACCCAAGCGTTTTGCACCCAAGGATAGAAGCAAAGTGTGATGTCCCTCCATGTCAAAATGGCTTACTAATCCTTCACCAGTCTGAGATATTCTATGAACTATTTGTAGCATTTAGACCCACATGCTATTTTTTCTGGGCTATATATCTACATATCTATATCTATATCTATATCTATATCTATATCTATATTTTTTGCTATCTTTTTGATCTAATAAATCCTGCATGGAAATGGAAGTGTGGTCATTACTTTATTGGTTCACAGACTTCTCTACAGGCTTCTGGATTTCCCTTCTTTTTTTTTTTTTTAATTTTTTTTTTCAACGTTTATTTATTTTTGGGACAGAGAGAGACAGAGCATGAATGGGGGAGGGGCAGAGAGAGAGGGAGACACAGAATCGGAAACAGGCTCCAGGCTCTGAGCCATCAGCCCAGAGCCTGACGCGGGGCTCGAACTCACGGACCGCGAGATCGTGACCTGGCTGAAGTCGGACGCTTAACCGACTGCGCCACCCAGGCGCCCCTTCCCTTCTTTTTTTACAAACAGGGAACCAACAAAGATGTGACATATCCTCTTTCCTCCCTCCTCTGTCCACATTCCTTTATTTCCTTCTTTCACTTCCTTCTACCAATTCATAGCCATAATTCTCCCTGTAATGCACTCTAGCACCCTAATGCTAAGGACTGATGATCCTTAGCACTAGGACAGTGGACAGCCTAGAACTCTCAGGGACGTTATCAAACTGGGTACATTCTGAGTCAGTATTGTATACACAGTGATGTACATTGCATGTGGTTCAGCTGGGCCATGACAGCTCATGTCATTGATAACTCACTCATCCTGAGTAGGAGTGCTGGTGAAATTAAGTTCATGATATTTAGTTCATTCTTATCACACACCTTGAGTTTCTAGGGACATCTCCGGAGTCCCTATCAGAACATACAGATAATTCCAGAAAGGAGAGCCATGTAAGTGTGTACTTTCCCTTTGTTGTTCCTTTCTCATGCCTTGCGAGCTGCCAATGTGTTTATTCTCAGCCAGCAATATGAGAACCCAGGCAACAGTCCTGTTTGGCCCTGGCCAGTTACCAGGAGAGAGAACTTCCTCCGAATCGTGTACGTATACTTGGTTGCTTCAGAGATGTCATTAAACTTGAACACTGTCTAAAATAAGCTCTCAGGTTTCATCAGGGCTTTGGATACACTGTAAATGACGCATCATAAAGACCCCACCCCTCTCTGATCCCGATAAGGCGAGGGTTAAGGTCCATCTCTGTTTGCCACACTCTAGTTCCTTCTGTCTAGGCCACAATACAATTTCTGGAACCAACTAGTTCCTTTCTCAGCTGGCTCTAAGAACACTGTATTCTTTCTCAGTATTGAATGGTTAACTCATACACAAAGTAAATGCCCAATACTTATTAATGACTGTGACTCAATCATCCAGGTGGTTATTAAGCTAAGATTGGTCAACCCAGAGCTCCCACTTCATATCCTGCCAGAGAGAGCACTTCCACCCCTCCCTACAAAGATTGCCACCACCCACCACTATACTCTGCAGGGCAGGGCAGTCATCCGGAAGTTCCTTGACCTTCGTATTAATATTCAAAATCTGCACAGCTCAGGCTGATTTCCCATCTCCCTGCAAGAGCCTGTCATGCTAGTCAGACCGTCTTATACCCCATTTGCCTCAGTCACTGCCAGAAGAACACCTTCTAGGTTACCCAACATCACATGGGCCATTCATCCCAGTACCCTTGAGTTCATCACCTAATCTAATCCAGTCCCTCTCTGCCCTCCCCAAACTCTCCCACTGCACCCTTCTCGACTCCTGCTCTGTCACCATCAAACATCCCGATAGCCTCCTCTTCTTTGACCACCCCTCCACCTCTAGGCGGTGAGTGAAACTGGCTTCCCTCCCAGGTGGAAGATGCTTTTACTTTTTCCCTCACTCTCAGGCACCTCAGGGCCAGGGGGTGTGCGAGGTGTTCTGCTTGTCTTTTCCAAACTATTTCTTTAATCCTTCTGAATGTCCAGCTGCTTCAAATCCCCTGTGGTCACCCCTTACCCTTTAGGCTCCTCACTTCCGAGCTTCATTGTCACAGTTCTTCACCCTTGTCTGACCTGCATCGTTACTTCCCAACCCTGCTTAGGTGCCATGGCCCAGCACTGCCATTCCACTTTTGCAAACACCTTCCACACTAACCTCATCCTTCTTTTATCTGTCTTGTTGGCTTGGAATATCCCATTCTGTTGACCCCCTACTCCCTGGCTCTCAGAGCTTGCACCCAAGCAGCCAGTTATTGCTAGAGGAAATCACACCATGTAGCTGATTGATTTCACTTTGAATTGTGACCTGAAACCTCAAAGGAGCACTCTGCACTGCCTGGCAAATACAATCAAGTTTTCCAGGAAAGTTCACTGTCCCATGCTACAATGATGTTTTCAGGGGTGTCTGGCTCAGTTGGAAGAACTTGTGACTCTTAACCTTGAAGTTGTGGGTTCGAGCCCCACATTGGGTATAGAGATCAGTAAAAATAGATAGATAGATAGATAGATAGATAGATAGATAGATAGATAGATTTGTCAGAGATTTTGCTCAAAAAAAAATTTTTTTAATAAAAAAGTAAAATGACGTTCTCACTTTTTCCTTTTTTTCCTCAAAATCTTCCACACTGCAGGGGCGCTCGGGTGGCTCAGTTGATTAAGTGTCTGACTTTGACTCAGGTTATAATCTCATGGTTCATGAGTTAAAGCCCTACATCAGGCTCTGTGCTGACAGCTCAGAGCCTCGAGCCTGCTTTGGATTCTGTGGACTCCCTCTCTCTCTCTGCCCCTCCCCGTCTCACACTCTCTCTCAAAAATAAATACACATTAAAAAAAAATTAAAAGCCTCCCATACTGCAAATCTTTAATAGCTGCAAAGTATCTCCCCCAGAATGTTTATCATGACTGTCACGTTTTTTTCAAGTTTTTTAAGAGTTTATTTATTTTGAGAGAGAGAGAGAGAACGTAAGCAGAGGAGGGACAGAGAGAGAGAGAATTCCAAGCACGTTCCACACTATTAGTGCGGAGCCCAGTGCGGGACTTGAACTCACGAACTGTGAGATCATGACCTGAGCCGACGTCAAGAGTCGGATGCTTAACAGACTGAGCTACTCAGGTGCCCCACTGATGGGTTTTTAAAAAATGATTCTGATGGTTTTAACATAGGTCCACAAATTGTATTCCTCCATGTGGGAGGTGATGCTTCATTTGCCTCCCCTTGAGTGTGGGCCACACATAGTGACTCGTTTCAAATGAATGGAGTGGAAAAGGGAAACATAGCCACTTACAGTGGGGAAACCTGGCAGACACTACCTTACATGGTGATTCAAGTGATCCAAGTAATAAAGCATGCAAATAACAAATCAGTTTGATATCATGTACCCTGGATATGATTTAATGAGGGGGGCCTAACACCTCTGTAGTATTCTTCCCCAAACCCATGAATGACCTCTGTCTTCACATGAGAAAATATCCGACAAACCCCAGCTGAGAGACATTCCACAAAACTGTACTATACCAAAGAGTACTATACCAGTAGTACTTTTAAAAAGCATCAAAGTCATTAGAAAAAGGGAAAGACTGAGAAATGGTCACAGACTGAAGGAGACCAAGGAGAGAGGATAATTAAATGCAACATGGGATTTTAGATCAGAAACTGGAACAGTAAAAGATCATTCGTGGAAAAACTGGGAAATTCTGAATAAAGTCTGCAGCATTGGTAGTAATATCATACCAATGTTAAGTTCTTCTGGGCATGTAAGATGTTAACACTAGGGGAAACGGGGTAAAGGACATATGGGAACTCTGTACTGTATTTTCAACTCTTCTGTAAATCTAAAATTATGTCAAAATAAAAATTAAAACTAATAACTCTCACATCTCATCTTCATAGCCTTCTTTCGGCTGATGACCTTGCCTCATACATCCATGATAAGATAAAAGTGTCAGAACAGAACTTTCATTCTCTCACAGCCCATTAGCTGCTGTGTCTGTGTCTGCCTCCATCTTGCTGGTGGAAGAGGAAAGCCATCCTTGCTCTCCCTGAGGGCTAACCCTTCCACTCTGGGTCCCATTCTCTCTCCCTTCTCCCTTTCTCCAGGATGCCCCTCCCTCACCTACTCCTCTTCTGTCCTACATCAGCAATCCCCCCCTCTCCTGGATCATTTCCATCACCATGTAAACACCACCTCTCACATTAATAAGACCCTCCCTTGACTCTTCATGTCTCTCATTCCACTACCCCGTTTTCCTCATCCCCTTGGAAAATATTTTGCAAGACTTATCTGCATGTGTTCTCTCCTCAATTACTATTTCCTGTCAATTTCTCTCCATGATCGCCACGATTCTGCCAAAATTACCAAAATCCATTGGACCATTCTGTGTCATCTTATTGATTTCTCAGTGGCATTCAGTACAATTGACCATTAGCTGTCTTTTGAAAACCCTTTTCTCCTGGCTTCTGTGACACTCCTTCTCCTAGCTTATTGCTACTTCATCTGCCAGTGCTCCTCAATGCTCTATCCTGGCTCCTCCTCTTTCCTGGTCAACTGACTCAGTTGAGCGCCCAGCTCTTGGTTTTGGCCCAGGTCATGATCTCACAGTTCGTGAGTTCGAGCCCCATGTCAGGCTCTGTGCTGACAGCTCAGAGCCTGGAGCCTGCTTCGGATTCTGTGTCTCCCTCTCTCTCTGCAACCTCCCCTGCTCATTCTCTGTCTGTCTGTCTGTCTCTCTCTGTCAAAAATAAATAAATGTTTTTTTTTTAATTTAAATGAATTAAATAAATAAAAAGTTTAAATAAAATAAATTCTTAAAAAGAAAATTTAACACCCATTTATGATACTCCCAGGAAACTAGAATTAAAAAAAAAAAGTTTTTCAACCTGAAAAAGGGCATTCATAGTAAAAAACTCACAGCCAATATAATACTTTATATCAAGCAATTGAATGCTTTCTCTCTAGGATCAGGAATAAGGCAAGAATGTCTACTTTCATCACTTCTATTCAGTGCAATAAATAATATTTAAAAGAAAGAAGTAAAACATTTTTTGAAGATAATATGATTGTGTACATATCAGAGCCTAAGAAATCTACACACACAAAAAACCTGCTAGATCTATTAATGAATTTAGCAAGGTTGAAGGGTATAACGTCAATATATAAAAATACATTGTATTTATGTATACTAGTAATGAACAATTGGAAAATGAATTTACAATACAATCGACCCTTGATAATATGGGTTTGAACAGCACAGGTCTGCTTATAAGTGGATTTTTTACAGTACTTTATTAAAAAAAAATTTTATAGTACTGTACTTTAATTGCATTTTCTCTTTCTTATGATTTTCTTAATAACATTTCTTTCCTCTAGCTTGCTTTATTGTAAAAATATAGTATCTAATACATATAATTATTATAGTACATAACATAAAATTTTGTTAATCAACTGTTTATGTTACTGATAAGGCTTCCCATCAACAGTATGCTATTAGTAGTTAGGTTTTGGGGGAGTCAAAAGTTACACTGGGGATTTTTTTTTCTTTTTAAAAAATTTTTTTTTAACATTTTATTTATTATTGAGAGACAGAGCAAGACAGAGCACGAGCATGGGAGGGGCAGCGAGATGTAGAGACACAGAATCTGAAGCAGGCTCCAGGCTCTGAGCTGTCAGCGCAGAGCCCGACATGGGGCTCCAACTCACAAACTGAGATCACGACCTGGGCCAAAGTCTGTTGCCCAATCAACTAAGCCACCCAGGTGCCCCTACACTGGGGATTTTTGACTGTTGAGGGTCAGCACCCTTAAACCTTGTGTTGTTCAAGGGTCAGCTATAACATCAACAGATGAAATGCTTATGGTTAAATTTAACAAACTATGCATAAGATCTTTACACTGAAAACGACAAAACATTTTGAGAGAAACTAAAGTGAGTTCTAAATAAATGGATAGACCTTGACATAGACTAGAAAACTCAATATTACTAAAATGTTAATTCTCCCCCAAATTTGATATATAGATTTAATGTGATCCCAATAAAAATCCCAGTAGGCTTTTTCATAGAAATTGACAAGCGTAGTCTAAGATGTATATGGAAATGCAAAGGACCAAGAATAGCTGAAACAACATTGAAAAAGAACCACAACATTGGAGGGCTTCTGCTCCTTGATGTCAAGACTATCTTAACCAAGCTGGCAGAGTCCTAGAGCAAGGACAGGCACGTACGTCAACAAAACCAGAGAGTTCAGACATCGACCCCACACACATATGGTTAACTGAGTTTTGACAGGTGGCAAGGATAGTTTTTTCACTGTATGGTGCTGGAACAACTAGCCAGACATGTGAGTTAAAAAACAAAACAAAATGAAAAAAAAAATACGCGCACAAAAACCTTGACTTTTAAAAAAAATTTTTTTTTAATGTTTAGTTATTTCTGAGACAGAGAGAGACAGAGCATGAGTGGGGGAGGGCCAGAGAGAGAGAGGGAGACACAGAATCAGAAGCAGGCTCCAGGCTCTGAGCTGTCAGCACAGAGCCAGACGCAGGGCTCGAACTCGCAAATCGTGAGATCATGACCTGAGCCGAAGTGGGTCGTTCAACTGACTTAGCCACCGAGGCGCCCCTTGACATTTTTTTTTAACATAAATTAACGTATTTATTATAGGCTATCAGTGTTTCAAATGGTGGAGCTTCTACTGGTCTTTCAATTTCTTCAGTCTCCTGATGGCAGATTTTCCTTGTGACGGCAGAAATGGTGTTTGTTATAGATCCAGGCTCCACCAGCCACCGTTTTCATGAAGGAACCACAGTGCCAGATCCCCACAGCTCATCTTTTCATCTTGGTTTTGCCACAGAGGGAGCAGGTGTACTCGGTGTGCTGGCTTATTTCAATTTTCTTCACCATTTTCCTGAACGAGGCACTTGAACAGTTTCCTGGTGCGGTTAGCCATGTTGCCGCAGATGAGATCCCAGCCCGATCAAAAACTTTGACTCTTATATCATACATAAAAATTGACTTGAAGTAGATCATAGATCTAAACTTAAAAGCTAAAACTATGAAAGTTCTAGAATAAAATGTTGAGAAGACAACAAAAAGTTGGATGATTTCCGCATAAATAATAATGGAGAGACGCGTGTGAGAGAACTTTGTAAGAGAGAACTGTCTTGTACAGTAGGATAGGAATATGTATGTACCATGTGAAGCTGGGGAGAAAAAGCAGCTGACTGCCTCTAGTGGAACAGGAATCAGGGTGGGGAAGGGAGCTCCTGGTTTTTATTTTAACGCTTGTAGTACGATTTAACTTTTATACTATGTACATGCATTTATATACTATGTACATGATAAAAGTAAAAATCTGTATTATTTTTAATTACAATAGATTTCACCTAATGAGTATCTACATATTAATGTAGGAAATAGTGTACTAAATAATTATTATGTAGCACTTTACATTTTATGAAAGAATTTCAAGGGCCAAAATATATAAAAAACAGTTTTTTCATGGTTAGGGGCTAGAAGTTTTGATTTGGAGACAAAGTTAACTTTTTTAATTACAGATAAAATGACACTTGATAAAAATTTCTACACATACATATGTGTATATATTAAGGTGGGGCCCGAATATACAAATGCAAACTAGTTTTATAAACCTAAACCAAACTGAGTAATATCCCCATTTTATCAAGAGTACATCCAATGAGGGGTGCCTGGGTGGCTCATTTGGTTAAGCATCCGTCTTCAGCTCAGGTTACGATCTCAGTCCGTGAGTTTGAGCCCCGCATCAGGCTCTGTGCTGACAGCCTAGAGCCTGCTTCAGATTCTGTGTCTCCCTCTCCCTCTGCCCCTCCCTCACTTGCACTCTGTCTCTCTCTGTCTCTCAAAAATAAACACAAAAACAATTTTAAAAAAAAAAGAGTACATCCAATGAAACCCGGTTCTTTAGAATTAATGAACACATGGCATCAAACTGTTTGACAATGATTATCTAGGAGAGAGAGAGGTTTGCTGGGTAGTGGTCAAGAAGAACTTTCATTCTTCAATCTTTTTTTTAAAGATTTTATTTTCACGTAATCTCCGTAGCCAATGTGGGGCTCAAGTTCACAACCCCCAGATCAAGAATTGCATGGGCTACTGACTGAGCCAGCCAGGTGCTCCTCATTCTTCCCTCTATATAATGTACCTTTGTTTTCTACTAATATATTATTACCCACGAAATTTCAAAAATTTTAAGAACTAATAGCCCATTATAGTAAACGTTTACACATTACACTTCCTTTTAGCCATCTGCAAGAATAACATTTATCCTATTTAAGGTTTCATTAAGTTCATATATTATGTGTGTGTGCAGGAATGCGCACATACACACACAGACATATACTCTAAACCTATGTGAAGAAACTAGTATAGGATATTAACTAGGTAATGTTCTTTTTTTTTAATTTTTTTTTCAACGTTTATTTATTTTTGAGACAGAGAGAGACAGAGCATGAACAGGGGAGGGGCAGAGACAGAGGGAGACACAGAATCTGAAACAGGCTGCAGGCTCTGAGCGGTCAGCACAGAGCCCGACGCGGGGCTTGAACTCACGGGCCGTGAGATCATGACCTGAGCCGAAGTCCGACGCTTAACCGACCAAGCCACCCAGGCGCCCCTAGGTAATGTTCTTAAAGAGCACTTCTAATTGTTTCTTAAGGAACATAATTCTTTTCTCCAATGCTGATTATATTTAATATGATATATTTTTGTTTTAGAAGTATCCTTTATATAGTCAAGAAAAACTCAAAATCCAAATCCCTATTCAATCAATTAATATTTTATATTACTCATTGAATTTTTTTAAATTTTTTTAATATTTATTTTTGAGGGGGGGGAGGGGGAGGGGCAGAGATAGAGGGAGACACAGAATCGGAAACAGGCTCCAGGCTCTGAGCTGTCAGCACAGAGCCCAACATGGGACTTGAACTTACGAACCACAAGATCACAACCGGAGCCAAAGCCGAATGCTTAACTGACTGAGTCACCCAGGCGCCCCCCATAAATTTTTTTAAGTGTTTATTTTGAGAGAGAGAGAGAGAGAGAGAGAGAGAGGAAGAGAGAGAGAAAGAGTCTGCATGCAAACAGGAGAGAGGCAGAGAGAGAGAGAGAGAGAGAGAGAGAGAGAGAGAGAGACAATCCCAAGCAGGCTCTGCACTGTCAGCACAGAGTCTGATTCGGGGCTTGATCCCACCAACTAAGAGATAATGACCTGAACTGATATCAAGAGTCTGACACTCAAATGACTGAGCCACTCAGGTCCCCCACCCATTAAATTTGTATTAACTACTTTCTCTCCTTTTCCATCCAGTCTTTGGCTTTGATGTTGTTTTTTCAGAAAGAGAGAGCATGAGAAATGGAAAGAGGGACGGGGTGAGGCGGGGAGAGAGAATCTTAATCCATGTTGAACACAGAGCCTGAAGCCTGACTCAGGACTTGGTCCCATGAGCCTGGGATAATGACCTGAGCCAAAATCAAGAGTTAGGGTCTCCATCACCTGAGCCACCCAGGAGCCCCTGATGTTGGCTGTCAAATTTGGTTCTTATTTGATGGAATGCAGGAGTTTGGTCAGAAAAGTTTAATTTTGGGGTGACTGGGTGGCTCAGTCGCTTAAGCATCTGACTCTTGATTTTGGCTCAGGTCATGATCCCAGGCTCATGGGATCGAGCCCCACATCAGACAGTGCAGACCCTGCATGGGATTCTCTGTCTCCCTCTCTCTCTGCCCCTCCCTGCTCACTCTCTCTCAAAAATAAATAAACATTTTTTTAAAGTTTAATTTTTAATTTTGTCATATTTCTTTCTTAGTCAAATATATCAAACTAGCTTCTGTCAAAACTTAAAAGCAACATCTGTAAAATTTGAGAATAGTTTTAGGAGTATACCTGGGTATGAAATCTTGCAAAAATATTGACATTTCTTCCATAGGGCACTGGAATCACAAAAGACTAACAATCAAAGCATAAAATGAGAGTAATTTTGAGCAGTGAGTGAGAAATTACAAAGGTGTTAAAGAGCTATAAAAATAGATATCTTGGGGCATCTGGGTGGCTCAGTCAGTTAATCCTCTGACTCTTGGTTTCAGCTCAGGTCATGATCTCGCAGTTCGTGGTTTTGAATCCCACATCGGGGCCCTACACTGACAGTGTGGAGCCTGCTTGAGATTCTCTTTCTCTCCCTCTCTCTCTGCCCCTCCCCTGCTTGTGCTCTCTATCTCTCAAGATAAATAAAATAAACTTTAAAAAATGTTTAAACAGGGGCACCTGGGTGGCCCAGTCAGTTGGGCAACCAACTTCACTCAGGTCATGATCTCACAGATCGTGGGTTCGAGCCCCGTGTTGGGCTCTGTGCTGACAGCTCAGAGCCTGGAGCCTGCTTCACATTCTGTGTCTCCCTCTCTCTCTGCCCCTCCCCCCACTCATGTTCTCTCTCTCTCTCTCTCTCTCCTTCAAGAGTAAATAACATTAAAAAAATTTTTTTAATGTTTATTTTTTTTTCAACGTTTATTTATTATTGGGACAGAGAGATACAGAGCATGAACGGGGGAGGGGCAGAGAGAGAGGGAGACACAGAATCAGAAACAGGCTCCAGGCTCTGAGCCATCAGCCCAGAACCTGACGCGGGGCTCGAACTCACGGACCGCGAGATCGTGACCTGGCTGAAGTCGGACGCTTAACCGACTGCGCCACCCAGGCGCCCCCAAAAAATTTTTTTAATGTTTAAATAAAAAGTAAATAATATCTTGGATGTGTATTTAGATACAGTGAGTTAGAGATTAATGTGGTATTTTGTCAATTAATAATCATTTACTCAATTCTCTTAATTTTGATGAACAATTTAATAAACAGCCTTCAAGTTATAAGAAGATGAGGTAACAGAGTTACATCTGGCAATGAAACATTTTGCAAATAAAGCCACAAAAATTAGTGAGATTATTCTTGGGAATAGTATGCATAGTTTGGGGGTTGGCAGTGTGCAACTTCCTGAAAATACCCAAAATGCAAAAGCAACAAAAATCAGGTTGATAAATTGTTCTTGATTTGATACTATTCATTTCACTTAAATTGCTGAACAGATCATAAAATTCCAAAACCAGGTCTAGCAACTCAGATTTACAGGTTTAAAAGACTGATAAGATTTCCTTATGAAGTCAATAATCAAATAGTTTTTTTAATGTCCTAGTAAAATTCAAATTATACAGGTAGCCATTGTAACACAGTGACTATTTACATTAATCAACTGACAATAATAGGAAGGTACAACTTAAATTATTGCTCAATAAAAGCATAAATTTTTACTTGATATATACTCAAAAAATCAAATTTAGTTGAATCTTAAAATTGCTTTTTCACCTTTCCTCTTTTGCACTTACTCTGATGATATCTAAAACAGAAAAAAAAAAAAAGCCATAAAAAAAAAAGCCTCCCCCCCGCCAAAAAAAAGCCTTTTAAAAACAGGCTGTCATATTACAGCTAGTCCAGATAACATTAAAAACACTCGAGTCATTACAATTATTTTAAGACTGTAATAATAGCGTGTTGTAATTTGAATTCATTTGCAATGAAATTATTGTCCTTCGTTTCTCTTTCTCCGTATTTTGAAAGGACTATCGACATTGTTCTCCAATATTAATCAAAGCTGGAATCATCTCAGTTCTCAGCATTTGGCTCTTTGGAAACATATTTTCTTACATCTTCAGGTGCTAAAAATGCTTATAAAAATGGGGAAAGAATGAGAATAATTATAAAGAACACACGGATTTGTCATCTCCTGACAGCCAGGGAGAGTTTTCTAGCTTAAAAGAGTAAACGGCCAGGTAAAGTTCAAAGGTCGACTTTTTTATTGTTGTTCCGACGGTTCTCCAGTTTCCCTTTACATTCCATTTTAGCTTCCGCCTTCCCAGACCCCTCACTCTTTCTTTCAGACCTCATTTCTTCAAGGTTTCAGAGTCGTGCTCCTTCTGGTAAAGGGAAGCCTCAGTTTTTTCAAATTTTCCCCGTAGCTACCAAGGCTCCCTGCCGGCTGTCAAGGTCAAAGCCCACGGCCCCTCCAGCCCCACCAGCAGCCACTGCAGGAAGCACCTGCTGGCGGCGTGGGGCGGGGCGCCGCCCACGTACACCTGGGGACGGGGTGGCGCCCCCCCCACCCCCACCCCCGACGGCCTCGCCAGGCGTGGGGGAGGGGAGCTTACTCTTTCTCTCTCCCCCGCCCCCAGGCGGTGACTCATCGCCGGAGACCTGCGGCTGAGGTGTGCAGCCCGGGGCAGGGCCCGGGAGGCGGGGCCGCCAGGTCCCGCAGGTCTGCTCCGCCCCGCCGCGCGCTCAGAGTGAGCAGTTCCTCGGGGAGCTCGCACCGTCGGTGCGGTGCGGGTATAGCTCTCCGCCGTCCTCCCGACGCTGACCCGCGCAACCCACGCCCGTCCGCCGGCTCCCAGCGCCCCGCTTCCTCCGCACGCCCTCCCGCGAGACCCCAGCCCGCCTCGCGCCTCTGTCGCACAGTATGGCGCTCCCCCAGGTTCTCGCGTTCGGGCTCCTGCTCGCGGCGGCCACCGCGGCGGTGGCCGCGGCTCAGAAAGGTAAGGAGCAGAGTTGTGGGCTGCGGCCGGGTGGGGACGTCCCACGGCATCCGAGACGGAGATGGTGGGGAAGGGGCGGCCGGCCGCGCTTTCCCGTCTGGAGCGGATGGCGCGGGGCTGCAGCAACCCAGGCCCTCTGCGCTCTGCAGGCGGTGGGAAGGCTCCCGCTCGCACGGCGAGGAGGAAACCTCCTCACTATGCTGCTTTGCACCGCTCTCTAGGGAAATGGCCCGGAGCAGGGGCGGGGAGTCAGTGAACGAAGTGGCCTCGTTCGGTAACTCCTTGGCTTCGGAGTGGGCCAGGAGGGCTTGGGGAGGCGCGGCGGCCGCGCCACGTCTGGGCGCGCCCACCTACTCCCGCGGAGGCGCGCGCTTGGGGTCCTAGTGTGGGGGAACCAGCCGCAGCCGGGAGGGGAGTCGGTGGCGAAGATGGCCTGGCCCCTCCTCCCCCGGGCACCTGAGGCTGGCCCCGGATGTGGGTCTCGGGCGGGGGCAGGTGGCTGCCGGGAGGCCGTTGGGCCCGCTGCGCATCTGCGCGTGTAGCAAGTCGTCCTGGACCTCGACTACCTGGGGTGTGAGAGTGAGTGTTTCCACTTCTTTAAGGATCGTGTAGGTAATGCCAAGTTTATTGTAGGAACCCAGAAATACCGGTAATTGTAAAGAGTAAAAAGAAAAACTCACAATCTGACCGCTTCAAGAGAATCTCCTAATAACTGACTATACTTTTTAGACATTGCTTTAAACGTTGCTGTAAACCGAAACACAGTTTTATATCTTGGTGTGTGTGTGTGTGTGTGTGTGTGTGTGTGTGTGTGTGTGTATTTACTCCCACATAACATCCAGATTTTCCTTTTCTTTTAATCTTGGAAACCACAATTTAAGTGGTGAAGGAACAGTCTCTGGTGTGGAAGGTCACGCCATTATCCGAACATTGGACATATGGTTTGATTACATTTTTCTTAGTTTGTTATAAACATCTCGGCTGCCATCTCTTGATGGTAAGATGGTGGCCAGAAGTAAAGTGGCAGTTGGCGGAAGCTTTCTGGAAAGGTCTTTAGACCTTCACCAACAGGGCCTGGGCTTAATTCATTACACTTTCAAACTATGCAGTTTAATTAACCCATGTTTTTCTAGCTCCAGTCTAAGGCTAAGTACTTAATCTTAAATTGTTTTAAAGTGATGATAGTTGCTATAGAGTATGTTCAGAAAGCCTGTACATGATTGGTCTGTTCTAAATTTCCACATCCCTTGGGCATGAAAATGGGCTTTGGAGCAGGTATAGTAGAGTGCTGCATAAGACTTTAACTCTTGGAGCACAGCCACTATCTCCTTTTGTGATCCCAATATGGAGTTTAGTGCTGGACCGATTATATAGGTGGTTCATATCAATTATAATTTAAACAGGGAATAATTAAAGCCAACTTGAGATGAAGGATCAATATAAAAATTCTTTGGTTTGTCACAGTAATTTTTGTTAATGATTGTATTCTCTTAGCTAGACAAATAAACGGAATTAGAGGGGCTTGCCGATTTGAAATTAAAATTAGGTTTTGAGATAGTGAAAGATAATGACTATTAAACTGGCACTAATACCCAGGATAAGCTGCTTAATATCACCTTCAAAATTGGGAACTTAGAATTCAGTTTAGTTAGGAAGCCCACAAACAAAAGTGACCCCTAAATTCACCGAAAGTATAATTTTTCTAAGATATAAAGTTGTCCAAGGGCTGAATATATTCCCACTAAGTTTAAATCTTTAAAGTTCAGATTTTAAGAAAATGGGCTGGGAGGAGGGAGGAAATGTGAGTTACTTACAGATCCTAGAATTGCAATTGTTGATTTTCGGGAAATGAGTCAGTAGCTGACAAGCAAGGGTTTATCTAACAGAACAGGAGGAGGGAAGGATCTGAGACTGAGAGTATCATCATGGAGATAAGGCTGAATATGATGTTTGGAGGGCTGTATTCTTGGTTTAAAAAAATCAAAATGGGAATGCATGCAAATTAGACTATGTGTCTGTATAATATATACAAACTATTCACCATGATATCAGCCACTCAAATTACAGCTGAAAAATAAAACATTCAGGACCATTTTTTAAGGCTTTGTGGCCCTATAACTTAAGCATTATTATTAGAACATAATTTAGCTGGGACACTAGAGTTCATAGTTGGATCCACATTTTAAAGTGGGATTTTGTTTTTTAATTTATCTAGGATGTGTCTGTGAAAACTACAAACTGACCACAAACTGCTCTTTGAACACACATGGTCAGTGCGAGTGTACTTCAATTGGTGCACAAAATTCTGTCATTTGCTCAAAACGTGAGTAGAATATCCTCATTGCCTTTAAACTGTATTTTGGTTTAGCCTTCCTTAATTGATGTGTCTTGAGTTGGGAAGTGTTGTGTTTGTTTTTTTGTTTTTTTTTTGGTTCAAATTTGAATCATGTTATTTTGTCAAAATTATCTCCTGTAGCTGAACCATCTGAAAACTTAGAAAGTGAATATGGAACCATGTAAGTCTGCAATAATCTTTGGCTCTGGGAGTTTGGAGTTAAATTAAAATGTTTTTCCTTATGCATAAAACTGCAGTTACTTTTCAGTATGACATGAAGCTTTCTTTTCAGTGGCAACCAAATGTCTGGTGATGAAAGCAGAAATGACTGGCACAAAGTCTGGGAGAAGAGCGAGACCTGAGGGGGCTTTCCAAAATAATGATGGGCTCTATGATCCCGACTGTGATGAGAAGGGGCTCTTTAAAGCCAAGCAGTGCAATGGCACCACCACATGCTGGTGTGTAAACACTGCTGGGGTCAGAAGAACTGATAAGGACACGGAAATATCCTGCTCGGAACGCGTGAGGACCTAGTGAGTTGAGCTGTCAAATGTTCCTTGTTTTCATGCTTTTCAGATTCGTTTAATGACATTTATCTTTGAGTATGTAATGTGATTTGGTGGTTTAGAATTCAAAAGGTAGAAAAGGGTATACAGTGAAAAGCTTCCATTTTTTTTTCTCAAACCCCCCCGCCCCCCGCAGCTACCCAGTTTACTTCCACAGAACCGATGTCACCAGCTTATTATATAACTTTCCAGAGATACTTTTATGAATTCACTAGCAATATATTTTTGTTATTTTAAGAATTGTTTCTTATAGTAGCCTACTAAACAAGGATTTTCCTCTTACATTTTTACTTAACACTGTTCAGATTTTAAAGTTGGATTAGTGTTAAATGTATATGAAAAATTTAAGCTGTTTATGTATTTGCCTATTTATTGCGTTTTAAAACGAGGTGTGGTTGTCTCGGGCTCATGCAATAAAAAGGAGTGGAAGCATACTCAAGCTAGCTTAAGGAAAAACATTTTTATTTAAAAAGTGACTAGAGCTGGAAAGTTATCAAGACCAAGGTAGGCACTCTCTCCTTTGGTGTTCTGAAGCCTCATGGTCACTTTTCTCTGTTTCACTCGGTGCCTTTTTGTCTGTTCCCTTGAACGTGACCCAGCGTGAGCAGCTAAGCCTTGGCTTTACGTGACCTTGAGTATAGTGGCCCAGCGCCAGAGGTTGACCTGTTGGAAGGGTGTTCTCTCCTGGATGAGTGCTTTATGAGCAACGTGTGAAGGCCAAGGAAGAAATTAAGGGCATACCTATTGCATAAACCCTTTTCTGTTAATTATACTGTAATTTCACTTGGGAATTTTCCTATTAGTCAATCAATAAATACTGTCTTTTTACTTTACAGCTGGATCATCATTGAACTAAAACACAAAACAAGAGAAACACCTTATGATATTAAAAGTTTACAGACGTACGTACTATTAAGTGCATTCTATTTGCACAGTTAATACTCAGATCTTCGTTCTACACCATTAGAAAAAGGAAAACAAGTCTTAATGCTTTTTCATATTTATGAAAAATAAGATAATATAAGTAATATTTTAACCTTATTTTGGAAATAGAGTTGCAAGAATAATACAGATTCCTATAGGAGTCTTCACTCAGATTCACCAGTCACCAATGAACATTTTGCCCCACTTTCTTTTTAAATGTGTATGTGTGTGTGTGCTTTTTATATCTATCTAAACACGTATAGATGTTTTTTTTCTGGAACCATTTGAGAGCAAGTTGTAGATATCATGCCCCTTTACCCCTAAATACTTTAATGTATCTTTTCCTAGGAACAAAAGGCACTCTTTTAGTTTCTTTCTCTTTCTTGTAATCTCTACCTGCAATGAGGGAATCAAACTCACAACCTCAAGAGAGTCACATGCTCTGTTGACTGAGCCAGTCAGGCGCCCCGAAAGGCATTTTTTCCTATAACCACTCTACAGTTACCAAATTCAGGAAATTTAATGTTACACCAAATTGTGCCACTTTTCCCAGTGTTGATCTTTATGGCAGTTGTTTCCCCCTTTGACCCAGAATGCAATCTGAGATCATGCATTGCATTTAGTTGTGATTCTTCAGTCCTTTTTGATATGGAACACTGTCTTGGCCTTCGTTGGTCCTTCATTACATTGATATTTGTGAAGAGTATAGGCAAATTAGTTCATAGAATGTCCGTCAGATTAGGATTTATCTGTGCAAGCTAAACATTTTTGACAGAAAAACTGCATAAGTGATCTTATGTCCTTTTCAGTACTTCACATTAGGAAGCACCTGATGTCTTGTCCCTTTATTAGCAATGTTAACTGTAGTTAAGGGGATATATATATATTAGGTTTGTAAGGTAGAGTTACTGTTTACTTCTTTGTAATTAATAAATATAATATATGGGCAGATACTTGGGTACTGTGTAAATATCCCATTTCTTACCAAACTAGAACTCAATTATTTTAGCATCAATGGATGATTCTAGCCTGAATCAATTATTAGTAGTTGCAAAATGGCATAAAATTTTTAAAACAAGTTTGGTTAATGACAGTTCTAGAGCTTGAGCTACCTGCTTAGTTAAAAAGTAATGCTTCTTAATGTTGTGTAGTACACTTTTTTTAAAACACAGGTTTTTAATTATTTACAGTGCACTTAAGGAGGTAATCACAACTCGTTATCAACTAGATCCAAAATATATCACAAACATTCTGGTAAGATTTTTGTTTTTTTTTAAATGAGCTTTTGCAGAAAGTTGGTGGGATAGTATGGTTTGGGTATGAATTTTGATAGTGGTTAAACTGCACTTGAATACCAGTTTAATCCCTGGACGCTTAATTCAAATTTCCTGTTCTTTTCCTTTCATAGCCTTTGAAAACCTCAAGTTTACCCTTAAGGAAAATGTAGTATCTCTAATTTCCGTCATGCATGCCAGTCATTTTAGCCTGGGAAACCTCTCTCAATGATTGCTTTTGGTACATTTTCTTTAGGATGCCACCTAGCTCCCATCTTCTTTGGTTTAAGGAGCTAATTCTTAACCAGGTTACCCCTTCCTTGACTCTTTGAACTCTGGTTGAAAAATACTTGAATAGTGTAATGGAACTTTTTCAAGGCAGAAAAGTGATGTCATTTTTTTTTTTTTTAATTTTTTTTTTTTTTCAACGTTTATTTATTTTTGGGACAGAGAGAAACAGAGCATGAACGGGGGAGGGGCAGAGAGAGAGGGAGACACAGAATCGGAAACAGGCTCCAGGCTCTGAGCCATCAGCCCAGAGCCCGATGCGGGGCTCGAACTCACGGACCGCGAGATCGTGACCTGGCTGAAGTCGGACGCTTAACCGACTGCGCCACCCAGGCGCCCCAGTGATGTCATTTTTAAGGACAGGAAGGAATATACTTTTTTGCTCCTTAAAAGCAGAATGTAGTAAATGCATACTGCATTTTGGATTGTATTTCTTTAGTATTTTATTTTAAAAGTAGTTCTAACCAAATAAGGTGCTTTATTTTTTTATTTTGTTTTTATTTAAAGTCTACTTATTTATCCTGGGGGAGAGAGAGAGAGAGAGAGGTCAAGTAGCGGAAGGACAGAGAGAGAGGGAGAGGCAGAGAATCCCAAGCAGGCTCCATACTGTCGGCACAGAGCCCAGTGCAGGGCTTGAACCCATAACCTGTGAGACCATGACTGAGTGGAAATCAAGAGTCAGAAACCTTTTTTTTTTTTTTTAATTTTTTTTTTAATGTTTATTTTTGAGAGAGATGAGACAGAATGCAAGTGGGTTGGGGCAGAGAGAGAGGGAGACACAGAATCCAAAGCAGGCTTCAGGCTCTGAGCTGTCAGCACCAGAGCCCGACGCGGGGCACGAACTCACGAGCTGTGAGATCATGACCTGAGCTGAAGTCAGATGCTCAGCTGACTGAGCCATCCGGGTGCCCCTTTGCTTCTTTTTTTAAAGTAAGCTCTGTGCCCAATGTGAGGCTTGAACTCATGACCCTAAGATCAAGAGTCACATGCTCTATTGACTGAGCCAGCCAGGTACCACCCAACTAAGATACTTTAAGATCTTGTTTGAAATCTTTTGGGCAGAAGAAAATTCTCTTTTAGAAAGAAAATATGCATCATAATTATTTTTAGTTGTGTAGCTATCTTACTTCCCTTGGATAGATTTTAAAACTTCCAAAGAGTTTTACATTATTAGTTATAAATTCAGTTACCCGCTAATGGAAAGGAACACTGACACATTTAGATTATAGAAAATACCTAAATATTCTGATTATTGAACAGTAATATTTTTACATGATTTTGGTTGTGTTGGTATTAATTTGTATTTTTCATATTTTCCCCCAGTATGAGAATGATCTTATCACTATTGATCTGGTGCAAAATTCATCTCAGAAAACTCAGAATGATGTGGACATAGCTGATGTGGCTTATTATTTTGAAAAAGATGTGAGTATAATCTTCCTCATTTAATTCCTGTGTTTAGAAGTGCAATGCTAGGGGCACCTGGGTGGCTTAGTCGGCTGAGCATCCAACTTTGGCTCAGGTCATGATCTCGCAGTTCGCGAGTTCGAGCCCCACATCAGGCTCTGTGCTGACAACTCAGAGCCTGGAGCCTGCTTCAGATTCTGTGTCTCCCTCTCTCTATGTTCCTCCCCTGCTCACACCCTGTCTCTCTGTCAAGAATAAATAAAGAGGGGCGCCTGGGTGGCTCAGTCGGTTGAGCGTCCGACTTCGGCTCACGTCACGATCTCACAGTCCGTGAGTTCGAGCCCCGTGTCGGGCTCTGTGCTGACAGCTCAGAGCCTGGGGCCTGCTTCAGATTCTGTTTCCCTCTCTCTCTGCCCCTCCCCACCTCATGCTCTGTCTCTCTCTGTCTCAGAAATAAACATTAAAAAAAAAAAAAATTAAAAAAAAAGAATAAAGAAAAAAATTTAAAAAACTGCTTTATAAATGCAATGTTGTATGTCATGCTTCAATGGATTCAGGATCTTTCATCATCTTTTTTTTTCTTTTTTAAGTTTATTTATTTATTTTGGAGAGCACGCAAGCTGGGGAGGGGCAGAGAGAGAATCTTAAAGCAGGCTCCACTCTCAGCACAGAGACCGACACAGGGCTCAATCTTACAAACTGGAGCTCAGGGCCTGAGCTAAAATCAAGTCAGGCACTTAACTGACTGAGCCACCCACCCAGGCGCCCCTTCTTTCGTTATCTTTTTCTTCACTTACATGTCAACCACATCTCTGTTCTCCACATGATTCTCGTGCTGCAATTAATAACATCCTCATCCCTGCCTTGCACCTTCTGCAAACACCTTTCTGACCTGTTTGTTGTGTATGAGAGAATATCTTCTCTCATAATTCTTACCTGTTGTATCCTTGGTAGTTACTTAGTTTATGTGGATAGCCTCTTCTCCATTATAATGTCCATGAACAAGAGGTGATATAAGAAGTGCTATGTAACTAGTGTGATTAAAATAGTTTTTTTCGACTTTAATGTGTTATCAAAAAAAATAAATTAACATAGTGAGCTATGTTTTTTTATTAAAAAAAATTTTTTTTAATTTTTTTTTTTAACGTTTATTTATTTTTGAGACAGAGAGAGACACAGCATGAATGGGGGAGGGGCAGAGAGAGAGGGAGACACAGAATCGGAAGCTGGCTCCAGGCTCTGAGCCATCAGCCCAGAGCCCGACGCCGGGCTCGAACTCACGGACCGCGAGATCGTGACCTGAGCTGAAGTCGGACGCTCAACCGACTGAGCCACCCAGGCGCCCCTAAAAAATATTTTTTAATGTTTATTTATTTTTGAGAGAGAGACAGAGCGTGAGCATGGGAGGAGCAGAGAGAGAGGGAGACACAGAATCCGAAGCAGGCTCCAGACTCTGAGCTCTCGGCACAGAGTCCGACTAGGGGCTCGAACTCACAAACTGTGAGATCATGACCTGAGCCGAAGACAGACGCTTAACCTACTGAGCCACCCAGGCACCCCTACACCAAGCCATCTTCTGATGAAACCTGGGATTTGCTTCAAAGTAATCTGGCCCAGGGGGAGGGGGAAGGGAGGAAGGAGAGAAGGAAGAATGGATTAAGTAAGGTTGGCCATTTGTTTATATTGTTGACTCCAGGTGATAGATACATGGGATTTCGTTATGTTGTTCTTTCTACTTTCATGTGTGTTTGAAAATTTGCCACAATAAAAAGTTTTTTTGAAGTTTAAGCGTACGCGATTGTTACCGCTAAAACCAAAAAGACCCTTGACAGCAGTTCTTTCCATGTATAATTGGCATCTAATTCTATGTGGCCATGGTAGGTTTTCTTAAATATTTTAAATTGCTTTTCTCCTTCTAAATATAGGTTAAAGACGAATCCTTGTTCCATTCCAATAAAATGGATCTGAGAGTAAACGGGGAGCAATTGGATCTGGATCCCGGGCGAACTGCAATTTACTATGTTGATGAAAAACCACCTGAATTTTCAATGCAGGGTCTGCAAGCTGGTATTATTGCTGTCATTGTAGTTGTGACACTTGCAGTTATTGCTGGAATCGTTGTGCTGGTGAGTGTAGAACAAGTCCACTTTCTTTTTTTCTTTTTTTATTTATTTTATTTTAGAGAGAGAGTGTGCAGGAGTAGGGAAGAGAGAGAGGGGGCAGAAAGAGAGAATCCTGAGCAGGCTTTGCACTGTCAGTGAAGAGCCCAGTGCAGGCCTTGATCCCATGACCCTGGATGATGACCTGAGCCAAAATCAAGAGTCAGAGGCTCAACCAACTGAGCCACCCAGCCATTTGAAGGCATATTTTTTCAAGAAAAGGTGACAACGTGAGAGAACTATCTCCATATTTTAGAACATATTAATGAAGCAAAATCTTCAGTTTTTATAATGCTCTATAGTGAATGAATCTCTTGCATCTGGCCCTTTTTTATAAAACGGTCACTTTATGAAGTAAGAAAGGATACTAATCTGAGAAAAGCTCATAGCTGAGCACCGCACAGGTCAGTTACGTTGCCATCAAGCAGCAAATGTCCTTTAGTTCTCTTGCTGCAAACAGTCCAACAGCCCTGCCAGCATCAGTGCAAAATACCTGAACTCCCAAACCGTTCGATGAAATGAAACAACAGAACACCAATTATTAAAGTTAGCATGGAAAGGGTTAAAAGTGGTAAATATGAGGAACGATTCTAAACAAAAGATTAGCAAATTTAATTTAGCAGTGCCTCAGCAGAAGAAGGTACCACCTGGACAGGATTTATTCTAGAAATACAAGGATGCTCAGCATTAAGAAATCTTAACAACATAGCATAATTCAGAAATAGATTTGAGGGTATGTGAAAACTTAAATTTTCAGCTCAGTGGAATCATCATACTTGGCTATCCATCTGGACGAAAACAAAAGTTGAATTTCTATTTCACCCTCCCAGGGCAGGCCATATTGCCCAACTCTGGGAATGGTACATTATGGAGCAGGGTGCCCATGTTCAAACAAATTCCCGATGGATTATAGTAACAAATGTTGAAAAATAGAACAAGCCTCAAAATTAATTTAGGAAATGTTTGTACAACCTTGTGGTAAAGGAAACCAAGCAAGGCAAGAAATCTAGAGTCCATGAATGAAAAGTTACATATTTGACTAAGTTGAAATTAAACATTTTTTATGGCAAAGATATGATAAAGTGAAAAATAGCAATGATATGCTGGGGGGAAATATCCATGATGCATAAAACAAAAAAGATAGTTATGCATAATATATGAATTCTCAGAGGAGAAAATTAAATCAAGAATAGCAAACGGCACGGATAGATGATTCACAGAAGAAATCCAGATGGGAAATAAACACATGAGAGAATCCTAGAAATCAAATTGTCCTATAGAAATGAAAGCACAGGTACATAGGAAGGACAGTATAGGTTATGTATTGCACTGTTGCTCGTAAGGGTGAATCTGGAAACAATTTGAGTGCACCCCTGTAGGAAAATGGATGAGGAGATTGTGGAATATCTATGTTATGGAATAAAGCTGTTAAAAAGAATGAGTGCAATTTATAGCTTTTGCTCATCGGAAGGTTCCTATGATGTTGATATAGGCTGTGCAAAGAGGGAAATGATACTGTATGATCCCATTTTTTTAGACTGCCCCCTTTCCCAAAACTCATATGTATGGTTTTGTGTATGTTTGTATTAGGATGGAGCAAAATGTGGAAGAATGCGTAACAGGCCGTTAGATTTTATTATTAAAGATTGTTGTTTTCTCAGTGCGTTTTTTTGTTTTTGTTTTTGTTTTTGTTTTTTGGTTTGTTTAACTGGTTGTTGTAGGCTTTTTGTTGTTACTGTTCCAGAAGATTTTGGTGGGGGCTGGGCTCAAAGTTTTTTTTTTTTTTTAATTGAAGTATAATAAACAGTGTTATATTAGTTTCTGGTATATAAAATGATGATGCAACAATTCTGTATATTAGGGGCACCTGAGTGGCTCAGTCAGTTAAGTGTCTGACTTCGGCTTGGATCATGATCTCACAGTTTGTGAGTTCAAGCCATGCATAGGGCTCTGCACTGACAGCATAGAGCCTACTTGGGATTCTCTGTCTCCCTCTTTCTCTTTGCCCCTTCTCTGCTCGTGCGCACATAGTATACTGTCCTTCTCTCAAAAATAAATATTTTTTAAAAACCTCTTTAATTCTGTATATTACTTAGGTCTCGTCATGGTAAGTATAGGCTTTTTTTTTTTTTAGTTTAGTAGGGAAATTTTAATTTAAGAAATAATATCTGTAGATTTTAAAATTAAATTTGTTCAGATAGGAATAATGTTCATTAAAAACATTTTATGTGTCAATTTTTCTTCCATTCAGGTTATCTCCAGAAAGAACAGAATGGCAAAGTATGAGAAGGCTGAGGTAAATGGATTACTTAATAAAAAGGCCCCTTTTTAAATCTCTTACTCCTGATAATCACTATACCTACCTAGACACTGATAGGACTCCATTATACTGGAGCCCCTTCATAGTATAATCCTTAAGGTCTTAGGGACAGTCTTTCAATGTTTCCTTAAATTCTCCTTCATGAGTTCCATGGCAGACCAGCTAATATTGAATTCTGCCTCAACGCATAGTGGGATAGGAAACCTGCAATTTTTGTTTGACAAAGTGTCAACTTTTAATGGAATCTTTCAGAGGCGTACTCTGTGGATTCACATTACAGAAACTTAATGTGGCTGATGACCTGAGTTATTGTTTTTATTCCAGTGAAATAATTATTAAAAAAGAGCTTAATACATGTCCTAATGAGTCTCTTCCATGCTAACTAGTCACCTACATTAGTGTGAAGACAAAGTGTGAGATTGTTAGCGTGTCAGTTGCTTGGAGTTGGATGTGAACCACACTTGTTCCTGAACTCTGTCAATAACATTTTCAGTATACCCACTGATTTTTATATATTTATGCATTTATTTGTAATTGTGTATGTGCATTTTACTAATCTTCTACCAAGAAACACAGAAATATAAAAGAGTATTGAAAAAAAATTGAATAGAACTAGAAAGTTGTAGCTTTTTTTTTTCCTAAACCATAGTTGATCATCTGGCTTACCTGGTGACCACAGGTCTGGGGGACAGACTCTCCCTGAACTGAAGCATAACAAAGTTGGAATGACAATGTAGTGTTGTGGTCAAGAGCAATATAGATGTGGGTTTGATTACTTGTTAGCTGGGCAAGTTATTTAACTTCTTTAAGCCTCCATGTTTCCTTATCTGTAAAATGAGGATATACGTACAGACCCACTGTAGGATTAAACACGGTAGTCTGTATACAGTGTTGGTCCACTGCTTGGCACACAGCAGAATGTTTGCCAGTGGTCGTAATTTCCATTCATCTTGTCTCAGTTCTGCTTGTAACTAATTGTGTGATCTGTGACAAGTCAATTCTGAGCTTCAATTTCCTCATCTGTAAAAAGAAAATATATTGTTTCTTACTAGATGTAAAAATGGCATCCATTTAATAAAGACCTTATCCATTCTTAAAGATCTAACTCACCTGCTACTTCCCTATCACTTTGGGAATAGTAGTTTAGGTCGTGCATTCAGTGCATGCTTCCTTGTAGTACATTTTTTCTTTTTCCAAATGGGGCTCATAAACGTGGAGAGAATCATCTTGCTTTCCTCTTTTTTTTTTTTTTTTTGTAACTATTTTAAGGATGAACAAAAGACTGGAAAATTATTTAAATTTGTTTCCTCTTTTTTTCCTCTATTTCAGATAAAGGAGATGGGTGAGATGCATAGGGAACTCAATGCATAATGACTATAATTTGAAGAGTAACTACAAGAAGGGAAGTTAGCAAACATTACAAATGTACAAACATGGGACAAAGAGATCTTTGAGGACTATTGTTTTGTTAGTTAACATCTGTTTGTAATAGTGAAATCTGTACTCAATATATAAGAAGCTTCAAATTGACTTTACCAATCTTAAAATTTGACCACAAGTGTCTTATATATGCAGATCTGATACAAAACTCAGAACTTGGACTGCAGAGTTAAAATTGTTTCTGCCTAACATTGAAGTGTGTACCTTAAATATGCTTCCACAGTAGAGATTTAATGACTACTGTCTCATCCATTTGTGATTGAACGCTGCCTTTCTGTTTACTTTGAGTCTTGTACATACAAACTTTTTTTTTTACAAACTGAAATAAAACATTTTAAAACTAAATTTCCTAACTTTGTTTGAATCATACAGAATCAGATTTCATAGTATACAAATAAGATAACAGGTTAAGAAATGCTCAGAATGCTAACTGCAAATTGGAGTTTTATAGGAGTATTTATAATTATGTGTATTCAGTATAAAGTGTGTAATCTCTATGTAACTTCTACACAGAAAAATCAAACAGTTTTATTCTGAATGAATCTAAGTTTCTGTTTTAAACAAATTGGCATTTTGACAAACACACCTTAGGGCAGAATTGGGGGATAATGTTGTGAACCATGAATGCTATGGTTGGTTGAGTTAAAGCACCAGACATTCAACATCTTACGTGACAAATAATTACAGTAAGACACATTTTGTGTGAGTTAAGGGTATCCTGAAATTTTGCTTTTGATAGGAAATTTTTAAAAACACTATGAAGAGAACAGCATTAAAGAAAATGTAAAAGCTAGATTGAACATTTACCAACGATTTTTATCCCTTCTGTAGTAGGCAGACTTCTAGGATGGCCCCCAAGATTACTTATCCCTGATGTACATGCCCAAATAATCTTCTCCCCTAGAGTGTGGGCGGGGCCTGTGAATATGATGCGCAGTCACTCCCAAGATTAAGTTACATTTTATGGCAAAGGTGAGGGGATTTTAGATGTAGATGTGATTGAGATCCCGAAAGCTTGACTGTATTGAAAGAGAGATTACAAAAGAGTGCCTGAAGGTAAGAGACAAGAAGTAGAAACTATAGATGAGCTCTCCCATTAGCCTTAAAGCAAACTGCCATGTGGTGGAGAGGGTCACCTATCAGGAAACGGCAGGCTGAGAGGAGGGCCTCAGTCCCACAACCACAAGAACTGAATTCTGCCAACAATCACTGAGCTTGGAAGAGGACCCCAGCTCCAGATGAGATCACAGCCCTGGCCAACATTACCACAGTCTTGAGACCGAGAAAAGGACCCACTTATGTGATGCCTAAACTCCTGACCCGTGGAAACTGATAATGTGTTTATTGTCTTAAAATGCTAAATTTGTGGTAATGCATTATGCAGCAATAGAAATTGATACAGCGAGTAGCAAGAAGGGAATAGTTAATAAGGAGCAGCCATTACCCCCAGGCCTGAGACAGAGCACCCAAAGAAGAGAATCTCTACTTCGCCTAAGCCCCACTCCCCGGGCTGAGATCTGGACCCTGTGGGGGGCAGTGCAGCTCACTGAAGAGCAGGGAAGTTGCTATGATGCTACCCTGGAGGGACTTACTGAAAATCTGCCCCATGGAACTTGCTGGAAATAATGCCCTCTAGGACAGGAGTCCTCAAACTACAGCCTGCAGCCTGGCCTACCACCTGTTTTTATATAGCCTGGGAAATAAGAATGGCTTCTGCATTTTTAAAGGATTGAATATTTCCTAGTATGTGAAAGTTACATGATAAAAATGTCAGTGTCTGTAAATAAAGTTCTATTGGAGCACAGCTACGTTCATTTATTGTGTGTGGCTGTTTTATACTACGGCAGAAGAGTAGCGTTGGACCCACTGGCTGGCAAAGCCTAAAATATTCATTCTGGCCCTTAACAAAAAGTTTGCTGAACCCCTGCTTTAGGGTGCTGGGGAAAAACTGTTCATAGGAATATGTCCTATTAGACACCAAAGCACTCCGTAAAGCTGTCTCCCCCCCCCCCCCCCCCGGCGAAAGAGCACAAGCAGTAGAGAGGGAGAGAATTTTAAGCAGGCTCCATGCCCAGCTCGGAGACAGGGCTCAATCTCACAATCATGAGATCATGACCTGAGCCAAAATCAAGAGTCCAACGCTTAACCGACTGAGCCACCCATGTGCCCTTAAAGCTGCTTTTTGTCATTTGGGTGTGGGAGCAGGTGCTCAGGGAAGCTGAGGAGCTGGAGAAGCCCTGGGCTCTGCAAACTGGGGAAACAGCAGGTGTTGCAAGGGGAACGCACTCCCCCTTTTTCTTGCACTGTGTGTCCTGCACCCTGTACTGACAAAGCTTCAGGTGCATTTTTACCCAGGAGGCAAAAGGGTGAATTTGCATGGAAGAGGCAGTAATTAAGGCACTTTCTTCAATCCCATGCCTTCAAGTGTCTGTCCTCTTTTGAAGCTACACTTCTAAAGACAACACTGACTACTAATTGCCAATGGCCTTTTTCCCCCAGTGTTTAATCATGTGATTCCTCCACAGCTTATCACTATGACTGTCCCATTTCTTACCTCAGTATGTTGCTTACAGATTTTCTTCTTTGGCATAACTGGCATTAGTCTCCCCTGGTTGTTTTCATCTTCTACTGATTCTGAAGTACTGATCCAGGATTTAGCCTTAGTATTTTCTACTCCTGTGGATGTGATCTATTTAAAAACTGTGCCTTTTCTTCTGTTAATCTGCCTTCTGTCGATTTAATTCACACACTCCCAAGAACTGAACCTAACAGGGTAGAGGAAAGTTTCTCCTCAACAAATACAACAGTTAATAATAGATACAACATAATTTCACAACTCTTTTCTGTCATCCTGAAACATGGCCCCCAAGCCCTCTAAACATCCCCACTGACCTCCTTAAAAAGCTACCATTCCTTCTCTCTTTCATATCAAACTTCTAATTTTTTAAAATGTTTTAAAATTTTAATTTCAGTATAGTCAACGTACAACTTTATATTAGTTTCAGGTGTAAAATAATCCTATTACTCAGTGCTCACCACAATAAGTGTACTCTTTATTTTTAGGTTATCTCCATACCCAACATGGGGCTCGAACTCAGGACCCCGACATCAAAAGTTACCTGCTCCTCCAACTGAGCCAGCCAGGCACCCCACAATAAGTGTACTCTTAATCCCCGTCACCTATTTCATTCATCCCCCCACTCCCTCCCCTCTGGTAACCATCTGTGATCTAAAGTTAAGAGTCTGGTTTTTTTGGTTTGTTTCTTTTTTTTCTGCTTTGATCATTTGTTTTGTTTCTGAAATTTCACACTTAAGTGAAATCATAGGGTATTTGTCTTTCTCTGATTGACTTATTTCACCTAGCATACTCTGGATCCATCCGTGTTGTTGCAAATGGCAAGATTTTATTCTTTTGTATTGCTAATATTCCATTGTGTGTGTGTGTGTGTGTGTGTGTGTGTGTGTATGCATACATATACATACCCACCACTTCTTTATCCATTCATCAGTTGATGGACACTTGGGCTGTTTCCATAATTTGGCTATTGTTGGTAATGTGATAAACGTAAGGGTGTATACATCCTTTTGAATAGTGTTTTTGTATTTTGGGGGTAGTAGTGTGATTACTGGATTGTAGGGTAGTTCTATTTCTCCTATCCAAGTACTAACCAGGCCCAACCCTGCTTACCTTCTGAGATCAGACGAGATTGGGCATGTTCAGGGTGTATGGCCATAGACCGGGTACTTCTATTTCTAATTTTTTGAAAAACCATAACTGTCTTCCACAGTATTTGCACCAGTTTGCAGTCCCACCAACAGTGCTTATGGGTTCCTTTCTTCTTCACATCCTTGCTAACACTTGTTTCTTGTGTTTTTGATTTGAGCCATTCTGACAGGTGTGAGGTGATATCTCACTGTTTTGATTTGCATTTCCCTGATGATGAGTGATGTTGAACATCTTTTCCTATGTCTGTTGGTCATCTGAATGTCTTCTTTGGAGAAATGTCTGTTCATGTCTTCTGCCCAATTTTAAATTGGATTCTTTGGGTTTTTTGGTGTTGAGTTATTTAAGTTGTTTACATATTTTGGATACTAACCTTTTATTGGATATCATTTGCATCTTCTCCTATTCAGTAGATTGTCTTTTAGTTTTGTTGGTAGTTTCCTTTGCTGTGCAGAAGCTTTTTAGTTTGATGTAGTCCTGATAGTTTATTTTTGCTTTTGTTTTCCTTGGCTGAGGAGACATATCTAGAAAAATGCTGTTACAGCCCATGTCAGAGAAATTACTGTCTATGCTCTCTTCTAGGATTTTTGTGGTTTCAGGTGTCACATTTAGGTCCTTAATCCATCTTGAGTTTATTTTGTGTATGGTGTAAGGTATTGGTCCAGTTTCATTCTTTTGCATCTCCAGTTTTCCCAACACCATTTATTGAAGAGACTTTTTCCCATTGCATATTCTTGCCTCTTTATCGAAGAGTGACCATACAATCATGGGTTCATTTCTGGACTTTCTATTCTGTTCCAATGATCAATGTGTATTTTGTGCAAATACCATACCGTTTTGATTACTATAGCTTTGTAGTATAACTTGAAATCTGGAATTGTGATACCTCCAGCTTTGTTTTTCTTTTTCAAGATTGCTTTGGCTATTCAGGGTCTTTTGTGGTTCTATACAAATTTCATGATTGTTTGTTCTAGTTCTGAAAAAAATGCTGTTGATATTTTGATAGGGATTGCATTAAATTTGTTAATTGCTTTGGGTAATAGTAGATTACTTGTATTTGTCTTCTTTCCAGATTTTTTCTTGTGGTTGATTTCTAGTTTCATTTTGTGGTTGATTTCTAGTGTTGTGGTTAGAAAAGATGCATGGTATGGCTTCAATCTTGAATTTGTTCAGGTTTGTTTTGTGGCCTAAAATGTGATCCATTCTAGAGAATGTTCCATGTGCACTTGAAAAGAATGTGTATTCTGCTGTTTTAGGATGGGGTGTTCTGAAAATGTCTTGAAATCCATCTGTCCAATGTGTCATTCAAAGCCACTGTTTCCTTGTTGATTTTCTGTTTGGATGAGCTGTCTATTGATGTAAGTGGGGTGTTAAAGCCCCCACTATTATTGTATTACTATCAATTACTTTATGTTCATTATTAACTGCTTTCTGTATTTGGGTGCTTTCAAGTTGGGTGCATAAATGTGTATAATTTTTGTATCTTTTTGTTGGATTGTTCTGTTTATGATTATATAGTATTATTCTTTGTCTCTTGTTACAGTCTTTGTTTTACAGTCTATTTTGTCTGATATAAATATTGCTACCCTGGTTTTCTTTTCACTTCTGGTTGCATAACAAATGCTTCTCCATCCCTTCACTTTCAATGTACATGTGCCTTACGTCTGAAATGAGTTTTATAGGCAGCATATAGATAGGTCTTATTATTATTATTTTTAAATCTATTCTGTTGCCTTATGTCTTTTGATTGGAGCATTTAGTCCATTTACATTCAAAGTAATCATTGATTAAGTTTGGATTTATTGCCATTTTGTTTCTTGTTTTATGGTTGTTTTTGTAGTTCTTCTCTGTTCCTTTCTTCAGTTGCTCTCTTCTCATGATTAATTGGCTTTCTTTAGTGATATACTTGGATTCCTTTCTCTTTATTTTTTGCAGATCTATAACTGGGTTTTTGGTTATTTTACATTTTTTTAACACTTATTCATCTTTGAGAGACAGAGAGAGAGAGAGAGAGAGCATGAGTGGGGGAGAGGCAGAGAGAGAGGGAAACACATAATCTGAAGCAGGTTCCAGGCTCTGAGCTGTCAGCACAGAGCCGGACACAGGACTCAAACCTACAGACTGTGAGATTATGACCTGAGCTGAAGTCGGATGCCTAACCAACTGAGCCACCAAGGTACCCCTATAACTGGGTTTTTGATTGATTAGGTTTATATGTAACATCTTCTGCATAGAGCAGTCTATATTAAGTTGATGGTAGCTTAAGTTTGAACCCATTCTTTACTCCTCTTCTCCCCACCTTTTGGGTATATGGTGTCATATTTTATATCCTTTTATGTTGTGAGATGGATATACTTATTTTTACTGCTTTTGTGTTCCCTACTTTTCTTACTTTTACTTATGGTCTTTCCACTCAAAGAGTCCCCTTTAATATTTCTTGTAGAGCTAGTTTAGTGGTCCTGAATTTCTTTAATTTTTCTTCCTCTGGAAAACTCTTTATCTCTCCTTCTATGTGAATGATAGCGCTGCTGAATACAGTATTCTTGCCTGCAGATTTTTTTTTTTTTTTGAGAGAGAGAGATAGAGAAAGACAGCATGAGTCAGGGAGGGGCAGAGAGAGAGAGAGAGAGAGAGAGACAGAATCCCAAGCAAGCCCAAGAATCCTCTGTCAGCACAGAGCCCGATGTGGGGCTGGAACTCACAAACCATGACATAATGACCCAAGACAAAATCAAGAGTAGGACACTTAATAGGCTGAGCCAGACAGGCACCCCTTGGCTGCAGAATTTTTTTTCTTTCAACACTTTGAATATATCATGCCACTCCTGGCCTGCAAAGTTTCTGCTGAAAACTCAGCTGACAGCGTTATGGGTCATGTATGTAACTGTTTTCTTTTCTCTTGCTGCTTTTTAACGATTATTTATTTTTGAGAGAGAGAGAGAGAATGAGTGGGGGGGGGGCAGAGAGCGACTGGGACAGAGGATTCGAAGTGGGCTCTTTGTTGACAGCAGAGAGCCTAATGTGGGGCTCAAACCCACAAACTGTGAGATCATGACCTGAGCCAAAGTCAGACCAACTGACTGAACCACCAAGGTGCCCCTGCTCTTGCTGCTTTTAAAATTCTCTGTTTATCATTAATTTTTGCTACTTTAATTACTATGTGTCTTAGTTTGGACCTCTTTGCGTTGATTTTGTTAGGGGTTCTCTGTGCCTCCTGGTTCTGGATTTCTGTTTCCTTCCCCAGTTTTGAGAAGTTTTCAGCTATTATTTCTTCAAATAAGTTTTCTGCCCCATTTACTTTCTTTTCTTCTGGGATCTCTATAATGCAAATGTTATTACACTTGATGGTGTCACTGAGTTCCTTAAGTGTATTCTCATATTGCTTAATTTTTTTTTCTCTCACCTACTTAACTTGATTACTTTTCATTACTCTGTCCTCCAGGTCTCATTCTTCTGCTTCTTCTAGTTTATTATTTATTCTATTAGTGTATTTTTTACTTCATTTATTGTGTTCTTCATCTCTGATTTGTTCTTTTTATCTCTTTGTTAAGGATGTCATTGAAGTCCCTCTTAAATCCAGTGAGTATCTTTATGATCATTACTTTAAATTTTCTATCAGGCATTATTACTTGTTTTCATTTCACTTAGGTCTCTTGCTGTTACTTGGTACTGTTTTTTCATTTGGGATATATGCCTCTGTGTCCTCATTTTGTCTAACTCTTTGTGTCTGTTTTTATCAAACTTTTTAAAAGATTTTATTTTTAAGTAATCTCTACACCAAATGTGGGGCTTGAACTCACAACTCCACAATCAAGAGTCACATGCCCTACTGACTGAGCCAGCCAGGTACCCCATCAAACTTCTTAAAAACAACAAGCACATCTTGCTTTCAGATTGAACTCTTCAATCCATAGAGCTTCTGTTCTCCACAGTAACTAACCAAAGAGCTTTCTCCAAAACCAGTGACTTCTTTGGGTCCTTTGTCCACTTTTAAATTGGTTTATTTATCATCTTATTATTGAAATGTAAGATTTCTTTATATATTCTGGATACAAGTCCCTTTGGATGTATGATCTGCAAATGTTTTCTCAGAAGAACATTCAGAAAACATGAAAAGGTGCTTAATATCGGTAGTCATTAGGGGAATGAAAATCTAAATCACAACCACAATAAGATACCATTTTTTTTTGAAGCAACAAAACGTTCTAAATTTAGATTGTGGTGATGGTTATACAACTCCTGATAATATAACCATATGCTTTATTATTATTTTTTAAATAGGTTCCACACACAATGTGAGGCTTGAACTCATGATCCTGATATCAAGAGTCACATGCTCCAGGGGCACCTGGGTGGCTCAGTTGGTTGAGTGGTCAACTTCGGCTCAGGTCATGATCTCCAATTCATGGGTTTGAGCCCTGCAATAGCGAATTACATGGCTATACCATATTTTATATATACATTCATCAGTTGCTCCGAAGCAGTCACTACTTTTATTACCAAATAATATCGAGTTGCATGGCTATGCCATATTTATTCATTCATCAGACTGCTCTGAAGATGTCTCCCTCTCTCTGTGTCTCCCTCTCTCTCTCAATTGTTAAATTAACAATAATAATTTACTTTTAAGGTTAAAGCACCTTAACGTACACAATACTTTTCTATACTTGGTTGTTTTAAAATAGTAATTATTATTTCTTTAATGAGCCTCTTTGTTAGTACATATGCTTTTTTACCCAACACTTATTCTGACTGTAAAAAGAAAATAGTCATTATTGTGAATTTGGAAAATATATGAGAAAATTAAAAAAACATGTTGGGGTCATCATTTTTTGCACCCTATCAGTCATGTCATGTCTTCCAGTTATATTTGTGTGAAAGTTCTCTTGCCAGTTATTTTTAGAAATGCATAGTTTCCTATGTAGGACTGGAAAACATGAAATTTCTGTAAGATGCTACTATTTGACATAACTTTAGAAATTTATCATAAATATTGTTGGGGAGAAGGAAATTACTTCCTTTATTCTCAGAAGTTCTTCTGGTCGGATTAATAATTGACACAGATTAACAGAAGAAAAAAACAAAATTACATGGGCACAGAGGTTCAATAAAAAAACTGAGACCAAAGGAAATGACAAATGTATGCAGTGTTTATACATTTTAGACAAAGAAACATAAATCTGTGAGGAATTGACAGGACAAAGAAAACATGTTTGGGAGTTTCAATTAGTAAAGGAATTCTAACCAGAATTTGGGCTGGGGTAGTAAATTAGTAAAAACGACAAGATTTGTTTATATAGGCTTCTTCAGCCCTGAATTCCCACCTCTGGTGATACGGATGCTACTCTCAGTCTCCAGGTGATGTGGGGGGCACCTTTCACATGGGAGACTTATTTCCTGCATTCAGGGAGATAAAGGGTCAAGAGGCCCTTCTTGCATTGCTGCTTTTTCAGTAACTTCAATTTAAAGCAATCAACATTCCACTGTGGCATATCTTGGGGCAGACTGCACTGAGCTCCAACAACATTGAATCCATGCACCTGACTTAAAAAAAAAAAAAGATGCTCTTGGGGCGCCTGGGTGGTTCAGTTGGTTAAGCGTCCAACTTTAACTTTGGCTCAGGTCATGATTTCAGGGTTCGTGAGTTTGAGCCCCACGTCGGGCTCCGTGCTGACAGCTCAGAGCCTGGAGCCTGCTTGAGATTCTGTGTCTCCTCTCCCTGCCCCTCCCATTTGCAGCCTCTCAAAAGTAAATAATAAACATTAAAAACAAGATTAAAAAAATAAATAAAAAGATGCTTTTAAGACAAACTCTTAGACAAATTAATTACAAGTGCATGTCAAAGTTTTATTTCAAGCTTGTGTTTAAACAGGTTAAGTTAAAGAACCCACTTCTTGGGGCACCTGGCTGGCTCAGTGGGAAGAACATGCAACTCTTGATCTCGGAGTTGTGAGTCTGAGCTCGATCCTCTTCTCAAAGACATTTTGTAGGGGAATGTCTGGGTGGCTCAGTCGGTTAAACATTTAACTTTGGCTTAGGTCATGGTCTCTCAGTCAGTGGGTTCAAGCCCCACATCTGGCTCTCTTCTGTCAGCACAGGACCTGCTTCGGATCCTCTGTCCCCCTCTATCTCTGCCCCTCCCCTGGTGTATGCTCTCTCTCTCTCTCTCAAAAATAAATAAAGTTAAAAAAAAAAAAGACATTTTGTAGGAAAAAAGCATGTTAGGATCATTGTTATTAGCCTGGATACAAAGCAAAGGATCATTAGGTATCTTCTATGTTTTGTTAAAAGTCACTGTCCTCTGCCGAGGCTGATAGTCCTCTGGAGGAATTTTCTGGACTTTATGCCCATTATAGTCTCTCAGAAATGGTTTTAATGGGTGCCTGGGTGGCTCAGTCAGTTGAATGTCCAACTTCAGCTCAGGTCATGAGTTTACAGTTCATGAGTTAAAGCCCCACATAGGACTCTGTGCTGACAGTGCAGACTCTGCTTGGGATTCTCTCTGTCTCCCTCTCTCTCTCTCTACTCTACCTGAACTTTCTTTCTCTCAAAATAAATAAATACACTTAAAAAAGAAACAAAGAAATGGTAATAATGTCTCAAAAAGAATGGCTAAAGACTTCAGACTACAAAATTCAGGTTTCAAACACATTATCTTTTTCAGAACTGCTGGTAGAACTCCCCCTGCCCAGGAGCAACCACCATGGTTATGGTGTTTAGAAGGCTCACGCTTTGGAGATCCATCTTGATTAGCATGGTGCTTCACCCCTAAACTGTACAAATATTCTGAAATGGGGCTTTAGCTCACAATCTAGAGTGGATTTTTTCCATTTTTATTTTTTTCAATTTTATTTTTTAAAATTTATATCCAAATTAGTTAGCATGTAGTGCAACAATGATTTCAGGAGTGGATTCCTTAGTGCCCCTTACCCATTTAGTCCATCCCCCCTCCCACACCCCCTTCCAGTAACCCTCTGTTCTCCATATTTATGAGTCTCTTCTGTTTTATCCCCCTCCCTGTTTTTATATTATTTTTGTTTCCCTTCCCTTATGTTCATCTGTTTTGTCTCTTAAAGTCCTCATATGAGTGAAGTCATATGACATTTGTCTTTCTCTGACTAATTTCACTTAGCATAATACCCTCCAGTTCCATCCACGTAGTTGCAAATGGCAAGATTTCATTCTTTTTGATTGCCGAGTAATACCCCTTGTATCTATATACCACATCTTCTTTATCCATTCACCCATCGATGGACATTTGGGCTCTTTCCATACTTTGGCTACTGTTGACAGTGCATACCCAATAGGTGCCAGGCCTTATGGCACACAGACGGTTAAGCATACAGAATTTGGAACAAGACAGAACTGTATTACTTACTACCAGCTCTGTAATCTTGGGCCAGATACTTCACATCTCCAAGTTTCCATTGCTTCATTGTAAAATAAGAATAACAATAGTACCTAATACCTAGCATTTCAAAGATTAAAAGAGTTAACACATATAAAAATAAGGAAAACACCTGTCAGTGAATGGTGATGAACATTAGTCATTATCATTAACTATAAAAACTCATTGGTGTCCTTTCCAGGTGTTTAGTAAAAGAAGTGAACAGGTATTATAAAACAATGCAGAAAATATTGTTATAATATGAATAAGGTGGTAGGTACTCCAGAAGATTACGCAACTGACGACACCTGCAGAAACTGGGCAGGTTGGACTGAGGAGACATTTGGAATCGAAGACAAAATGATGACTGGAAGTTTGCTACACGGACAGGAAAGGGCCATTCTGGAGCAGAGAGACAAGTTTGTGTTGAAGCCACAACCCTTGAAAGGTAAAGGACATTTAATTATTAAGTAAGCTCTGTGCCCAATGTGGGGCTTGAACTCAGGACCCTGAGGTCAAGAGTCTCGGGCTCTACGGACTGTGCCAGCCAGGCGCCCTGGAAGAGGAATTTACTGGCCCAGATAACAGACCTGGGGTGAGAGGCGAGAGCACTGCAGGCTGAGGGAGATGTTAAGTCTGTGGGAAAATTAGTCAGCAGAGGATCCAAACTTTTTGTTTTCCAAGATATTTGAATTTTAACTGTAGGCCACTGGTTTCAAAACTGATTGTCGGGAATACCCAAGGATGTTTTTAAAAGGATCCCAAAACCCCACCTTCATAAATTCCAAGCTTTTGTATGTGGGTGTGGCCCAGCTATATCTTTGAAAAGCCCCTGGAGTAATTCTGCAGTTGAATCAGGGTTGGAGCTGCTTCCTTGGGTAAAGAGTGAGCCAAACAGGAGAGCAGGATACCTACCTTTCCTAAGGCAGGTAACTGTGCAGGATGCGTTCTGACCTCCTTCAGATCTTTGCTCAACATTAAAAAAAATTTCACCCTATCTTTATTTTCCACCTATACAGTTATCTTCTAATAATTTTCTTACTATACATTTACTTAATATATCATCTGAATTCATTCATGAGAATACAAACTGAACAAAGGCAGTGGTTTTTCTCTTTCCATTTCTAGTGATCCTCAGATTCTAGAAGAGGCTGGCACATAGAAGGCCACATAAATATGTTTTTAAATGAATGAATCAGTCAAGGAGAAACGAGAAAGAATATGGCTAATATAGAACCATAAGGAGGTTGCGGAAGAAACCTGTAATCTTGATGTTGGCAGTTTGCTTGAAAAGGAAAAGGGAGACAGGGAAAGGGGGTGATTTTATTTTTTAATTTCAGTATAACTCCAGTGTTACGTTAGTTACAAGTGTACAATATAATGATTCAACGATTCTAAGCATTACTCCCTGCTCAGAGAGGGGTGCAGTTAAAAAAATATATATTAGGACGGGAAGAAAGGCTAGTTTTTCCTTGTTTTCAAGTTTCTTTCTGATCTCACTCATACTTCCGGGTTAATAATAAACTCAAGAGAGCCAAAACGTCCCACCCGGCCGCCTTCCCTAGTTATCTATCCACCTGGATTCCTTTCGGATGCAGCAGAAAAAGTCTCGAGGACCTAAAATCTTTTAACGATGGCTGTCTGCCAGGGTCGGCGCGCGACCTAGGCTCAAGCATGCGCAGTAGACAGTTACCAGCGTGCGCGGGAAGCTGGACCGCGTCCGTTTGTGATTGGCTGCCGCGGCGGACTCCCACCCACCGAAATGCAGCGCTCGGTGCTGATTGGGTGACTCCGCAGAGGCCGGACGTCGCACGGGAGGGAGGGAAGGGAGGCGGGAAACAGCTTAGCGAGTGCGGGGTCGCGCAGTTTTTTTCTGGCAGGCGGTGGAGCAGTTCTGAAATGGCGGTGCTGCCGAAGGAGACGCTGCAGCTGGAGAGCGCGGCCGAGATCGGCTTCGTGCGCTTCTTCCAGACCATGCCGGAGAAGCCGACCACCACGGTGCGCCTCTTCGACCGGGGCGACTTCTACACGGCGCACCACGAGGACGCGCTGCTGGCCGCCCGAGAAGTGTTCAAGACCCAGGGGGTGGTCAAGTACATAGGGCCGCCAGGTGAGGGCGGGGACGGCGCGGGCTTGGGGGACCCCGCGGAGGGGGCTCCTCTCAGGCAATGGGCGGCGTGCGACTCTTGGGCGAGGAGGCACGGGGGCGGAGACGTCGGTGCCTCCCCGGGATGGCGCTTTCTGCGGCCGCTGCCTGGCCAAGTGGGGCGCCACTCGCCCCTGCCCTGCCTCCGTCCTGAGTCTGTCCCTCTGCAGCGGCCCTAGACCTGAACTAACAACGGACACAGGGAGAACGGACACGGAGAGAGCGTCCCGCCTGCCAGGCGTTGGGCGAGGCGTTTTAATACATTGTTCTTTCTTGATCCCCTGCAGTCGCGTGGGTGTCTGCCCGCCGCCCCGCCTTGGCCCTGTGGATCTTCTCGCAACTCCCGACCAGGAGTGAGATTTAAAATAGAAGGTGGTCTGGGAAACCGTTTTATGTCACCAGTGTGATTTTGCCCACACGCAGTGCAGGGATCTGGAATGGGTTACTGTTGATGGGCAGTAACTGTTGCCAAGTGGTCAGAACCTCGCTTCGAGCCAGATTGCCTGGATTCAAGTCGCGATCCTCCACTTAATAGCTGTGTGACCTTGGGCTAGTTACGTAGGTCGGTGCCTCAGTTCGTCACTCCATGTCCTCTGTAATCCCAGCCCCATCTCTCCAGCATCATCTCTCCCTCTAAGGCTACATACAAACTTCTCACCCTATGTGAGCTATATGTTCTAGATGTTGTGTGTTGATCTTTGCTGCCTGGCTCCATTCTGATGATGGAAAAGAGCATTCTGGCAGGAGTGAGGAGTCGTAGCTTCTAGTGCTACTTTTGTCACATGCAGATGGGATGTTATTGACAAAAAGGATGTTTTATTCCTTAGATAAAAATTTGTTGAGTGCTGCTGTATCACGCAGGGTTATGGGCACTGGGAAAGACGGTATCCCTGCCTTCATAGAGATCTTTCTGGTGGAGAGCAAGGCAGAAATAATTCACTGAGAAAAATTGTGGAGGTGTGCTCCGTAGCAAGTTGAAGAGACAAAGAGGCAGGAATGCCAAAGATTGGAGACCTCAGAAGCACTGCATGAGAAGCTGAATTTCACTTGAGTCTTGAAGGACCGGGTGTTTGCAGCGGAGAGGATCTGAAAAGAAGCAGATTGCTGTTGCTAGAGCAGAAAACCCTGAGGAGGGTGGCTCAGGTGGATGGGATCAGATGATGAAAGGCTCTTTATGTTGTACTGAGTTGTTGGAATTTTATGCTGTAGGTCCCTGAGAAGTTGGATGACTTAAGTAAAAGGTGAAGTGATATGTTGGATCATTTGGCTGTAGGGTGGGGGTTGTTAGAAGGGGCAAGAGTAGAGGTGTTGGGATCAATGAAGACCAGCCAGAGATCATTATGGATGGCTTCATAGTTAACGATGGTCTAAGTTGCTTTCCAGTTTTAAAGTTTTTCCAGGCTAGTGCACTTAACTCTCTTATTTTTGTATTATGCAGTGTAGAATAGTTTAAGCATTTAAAATGATGTAAAAAGTTCTAAACATACTTGTATGTTTGTGTACATTGAATCACTGATTTTTCTTAAATTTTTTTTTTTCAACGTTTTTTATTTATTTTGGGACAGAGAGAGACAGAGCATGAACGGGGAGGGGCAGAGAGAAGGGGAGACACAGAATCGGAAACAGGCTCCAGGCTCCGAGCCATCAGCCCAGAGCCTGACGCGGGGCTCGAACTCACGGACCGCGAGATCGCGACCTGGCTGAAGTTGGACGCTCAACCAACTGCGCCACCCAGGCGCCCCGAATCACTGATTTTTCTATGCACCTGTTAATGATTTTAATAGTTTTTCTATTTTAGATTATGAAAGGAATAATGGATATTAAGCATTATACCCATTTATTGGGAAGGAAGTTTAGTATAAATATCCAGGAATCTTTTATACTGGAGTGTAGGCTTTTAAAAAACAAAAATTTTCCTTTTATTGCTCTTGAAGGTTGAAATGTTTTTACTGGGCACATTTCTAAGAATAGAGTAACCTAGACTGTCACCTCCTCTTAGTCATGCTGAAAATGGCATTAAGGGTGAATTTAACTTGGGGCCCCTGGGTGGCTCCGTTTGGTTAAGTGTCTGACTCTTGGTTTCTGCTCAAGTCATGATCCCATGCCATGGGTTTTTGGGATTGAGCCCCGCATCTGGTTCTGCACTGACAGCATGGAGCCTGCTTGGGATTCTCTCCCTCCTTCTCTCTGACCTCTCCTGATTGTGTGCGTGTGCATGGTCTCTCTCTAAATAAATAAACTTTAAAAACAGGTGAATTTAACTTTTCAGAGATTAGCAAGTAAATGGGTTATTCCTAAGGATCTAGTTCTTATGTTAGACATTTATGCCAAATACACATTTTAGGTAAATGATTGTCCTAATATATGTTTGTGTAGGATAATAGTTACAAAAAGATCAATCATTTGTTACTAGAAATCGGCTGAAATAACTGGAAGAGGGAGGGACTCAAAAGCAAAAATGTACTGTAGATCTTCAAAGCTGATGTCTTGCAGTTTTCACTATGCAGGATGCAGTGTAACTGAAGATCTTTTTAAATAATGTTTTATTTATTATTAAAAAATTTTTTTTGAAGTTTATTTATTTTGAGACCCAGAGAGCCAGTGGGGGAGAGGCAGAGAGAATCCCAAGCACACTCCATACTGTCAGCCCAGAGCCCAAAATGGGGCTCGGACTCATGAACTGTGAGATCATGACCTGAGCCTAAACCAAGAGTCAGATGATTAACTGACTGAGCCACCCAGATGCCCCTTGATTTTTTTTTTTTTAAGTTTATTTATTTATTTTGAGAGAGAGAGAGAGCATGCATGTAAGCAAGGGAGGGGCAGAGAGAGGAGAGAGAATACCAAGCAGGCTCTGCACTGCCAGCACAGAGCCTGATGTGGGGCTCGAACTCATGAACTGTGAGATCATGACCTGAGCCAAAATCAAGAGTCAGATGCTTAATTGACTGAGCCACGTAGGCCTCCCAATAATGTGTCATCGTTGGTGTAAGGCTGCCAATACTTGTTTCTTGGGAGGAATTTTCCTTCAGTTTAATACTATGCATAATGTTAAAGGGTTAAAAAAACCTTTTTCTTTGTTTCTCTGTTCCACCTGGAAACCTGATCAAGTTAAGGTTAGTTATGTTTCTAGGCATCATTGCTTATTGCAGAACTATAAGGCATGATGAGGACCACGTGTACTTGCACTCTACAAATCTTGGACGCTGTGACCTTTTCCCATATTATTGAGCAGTTGAACTTGTTTCTGACTAGAGAAAATAGAAATCCTTAGACGAGAAGTCCCTCAATTTCCTGCCCTTAAACCTATACTTTAGGTAAAACAGATTTGTTGAGATATTATTAATATACAATATGATTTACACACTTAAAGTAAACGGTTCAGATTGTTTTTATTTTTACAAATCCGTGGTTTTTGTAATAAACCATTACACATGGCACATTTTATTTATTTATATTTACTTTCTAGAGTAATGTATGTACCCAACATGGGACTCGAACTCAAGACCCTGAAATCAAGAGTCGTCTGCTCTACTGACTGAGCCAGCCAGGTGCTTCCATAGTAAATTTTAAAACATTTTTTGGGGGCGCCTGGGTGGCTCGGTCGGTTAAGCGTCCGATTTCGGCTAAGGTCATGATCTCACGGTCCATGAGTTCGAGCCCCGTGTCGGGCTCTGTGCTGACAGCTCAGAGCCTGGAGCCTGTTTCAGATTCTGTGTCTCCCTCTCTCTCTGCCCCTCCCCTGTTCATGCTCTGTCTCTCTCTGTCTCAAAAATAAAAACGTTAAAAAAAAATAAATAAAAATAAATTAAAAAAAAATAAAACATTTTTTGTCAGCCCCCAAAATAAACCTGTACCTATTAGCAGTCACTCCCCACCCCTTCCACCCTCTCCTGTTCTCCCAAACCTAGGCAACCACTAACCTGCATTCTCTCTAGATTCGCTTATTCTGCACATTTCATAAAAATGGAACCATAAAATATGTAGTCTTTCATGACTGGCTTCTTTCCCTTAGAAATATTTTCAAGATTCATCACTGCTATTAGTACTTCATTTCTTTTTATTGCCAAATAATAATCCATTGTATGGATATACTGTATCTTGTTTTTATCCATTTGCTAGTTCACAGACATTTGGGTTATTTCCTGAACCTATACTTTTTAAAAAATTTTATTCATTTTTGAGAGAGTGAGCACACATGAGTGGGTTAGGTGCAGAGAGAGGGAGACAGAGAATCCTACTGACAGTGCAGAGCCCAATGTCGGGCTCGGACCCACAAACCACAAGATCATGACCTGAACCTAAATCAAGAGTTGGATGCTTAAGCTACTGAGCCACCCAGGCATCCCTTGAACCTATACTTTTTAATGTCATCTGTACCTTCTTTCCTTCCCTGTTGTGTCAGTGAGGAGGTGGCCTTTTGCTATGGTCTGGATCCCATCCCCACTTCTCAGATGTGGCTTTCTGTTGATCCTTTCTTCTGTCTGGTTCATTCTATTAGCATTTAGACTTAGTTGCATCTTCTTAGCTACTTTTAATTTTCAACATCTAGTGATAACATTATTGTAATAAAGCCCTGTGAGATGGGTTAGTACCTAGCTCCCAATTTGTAGATTAGGAATCTGAATCACTGAAAAAGAAAATTACTTAGCCTTTTGCCTCTTTTGTTGTCAGATCTCAGCTTAGAAAGCGTCTCCTTTTGGAAGTCTTTTTTGATTCCCACGTTAAGATGGTCTGGTTAGCTGTGCCTCTTAGGTGTTCCCTGACCTGAGGCTTTCTTCCTACCGTAGACACGACATGTATTCTACCATATTGCCCATCTATCCCAGTAGACTGAAAGCTCCTAGAGGGCAGGAACTGTGTTTTAACCAGTGTCTTCCTCTGAACCCCAGCACCTGGCACAGTGCCCACGTGTAGCAGACACAATGGTAATTGTCAGCTGAATGAGGTTGGGGGCTCCAAATTATTCCTGAAGAGAAGAATCTTGTATGAACATGAGGCTGTTCCTTCTGTATCCCAGGTGGAGGCTGGGTAGCTTTCTGTCCCTTATTTCATGCAAGGAGGTCAGTTTTACCTCCCATCTGATTAGTTGTGTTTATTTTATTTTTTTACAATGTTTATTTGTTTATTTTGAGAGAGAGAAAGCAAAAGCGTGAGCAGGGGAGGAGCAGAGAGAGAGAGGGAGACACAGAATCCGAAGCAGGCATCAGGCTCTGAGCTGTCAGCACAGAGCCTGACGCGGGATTCAAACTCACGAACTAGGAGATCATGACCTGAGCTGAAGTCAGATGTTTAACCGAGTGAGCCACCCATGCACCCCAAGTAGCTGTATTTTAGATGCCTGTCAGTAAATAAGACTTAAAATGCACTGCCACCCAGTATGTCACAAAAACTCCTTTGAGAGAAATAGTATCTTTGTAGGATAACCTTGGCAGTTGGGCAGCCCTTCTGTACCTTAGCAATGGAGGTAGAGGAGGCCGTGGGGGGAGGGGAATTACCTCATTTGTCTCTTCACCCCACCCACTCTTAAGAAATTACCACTGTTGTGAACCTGTGTTCTGTTGAATTTGTCGGTTGAAAGACTTGACCGGATTCCTTCTACCCAGAGCCAAGTAGATAACATTGATGTGCAAAGTAGTTGAATGTAATAGGGAGTGGTGGGGCTTGTGGATCTGAGAGTGCTTGTTCATCTGGTGATAGCATTCAATTTCAGATGCTTTAAAAACCCTGTACTGGCCAGACAGTTCTGCTGACACATCGTACTGGGTTGATGATTTAAGAGCTGTTTCAGAATTTTGCCAGACTGATGATTTTTTTTCCCCTCTCTTAGAATTGTTTTTGCTGAGTTACACTTCACATTTTGCCTTCTAAAATGTAAAGGAAGATTTGAAAAGCAGTATTTTTTGAATTCATTGTATTTATTGGAAGTTGCTGATAATCTTCACAGTGGTGTTTATAAGTGTCTTTGGGAGAAATTCCTCTGTGATTTTTGTGTCAGTGCTTTCCTTGAGCAAAATTTTTTTCCTTATTTTAATGATGTTTCATCATGAATAATATTACTCATGTGGAATTCAACTGGATGGGTTGGTAGGGTGACCAATCATTCTAGTTTTCTTGGGATTGAGAGGGCTCCTGGAACATGGGACTTTTAGTATTAAAAATGAGAGGGGGGGCACCTGGGTGGCTCAGTCAGTTGAGGGTCTGGCTCTTGATTTTGGCTAGGCTCATTGTCTTCTGGTTGGTGGGATTGAGCCCCATGGTTGGGCTCTGTTGATAGCATGGAGCCTGCTTGGGATTCTCTCTCTCTCTCTCTCTCTCTCTCTCTCTCTCTCTGCCCTCCCCCCACTCATTCTCTCTCTCTCAAAATAAACAAACTTAAAAAAAAAAGAGAGGGGCGCCTGGGTGGCTCAGTCAGTTAAGTGTCCTTCAGCTTGTGTCATGATCTCACGGGTCTGTGAGTTCGAGCCCCACCTCGGGCTCTGTGCTGACAGCCTGGAGCCTGCTTCTGATTCTGTGTCTCCCTCTCTCTCTGCCCCTCCGCCACCTGCATTCTGTCTCTCTCTGTCTCTCAAAAACGAATAAATGTTAAAAAGAAAATTAAAAAAACAAAACACCAGAGAGTTTTGGGCAAAGTGGAATGAGTGCTAGGCAAAACCAGGAAATAATTTAAATGGGACCTACTATTCCACTCAGGTTCTCATCGTGAGTGAGTGTTAGTTGGGAGATGTGAGTCTGTTGCAGGCTGGAGGACTTCGTTTTGGAGGATGCCTCTGAGAAGTGTGAGTACAGGCATTGTTGAATGGGAGTATAGAGTAAACATAATTTTCATGCAACTTGCTTTCTAAATGCAAGCTAGAGAAACAGCAATCTATTCAAGTCTAAGAAAAATGTGACTGAGTTGAAGACTGGTGGCCTAAATAGTGTTTTGCTGTATGTTTGAACTGATTGCCTGTATTTTAAACATTGGGACATTTCATGAAAAAAAATCATATTTTGAGCTGCTTTTGAAAAGTCTGCCCAGTTGAAAACTCTGGGTGTGAATATCCCCGCAGCAAAGCAGTGGGTTTGGAGCTGAGTGGCTGCTCTCTGATGTGTTCCAGATTCCTCCTTTACTCTCATGTGCTTTCCTTGTTTTGTCACTGTTCCCACCACTCTATATGATCTCTTTTGAAGCCACTTGTCATGTCAGCTCTGTTGTTCTCTTCCTTTGGCTTCCTTTGCTCATTTGATACCTGGCCTGGTCCCTGTAAATACTTGTTTGTCAGTCCTGGATGAGATCACGAGGAATGTTCTAGGGAAGAACCTTAGGCAAGATTTGAGCCCTTTTTGAGGGTGGCAGACAGTGGGGATTCTTATACTAATAACTTATAACTAATACTAGTACTTACAACTAATGAAGAAATGTTGGGAATATTAGCTGTGTTTAGGTGTACAAAACAGTTGAATTATGTCATTTAATCTTCATGCTTATTTGTATTTGATATTTATACTTGACATGATCTATTATTTAAAAGAAATTTTAAAAAATGTTTATTTATTTTTGATAGAGACAGAGTGTGAGCTGGGGAGGGACAGAGAGAGAGAGAGGGAGACACAGAAACCTGAAGCAGGCTTCAGGCTCTGAGCTGTCAGCACAGAGCCCAACATGGGGCTTGAACCCAGGAACTGTGAGATCATGACCTGAGCAGAAGTCGGATGCTTAACTGACTGAGCCACCCATGCATCCCTATTATTTTTTAAAAATACTTCTTTTTAAGAGAGAGAGGGAGGGAGAGACAGCACAAGTTGGGGGGGGCAGGGGGGGGTACAGAAGATCTGAAGTGGGCTCTGCTAAGAACTGAGTGCTAGATGCAGGGGTCGAACTCATGAACCGTGAGATCATGACCTGAACCTAAATTAAGAGTTGGATGCTCAACTGACTGAGCCACCCAGGCATCCCTATTCTGAATTACTTTTTAGTTTTTATTTGAGAGAGAGAGAGAGAGAGAGAGAGAGAGCAGGGGAGGGAGCAAAGGGAGAGGGAGAGAATTTTAAGCAGGCTCCATTTTAAGCAGTGTGGAGCTTAATGCAGGGTTTGATCCCAGGCCTCTGGGATATTGACCTGAGCTGGAATCAAGAATCGGATGCTCAACTGACTAAGCCACCCAGGGGGCCCCTTAAATACTTTTAAGTGGTATTATCACTGGTATTACCTGTTATTATAAGAAAATTGAATTTTTATTCAATTTGATGGTGTGAGTGATTTTATTAATTTTGTAAGAAATTGACAATTGCAAATCAAAACTAAGGTGGGACACTTTTCTAGTAAGAGTTCTTAACCTTGGCACTATTGGTATTTTGGACTGAGTAATTATTGTTGTGAGGGGCTATCCTGTGCATGTTAAAATTTTTTAAAAAATATTTTTATTTTTGAGAGAGAGACCGAGTGTGAACAGGGGAGGGGCAGAGAGAGAGAGAGGGAGACACAGAACCCGAAGCAGGCTCCAGGCTCTTATCTGTCGGTGCAGATCATGGGAGATCATGACCTGAGCTGAGGTTGGATGCCTAACCAACTGAGCCACCCAGGTGCCCCTGTATCCTGTGCAAGTTTAACAGCACCCCTGCCTTACCCATGCGATTCCATTAGTACTCTGCTGTCCTCCCTCCCTCAGTTGACAACCCAAATGTCCCCAAGCTTTGGCAAATGTCTGCTAGAGAAGCAAGATTATTCCTAGCTCAGAACCAGTAATCTGAGCTGAAGACCAGAAAGTTTGAAAACTCTGTGTTGCTTGGATAGGGGAAATAAAGGCACTCATACTTTATGGATGATAGTGTTAATTTACACAGCCAACCAGAGGGAATAGTCTGGCAATATTTATCAAAATCACTGTATTCTTTGATAAAATCCAGTTTTGGGGCTTTACCTTACAGATGTACTCATATTGGAGAGTGAAGCATGTACAAGATTATTCATACAGCATTGTAATAGAGACTGGAAACAACCTATATGTTCATCAGTAAGAGACTAAATTATAGTACATCCTCAGAGTCAATGGAATGTTTGTAGCTATAAACAGAAAGAAGCGGATTATGTAGTGATGGAACAATCTCCAAAATATATTAGGTTAAAAAAAAAGGCCAAGATACAGAGCACTGTTTGTAGTTTGCAACCATTGATGTAAGAGAGGAACAAAGTAATGTTTGTGTGTGCATGGCCTGTGTTTGGAAATATATTAAAAAAAATTTAATGTTTATTTTTGAGAGAGACAGTGTGAACGGGGAGGCACAGAGAGAGGGAGACACAGAATCTGAAGCAGGCTCTAGGCTCTGAGCTGTCAGCACAGAGCCTGACACGGGGCTCAAACCCACAAACCATGAGATCATGACCTGAGCTGAAACTGGATTTTTTTTTTTTTTTTTTTTTAATTTTGAGACTCTCTTCATATTTTTTTTTTTTTTTACGTTTTTTTATTTTTGAGAGAGGGAGAGAGACAGAGCATGAGTGGGGGAGGGACAGAGAAAGAGGGAGACACAGAATCGGAAGCAGGCTCCAGGCTCTGAGCGCTCAGCTCAGAGCCCGACGCGGGGCTTGAACTCACAGACTGTGAGATCATGACCTGAGCCGAAGTCGGATGCTTAACCGACGGAGCCACCCAGGTGCCCCTGAAACTGGACTCTTAACCCACTGAGTCACCCAGGCACACTGGAAATATATTTTATAAACTGATGGTACTTGGCTGAACTCTATGTGTAGGGGATCAGTGTGAAAGGGAAGTCTCCTTTTTGCTGTACTTTTTTTTCCTTTTTTAAAAATTTAAACCAAGTTAGTTAAAATAGTGTAATAATGATTTCAGGAATAGAATTTAGTAATTCATCACTTAGTCTAACACTCAGTGCTCATCCCAGGTGCCCTCCTTAATGCCCATTTAGCCCATCCCCTCACCCAACACCCCTCAAGCAACCCTCAGTTCTCTGTATTTAAGAGTCTGTTATGGTTTGTCTCCCTCTCTGTTTTTTATATTATTTTTGCCTCCCTTTGCTTATGTTCATCCGTTTTGTATCTTAAATTCCACACATTAGTGAAATCATGATTTTTGTCTTTCTCTGACTGGCTTATTTCACTTAGCAAAACTCTACTTCCATCCACATTGTTGCCAATGTCAAGATTTCCTACTTTTTGATTGCCGAGTAATACTCCATTGTGTACGTATACCACGTTATCTTTGTCCATTCATCAGTTGATGGACATTTGGGCCCTTTTCCATACTTAGGCTGTTGTCGATAGTGCTGCTATAAACATTGGGGGTGTGTGTGCCCCTTTGAATTAGCATTCCTGTATCCTTTGGGTAAATACCTAGTAGTGCAGTTGTTGGGTCAAAGAGTAGTTCTATTCTTAATTTTTTGAGGAACCACCATACTGTTTTCCAGAATGACTGCACCAGTTTGCATTCCCACCTTGCTGTACTTTTTCGAACCTTTGAGTTTTGATCTGTGTTACCTAGAACATTATGCAATGAATAATGACTAATTTGTTTTTATGGACCTTTTCGGAAAAGTTTAATTTCATACAAATACGATATAGTTATAAGACTCTTTGTTTTTAATGTTTATTTATTTTGAGAGAAAGAGAGCTAGTGGGGGAGGGACACAGAAGGAGAATCCCAAGCATGCTCTGTACTATCAGCACACAGAGCACAACTCGGGGCTCAAACCCACAAACCACGAGACCACGATCTGAGCCCAAACCAAGAATTGGCTGCTCAACCAGCTGAGCCACCCAGGTGCCCCATGTAATTATAGAACTCTATTCAGACCTCTGAGAAACTAATTATAAGAAAGGATAAGTAAGTTTATCTATATATGTATTTACTTATTCTTTTATCTTTCTTAATTTTTTATTTTGATGTGTAGGTTCCATGAAAGCAGAAGAGCCATATCTGTTCATTTTGTACCCTTCAACTACCAAAGTCCTTCAGATATGTAATAAGGGCTTGATAAACAGTTTATTGAAGAAATGAATTACTGAGAGAAGAATGTGGCTTGGGGGAACCATTGTGTTACTACTTTAAATCCTTAAATCTGTAACATGTATTTTTAATATTTTTCTTTAGGAACAAAGACTCTGGAGAGTGTTGTGCTTAGTAAAATGAATTTTGAGTCTTTTGTAAAAGATCTTCTTCTAGTTCGTCAATATAGAGTTGAAGTTTATAAGAATAGAGCTGGAAATAAGGCCTCGAAAGAGAATGATTGGTATTTGGCATTTAAGGTAATTATCTTCCTTTTTAATTTGGTTATTTTTAAGAGTAGAAAAAATAAAGATGTGAGGGAATTCTGTGTGCTTTAATATTTTAACCAGGTTGTGGTAATAAAATATTTGAGAAACTAATATTCTTTAGCATATGGTTTTTAAAATCACAGTTTAATAGCAACTTTGAAATTCACTAAATCGTTATTATGAGTATGAATACTCTGAGCTTTGTCAGTATTCCTGAAACCTAAATAATAAAATAGATTTTACATAAAGTTGAGTGCCAGCATTGGACAGATTTGATTTTACTGTTTTTAAAGTAATAACGTCCAGATTTACTGTATCCCATAGATCTCCTACACATCTGTAACATGTTTGTATCTTTGTATGTGCCTTTCTCTTCCATTAAGTTTATAATTTTTGTAAGTCAGGGACTTTGTTTAATGATGATCATTTCTTGGTGTCCCTGGAAAGGCTTATTTCTTTTTTTTTTTTTTTTTCCTGGAAAGGACTATTGACATGCATGCTTCTGTGCCTTCATGGAGACAGCACTATTTTATTTTATATAATGACTGTCTTCATTGCCATTCTGTAAGGTCCTGTTTTTGGTTGTTCAACTGCAGGTTCTGTAACCTGCAGAGTAGGTTCTCAATAAATACTGCAACAAATGAATGGTTAAAATGTTGGGGAGTTACAATTTATTCTTGAAAGGGAATAAATGTGTGGTAAGGGAGACAGTGCTTTGGGCTTATAGTCAGCATATTTCATTTCTTTTCTCCTCTGCCCTTCTGGGTGTCCTTGGTGTATTTCCCAACCATCTCCTGTATCTGTTTCTCCATAAACAGTAAAATTAGAAGGTTTTTAATGATGTTTTCCAACTTGAAAGTCCTGTGAGTTTTTTCTTGTGAGGTTTAATAGAATATCTAAACATCTGATCTTGGTACTACCTCAAATATAACATTCAGTCTATGCTCCATACTGTGTCCTCCTTCCCCCATCTGCCTTTGTAAGTATGTCTGTATTTACTGAAGATTATATCTGGGAGAATTTAGCATTCTACATTATGGAGTTTTCTGGGAATTTTCATTGGTGTTTTACTGAGAAAAGTAGGGCTTTTACTAAGAGTTTTAGTCTGTGTCTTGAAAGATTTTAGTAGAAAATTGAGGTACTACAAAGTGATGTTTTTTCATTTTTCACAGAACTCAATTAGTAATAACACCAAAATGTAGAATACTAAATTTAAGAGGTTACCATGATTATCATCCCATCATACCTCACTCCTCTGTGTCCTGTCAGAATCCTTCAAGATGAATTCACTTTAACTCCTACCTTTTAAGTCGGGGAGATTTTTTCAAATATATGTCTATCAGGTTAAAAAGGTGGTATCTTAATCCTGACATTTTAAGAAGTTCAGATCTAAAGCTGCAAAAACTGATTTATCATGACATTTTTTAGCTTTAAAAAAATTTTTTTTAAATGTTTTTATTTATTTTTGAGACAGAGAGTGACAGAGCATGAGCAGGGGAGGGGCAGAGAGAGGGAGACACAGAATCTGAAGCAGGCTCCAGGCTCTGAGCTGTCAGCACAGAGCTCGACGCAGGGCTCGAACCTACGGATTGTGAGATCATGACCTGAGCTGAGGTCGGACCCCTAACCGACTGAACCACTCAGTTGCCCCAGACATTTTTTAGCTTTTTGATTCTATTGTAAATATTAGTGATATTTAAAGTAGTTGGTCTCTTATGATTGATTTCTTTCCCATGTTCTCAATGGTATGTACAGAGTGGGAAAGGATCTTGGATACAATCTAGTTCACAGATTAACAGTCTTATGTTGAAGGACCCTTAAGAACCCAATTTTATTAGCTACTATTCCCTTTTGAAAGTTTAAAGGTGTGCTTTGTAACCTGTATGTGCAAATCTGAAAAATGTATGTAAAAACATATTTTTTTTTTGCAAATGTTTTGCAAATTTTTTTTTTGCAAATGTTTACATTTGCAATTGAATCAGTGCTTTTAAAATTTGAATGCAAGATAACACTGTTTTTCCATTTCATTTTTAAAAAAATTAAACATTTTATTTTAAAGTAATCTCTACACCCAATATGGGGCTCAAACCACAACCCCAAGATCAAGAATCACATGCTCTACCCACTGAGCTAGCCAGGCACCCAGCCCTCCATTTCATTTTTTTTAATTGATTTTTTTTTATTTTAGAGAGTGAGGGAGAGAGAGTACTAGCAGGGGAGGGGGCAGAGATAGAGAGAGAAAGAATCCCAAGCAGTCTCCACACTCAGCATGGCTCCCGATATGGGGCTTGATCTTGACCTTGTGATCATGACCTAAGCCAAAATCAAGAGTCAAATGTTCAACCGACTGAGCCACCCAGGCATCCCCTTCCTTTTCATTTTTGATCCAGATTTTAATCAACAATCCATAGTTACAGGATATTTAGAGTCATTTTATGGAAAAATCAATGATTATCATGATTATGATGCTAAAGTCCTTCAAGAACTGTTGGGGAATCTGAGTGGCTCAGTTGGTTAAGTGTCCGGCTTCAGCTCAGGTCCTGATCTCATGGTTCGTGACTTTGAGCCCCACATCAGTCTCTGTGCTGACAGCTCAGAGCGTGGAGCCTGCTTCAGATCCTGTGTCTCCCTTTCTCTCTGCCCCTCTTCTGCTCGTGCTCTCTCTCAAAAATGAATAAATGTTAAAAAAAAAAAAAAAAAAAGAACTATTGAACTATTGACGGCTATTGGTTGCTTAAGTTTGGTTGTCACCGTGGTCATTGGACTCTTGGTGACTCTCCTGTTTAATACTGTGGGTGGTCAGTTGTCTCAGAAAATGCCTCATGTTAACGGCTTCCTATCAGCTTCTGATCAGGTTGAAATATGTAGTGTCACCCACTGACTTGACACAAAAGTGAAGAAACTTGACCCTTTAGTTGACTTGTGCAGTCTTACAGAGAGATTTCTAATCTTTTTGAAATATTGAAAATAGGCCAAGGATCCTTTATTTTGAAATGACTGATGTAGAACAGTCTCTACAATTTACAGATAAATATATTGATAGAGAATTAACTTTCCAAGGTCAGTATTTGTAGCTAATAATACTGCTCTCCTATGTGGTATAGCTAGTCAGAGAAAATACAATGTGCAACCAATAGGTAGGCATTTTGGCAGGATGTAGAAATTTAAGCTTACAATTGACAGGATTATCAATTTGGATATCTTAATTATTGTGTGTGTATAAATCCAGCTGCCAAATTTCAAGTAGGCTTCATACCTGGTGCAGAGCCCAATGTGGGGCTTGAACTCAAAACCCTGAGCTTAAGACCTGAGCAGAGATTAAGAGTTGGATGCCTAACTGACTGAATGACTTAGGCGTCCCTCCAGCTGTCAAATTTCAAACTGAAAATCTTTTTTGCCCAAGTGTCCTGAAAATAATTGGAAAACTAGGGAGGATACTTTATAGAAAATAAGGTAATAGTAATTGGAATATATTGTTATAAGCAATTTTTTTTCCAACAGTAATTGGAATATATTGTTAGGAACAATTTTTTTGGGTAACTCTTGTTTGCTATGAAATTTTTTAAGTGCATTCAACAATTCTTCAAATTTTTGTTTATTTTTGTTAAGGCTTCTCCAGGTAATCTTTCTCAGTTTGAAGACATTCTCTTTGGTAACAACGATATGTCAGCTTCCATTGGTGTTGTGGGTGTTAAAATATCTACAGTTGATGGCCAAAGACAGGTCGGTGTTGGGTATGTTGACTCCATACAGAGGAAGCTAGGACTTTGTGAGTTCCCTGATAACGATCAGTTCTCCAATCTGGAGGCTCTCCTAATTCAGATTGGACCAAAGGAATGTGTTTTACCAGGAGGAGAGACTGCTGGAGACATGGGAAAGCTGAGGCAGGTAAGGGAATCAAGTCTAGTGATGGAGAACCTAAGCCTAGGAAAGGTTCTAATTAACATGCTATTTTATTTAAGAAAAAAAATAATTTAAAAGTCAAATATTTTTGTATTTAATTACAGTAATGTTTTATATTGAGGATTATCTTGATGTTTATCTTTCACAGAAACTTTGTATATTTAAGAGGATTGTAGAACAAGTTGTTTCTTGTTTTACTTCAGATCCTTCCTTCCTCCCTCCCTCCCTCCCTCCCTCCCTCCCTCCCTCCCTCCCTCCCTCCTTTCCTCCCTCCCTGAAAGAGTAACAGAATGCCATCTTGAAGGGATCACAGCTGATGAAAGGAATGCTTTCACAGTTGTGAGGGGAGGTGATTGAGGTCCACTTAAAAAAAACCAATTTATTACTGTATTTAGCATGGATTTATCAAATAAATAAGATGCAGATCTTCAGTTTAAGATAGTTTAAGTGGGACCTTTAGCCTCTTATTTCATTGAGTCTTTTTAGAAAATTCTGATTATACTGTTTGATTATACTGTTTGTGTAAGTATATGATTTATTTAGGTATTTAAGGGATATTGTATCCTTGAAGGATTCTTTTCTTTTTGTGGGCTTCAGATACCATAAGAACTGCTTGGGAAATAGGAAATATATAATGGGCATTGTTAGCATGGATAGTATCTAAACAACTTTCCACAAGTATTATTCTGTTAAGAGGTTTTTACTATTGGGACTATTTTTGGGGTGGGGGTGCTATTTTTAAAAACCTTTATATGAACATACTTTTAAATTACATGACAACTTAGTTTATAGATTTTAAAAATATGTGTTAGTATGTATGTCTTCCCAGTGTCTTGCACATTGTATAGAAACTTAATGTGGGTCAATAATTTAAGTTGTTCTTACTGTACTTGTCAGTGATAGATTTTTTCTCATTTCTTTATTTTCCTCAAAGTAATTTAAATTATTTTTTGTAAAATAGGTTATTCAGAGAGGAGGAATTCTGATCACAGAAAGAAAAAGAGGTGACTTTTTTACAAAAGATATTTATCAGGACCTCAACCGGTTGTTGAAAGGCAAAAAGGGAGAGCAGATGAATAGTGCTGTCTTGCCAGAAATGGAGAATCAGGTATGTGGATTATAATGTGAATTTACTCTTAAATTGTAATCATGGCTTTTGGAAAGCTACTTCTTTCATATCTCTCCAAAGTGTAAACTGTGAATCACTGATACAAATTAAGCTTATTTTTACTGTGATTAAACTTTTGAAAAACTTGAGGAAATGACTAGAAAAACTGAAACATAACCTTAAATAGAATTGCATTATATTTACATAACATATATCCTTGGAGCAAGAAAGAGTTTTATTGATTTCACAGGAAAGAGCCTGATTAATGTCACTTAAGTGGATGAGATAGCATAGTGGTTGTAGGGGGGAAAAAGACCTTTCAGAGCTTTATAATGTACAAGTTGTAGAGTCTTTAATAAATTACTTCATCTTTCTTTTTTTTAAAATTTTTTAAATGTTTATTCATTTTTGAGAGACAGAGACAGAACATAAGCAGGAGTGGGGCAGAGAGAGAGGGAGACACAGAATCAGAAGCAGGCTCCAGGCTCTGAGCTGTCAGCACAGAGCCTGACACATGGCTCAAACCCATGAACCATGAGATCATGACCTGAGCTGAAGCCTAATCAACTGAGCCACCCAGGGTCCTCAATTACTTTATCTTTCTGAGAGGCAGTTTCGTTATTTGTTAAATACATAATAGGTCTTAAAGGATTGTTGGGGAGATCAGGAATAAGAGTGAAAGTATATATATATATAGCACATAATGCATAATAAATACTACATTTAAACAGTTTGGCTAAAAAATCGGCAGATTATGTATGTGTAGTGGTAGAAATGAATATGGAAACAATGTAACTTTTATGGGATTTTCAGTGGTTGATGTGTTTCTTTGTTCAAATTTTCGAGGTGGGTGTGGCTTGAGATGTATTTTTATGGTAAAATATTGGAAGCTCTTGACAGGATATTTGTGGGTCATTGATAAGTAACATGGAAAAATTCTGTTGTATACTTAAAAAGACAGGACAAGCTGTTAAACTTAGAATTCCCAAAGTAGATTTCAAACTAGAATGAACTGGGACTGTTATGACTGTCATGATTTTGTGGTTATTGCTTATCATGTAATAGTTTAATTCCTATAAACTCCATAATTCTTTTACTTTTTGTGTGTGTAACATAATCAAAAGCCAGTATGTATGAGCAGTAATACTGGTATTAGAAACTTGCCTCTTGAAAATGTGAAGAAGCTTTTAGGGCTACAAAAAGTTTTTATTTGTGCTTCCTGATGACACTGCAGGAAGTGCAGTGCTGGAGTTTGTCAAGGACAGGTAGATGACTGTTTTCAGTTAGGGAAAGCAGGTACATTTCACAAGTCTAGTATCAAATATATTTTAATATGTAGGATTTGTCGTTGGGCTGTTGGTTTGATGTCCTGAACTACTTATGTTACAATAATAACAGATTATTTAAATTTTTTATTATTTAAATATACATGAAGGAAAGTGCATATATCCTAAGTGTATAACTGAATTTTCATGAATTGCAGATCCCCAGATAACCAGCACCCGTGAAGCAGAATAGAGTATCAGGACCTCAGACCTTTTTTAGGCTTCCTTTCAGTCATTACCCCGAGGGTAACCATCGTTCTTACCTCTGCTAGCATAGACTAGTTTGGCCTGTTTTTGTAGTTCACATTAGTGGAATCATATGGTTTATATTCTTTTGTGCCTGGTTTCTTTTGTTCAGTATTGTTTGTAAGTTTTACCCATATTGTCATGTGTTACGGTTGATTGTGCTTGTATCTTTGGTTGTGTAGTATTCCATAGGGGTGAACATGCCAAACTTCATTCATTTTACTCTTGATAGTCATTTGAGTCATTTCTACTTTTGGCTATTATAAGTAATACGATTCTAACAGTAAATTTTCACTTTCTAAAACTAATTTTTTAACCTTAAGAGATTTATTTAAACTTTGATTTTCTTCGTTTGGATTGAGAAGGAACACAAAGGGAAATGATAGTGTTCAGAATTTATTTTCATTTTGCCATTTGTTTTTTAAATACCTCTAGGATTTGTTTATATATGTTTTTATATATACTCTAGAGAGTGAGGGAGACAGAATCCAAAGCAGGCTCCAGGCTCTAAGCTGTCAGCACAGAGCCCGGTGCAGGGCTCAAATCCACAAACTGTGGGATCATAACCTGAGCCGAAGTTGGGACACTCAACCAGCTGCACCCCTAGAATCTTTAATTAAATTTTTTTTTTTTTTTAATTCTTAATCTTAGGTTGCAGCTTCATCATTGTCTGCAGTAATCAAGTTTTTAGAACTCTTATCAGATGATTCAAACTTTGGACAGTTTGAACTGACTACTTTTGACTTCAGTCAGTACATGAGGTTGGATATTGCAGCAGTCAGAGCCCTTAACCTTTTCCAGGTAAAAAAATAACATGTCTTAAAAAACTTAATGCTTAAAAAATGTTTCCTTTATTCTATGCTGAGGAATATTATTAAGGAGCTTAAATATTTTGAAATATTATACGTAGACATGCAGCTTTAAATTACTGTATTTTTCTAGGTGCAAGCTATATAAATAGTATTTGTCCTGGCTTTATGAATAATTTTATTATATTAATAGCAGTTCTTAAAAAATTAATTTTAGGAAGTTTTATGTCTAAAACTACAGTAATTACAAAGTAATTTTGGTTTGGGGGAAAATACACAGCAGAAAATCTAGATTAATAGGTTGAAAGTTTGATTTTAGGAAGAGGAGTTTTTTTTTTTAATTAAAAAAAATTTTTTTTTATTTTTTACGTTTATTTATTTTTGAGACAGAGAGAGACAGAGCATGAACGGGGGAGGGTCAGAGAGAGAGGGAGACACGGAATCTGAAACAGGCTCCAGGCTCTGAGCTGTCAGCACAGAGCCCGACGCAGGGCTCGAACTCACGGACTGTGAGATCATGACCTGAGCTGAAGTCGGTCGCCCAACCGACTGAGCCACCCAGGCGCCCCGAGGAGCTTTTTGTTTTAAGAAAAAATTATTTTATACACATTTTACTTAAATAAATTAAAAAATATATTTTTTTAAGTTTATTTTGAAAGAGAGAGGCAAGAGAGCATGAGTTGGATAGGGGCGGGGGTTGGGGGGTGAGAATCCCAAGCAGGCTCCACACTGTGCAGAGCCTGATGTGGGGTTCTAACTGTGAGATCATGACTTGAGCCTAAACCAAGAGTTGCACGCTTAACTGACTGAGCCCCCCCAGGTGCTCCCCAGAAACCTTTTTATTAAGTTTATTTATTTTGAGAGAGAGGGAGAACGTACACAAATGGGGAGGAGGGGAGAGGGAATCCCACCATGAGCTCGTGACCTGAGCTGAAACCCAGAGTCAGATGTCCAACTGACTGAGCCACCCAGGCGCTCCTGCACATCTTACTTTAATAGCCACCAAGACAACTGTTTCATTTCCTCTAATGGACTCTGTCTACCAATTATGTTGGCCTTCAACATATGGCCATAGCAATACATATGAGTATGTATCATGCATTTATACACACATGCACACATTCTAAAGCACCATGAGACACAGGCTACACTTTCACACAACTGGGGGCCTCTCATGTGTAATTGATCAGTGGTTTGCTTTACTCAAGACTTTAATGGGCTTGGTCTGGCCGTTAGTCCCAGTTCTCCAGAGAGGAGTTAGGATGACATAATGAGTCACCACACTTTGGACATCATAAAAGAATGGAAATAGGCTAAATGTGAGATGGCATCTTGAAGCCTCCACTTTGACCATGTGGATTCAAAATACTCAGGTGCTGTAGTATAGACTGACCCGCAGCCTGACAGTAAGCCGGCTGAGGAAGAGGAACTTCTGTGCAAATTTCTCATTTAATATCTGAAGAATATAAGTGTTCTTGTTCCCAAAATTATTTAATTATTTTTCGTAGCACAGTAAAGTTTTCACTAATGAGCATGCTATTCTTTTTTGTTTTTTGTTTACTAGGGTTCTGTTGAAGATACCACTGGCTCTCAGTCTCTGGCTGCATTGCTAAATAAATGTAAAACCCCTCAAGGACAAAGACTGGTTAACCAGTGGATTAAGCAGCCTCTCATGGATAAGAACAGAATAGAAGAGAGGTATATTACTAATGTACACTTCTGTAAGCTTTGGGTAACTTCTAATTACTCCACAGGATTATGCCGTTTACTCTAATATGCAAATTTGCTCCTGTATTTTTGCATGTGACTGCACAGAGAGCTAGCTACATAGTGATAAGAGTAGTAATGATTTAGATTGATTTGATAACTTATTTTACTATTTTTTTTTCACTATAAAAAAGTAAAGTTTTATCAGAGAGATGGATGGATAGTGTTTCAGAACATAAACTTAGGAGCGTGAGTACCTTGATGCAAGTTACGTCTCTAGCGCTTATTAGCTGTGTTATCTTGGGACAGTTACTCAACCTCTGTGTTGCAGTTTCTTCCCTTTTAAAATGACAGTAATGACACACCTATTTTGTAGGGTTGTTATGAAGATTGGATAATTTAGTATATATAAAGTGCTTTGATGAGGGTGTAGCACATAGGAAGCACTTCCTCTTAATTATTTTGGAAAGGGTTTTAAGGCAACCTAAACATTTATTTCAGAAAGTCACTTTAATTGAAAAAATGAAAGGTTCTATAATTCTGCTACTTGAATATGATTAACATTTGGGTATATTTTATTTTTATCTTTTGTTTTATATATGGGTTATAAGACTTTAAAAGAAGTATACATAAGAGTATAAACGCTAAGTGTTGCAGCTTGGTGGATTTTCACAAAGTGAACACATCAGTGTAACAACAGTCAAATCAAGAAACAACATAAGTAGCATCCTAGTGACTCTCCTGGAATCTCCTGCTATTTACTACCCCTCCTCACTTCAAAGTAATCACTGTCCTTCTAACATCATAGATTAATTCGTTTTGCCTGTTTTTTGAACTTTATATAAATGGAGACATTTTAAATGACTTTTTTTTTTAAATGTTTATTTTTTGAGAGAGAGACAGAGCACAAGGGGGGTGGGGGCAGAGAGAGAGGGAAACACTGAATCTGAAGCAGGCTCCAGGCTTGGAGCTATCAGCCTAGAGTCTGACGTGAGGCTCGAACTCACAAACCGCGAGATCATGATCTGAGCTGAAGTGAAATACTTAACCAACTGAGCCACCCAGGCACCCCTAAATGGAGTCATTTTAGATGATGCACTCTTGTATTAATCTTTTTTTTTTAAACATAGTTGTAAATCTTAATATAGTTATATGCCCCAATTTTTCCCACTTATACGTCAATTTTCATAAGCATTTTTTACTGTTGCTGTTTTATCTTCTCATTCAACATTTTTTTTTTTTTAAGTTTATTTATTTACTTTGAGAAAGGAGAGAGTGTGAGCAGGGAGGGGCAGAGAGAGGAGGAGAGAGAATCCGAAGCAGGCTCATACTGTCAGTGCATAGCACAGTACTGGGCTATATCTTGTGAACTGTGAGATCAACCTGAGTCAAAACCAAGAGTCGGTTGCTTAACTGACTGAGCCACCCAGACACCCCTCATTCAATCAACATTTTTCGTTTTTACTAAGTACACAATATTTTATTGACAAGATGTACTTTATTTTACCTTTATCCATAATTAAGTTCTTTTTTTTAATGCATTTATTTTTATTTTTTTTAGAGAGAGTCAGCAGGGGAAATTGGCAGAGGGAGGGAGAGAGAGAATCTCAAGCAGGCTCCACACTCAGCACAGAGCCTGATGGCAGGGCTGATCCCATGATCCTGGGATCATGACCTGAGATGAAATCAAGAGCTGGATGCTCAACTGACTGGGCCTCTCAGATGTCCCAATAATTAGGTTATTTCTAATGGCCTTGTTTTGTACCTAATGTTTTCCATTTGGCAAATTAAGTGACACTGCCAGAATGGGTAAAAGATTCAATTTTTTTATGGCTACGATGTCAAATCATTCAAGAATTTGTTGAATACCTACTGAATGCTGATAATATACAAAAGCATAATGATCTTTTGACTATTTGGGACATTGCCAGACATACATAAAATAGTTGATCGGTATCATAAGACACCCTGTAAATAATTACCAAACTGAGTGTTAATCCTGTGGATTCAAAGAGCATTATAATAAAAATAACTTAGGAGGTTAGTGGTTTGTGGATGTGCTGGTATTTTATTGAAAATGCCAAAGTTGAGGGGTATCTGGCTGGTTCAGTTGGTAGAACATGTGACTCTTGATTTCAGGGTTGTGAGTTCAGGCCCCACACTGGGCATGGAGACTGCTTAAAAAACAGACAAACAAAAAACAAGGAAATGCAGAAGTTGAGATGCTATGCTGACTTTCTGAAGTCAGGTTTACTGGGAAGAAGAGTGGGATTTAGTAACTTAAAATAAGAAATAGGAAGGATTAGATAATTGCAAGTAATTAAAGCGGTTTACAGTTTTTAATTTTAATTATTTGTGAATAAGTAATAACATGTATACGTTTCAAGATTCGAACAGAAGGTTACACAGTGCTAATTCTTCTCCTCTTGTCCCCCAGTTCCCTGGGATCTCTTTCTCAGGGCCTCTATGTTTGACAGCTCAAGGGACACATTTCTTACTGTACTGTATGTGAGTTGCCATCGTTGCCCTGGGAGCAATCAGTCTTTTTTTTTTTTTTTTTTTTTCAACGTTTATTTTTTATTTTTGGGACAGAGAGAGACAGAGCATGAACGGGCGAGGGGCAGAGAGAGAGGGAAACACAGAATCGGAAACAGGCTCCAGGCTCTGAGCCATCAGCCCAGAGCCCGACGCGGGGCTCGAACTCACAGACCGCGAGATCGTGACCTGGCTGAAGTCGGACGCTTAACCGACTGCGCCACCCAGGCGCCCCGGGAGCAATCAGTCTTAATCAGCTTTTGAGTATCATTTAATGGAGAGTCTTTCTATAAACAAGCAAAATTTTATGCTATTGTCTCTCATCTTTTAGTGTTTTGTTTTGTTTTTTTTTAGAAAAATTAGGTAATTTAACTCTCAAGCGCTAGGTCATTGGTTATATTTTTAACCTTGGTCTCCTGTGAACAGAGCAAGTGACACTTGTCCCCTTCGGGCTTAACAACTAGAGCACGTATGTATTAAGACTCTTCTGAAACCTGAGATGTCATTTTTATATTATTTACCACAGTAACAAATTACTTTAGAAGATATGAAAATTAGATTTTTTTAGAGGATAAAGGTTTCTTCACAGCACATAGCAATAATTTCCAAAATCTGGTAGTCTATAAGGCTTATTAATTAGAAATAGGATTTGCAAGGATGCCTTTATGAGTCAGAATATGATCTATTTTTCTGCACCTGTAAGGTGAGAAGAAATATTTTCTCCTTTTCATCTTGGTGAGAAATTTTTTGTTTGCCAGAAAGTATAAAAGCCCTTGGTTTTCAAGACCAAATGCTGAAATTCACAGATTAGGAGGAGAAAGTTATACTCCTTATACAGGTTCTTATTTGGACAGTCCCCTTGTTTTATCTCCCTTTCTCAGTTCTATCTGCTGCGATACCTCTGGCTTCCTAGTTTACACCTTCAGGGTTCTCAGGGCGAATTCATTACCCCCTTCTCTGAGCATGTAGGATTGATCTCTTCAGGGTAACAGTAAAATCAAGTTTTCTGTTTCTTACTGTCAACATTGTTATGGGATGATTCACAAAAGAGTAAGTAGTGGAAGTCTGTAAGTGAAGAGTTTATTTAATTTTCTTTTTTAAATACATTTTATTTTATTTTTTAATAAACTCTACCCCCAGCATGGAGCTTGAACTCATGACCCTGAGATCAAGAGTTGCATGCTCTACTGATTGAGCCAACCAGGCGCCCCAAGAGTTCATTTTAGGGGCACCTGGGTGGCTCAGTTGGTTGAGCGTCTGACTGTGGCTCGGATTATGATCTCGGGGTTGTTGGGTTTGAGCTCTGCATTGGGCTCTGCTGATAGGTCAGAGCCTGGAGCCTGCTTTGGATTCTGTGTCTCCTTCTCTCCCTGCCCCTCCCCTGCTCATGTTCTGTCTCTCAAAAATAAATAAACGTTAAAATTTTTTTTTAATTTTGTTGCTGTTGGGTGAATTCTGTTAAGGAAGGAAAAGTTTTCATTTTTCTTTTTTCATTAGAGGAGAGGTAGGGACAGATGTGATGAGATCTGAGTTTGGTGTATACATCTTATCAAGGACAGTAGCGCAGTTGATAGGTTCAGGAATAATGATGAAAATGGGATTACTTTTAGGTTATTACCAAGCTCTTAGGAGAAGGAGGATGATAAGACTGGTATCTACTTTGTGTCTGGCACTTTGCTAAGCATCTGCTCTTCATCAGCTCTGATGTGGTGGGATTGGTTTTAAAGCCAGGCTGGCCTGACTCCAGAGCCCTTGCACTTAATTGCTATACTGTATTTATTGCTTCTATCAATGGTATTTAATTTGATCCAAATTGGATTTTAACACCAGAAAGGAAGCATATTATTTTGGTTTTTATTTAAATTAAATCCATGGAATTGCTTTATATGTTGTCATGCTCATGTTTCCATTCACTAAAACCTACTTGCACAGAGACTACAAATGCTGCTTATTTTTAGCTAATGGCTTAAATACTTTTTATCTCCAGTGACAATGATAAGTTATTACCTTTTAGGAGTATCTAGGTGTTTCTTCTTTTTTGTACTTTATCTAACAAATTAGGAATTATAATAACTGCCATCTTTTGCCTTGTTGCTTCTGAGAGAGCAAGAAGGGTCATCCTACTGGAGTCATCTAAAAAAAATTGGCCAGGGATGCCTAGCTGGCTCAGTTGGTAGAGTGTTCAACTCTTGATCTCAGAGTAGTGAGTACTAGCCCCACATTGTGGACAGAATTTACTTAAAAAAAAACATAGAAGTGTATATATAGAAAAAATTCAGCCAGGATTCTCCTTGCCACATTTGCATAAACCTGCCTGATACAGTCCAGAAATACGGCCTCAATATGTGCCAGTAGTGTTTCCATCAGTATGTAAAGGATACTGGCTTCATTAAGTTGGGTTAAGTGAACTTCCTTGAGTGCGTCATCCAAGGTACCCATCTTACTGCAGATGTTCAGGATACCTACCCTAGTGCTAGCTAGCTCTTTGTATATAAATTAAAAATACTTGAATTAAAAAAAGAACTATTCATATTACTATTTTCTCCACTTGTTTTTTTTTTTTTTTTTTTTTTAAGTTTATTTTGACAGAGAGAGGGCGTGCATGTGTACAGGGGAAAGGCAGAGAGGAGAGAGAATCCTAAGCAGGCTCTGCACTGATAGTGCAGAGCCTGACCCGTGGCTTGATCTCAAGAACTGTGAGATCATGACCTGAGCCAAGATCAAAAGTTCGGATGCTTAACTGAGCCACCCAGGTGTCCCATCACTTGTTTTCTGATATGTCCCAGAGTCCTCACGTTTGCTCATATACTAGGACTGTTGTTCTTAATCTTCTAGGTTTTTGGTTTTTGTCTTTCCATAGATTCATATGAAGTCTTGGTAGTTTTCAAGTTAGAATTCTCTAAAGAACATTGAATACATGATAGTGAGCATATGAAATAGTTCACTCCTAAGAAATTGTTGATGGGGGAACCTGGGTGGCTCAGTCCGTTAAGCGTCTGACTCTTGGTTTCGGTTCACATCATGATCTCAAGGTTGGTGAATTCCAGGCCTGCATTGGGCTCCATACTGATGGTGCAGAGCCTGCTTGGGGTTCTCTCTCTCCCCCTCTTTACTCCTCCCCTGCTTGTGCTCTCTCAAATAAACTTAAAAAAAAATTAAATTGCTGATGAAAAATTTTGTTTATATTAAATACGGTATTCTTACAGCCTTCTAATTTAAAATTGAATTACTTCTTTTTATATAAAATTTAGTATGATTAATGTAACAGTCTTATTAGAAACCTAAGTCTCGGGGCGCCTGGGTGGCGCAGTCGGTTAAGCGTCCGACTTCAGCCAGGTCACGATCTCGCGGTCCGTGAGTTCGAGCCCCGCGTCAGGCTCTGGGCTGATGGCTCAGAGCCTGGAGCCTGTTTCCGATTCTGTGTCTCCCTCTCTCTCTGCCCCTCCCCCGTTCATGCTCTGTCTCTCTCTGTCCCAAAAATAAATAAACGTTGAAAAAAAAAAAAAAAAAAAAAAGAAACCTAAGTCTCTGAATAAAAGTATTGGTCCTGTAAATTTAGATAAGCCGTGGGGATGCTTAGGTGATAGTATATCATGCTTTTTGAGGCAGTGTACTCCTAAGGTCCCTAGACTTCTTTTCAGGTTATATTTTTGTGCCAGGGCAAACTAGTTAATAGTCCATATTTTGTGGAAACAGTGGTTTGGAGGTCATACAGTGAGTGTAGTTTCGTTATAACGGTGAAGCACTGCTCTAACCTCTAAGGAAGAGCCGGAGGGCTTACATTCCATTGCTTTCCCACCATTTTCTTTGCTTCTAAATCAGGTTTAGTGGCAAGGCTTTATTCTGCTCTGAGCTGATCTGCTCAGCCCTTTGAAGTTCATTTGCCTCCAATTCAGCCTGCACCACAAAGGCACTGCCTTTCCAGTGCTTTCAAAGGCACCATAGAATTTCTTGTGCTCCATTGGCCCTTTGTCATGCTGGCCTCTCTCCTTAGCTGTCTTTCTCAATTAAGAGTTGTTGGCTTTCATTGCTACTCAATTCTTACTTTTTTTCTTCCTCTGACCAGATTTATTAAACATATCAAAATTCTGTGTACAAAGTGACTTGGACCTTCTGCTTCAAAACATGATCCTTTCTTACTAATATCTTGATAAGTCAGTCCATTGAGTGTCAAAAAGCAGCTTAAAATTCTAAAATTAATAGAAAAGTGCCTAATGCACACCAAATAAATGGTCTAACTACTGGAACTTGAATAGTTCTACAAGATCATTAACGTAGGTAGAATCGAGCCTCTATGACAGTCTGCTGGAAAACTGACGTGAGATGTCAAGAGGCCATTTTGTGACTGCCACTGTGATCCTGTCCTGTTTTTGGATCATAATGTTCCCATTATCTGATTCTAGACGCACCACAGGAGTATCAGTGGGGTCTGAGGTTAGCTCGCTACTTGTTGGGCTAAAATAGATAGCACCCCAGCATGCTCATCTGATAGGGTCCCATGGCAGCCCAGATTAAGTCCTTGTGAACCTGTGCACAGGACTCCCAACAGTGGATGGATTCTTCACTGTTTCCTTGAAGTGCTGCTCCAAGGTCACTTCTATCCCATCCATGGTCCACCTGGCCCAGGGTCCTGTAGCATTTTGCATTGTCCTCTGGCCCAGGCCTGGAGCATGTCTCCTCTTATTTTACTACATGACAAGTTACAGTGACCAACCCCCAATTTTTTACTTTCCTTGAAAGCCTTCAGCTGCCTTCTGCCTCTGAACAGATGATCTCCTCCTTAATCCTTGTAATCTCAAAATATATCTGTATTTTCAGTCTTTACTCCATGGCTCTTAAAAGAAGAGATAGTGCTTTTTCCTTTCCAAAGCCAACCTTTTCATTTTACCTCTGGACATAGTTTTTTCCTATTTCTTCTCTGCTTCAGTTTTCCAGTGCATCCTGTACTTTTCTTCCTTCAAGTCTCTGCTGTGGCCTCCCATCCCAAGTCGTCTCCCCCAAGTCTTAGCTCTGTAAATCCCAACTTTTCAAAATATAGGCAAATGAAATACCCCAAAGTGAAGTTTCCTAGCTCCCATAGGAATCCTTACTTACTTATCTGCATCACATTGCATTGCATTTTGTATCTCAGTTGTTGTTACTCAGCACTAACTGTAAGATGGAGCATGTCCTTCTCCACTAGATTGAATATTCCTTAAAAGCATTTCCTCTCTTTATATCTTGCCATACTCTTTCTTTTTTAATCTTCTCAGGCCTACCAGAATATGCATCAGATGAGTGGCTCTCGCTGCATTTAACCATACCAAATTTGTTCTCAGCCATATAAATATGCTGTCGTGAAATTCTAGTCAACTATTTTTACAACGAAAGATCAGAAATGCTAGTTTTAAAGAAAGGACAGAATGTCGATTTTAACATACGAAAACATTTCATGATTAATTTCATGATTTATTGTGTCCAAATTTTACCCTAAAAAATTGTCTTTATTCCAGTCAGTTTGCAAATTAATGTGTCAAATTATGTATAGCTGAGTAATTTTATTGAGGATTGACAGGTATACTATGTTATGCCAACAGTAACTTTGGAGCTTCTAAAATTGTGATTCTCTAAGAGTGGCATTGTCATAGAAACAGTTAGCAGAGCAGTCCTTTTTAAAAACTTTATTAGCCAGAACATAAACTGACACTGTAATTATTTCTGAAATGGTGTACTGAACAGACTTGTGAAACTAGTAATTTATTGGGCTTTTAATGATACCTGGGCCAGAAACCGAGGGGGTGGTGTATATTGCCTTGTACTATATGTTTCAGAAGTGGTTTCATTCCTGTACTGTTCAACTTCTTAATATTCTTACTGAAATTTAATGTTCTTTTTTTTTTTTTTTTTAAATTTTTTTTTTTCCCACGTTTATTTATTTTTGGGACAGAGAGAGACAGAGCATGAACGGGGGAGGGGCAGAGAGAGAGGGAGACACAGAATCTGAAACAGGCTCCAGGCTCTGAGCCATCAGCCCAGAGCCCGACGCGGGGCTCGAACTCACGGACCGCGAGATCGTGACCTGGCTGAAGTCGGACGCTTAACCGACTGCGCCACCCAGGCGCCCCTGAAATTTAATGTTCTTAAACTGTTATTTATTTTTTAAGGACACAAAGGTTGCTTTAAATATTTCTTTGGAGGAGGGGATACCACACTTATACTCAATGAAGAGAAACATTTTTACAGTCTAGAGGTTGGTCTGTCTTTCTTTCCCTTTCTTTCTTTCTTTTCTTTTTCTTTCCTTTCTTTCCTTTCTTTCCTTCTTTTTCTTTCTTTCTTTCTTTCTTTCTTTCTGTCTGTCTGTCTGTCTGTCTGTCTTTCTTTCTTCTGTCATACCATGAATTCATAGGGAATGGGTTCCAGCAGTTCAGGCTCTTTTCCATTAGTTCTTACAAACTTTTCTGTATGCAGCAGGTTGGTGCTTCATTTGGACCCATGTATCTTTCTCTTGGCTTCCTTTTTTCCTCTGATCATTTTATTTCACAGGCTTCAGGAAGCTGAATGCTTAATATGCTCAATATGTACACTAGTTGTCTTGGCAAGAATCTTGCCCCTGTTTGTTTACAACATTGTTAACAGCATGCTGGATGACACTGGAGACTCTTCCAGTTTTGCCATGGTAACATTTGTGGGGCGTTCCTTTTTGAACAGTGCCATTCCCTTGATGTCTGCAGTGTCATTATCATCTCTTGTACATGTGCATGTATGTGGCTAAAGGACCATCTCTGTTTTCTAAAAGGCCTACAGAACATAGCAGGTGCCCCTCTTGCCCTTTGTGTTGGTCATTTTGGCAGATTACTGGAAGATGGTGGTATGGGCCAAAAGGTGGTGTTGATGACGTTAAGACCCATTCCCTGGTGAGTTTGAGAGGAAACAGTGATAAAATAGTTGGAATAAGGAAGAAGCATGGGAAAACTCTTTTTTTTTTTTTTTTATGTTGATTTTTGAGAGAGAGAGTGAGCAGGAGAGGGGCAGAGAGAGAGGGGGAGACACAGAATCTGAAGCAGGCTCCAGGCTCTAAATTGCCAGCACAGAGTCCTGATGCAGGGCTCGAACTCATGAACCGTGAGATCATGACCTGAGCCGAAGTCTGTCGCTTAACCGACTGAACCACCTAGGTGCCCCAGCATGGGAAGATTCTTAATCAGAAATATCTTCTCTGTGGATTCTTAACATTTACCTGAGAGTAGCCTAAGGATACGAGAGTCTTGGGAAAACAAAAGAAAAAGAAAGATGAAGGGTGGGTCAGCCAAGCATCAGGTTTCTTTTATCCTTTCCTCACCCTCTTAACACTGCTTTCCCTGCTTTATCATGAGAACTCAGAGATTTCTTGTGATTGTTAAAACTGAGGCTTTATCAAACTGTTGGTGCATAAGAAGCTCGTAGAAATTTCACAGCTGAGTCCCACCCCCAGGAATATTGTACTATCCACCTCTAAGTAACTTCCATGCTGGTGATCTTAGACCAGCCTTGGAGATGCTCAGTTAGAGCCAGAGGCTTAGGTAGGAAGGCCCATGTTTGTTTCATTGGATTATGGGACTTGACTGTGTTCAAATTCTGGTTTGTCTTTTAAATTTAGAGTACAACCATAGAAATCTTTTCTGGAGTAGTAAGTACTTACAGCCCCAGTGACTAGTACACAGTATAATACCGGCTTGGTAGCAGATTTTTCCCCCCACTAATTTGACATTTGCCAATTTGCCATAGCACGTATATCTGCTGCCAGCTGCCTAGATATTATCTTGGCATTCTATAGAGTTTCAGTTATTTTTCTGTTAATTTTCATCTTTTAAAAAGTGAACTTTTATTCAAGTTTAAACCAGTGGTTCTCAACCTGGGGCACTTTCCCCACAAGGGAACATGTGGCAGTGCCTGGAGACATTTTGGGTTGTCACTGGAGAGTGTAGTGTGTAGAACTCAGAGATGCTGTTAAAGAGCTCAGAAGAACCCTCTCACAACAAGGAATTGTCTAGCTTAAATGTCAGTATTGTTGAGGTTCAGAAATCTTGCTTTAAATATATGTGGTCATCATGTGATTACTGTGGGGGCAGCATAATTTTCCCCTCATATAATATGCTGGATGAGCATTTTGGTGATAGAGGAATTATAAATGCTGATGGAGAGTTAAATAAATACTTAAGAAATTTAGAAAGCTAATTTGTTTCCTTTCTCTGTCCTTATGTAATTTGAGGGTTAATTTACTGCTCATATAGTTTACAAATATAAGGAAAATGGTTGCTCATTGATAGCCTTCTGCACCTAGGACCATCTGTTATGCCCATGGCTATTTTCCTTACCTTTTTTTGTAGGCTCCACATCGAATGTGGGGCTTGAATTCACCACCCTGATATCAAGAGTTGCATGTTCTACCGACTGAGCCAGGCAGGTGCCCCTTCTCTACCTTTGATTACTCAAATTTACCTTTTGGCTATACTGAAATATGTGTTGTTGCAATAACCTCTACAACATAGTTTTTCAAACTGCACGTTGTGACCCAGTGGTGGGTTATGAAATTAGTGCATTGGGTGAAAACTAGTATTTTTGACAAATTAAGTATAAGAGAAAAATGAGTCCATTACATATAGTAGGAGTAAGTATTATTTGTGAAACCTGTTTTATGTATTTATTTTTAATAGTTTATTTATTTTTGAGAGAGACAGAGACAGTGTGAGCGGGAGGGGGCAGAGAGAGAGAATCCCAATCAGGCTCCCTGCCATCAGTACAGAGCCTGATGTGGAGCTCTAACTTATGAAACTGTGAGATCATGACCTGAGCCAAGAGCCAACCAAGAGTTGGACACTTAACCAACTGAGCCACCCAGGCATGCCTGTTTATTTATTTGTTTATTTTAATGTTTATTTATTTTTGAGAAAGAGAGGGAAGAGACAGCGCACGAGCAGAGGAGCAGAGACAGGGAGACAAAGAATCTGAAGCAGGGTCCATGCTCTGAGCTGTCAGCACGGAGCCCAGTGTGGGTCTCCAACTCTCAAACCATGAGATCATGACCTAAGCCAAAGTCAGACACTTAACTGACAGCCACCCAGGCATCCCAGACCTATTTTAATTATATATTGTAGGTAAGGAAAATTTCTTTTTTCCTACTACCCTCTAGGTTCTCTGGCAGAGACCCTATAAATTAGACTGACAAAAGACAGATTAACAAGAGAAAAACACACTGAAATTTATGCTTATACGCAGGAGCACTCAGATGAGTGACTCGGGGTTGATTAGAACTTGGGCATATATAGCATCTTAGCAAAAAGGAACAATAAATTTTCAAAGAGACTAGACAGAGGAGAAGAATTTTGAGTAGTTCCTAAGGCGAAGTGATGGGAAACTAATGATAGATAAAGGCTAGTAAGTAAAATTTGGTGTGTGGATTCCTAGGTACCGTTTCCAGGCTGATAAGGATCTAAAGTTGTGGTTAACTTTTGTCCTTTCTGGTAAAGAGAGAAGAGAGGACATCTGTAAATTATGTCCTGCTTTTAGGCAAATGGGGAGAAGGCAGAGAGCTTTTCTTTCTGCTTCTTAATTGTCGTCAGCTCAAAATAGTCCTTAAGGACACTAAAGTAGCATGTTTTGAGGTGGCGTGTTATGCCTCCTACGATATCTATGCATGCATATGCTGGATCATGATGTAAAAACATTTCTTGCTGTGAGTTACAGGGAAGAAAATGGAAAGCCACGGATTACAATAAATTGCAAAAGTAATATGAGCTGCATGTTTTATAGTTCTTAGAACACACCAAGATTTTATTTATTGACTTGGGGAAGCAATAAACTTATTTGCTTTTTAATTAGAAATTTGGGGCTTTGTACTGTCAAAAGGTAATTTTAGAATGCATTCTGAAAATTTATAAGACCTTCTGATAGAATAAGTATTGGATTTGGCAACATTCTTGAATTGTAATTCTGTTTTATTGAAGATTATTGTTTACATGTTCACTGATGTGTCAGTAACAACGATATCCCAATAATGAAATTCTTCTGCTTAAAAAATGGCAATTCGATGAAAGGCAAATGAAATGGGTATGTGTTATATCTTCTGATACTACTACTTAACTAAACATTAATTTGGTTATTAACTAATCAGAAACTGCTTACATTTTCTATTATGGAGCTTTCCATCCTAGGAAGTTTACATTTCAGAATAGATTCAAGCTTCCTGTGTGGAATTTTTGAGTTAATTTAGTTGATTCTTATGTACGTAGTAGACAGATTTTAATTTTAAGCCAAAATATTTAACATTAATTCTAATGTAATTTATTTCAGACTAAATTTAGTGGAAGCTTTTGTAGAAGATGCAGAATTGAGGCAGAGTTTACAAGAGGATTTACTTCGTCGATTTCCAGATCTTAACCGACTTGCCAAGAAATTTCAAAGACAGGCAGCAAACTTACAAGATTGTTACCGACTCTATCAGGGTATAAATCAACTTCCTAATGTTATTCGGGCTCTGGAAAAATATGAAGGTAACAATGATTTTGTTATTATTTTCCTTCACTCTCAATATACTTAGCAAATGTACTGTCCTTACAAAGTTGGGTCTGGTAACTCACTTCAAGTTTTTCTAATAACAGGTTTGTATTGACCTGTAGCTATGTTGTAGAAGTCCGGAATCATGAGACAACTTATAATTTTTGCTTTTTTCAAGTGAATGTCAGAGTAAGTGGGTTTATTGGACTAGCAGGGCTCAGTTGCCATAGTAGAAGACTCAAGGGCCCAAAATGACATTGCTTTCAAATCTACAGTTTATTGAAGGAAAGGGGTGCAGTCTAGCAGCAGCACTAACGTAAGGATAATGTATTACAGCCAAAGTTTCACAGCAGGGGTCCAGGGAGGTCAGTTGTAGGCTCCTATTGTCCTTCCTTTTCAAAGGTCCTTGGTGAGGTGCACTTTTCTCTCACATTAGGAACCACCAATGTGTGCAGAACACCTTGGAGCTAGGGAGCTTAAAATGGAGTCTTGCTAGACTTTTTTTTTTTTTTTTTTCAACGTTTATTTATTTTTGGGACAGAGAGAGATAGAGCATGAACGGGGGAGGGGCAGAGAGAGGGAGACACAGAATCGGAAACAGGCTCCAGGCTCTGAGCCATCAGCCCAGAGCCTGACGCGGGGCTCGAACTCACGGACTTCGAGATCGTGACCTGGCTGAAGTCGGACGCTTAACCGACTGCGCCACCCAGGTGCCCCTAGACTTTTTTTTTTTTTTAAGTTTATTTATTCTGAGAGAGAGAGAGAGAGAGAGAGAGAGAGAGTACAAATGGGGGAGGGGCGGAGAGAGAGGGAGAATCTCAAGCAGACTCCGCACTGTCAGTGCAGAGCCATATGTGGGGCTCAAACTCATGAAACTGAGATCATGACCTGAGCTGAAACCAAGAGCCAGGTTGCCTCTTGCTGGACTTTTCATATATTTTCCTGATCTTGTGGGCATTTTCCTGTTCTATAACTAGCCTGTATAGCAGAACCTTCCAGTGCAAGGAGGCCTCATTGAGACTCTTACAAATCGTCAATCAAAAACAGTGCTGACAAGCTGAACAAACAGTCTTGAATTTCCTCAGATCTATGATTACAGAACAACAGGATATGTTTGATGCCTTGACCAGGGAACATTGCCATAAAGGAACTTTAAGAAAACCGTTCAGGCTAATTCCAGGCTTGCTGGAGTGAACCTTTCCAGCATACCTATAAAATCAAGTTAAGACAAAAAGTTTTGATGATCTCTAACAGTTGATGTCACAGTGAAGTTACCAGAATGAAGTGAGCAAAGTTTTACATACTGATATAGTATGGATAAAATCAGTTTGCTCTTACAAGTGTAGTTTTTAACTTTTAAGTGAATCCTAAATTTCTACAACAGTTCAGTGATTATGAAGTTATATGTCTCATACATAAAGCATTTTAAATTTTAGAGTTAAAAATCACCATCCCTTAGAACTGTTAAACCATTCAGTATTATGAGAAAGCTTTTTCTGCAGACAGACTTGAAAAATTCAACTCTACGATGACAAGCTATAAAATAAGCATAGATTTAATTTAAATTTCATGATGACCTTTTCCCTTAAAGTGTCGAAGATACCTAAGTGCTGCTTATTTTAAAGTACCACTGTGGAAGAAGTATTCCCACTCAAGCCAAGGCTCCTCCGCAGACTGATGAGACTTAAATGCCCTTGAATTTTGTTCCACTAACGTGGAATTAAAGGAAATGGGTCTTTATCTTTCCTGTTTCTGCATTCCTTTAGTGTGGCTTAGGCAGCCATTTACCTTCCCTGTGCTTCAGTTTCCTCGTCCATTAAAAGAATATCTTTTATAGTGCTGTGCTTTTCTGATTCCATATCCTCTGGCCCCATTCCAATAGGATCCATTGGAAGCACAAGGGGATTGACCAGTATTAGGGCTATGATAATCAGATTATCATGGGGGTAGGCTCTGTAAACAGTTAATTCACTCTTAACCACTTATAGCTATTTTGAACCTTACATCTTTTCCTTCCCATAGTAAAAAAAAAATAAAAATAAAAAAAATCCTTATTCCTGTACTCTTCTTGTACCTACACCTCTTTTTTGCTTTCCATTCCTAGTCAAGATTCTAAAAGCCTACATTTCCATCTTCCATTTGCTCAGCTGCCTTTCAGCCCTGACCACAGCACTGAAATGGCATTTGCTAAGTTACTTACTATTGCTAAATCCAGCCAGCACAGTCCAGTCCTTATCACACCAGCTTTAAATGCTGAGTTTGACAATATTTTTCCTTCTAGTTTTATTGAGGTGTAATTGACATATAACACTTTATAGGCTTAGGTGTGCAACATGATTTGATATAAGTACGTATTGGAAAGTAGTTACCACAGTAAGTTTAGTTAATATCTGTCACCTCACATAGTTACAATTCTTTTCTTGCAATGAGAACTTTTAAGATCTAATCTCTTAGCAGCTTTCAAATATACAGTACAGTATTTTTAACTGTAAGTCACCATGATGTACTTACATCTCCAGAACTTAAATCTTACAACTGGAAGTTTGTACCTTTAGACCCCCTTCCCCCTTTTCCCCACCCCAGCTGCTGGCAACCACCATTCTTTTCTTTTCTTTTCTCTTTTCTTTTCTTTTCTTTTCTTTTCTTTTCTTTTCTTTTCTTTTTTTTTTCTTTTCTCTTTTTCTTTCTTTCTTTCTTTCTTTCTTTCTTTCTTTCTTTCTTTCTTTCATTTTTATTATTTATTTATTTATTTTTGAAGGAGAGAAAGAGTGTGAACAGTGAAGGGGCAGAGAGAGAGGGAGACACAGAATCTGAAGTAGGCTCCAGGCTCTGAGCTGTCAGCACAGAGCCTGACACAGGGCTCAAACCCACGAGCTGTGAGATCATGACCTGAGCTGAAGTTGGACGCTTAACTGATTGAGACACCCAGGCACTCCTCTTTCTTTCTTTCATTTTTAAATGTTTATTTTTGAGAGAGAGCACACACGAGTGGGGGAGGGGCAGAAAGTGGGGGCGGACAGAGGATCTGTCTGATGCAGAGCTTGAACTCATGAACCGTGAGATCATAACCTGAGCTGAAGTCGGATGCTTAACTGACCAAGCCACTTAGATGCCCCTCTTTTTTTCCTTTCTAAGTTTATTTTGAGAGAGAATGGGGGGGAGGGGCAGAGAGAGAGGGAGAAAGAGAATCCCAAGCAGGTTCTGTGTTGTTAGTGCAGAGCCCAACACAGGGCTTGATCTCACAAACAAGAGATCATGACCTAAGCTGCAACCAAGAGTCAGATGCCCACTATTTTCTGTTTCTGAGTTCAGTTTTAATTAGATTCCACATATAAGTGAGATCATACAGTATTTGACTTTCTCTGTCTGACTTACTTCACTTAGCAAAGTGCCCACCATGTTATCACAAGTGGCAGGATTTCTTTTATTTTTTAAAAAAATTTAAAACATTTTAAAAGTATTTTTATTTACTTTGAGAGAGTGCAGGTGAGCAGGGTAGGGCAGAGAGAGAAGGGGAGAGAGAGAATCCCAAGCAGGCTCTGTCAGCATGGAGCCCAGTATGGGGCTCGAACTCATGAACTGTGAGATCATGACCTGAGCTGAAATCAAGAGTCGGTCGCTTAACCAACTGAGCCACCCAGGCCCCCCAGTATTTCCTTTTTTTTAATGGCTGAGTAATATTCCATTGTATATATACACCACATTTTCTTTATCCATTAAAAAAATTATTTTTGGGGCGCCTGGGTGGCGCAGTCGGTTAAGCGTCCGACTTCAGCCAGGTCACGATCTCGCGGTCCGTGAGTTCGAGCCCCGCGTCGGGCTCTGGGCTGATGGCTCAGAGCCTGGAGCCTGTTTCCGATTCTGTGTCTCCCTCTCTCTCTGCCCCTCCCCCGTTCATGCTCTGTCTCTCTCTGTCCCAAAAATAAATAAACGTTGAAAAAAAAAATAAAAAAAAAATTATTTTTAACGTTAATCCATTTTTGAGAGACAGAACTTGAGTGGGGGAGGGGCAGAGAGAGAGGGAGACACAGAATTTGAAGCAGACTCTAAGGCTCTGAGCCGTCAGCACAGAGCCTGACCCGGGGCTAGAACTCACACACGGTGAGATCATGACCTGAGCTGGTCAGATGCTTAACCGACTGAGCCACACAGGTGCCCCATTCTATATCCGTTTATCCATCAGTAGACCCTTAGATTATTTCTGTATCTTGTTAGTTGTAAGTCTACTGCAGTGAACAAGGAAGTGCAGATATCTCTTTCAGATAATGATTTTGTTACTTTTGGATATATACGCAGCAGTAGAATTGCTGGGTCCTTCTATGTTTTGCCTTTCCCTTAAGACTCCTCCCACCCCAGTTCGGTGTTTGGCACTTTTTTCGTTCAATACCAGGAACTTTAAAGCTGGGAGTTTTGAATGAATTCTTAGAAGTGTCTTGACATTTCATACAAGATTTTGTGTATGTGTCTTTTCTGGGAAAAGATCTGTAATTTTCATCAGCTATTCAAAAGCATATATAAACTACTCCTCCCCCTCCAAGAGAAAGGGTAAGAAATACTCTTGTGCCCATTCTTTGGTGAATCTTTTCCATTGCCTGGGATAAGCACAGAAGTTAGGAATTGGTCTTGAGAGTAGCTTGGCTCTCTTCCTCCTGCATATATGGGGCTTCATGTACTCAAGGAGAGTTTTGCAACAGGTCAGTAATTTCCAACTTTTTGGGGGCTACACTTAAGTTATATAGACCTTTGAGAGATCGTAACATTATCTAAATCAAATGCTTCACGTTATCCACTTTGGCAACTGATGTCTGCTTTAAAGTATTTAAGTCACCTAGCCTAGAGAATATTAGGGGAGGAAGACTGTTCCAGATATTGTGGTACCAAGGGCCACGTTCTTTTCTTTCTATAACATGGAATATTGGATACTCCAGGTGTGCCCTAGTCATTAGGAACCTAACTAATCTGAGTTTTCTCTAAAAAAACCCCCAACAGAATGGAGGTGCCTGGTTGGGTCAGTCGGTGGAGCATGCAACTATTGATCTTGGGGTTATGGTTTGAGCCCATTGTTGGATATAGAGATTGCTTAAAAATAAAATCTTACAAAACAAAATAACAGAATGACATTTTGATGAGTTGAACATAGCTCCTAGTTTACTGATTTCATGGAGAGAGCCAAAACTGAGGCCAACTTATGAGGAAAATGAACCAAATTCACTATTTTTAAAAGCAGAATCATGACTTAAAAAATTTTTTTAAGTATGTGAGTATATTGCTAGAAATTGAGTATGTTCTCCTATCACCTTGTGATGTTTTTGTTTTTGATTAAGTCTAGGTTTAAAGTTATATTGGGGCGCCTGGGTGGCGCAGTCGGTTAAGCGTCTGACTTCGGCCAGGTCACGATCTCGCGGTCCGTGAGTTCAAGCCCCGCGTCGGGCTCTGGGCTGATGGCTCAGAGCCTGGAGCCTGTTTCCGTTTCTGTGTCTCCCTCTCTCTCTGCCCCTCCCCCGTTCATGCTCTGTCTCTCTCTGTCCCAAAAATAAATAAAAAAACGTTCAAAAAAAATTTTTTTAAGTTATATTAATGTTATTCCTAAAAAAAAAAAATAAAAGTAAATTCTGAGACAGCAGAGGGCAGCAACAGTCTACAAAGCTGACTTGGGTTGAGTGATAGAAGCTCTACTCTAAATCATCTTTCTCCTGTAAGAAATAGTTATTTGAAAAATATACTTGGGGGGCGCCTGGGTGGCGCAGTTGGTTAAGCGTCCAACTTCAGCCAGGTCACGATCTCGCGGTCTGTGAGTTCGAGCCCTGCGTCGGGCTCTGGGCTGATGGCTCAGAGCCTGGAGCCTGTTTCCGATTCTGTGTCTCCCTCTCTCTCTGCCCCTCCCCCGTTCATGCTCTGTCTCTCTCTGTCCCAAAAATAAATAAAAAAAAAAACGAAAAAAAAAAAAAAGAAAAATATACTTGGCTTCCCTTCTTCCTTGTATTTTTTTTTTTTTTTTTTTTTTTTTTTTAACGTTTAAGTTTTGAGAGAAAGGGAGAGGGAGAGACAGAGCATGGTCAGGGGAGGGGCAGAGAGAGAGAGAAGAGAGGGAGACAAAGAATCTGAAACAGGCTCCAGGCTCTGAGCTGTCAGCATAGAGCCTAACATGGGGCTTGAACTCACAAACCATGAGATCATGACCTGAGCCAACGTCAGACAGTTAACCAACTGAGCCACCCATGTGCCCCCTTGTATCTTTTAAAATTAAAAAGTTGAGGCAAAATCTAAATAATATTGTGCATTTAGGGCAATTTTCTGATAGTGCTTAAAGCAGCTCCTATAAGTATCCAGATGATTTTATTGATAAATTTTATTGTAACAGCACTCTTGCTGAGGTGCATAACTTTTCCCTCTTCCTGTATCCAATTAATCATCTGTTTCTGTTTAATATACTTCTTAAAATTTTCACATTTGCTATTTTTCCTCCCCTGCTCTGTGCATCCTCCTCAATGAAACCATAGTTATCTTTTCTAGCTCATCTTATTTGATCATGTCATTTCTTCCCCTTCAGAACACGTTAATTGCTTCCTGTAACCTATAGGAAGAAGTCCTCTGGTCTGCCTTTTAACAGCAAGTAATTCTATACTGACAGATTACTTTTCCAAGAAGGTAGTACTCATTTATAGTTCCAGTCACAGGATTTAGAAGAAAACTTCTTTGCATCCTCACCAACACTGTTTGCTTTCTGTTATGGTGATTAGTTAGTGTATTTTAGTGGTTAGTATATTTTGTTGCAAATGTTTAGTGGGATCTGGGTGGAAGTAATTTGATGGAGGGACAGAAATACAAGGGTAATATGACTCTTAGCCCAAGAATAGATACCAAAAGATTAAATGAGAAAATTGCTATAATAAGTGATGGGTCAGAGAAAGGAAAAATAATCTTATGAAGTTGGGACTGTAAAGGAAAACTCAGTTTTTCTCCTGTGAGTCGTTTTCCTATATCTCTCCTTTGCTCTCATACAGAACACTGCACTTCTAGTCACCAGATGTTTGGAACTTTTCCCTCCACACCAAACAATTTTTTGTGACACCAGCTGGGTGTCCTACAGTGTAACTCAGCTCTGATATTGTCTCCCTGGAAATAACACCAGATTCCAAGGTTAAGGGTATAGTCCCACAAGACACCAGACCAACTGACTATAGATTGAAGATTCCTGTGATAACCTCCTTGGATTTTTTTTTTTTTAATGTTCATTTATTTTTGAGAGAGTGAGTACGAGAGTGCAAGGGGCAGAGAGAGGGAGACAGAGGACCCAAAGTAGGCTCCCCCTGACAGAAGGGAGCCTGGTGTAGGGCTTGAACTCATGAACTGTGAGATCATGACCTGGGCCAAAGTCAGACACTTAACCGACCGAGCCACCCAGGGGCTCCTGATTTGCTAGAGCAGCTCACAGAAATCAGGGAACCATATTTACCAGTTTCATTAGAGGATACAGATGAACATCTAGAGCTTCTAGTCATGGTTTGGTCTGTCTGGTAACCAGCCCTCATCCAGGAGCCCACCTTTATTTTTATTTATTTATTTTTAAGTAAACTTTACCCCAATGTGAGGCTCAAACTCATGACCCTGATAGGTGCCCCTAGAGTCACCCTTTTAGAACAAGAGATGCTCCTAGTGCTCTTAACACTTAGGAAATTATGGGGGCTCCTGGGTGATTCCATTGGTTAAGTGTCTGACTCTTGATTTTGCCCCATATGATGATCTCATGGTTTGTGAGTTCGAGCCCCAAATGAGATTCTCTGTCTCCCTCCTCTCTGCCCCGTGATCACCTGCTCTCCTTCTCTCTCAAAAATAAACAAATATTAAAAAAAAACACTTAGAAAAAAAAAAAAAAAAACACTTAGGAAATTACAAGGTTTATAGGAGCTCTGTGCCAGGAACTGGGGGCAGAGACCAATAGGTTTCTTTTGATCTCACAGGGACTAGCACAAGTATAAAATGATACTCATAAATAATCCATGAAATCAGAAGAAAAAGTCAATATAGAAAAGTACTATTTTGTCAAAATGACAGTAGTCATAAAGGAGAATGAGGATGGTGTCAGAGAAGGTATTACTTGCATGTGGGGGGACTGAGACAGGTGGCTGTGCTTAAACAAAAGGGATGACGTGGCTGGAGAAGCTGACAAGAGAAGATGAGTGAAGGAAGGGGGTGGGGCATGAGGAAGGATGAGAGGCCCGTACTGTAGAGTGCTGACCAGGCTGATGGCAGTGAAAGAAGAGCGGGAATGGCCATGTGCCAGAGGTCGTCATTCAGAGCTATCTGATTACTTAGACATTTTACCATGATTCACCTGCGCTTGGCTTTTTTGTTTAATTTGGTAATTTATTGGCTCCAGCCTTATATTTGTGTGAATACTTAAACTTTCATTAGCAGTATCTTACTAGTATTTATTCCACTTACCTGGACTTTTAAATCTATTTCATAAATCTATTAAAGGGATCAGATAAAGTTTAATTATGCTTAATAAAACTTCTAGTTTAGAATTGATAATACAAAGAATTTGTGTACAATTAGTCAAGGAAATGTAGGCATAGAATAAATTGTTTAAATCTTTGTTAATTAAAACTCAGGTCTTTTTATTACCATTTACCAAAATATTTAATAGAATAGGCTAACTTCATAATTAATATAGATTTTAGGTTGAGTTTCTCAGTCATGGACTATTTGAACAGTCTGATTTAGCTGACCTGTGACTAGGGCCAGGCATGGATCTGAGGATAGTGTCACAAGGGCATGTGTAAGGAGGTACCTCCTATGTGCTGTCCAGAACTGTCCTGTAGTTTGTTTTGATTTTTAGTGTTATTTGCTCATTTAACTTGAGATTAGTCTTTCTTTATTTCACTTAAAATTTTTTTGAGTACAGTTGACACAATGTTACATGAGTTTCAGGTATACAGCATAGTAATTCAACAACTCTGTATGTTATGCTATACTCAAAAGTGTAGCTGCCGCCTGTCATTGTAAATACTATTATAATACCATCGACTATATTCCGTATGCTGTACATTTCATCCCTGTGACTTATACATTCCATAACTGGAAGCCTGTATCTCCTAATCCCCTTCACCCATTTTACCCATTTCTCTACCCCTTACCCTTCTGGAAGCTATCAGTTTTCTGTATTTATGTGTCTGTTTCTCCTTTTTGCTTATTTGTTTGTTTTGTTTTTTAGATCCCAAATATAAGTGAAATCATAAAATACTTGTCTTTCTCAGTCTGACTTATTTCACTTAACATGATACCCTCTAGATCCATCCATGTTGTCACAAATGGCAAGATCTCATCCCTTTTTTTTTTTTTATGACTGATACTCCAGTGTTTGTGTGTGTGTGTGTGTGTATTTGTGTGTGTGTGTACATCATACCACATCTTCATTCATTCATCTATCAGTGGATACTTAACATTGCTTCCATATCTTGGCTATTGTAAATAATGCTGTACGGGTGCCTGGGTTGCTCAAGTCGGTTGAGTGGCCTTCAGCTCACGTCATGATCTCAGATTTGTGCGTTCAGGCCCTGCATCGGGCTCGGTGCTGACAGCTGGGAGCCAGGACCCTGCTTCAGGGTCTCCTGTATCTCCTTTTCTCTCTCTTTTTCTCTGCCCCTCCCCTGCTGTGTGCTTGCTCGCGCGCGTTCTCTCTCTCTCTCTCTCTCTCTCTCTCTCAAAAATAAATAAATAAAACTTAAAATAATGTTGCAGTAAACATAGGGATGGGTATATCTTTTCAAATTAGTGTTTTCGTTTTCTTTGGGTAAAAAATGACCAGTAGTGGAATTACTGAACCATACAATATTTGTTTTTAATTTTTTAAGGAACCTCCATACTGTTTTCCACAGTGGCTGCACCAGTTTGCATTCCCACCGATAATGCATGAAGATTCCTTTTTCTCCATATCCTTGCCAACATTTATTTTTTATCTTTTTTATTCTAGCTATTCAGCAGGTGTAAGGTGATTTCTCATTGTGGTTTTGATTTGTATTTCCCTGATGATTAATAATGTTGAGTATCATTTCATGTGTCTCTTGACCATCTGTCTCCTTTGGAAAAATGTCTATTCAGATCCTCTGACCAGTTTAATCTGATTGTTTATTTGGTCTTGAGTTGTGTAAGTTCTTTATATATTTTGGATATTATTCCCTTAACGAATATATCATTTGCAAATATTTTGTCTCATTCGGTAGGTTGCCATTTTGTTTTGTTGATGGTTTTCTTCACTGCAAAAGCTTTTTATTTTGGTGTAGTCCTAATAGTTGATTTTTGCTTTTGTTTTCCTTGTCTTAGGAGACATATCTAGGAAAAAGTTGCTACGGCCAGTGTCACAAATTACTGCCTACGTTTTCTTCTAGGAATTTTCTTATTTCATGTCTCACAGTTAGGTCTTTAATCCATTTTGAGTTTATATTTGTGTATGGTGTCAGCAACTCCAAGAAATTAAGATCTTTTGGTGGCTGGCAGCAAATCTAGTGTTCCTACAGAAATTTAATTTAATGATGTAATTTCTTAAATATTTCACATTTTGATGTACTTACGAAGCTAACAGTTATTTCTTTGTGTCATCTCTGGTATCCTTGCTAGATGAGTGTTGTGTGTATCAAAACTAATGACCAGGGGCACCTAGGTGTCTCAGTTGGTTAAGCGTCTGACTCTTGTTTTCGGCTCAGGTCGTAATCTTGTGGTTTATGAGTTTGAGCCCCTTGTGGGGTTCTGTGCTGTCAGTGCAGAGCCTGCTTGGGATTCTCTCTCTCCCTCTTTCTGCCCCTCCCTTGCTCACTCAGTCTAAATAAATAAATCAATAACCAACCAGTGATTGATTGCCTTATCAGGCCCTTGCTTCCTTCCTTCAGTAAGTCATTCAACAGATGATTAATTTGTGCCAGGCCTTATCCTAGGAGGTACAATAGTAGATATGGCAGATAAGATCCCTGTTCTTATGGAGGGTCAGTAATAGTGGAAGATTAGAGGGAGATAGACAATAAATCAATGAGCAAGAATTTAAATAGTAACAATACAATAAAGAAAGCATAATATATTGATAGGATAGAGTGACTTGGCTGGGGCCAGGGGAAACACTAGGTCTTTTGGTCAAGGATAACCTCTCGAATTGCTTCTAAGGTGGAACTTGTATGATGAGAAGTTGCCAGCTGGTAAGATATAGGGGGAGGCTAGTGGGACCAGCCAGTACAAGTGTCTAAGGCTTGAATTGTTGACGGAGTGAAGGAGGGCTAGAGTGGTCAAGCATAGAGATAGAGAATAAGGGCCATGTTAGGAGTAGATGCCAGAGAGGTAAGATCTAGCTGAGGTTTTTAATTTTTTTGTGCTGTGGACCCTAAATAAAGCCTATGAACCCTTCTTCAGAATAATGTTTTTAAATGCATTAAATGAAACACACAGTTGCAAAAGAAACCCAGTTATATTGAAATATTGTCATCCAAATATAAAACAAAAAATTTTAACTTTAATTTGAGAGCTAGAGTAAGAGAGAGAGCATGCACTAGTGAGGAGGGGGCAGAGAGGGAGGGAGAGAATCCCAAGCAGGCTGTGTGCTATCGGTGCAGAGCCAAATGCAGGGCTTAATCCATGAGATAATGACCCAAGCCAAAATCGAGAGTCAGTTGCTTAACCAGCTGAGCCACCTAGGCACCCCTAAAACAAATTCCTGACAAAGAAATAAGTCCTTTTTATTAATGCGTTAAATAACATGATTGGAGTGAAGTTCTAACATCTTTAATGGTGGTTTATTGCCTACATTAGTAATGAAAGTTAATGCCAGATACCAGTTAGAGGTTAGAGAAAATAAAGGTGGAATTTATTCTTTTCTATGTTTATGTAGTATTTTATTTCAAGGGTCTGTAGTCCTTGTGTTAAGACCCTAGAATATTGTATAGGGCTTTCTAGACTGTGGTAACTAGTGAAAAATGGAGTTTATAAAAAACCAATTGATGCCCATCACTAGATGAATGGATAAATAAAATGTGCTATTTTTATGTAATGGAATATATTTGTCAATAAAAAGGAATGAAGTACTGATGCATGGTGCAGCATGGATGAACCTTGAAAACTAACTGAAAAAAAGGCAGTCACAATATCATATCCATTTATGTGAAATAGCCAGAATAGGCAAATCTATATACCAAAAGTGGATTGCCTGGACTTGGAGGAGTGGCAGGAGGTTGGAGGGGAACTGAAAGTTACTGCTAATGGGTATGGGTTCCCAGTGTTTTGGAGGGCAGTGACAGAGTTCAAAAATCAATTGGCAGTGGTCCCACAAATCTGTGAATAAATAAAAACCATTGATTGTACCCTTTAAAATGGAGAATTGCTTGCTATGTGAATTATAGCTTAGTAAATTTAATTAATTTAATTAAAACATAACCAATGGGGGGGGAAAAAAACTCAGTTGGAAATCAGTGCCTGGGGCTTAGTACAAAATATAGGTAGGGGAAAGAATTCAAGATGTTAGTGAAAGTTTGCAGGATAGGGAGCCAGTGAGCTCAGAAGGGGCCTATTGACTCTGAGAAGAGCTGCAGTACGGTGGGCCTATATGCTTGAGGGACTAGAGGACATGTTGAGGATGACAGGTTCTGAAGTTTATACAGATATTTCTGTAATGATACCACATGTTTATTCTTGGCATATTTTATTTCAAAGTCGTATTAGAAAACATAACAGAACTTATAGAAAAAATAGAGTTAAGGTGGACCTCAAAATACATGAAAAAAATTTTAATATTACTAATTGGGCATCTGGGTGGCTCAGTTGGTTAAGCGTCCAACTCTTGAATTGGGCTCAGGTCATGACCTTGCGGTTCATGGGATCGAGCCCCGCATCAGGCTCTGCAGTGACAGCATGGAGCCTGTTTGTCATTCTCCCTCTCCCCGTCTCTGCCCCTCCCCTATTTGTGCACATGCATGCTTTCAAATAAATAAACATAAAAAAATTGTTAACAGAAGCAGTAGTAAACTTTAATAAAACAGTTGCCTACAGAAGTCTCCATTGCATTTGTACCCAGCAGCAGCATCATGTGACTCTTTGCAGCCTTAAAGTCTAGGGTTCTTGTTACCTCCTTTGAGATGCCCTGTGAGGGCATTTGCTTCTAATAAAGGTCATTTTCACAAAAGTTAAAAATCTGAACCAGGGTAAAGAATTAATAAAAATTCTAGTAAACACCAGCAGATGTTTTTGTGCTTCTCGTGTATTCTCTGCTTTTCCGTGTATCTTAGCATAATGACAAGTACACTGGCCATTAAGCCAGCTACTCTGAGGTCTTCATAGGTTGCTAAGTTTACTCTTCCATTGTGTGACGCTTGCCTTGATCACTTCAAAACATTAATGGGATGGGAAAAAGATCATTTGTGAACCAGTGCCACCTCCACACTTTGCTTCCATCATTCCCCTATTTACCAATAGCATATGAGCTAATTCAGAATAAAGAACCAGGCGTTGAAGCACAACAGACATTATGTGGGCAAAGTGTTGGTTATAGACTGTCTAAATAATGTTTCACACATAGGTACTATTTTCTAAATGTGTGTAGATGCTGTTGTGATTAATAAAACATGAATTCTTAAAACAATTTTGCTGACTTCATAGTAGCTTTTCATCATTTTCTCAATCAAGAGCTACTGATATTTCTAGAAAAGGTTGAAGCAAAATGCAGTATGCTAGAGATCACTTGCAGAATTCTTGTAAAAAAATTTATTGGAGATTAGAAAAAAAAAATCCTTGCAAGGTAACCAATTATAATACATGGTAACTATAGCTGGGCTTCTGTTAAGTGTCAAGCATTATGTTAAGTGTTGTGTAGCCTTGTATCATTTATTCCTCTTCTGGGTAGCTATTGTCATTACTCCTATCGTAATAGATAAGGGAAAGGGGCTCAGAGAACATGCTGTAGATCACAGAGCCAGGAGATAACAGAGTTGGGATTGGCACCCAGGTCTGTACTCAGGCCTTTCACACTATACACTTTGTTGCTTCACTTACTCCTTCTGTAATTCTGTAATTAAGAGCATGTGCTCTTAAATAGCATCAAGTAAAGTGCCAGTGTAAATACTTGACCTGATTTAACCTCTGTTAATTGGAACACTGTATTATTAATGGAAATTAGGGATATAAGGTAAGTTAGAGACATTTTAACGACTTTGACTTTGGGTTATTAAATCTACGAAGAAATGCAATTCATTTAGTTGTAATTAATGTCATGTTTCTGCATCTCTAGTGCTCTTGATGAAGGAGATTACAGACAGGCAGGGAAGGTAGTGTTTTATTAGTAGGAAGCTTAGAGAGCCAGATCATTTCCCTTTCTATAAAATAAATACTTAACAATTTGACTTAAATTTGACTTAAATTTACAGGAGTAAATAGTAACTTTGGAGACCCGCTGCGCTATTTGCGCTTTTTGGATCAAATGCTGTTTGTTATCTTAGACGAATTTTTAAAAATGGGACCATTTTGGGGCGCCTGGGTGGCTCATTCGGTTAGCCATCTGACTTCAGCTCGGGTCATGATTTCGTGGTTCGTGGGTTCTAGCCCTGTGTTGGGCTCTGCTGACAGCTTAGCCTAGAGCCTGCTTTGCCTTCTGTGTCTCCCTCTCTCTTTTTCTCAAAAATAAATAAACATTAAAAAAATTTTTAGATAAGAACATTTTATTATTTTTTGCTTTCTTTTAGGAAAACACCAGAGATTACTCTTGGCAGTTTTTGTGACTCCTCTTATTGATCTTCGTTCTGATTTCTCCAAGTTTCAGGAAATGATAGAAACAACATTAGATATGGATCAGGTATGTAATGTACTCTTTTTTTTTTTTTTTTTTTATGTTTGTTTCTTTTTGAAGGAGAGAGAGACAGATTGTGAGCGGGTGAGGGGCAGAGAGAGAGAGAGGGAGACACAGAATCCAAAGCAAGCTCCAGGCTCTGAGCTGTCAGCACAGAGCCTGATGCAGGGCTCGAAACTCACAAGCTGTGAGATCATGACCTGAGCCGAAGTCGGATGCGTACCGACTGAGCCACCCAGGTGCCCTTGTAAGGCACCTTTGAGACAGTGGATGTAAGATTAAGTGATGAGGAAAGTTTGTTTTTGTTTTTGTTTTTTTTAAGAATTGTTTTAGTGGACAAAGAAAGATTAACAGAGGCAATGAATATTGGGCACAACTGGCTTTGTTAAAGGAAATCTCACAAATAAAAGATTTCACATATGCAATCTAAATTTTGCTTTAATTTCAAGAGAGAAGGGAGATAGTCTTTGGAAAAGAGAAGAGGATAAATGTAGATGTGGAACATAAGAGAAGGCAACTTCTCTTTTGTTTATTTTCCATGTAGGAAAGTCTTTGGGAGAAGAGGTTAGATTATACGTGTGTCTCCTAAGTAGCTGTTGATATAACTAAAAAGTTAACTGTAGTTTAAATACTGTTTAGTTCCAAATTTCTAATTAGTTGAGGAGAGCTTTTAGATTATAAGTGACCTGTACCTCGGGTCTTTAACAATGTTAAATAGTAATTTATATATATAAATATAAAATAGGAATAATTTTTGAAGTAGTTGAAGATACCTTTTATGAAAATGAATTTGAAAGCAAAATTTATGAAATGGTAATTTTTACTGTTAAAAGTTTATTTATAGAACAAATTTATTATGGGGCCACTGAATGTAGTGTTTTCCAATTTTGTGACATTAAAAATAATATTTAAGATATTTTCTACACTAAATTTCCTGTCAAAAATGATCATGCAGGGAATAAGTGCTCTGATATTATTCATATTAAGGTAACAGTTCGGTTTGCAAATTGTTAGATTCTTTGCATTCTTAATAACTGGATTTGAGTTGTTTGTCCCATGTGATGTCGATTTATTTTGTTTTTATTGAATTGTTAACTGAGGTTTAAAGAAGTTAAACCTCATTTACTCTGTGTTCTTTGGATTTTAGAAGTACATGAATATGTATATATAGGTGTAAATGCTTCACTTTTCTGGGACTGTTTTGTCAGTGATGGGCCTAAACAGCCAAAAGACTTGCATTGTTCACCCCTCATTTGGGAAAACTTGCATTTTAGCTATTGTTACCTCTGTAATGTTGCTATGAGTGGAATGATTTAAGGTGTGCAACTTTCAGATCAATGGGAGGCAGAAATATTGCTAAGAAACATCTAATCCCGGAATACCACGGCCTCCCAAGCGGAAGATGTGGCCTTCCCGGTGATTGGGTGGGGTTGGATATTTGTAAACGATGTTTAAATGAAAGCTTGTAGAGGCATAGTTCTGGGAGGTTAACAAAAACTCTTACTAGCTTAGGGATGTGGGGAGGCAGGAATCTAGAGCCCCTCATTGTCACCACAGCTTAGTTCTGATGAAATGCTGCCGTTGATTTTGCCCTTTGTGGCCAGCTTTATTCTTCTAAAAGTTGCCATGCTTTAATATTGTGGGTCTCAAGCTTAAGCATGTATCAGAACCACTTGGTGGGTTTGTTGAAACAGGTTGCTGAGCTTCATCCCCAGAATCAGATTCTTTTGGTCCGGGGTGGGGTGAAAAGTTCACATTTCTCTTTTTTCTTTTTCTTTTTCTTTCTCTTTTTCTTTTTTCCCTTTCTTTTTCGTTTTCTTTTTAAATACAAGTTAGTTAACATAAAGTGTAGTAATGGTTTCAGGAGTAGAATTTAGTGATTTGTCACTTACATATATCACCCAGTGCTCATCCCAACAGGTGCCCTCCTTAATGCCTATCATTCATTTAGCTCATCCCCCCCCCCAACATCCCTCCAGCCACCCTCAGTTTGTTCTTTGTATTTAACAGTTCTCTTATGGTTGGCCTCCTTCTCTGCTTTTATTTTGTTTTTCTTGTTTCCTACTCTTTTTTTTTTTTTTTCATTTTTTTAACGTTTATTTATTTTTGAGACAGAGACAGAGCATGAATGGGGGAGGGTCAGAGAGACGGAGACACAGAATCTGAAACAGGCTCCAGGCTCTGAGCTGTCAGCACAGAGCCAGACGCGCGGCTCGAACTCATGGACCGTGAGATCATGACCTGAGCCAAAGTCGGCCGCTTAACCGACTGAGCCACCCAGGCACCCCATCTTGTTTCCTCCTCTTGTGTTCATCTGTTTTGTTTCTTAAATTCCACATATGAGTGAAATCCTATGATATTTGTCTTTCTCTGACTGACTTACTTTGCTTAGCATAATACACTCCAGTTCCATCCACGTTGTTGCAAATGGAAGATTTTCATTCTTTAAAAAAAATATTTTTAATGTTTATTTTTGAGAGAAAGAGAGAGTGAGAAGGGGAGGGGCAGAGAGAGAGAGGAAGACACAAAATCTGAGGTAGGCTCTAGGCTTTGAGCTGTCAGCAACAGGGCCTGATGCAGGGCTCGAACTCACAAACCGTGAGATCATGACCTGAGCTGAAGTCGGATGCTTAACCAACTGAGACACCAGGTGCCCCAAGATTTCATTTTTTTTTTTTATGGCTGAGTAATACTCTAGTGTATATACATATCACATCTTCTTTAACCATTCATCAGTCAATGGACATTTGGGCTCTTTCCATAATTTGGCTATTGTTGATAGTGCTATTATAAAATTGGGATGCATGTGCCCCTTTGAATCAGCATTTTTGTGTCCTTTGAATAAATGTCTAGTAGTGCAATTGCTGGGTCGTAGATAGGGCAGCTCTATTTTTAATTTTTTTGAGGAACCTATACAGTTCTTCAGAGTAGCTGCATCAGTTTGCATTCCTGAAAATTTGCATTTCTAACATGTACCCAAATGATGCTGCCTGTCTGGGGATCACACTTTGAGAACTACTTGCTAATAAAATAAATTACTCCTAATAAATTAGGAGTGTAATCTCATCTCAAAGTGAGATAAGTGTGCGATTTCCTTTCACCAATTTGCATCCTACTACAAAGGCTGCGCTCTTGGGCAATCACTGGGCATTATCTGGCCAAAAGTTGGTGTATATAAATTGAGAATGTTCGAGTTTCTTAAAATTTGTAGCCCCTCTGTCAAAGTACAGATCTTCTATTGAAAACCCTGTGCAGCTATCTTTTTATCTGGGTCATCACACTGACAGCCTGTCCAGTAGATGTGGAGGCCTGCCTTTTAGGACCTGTCTTCCTCTCCTGCTCTTGGACAGTTTTAAAAGCTGTCTCCGGCAATGAGCTGTTTGTTTTCCTTATACTCAAGATGTGGGCCACTACTATGATAATTACAAGAAGCAGCAGGATGATAAAATGTTGGATACTTTTGGGGCACCTGGGTGGCTCATTCAGTTGAGCATCTGACTTTAGCTCAGGTCATGATCTTGCTGTCTGTGAGTTTGAGCCCCACGTCAGGCTCTGTGCTGACAGCTCAGAGCCTGGAGCCTGCTTCGGATTCTGTCTCCCTCTCTGTCCCTCTGCTGATTGTGCTCTGTCTCTCTGTCTCTCAAAAATGAATAAATGTTATTTAAAAAATTTTTTTTCAATGTTGGATACTTTTGGTTCATATTTTGCCTTTTGATTTATTCCCTCTCTCCCTCCCTCTCCTCTTTCTTGCTCTCCTTCCCTCCCTTCATACAATATTCTGACTGCATAGGTCCAGCCCTTGAGATACATAGCTGCTTGACAGCAAATAAGCCAAAACATTCCCTCACAAATGATGATGTACCAAAATACCAAGATGTAAATTTTTAAAGTATTTTCTTTATTTGAAGCTTTTCTACTTAATAAAGATAACACATCTGTTAGACAAGTGGAATGGGGCGCCTGGGTGGCTCAGTCGGTTAAGTGTCCAAGTCTTGATTTCGGCCCAGGTCATGATCTCAGAGTTGTGAGATCAAGCCCTGATTAGGGCTCTGCACTAGGCATGAAGACTGCATAGGATTCTGTCCCATTCACTCCATCTCCCTCTCTTTCTCTCTCTCTCAAAAAAACCCCAAAAAATCAAAAGCAAGTGAAACAAAACTATACGAAGAAGTATAGAGGCGAAAGTGACCATTCTTCCCTCTTCAGATGAACAGTGTTAACAGCCTAATGTGCTTCTTCCAGCTCCATCTTCCTTATTGTGGGTTAAGATGTACTTTTATCTGAAACACTTGATACATATCTGTTAATTTAGACCTTACTGTGATTGTATAAAATAGTTTTTTAGGAGATTTTTTTTTTTTTTTTTTTTTTGAGAGAGAGGGAAAGAGAGAATCTTAAGCAGACTCCACTCCCAACGTGGAGCCTGACCTCAACTCGGGGCTCAGTCCCATGACCCTGGGATCATGGCTTAAGCCAAATTAAGAGTTGGACCCTTAACCAGTTGGGCCACCCAGGCGCCACTTTTTAGTGTCAATTTTTGAATGGTGCTATGGGATTAGAGTGTTGTAAGATTTTGTGTCTGGGAAGAGGCGATTTTAGGAAGGCAAGCAGTGTAATTATATTGATAAAGCCTGGGAAAGGAGAGGTCCTTTGTCCTAATTTTATTGCTGTCACTTAAGATTATGACAAAACTTGATTTCTTAATCTGAAAGTAGTTAACTTTATGGGGGAGAAAAAACTTTTTTTTTTCTGCTTTCTTTGGTTCATTGTTTGGAAGTCTGCTAGTTAAACTGATAAACAGATTATTAGCAAGAGAACAGATTTTTGGGTTCACAGAAAAATGTGACTCAAGGAGGCTATTAGAATTTGGGGCTTATGTATTATCTTAGTAGGGGAATGGGAGAGGGAGAAAGGGTACTTCCAGGAAAACAAATGACTTTTACAAGTGATTAATGAGCCCTTGAGAGAATAGATTGAGGATATGATAATTTTTACTTCCTTGGTTATGAAACTCCCTGGGAGGGGATTTAACAACAAATTAGTTCTTTTGGGAACCTCTGTTTTTAGGGAGATAAGAGAGTGCAGAATCAAAGTCTATTCTCAGATGCTTTCATCTTGGAATAATTTTTATGCCACTATAACATATTCTGAACCCCCCTTCACTGTTAAGTACTGTGTCAATAAGTGAGCTGTGGATTTCCTCCCTGCCCCCAGTAGATTATCTGAGGTTAAACTTAGTATTAGTTAGGACTCTTTATTTTTCACATAACCTAAAACTCACTACACCCTGGCTCATGAAATTAAAAGTCTAGAGATAGGGTAGGCTTTAATTTAGAGTTGCTTATCCACCAGCTCAATAATACCATGCAAAGGATCTAATTTCTTGATCTCGTGTATCTTTTGTGATTTTAATGCCAACCTAACGCAAGTTCCTCTTTTGGCCCTGCGTTGAGTGTCTACCAGTAGTAATTCATGTAACATTCCTAGGAAGAGTCCTGCAGTTTGTTTTGATGGGACCATTTAAGCAGTGCTTTTGGCCAGAGATCCTAAAATGTGACGATGGGCCTAAGATAGCTAGGGGTGGGTTATCCCTCTGTTACAGGTAAACAAAATGAAAGCTCTACTGGGAAGGGGAAGGAGGGAATGAATGACTGTTGTGTAGACATCCAGCCTTGTCTGCTAAGATAGGGTCCTGTAACTGAAGGCTTTCATGTTTTATGGTGTGATGCTGTCTTTTAAATAAATACAATTCCTACTTAAAACCGTCTCTGGATTCTCTAGGGAATTGACCTGATACAATATCTTCTTTATTCTCAGTTACAAACCTTTAAACTTAGCTCGGGGTTATAAAGTGAATTCACCCCTTCACTGTCATTGTAGATATTTGTAGTGAATTTAGGCATTTAAATTACGTGACTCAGAACTACTTTGAGCAAACCTCAGAGGATAGCAATCATTTCATGTATGATTCCTGAAAGCTTTCCTCATGTTTTCCAGCTGTGCACTTAGGAGCTCATGTGATGAAGGGAACAGTCATTTATTTATTTATTTTTTTAATTTTTTTTTTTTTTAACATTTATTTATTTTTGAGAAACAGAGTGAGACAAAGCGTGAACGGGGGAGGAGCAGAGAGAGTAGGAGACACAGAATCTGAAGCAGGCTCCAGGCTCTGAGCAAGCGGTCAGCACAGAGCCTGATGCGGGGCTCAAACCCACGAACTGTGAGATCATGACCTGAGCCGAAGTCGGACACTCAACCGACTGAGCCACCCAGGCGCCCCCGAAGGGAACAGTCATTTATATGAGTAGTTGCATTATTTCTTTTTTTTTTCTAGGCTTAGCTTCGTATGTAATACTTAAGGAAGGTATTTTTGTGTCTACTTTCCATATATCTTATGGAAAGATTTTCTATTTCTGAAGTACATATAAATGTATCTCTACCACCCCCAGGACAAGGTTCAAAATGGCAATGATTTTTCACAAAAAAGTAAACAATTTCAGTTAGATTGGATGATTCAATGAGATGTATTAAATTTTAAAATTCATTTTATACTATATTTGGGTATTTCATCTTTGAATATTAGTTTTCTTTTTTTTTCTTTTTTTAAAATATAATTTATTGTCAAGTTAGCTAACTTATAGAGTATACAGTGTGCTCTTGGCTTTCAGAATAGATTCCCATGATTCATCACTTATATACAACATCCAGTGCTCATCCCAACACATGCCCTCCTCAGTGCCCATCACCCATTTTCCCCTTTCCGCCACCTTCCCCCACCTCCAGTCAACCCTCAGTTTCTTCTCTGGGGAAGAAACTCTATGTAAGAGTGTCTTATGGTTTGCCTCCCTCTCTGTTTGTAACTATTGTTTTTCCTTCCCTTCCCCCATGGTCTTCTGTTAAGTTTCTCAAATTCCACATATCAATGAATGAAAACATGGTATCTGTCTTCTCTGACTGACTTATTTCACTTAGCATAATACCCTCCAGTTCCATCCATGTTGTTGCAAATGGCAAAATTTCATTCTTTTTCGTTGTTGAGTCGTATTCCATTGTTTACATATACCACATCTTCTTTATCCATCAGTTGATGGACATTTGGGCTCTTTCCATAATTGACAGCACTGCTGTCAACATTGGGGTACATGTGCCCCTGTGAATTAGCAGTCCTGTATCCTTTGGATAAATTCTTAGTACTGCTATTGCTGAGTCATAGGGTAATTCTATTTTTAATTTTTTGAGGAACCTCCACACTGTTTTCCAGAGTGGCTATACTAGTTTGCATTGCTACTGACAGTGCAAGAGGGTTCCCCTTTTTCCACATCCTTACGAACGTCTGTAGTTTCCTCAGTTGTTAATTTTAGCCACTGTGACCAGTGTGAGGTAGTATCTCATTGTGGTTTTGATTTATATTTCCCTGATGATGAGTGATATTGAGTGTCTTTTCATGTGTCTGTTGGCCATCTGGATGTCTTCTTTTGAAAAGTGTCTCTGCATGTCCTCTGCCCATTTCTTCCCTACTTTTTTTTTTTTTTTTTTTTGCATGTTGAGTTTGGTGTTCTTTCTAGATTTTAGATACTGACCCTTTATCTGATATGTCATTTGCAAATATCTTCTCCCATTCCAGTGGTTGCCTTATAATTTTGCTGATTGTTTTCCTTTGCAATGCAGAAGCTTCTTATCTTGATGAGGTCCCAATAGTTCATTTTTGCTTTTATTTTCCTTGCTTTCCGGCATTTGCTGTGGCCAAGGTCAAAGAGGCTGCTGCCTGTTTTCTCCCCTAGGATTTTACTGTTCCCTGTCTCACATTTAGGTCTGTCATCCATTTCGAGTTTATTTTTGTATATGGCGTAAGAAAGTGGTCAGTTTCATTCTTTTGCATGTTGCCGTCCAGTTCTCCCAGCACCATTTGCTAAAGAGAGTGTCTTTTTTCCACTGAATACTCTTTCCTGTTTTGTCAGAGATTAGTTGGCCATATATTTGTATGTGGGCCCAATTCTGCATTCTGTATTCTGGTCCATTGGTCTATGTGTCTTTTTTTGTGCCAGTACCACGCTGTCTTGATGATTATAGCTTTGTAGTATGGGCTAAAGCTCAGGATTGTGATGCTTCCAGCTTTGGTTTTCTTTTTCAACATTACTTTGGCTATTCGGGTCTTTTGTGGTTCCATACAAATTTAGGTTTGTTTGTTCTAGCTCTAAGAATGCTGGTACTACTTTGATTAGGATTGCATTGAATGTGTAGATTGCTTTGGGTAGTATTGACATTTTAACAATATTTGTTCTTCCAATCCATGAGCATGGAATGTTTTTCCATTTCTTTGTGTCCTTTTCAATTTCTTTCATAAGTTTTCTATAGTTTTCAGCATACAGATCTTTAACTTCCTTGGTTAGGTTTATTCCTAGGTATTTTATGGTTTTCGGTGCAATTGTAAATGGTATTGATTCCTTGATATCTTTCTTTTTTAAATGATTATTTATTTTGAGAGAGACAGAGACCCAGCATGAGTCAGGGAGGGGCAAAGAGAGGGAGACACAGAATCCCAAGCAGCCTCCAGGCTCTGAGCTGTCAGCACAGAGCCAGACGTAGGGCTTGAACTCAAAAACTGCGAGATCATGACCTGAGCAGAAGTCAAACACTTAACCGACTGAGCCACCCAGGCACCCCTCTTGATATCTTTTTATGTTGCTTCATTATTGGTGTATAGAAATGCAGCCAGTTTTTGTACATTGATTTTATATCCTGCGGCTTTGCTGAATTCATGGATCAGTTCTAGCAGTTTTTTGGTGGAGTCTTTTGGATTTTCTATGTAGAGTATCATGTCATCTGCAAAAAGTGAAAGTTTTGACTTCTTCTTTGCCACTTTGGATACCTTTTATTTCATTTTGTTTGATTGCTGAGGTTAAGACTTCCAAAACTATGTTAAACAACAGTGGTGTGAGTTGAATATTAGTTTTCACATACACTTACTATTGGTATATCTTCTATTATTGGAAAAGTAGTAATATTAAATAACTTTTTTAAAGTGTGTTTATTTATTTTAAGAGGATAGAGAGAATCCCAAGCAGGTTCTGTGCTGCCAGCACAGAGCCCGACATGTGGCTTGAACTCATGAACTGTGAGATCATGACCTGAGCTGAAATCAAGAGTCAGATGCTTAACCAACTGAGCCACCCTGGCACCCCTAGATAAATTTTTATTGACAATACTGGGACAGAAAAAATTGAAATAGTTTTTTTTTTTTTTTTTTTTTTTAATGTTTATTTATTTTTGAGACAGAGAGAGACAGAGCATGAACGGGGGAGGGTCAGAGAGAGAGGGAGACACAGAATCTGAAGCAGGCTCCAGGCTCTGAGCTGTCAGCACAGAGCCCGATGCGGGGCTCGAACTCACGGACCGCGAGATCATGACCCGAGCCGAAGTCGGACGCTTAACCGACTGAGCCACCCAGGCGCCCCTGAAATAGTTTTTAAAAAGCCACAGTTCCATGATCATACTACAACTAAATGATTATTGTATATGTAAGCTGTAAAGATACTAATAGTATATAAGTGATTCAATATTTTTGTTCTTGGAAATAAATATACATGTAATATATATATAAAGGAAGTATTCATGGGGCGCCTGGGTGGCTCAGTTGGTTGAGCATCCAACTTCGGCTCAGGTCATGATCTCACGGTCCATGAGTTTGAGCCCCACGTTGGGCTCTGTACTGGCAGCTCAGAGCCTGGAGCCTGCTTCTGATTTTCTCCCTGCACCTCCCCTGCTTGCTCTTGCTCTCTCTCAAAAATAAATAAAACAGTAAACAAAATTTTTTTAAAGGGAAGTATTCATATTCTCCTACCTAGATTTAATTCTAAATACGTGTTGACATTTTTGCTTATAGTTATCCTTGTTTTCTGTTTTCTGTTTTTATATTTTGATTAAACTATAGTTGACACACTATGTTAATATTAATTTCAAGCATACAACTCAGTGGGTAATGCTATGCTTACCATACAGTGCTATTACAATACCATTAACTGTATTTCCTAAGGTGCACTTTTTGTCATCCCTGTGAGTTATTTGTTCCATAACTGGAAGCCTGTACCTCCTACTCCCCTCTACTCATTTTGCCCATCCCAGACACCCCTCCTTTCTGGCAGTTATCAGTTCTTTGTAGTTATGGGTCTGTTTCTGCTTTTTGTTTGTTGGTGGACCTTTAAGTTGTTTTTAACTCTTGGCTATTATGATTAGGACTTTCATGAGCAGTCATGTACGAGTATTTGAGTATCTGTTTTCAGTTCTTTTAGGTATATATTTAGGAATAGAAATGCTGGGTCATATGGTAATTTTATGTTTAACTTTTTGGGAATCACTAAATTGTTTTCTAAAGTGTCTGCACCATTTAACATTCCCATCAGCAATATAGGAGGAATCCAGTTTCTTCACGTTGCTGCTAATAATTATTATTTTCTGTTTTTTGGGGTGTTGTCTTAATAGTGGGTGTGAAGTGATATTGTTTTTGTTTTTTAAGGTTTATTTATTTTTGAGAGAGAGACAGAGACAGAGTGGGAGTAGGGGAGGGGCAGAGAGAGAAGAAGACACAGAGTCCAAAGCAGGGTCTAGGCTCCGAACTGTGTCAGCATAGAGCCTGACGTGGGCCACAAACCCACCAGCCAAGAGATCGTGACCCAAGGTGAAGCCGGACACTCAACCAACTGAGCCACCCAGGTGCTGCCATTATGGTTTTGATTTTCATTTCCCTGGTGGCTAATGATGTCGGGCATCTTTTCATATGTTTGGTGCCCATTTATTTGTAATCTTTAGGAAAATGTCTGATCAGATCCTTTGCTCAATTTGAAATTGGGTTGTCTTTTTGTGTTTGAGTTGTAAGAGTTCTATATATATTCTGGACACTAGACCCTTTTTCTAGGAAATAAATACTTTTTTCTGGGTTTTCTACTTGCCACAAGTTGTTTGTAGTGATTTGCTTTTATTTTTTTTTTAATTTTTTTTTTAACGTTTATTTATTTTTGAGACAGAGAGAGACAGAGCATGAACGGGGGAGGGTCAGAGAGAGGGAGACACAGAATCCGAAACAGGCTCCAGGCTCCGAGCTGTCAGCACAGAGCCCGACGCGGGGCTCAAACTCACGGACTGCGAGATCATGACCTGAGCCGAAGACAGATGCTTAACCGACTGAGCCACCCAGGCACCCCATTCCCTGTTTATTTTTAATATAATTTGTGCCTCCCCCAACATTTCCTCCCTTCCATAGTTTGTTTTTTAAGAGAATCATCTTATGACTTTTAATTTTTATTTTGTATTAATTTTTTTAAAGTAGGCTTCACTCCCTGTGTGTAGCCCAATGACCCTAAGATCAAGACCTGCTCAGAAATAAAGAATCTGTCTCTTAACTGACTCAGCCACTCAAGCACCCAACTTGTGATTTTTTTTAAATCCTCTTTTGTGTCATTGCTTTTTTGTTTCATTAATTTCAGTTCTTATGCATTTTTTCTATCTACTTTTTTTACTTTAATTTAGTGTTCACTGTTTTTCCAGCCTTTTTCAGTAAGCATTTAAGATTACACTCTTTTTTCTATATATTTAGCTGAATGTATCCCATAAATTTTAAAGGTAAAATCTCTTACTCAGTTTTAAGAATTTTATTCCCATTATCATTTTTTAGAAATATATGTTTTTTAATTTGTAAGCTTTTAGTACATATCAGTTTCATAAAAGTTCTCAGTGTACTTGAGGATCACTTGTGCTCCGTAATTTTGGTTGCAGAGTTTTCTATATGTCTATTAGGTTAGATAGGGCTTTAGTTGTTTTGTTCACATTGTCTGTATGCTTGCTAATTTTTGATCTGCTGAGTTACTAAGAGAAGTGTGGATTTCTTATAGTTCAGTCCATTTTTGCTTCATATGTTTTTAAGACACAAAGCTATAGTTTCTTTGTGGTGAACTGAACCTTCATCATTCTTTAGAGACAGTATCCTTAGTAATGCTTTTTGCCTTAGATATAGTTTGTCTGATAGTAAAGGGCTATGCCAGAGTCCTCCTTTTTAGTTTTTTTACATGGTATATATTTTTCTGTCCTTTGTGAGTCTTTATGGTTAGAAAGCTTATAGCTGGATTTTATTTATTTTAAATTTATTTTCATCTTAAGAAAAAATTTTTTAATGTTTATTTTTGAGAGAGGGAGAGACAGAGCACAAGTGGGGGAGGGGCAGAGAGAAGGGGGGAGGCAGAATCCGAAGTGGGCTCCAGGCTCCGAGCTGTCAGCACAGAGCCTGATGTGAGGCTTGAACTCACAAACTGCAAGATCATGACCTGAGCTGAAGTCAGATACTCAACTGACTGAGCCACCCAGCCACACATTTCATGATCTTTTTTAAGTGGCAATCTGGATTTATTTCTACATTATTTTGTGATTCCTATTCTTCCTGGTTCTCCTTATTGCTCTTTCTTTCTTGTATATTTTTTTTTTAATTTTTTTTTTCAACGTTTTTATTTATTTTTGGGACAGAGAGAGACAGAGCATGAACGGGGGAGGGGCAGAGAGAGAGGGAGACACAGAATCGGAAACAGGCTCCAGGCTCTGAGCCATCAGCCCAGAGCCTGACGTGGGGCTCGAACCCACGGACCGCAAGATCGTGACCTGGCTGAAGTCGAACACTTAACCGACTGCGCCACCCAGGCGCCCCTCTTTCTTGTATATTGATTGGGCTTTTTAAATTCCATTTTGCCTTTCCTTGTAGCCCCTCCCCCATCCTATCACACATGCACTGGTTTGGAATTTATTCACAAATTTTTACAAAATGTGTATACATAACTCAAAGTCTGTCAGTATCTTCTCACTTAACCCCCCAAATACTAGGACCTTAGGATATCTGAGATCAGAATATATTTTTCTTCATTATTGGCTGGTATTTTAGTTCTGTCTTTTCCCCCCTTAAATTTCCATTCTATACAGTCAGTGTTAAATTTAGATATGCCCATATGCTTACCAGTTTCTTAGCTATTGATTCCTTCTTCCTGAATATTCTTTAGGAGTTCTTTTATTGGCAGTCTGTTAGTCAGGTTTTGTTTGTTTGAAAATGTGTATTTCACCCATGTTCTTGAAGGATATTTTTTGTGGGTATACATTCCAGGTTGAAGATTAACAGTTATTTTTCCTTAATATCTATGAGATTGTATTGTGCTGTCCTTTGGCTTGCATTATTATTGTTTAGAAGTCTTGGTTCCAGATACTGATTCCTTTAACTGCGCTGTGTCCAAAAGTGGATTTCTTTTTCTTTTTCCTGTTTGGATTTACTGTGTTTTCTTAATCAGAGAATTCATGTCTTTTATCAATTTTGGAAAATTATCAATCATTACCTCTTTGAATGTTGTGCTCCTTCATTCTCTTCTCCTAAAACTGTGTTTGGACATATGTTACACTTTCACATTTTTTTTTTCTGCCATGTGTCTGTGCTGCTCTCTTTGTGATTACTTCAGATGTTCCAATTCACTGAGTGTCTCTTCAGCTCTGATATGATGTTTAACCAGTCCATAGGGTTTTTTTTTTCAGTGATTACATTTTTTATTTATAAAAGTTATTTGGTTCATTTCTAACTCTGCCTAGACCTTTTTTTTTTTTTAAATAATATTTTGTTCTTTGCTCATGTGTTCCATTCTCTATTATATTACTTTAAACACTTTAATATACTTAAAAACATTTTTTTAATGTTTATTTTTTAGAGTGAGAGAGAGAGAGCGCACAAGTTGGGGAAGGGGAGAGAGGGAGACACAGAATCCGAAGCAAGCTCCAAGCTTTGAGCTGTTCGCACAGAGCCCGATGTGGGGCTCGAATCCATGAACCCGCGAGATCATGACCTGAGCCGAAGTCGGTCGCTTAACTGACTGAGCCACCCAAGCGCCCCAACATTTTAATATACTTAACATTCCGTGTCAAAAATTTCTTGGTTTAAATCTGCTCCTTGTTTCTGCAGAGGTTTTTTTTGTTTGTTTTGTTTTGTTTTTTGTGTTTTTACTCTCACTGTTGGTGGCTTCTTTCCTTGTCCATTGTTTATTTTAAATGTTTATTTATTTATTTAGAGAGAGTGGGGGAGGGGCAGAGAAAGAGAGGAAAGAGAAAGAATATCAAGCAGGCTCAGTGCTGTCAGCATAGAGCCCAGCGTGGGGCTCAATCCCCTGAACCTCGAGATCATGACCTGAGCTGAAATCAAGAGTCAGACTCTTATGCCCCTGTTATGTATATTTAGATTATGAATTCTCATCTATTTGGGTTCTGTTTGTGCAGATTATACACCACCCCCCATATAAAATTTGCCCTTTTGCTTTTGCCATATGTCCCACATTGTAATTAAGCCAGGAACACTTTTCTTTTTTAAGTGTATTTATTAATTTTGAGAGAGAGTGCAAGCAGGGGAGGGATGGAGAGAGAGGGAGAGAATCCCAAGCAGGCTCCATGTTGTCAGTGCAGACCCTGACACTGGGCTCAAACTTCAGAACCGTGAGATCATGACCTGAACCAAAATCAGGAGTCGGATGCTTAACAGATGCTTAACTGACTGAGCCACCCAGGTGCCCCTGGTACAGGTAATTTGATTCAAAGGTATCTCTTCTCTTCTCTGGTATATTGTTTATTCATATTTAAATGATAGTATGAGGATCTTTCTTTCTTTGTTCTTTGATCTTTTTTCTGAATTTCATCTTCCCATTTTGGAGTTCCAAGCCTGGGTTTCTTTTCCTCCATCTTTTTTGTGTAGTCTGATGTAATGAGTGTGTGGGTTTTCCTGGTGATAGGTGGGTGATGTTGTTGGAAAGACAACTAGAGACTAAAGGTCATATGTCTTGGTTCTGGGTTAGAATACTGAGTTTGGTGGTATATTTTAATATCCCAGATTGTTTGGGAGGGGTGATGTCTTGCTGAAGGGTACCCTGTTTGGAGTGTGGGCCTAGAGTGTTTTAGTGCATTAGGACCCAGTCATTCACTTTCCCTGTTTCACTCCAGTCTCCTCAGCAGTGCTTTCACAACAGTATTTCCCCTTCCCGAGGAAGGAAAATGGAAGGATACCCATTCAACTTTCTTCTCTCCAGATTTGGGATTACTAGTGATGATTCTCAGGGTTAATTTACCAATGAATGGGCTTCTGGAAGGTGGGGGTGAGGAAAGGAATATGATTTGGCTCTGCGTCACTTCTTTTTAAGTTCATTGGAAGAGGCAAATTCTTTAGCTATGTCAATCCACCCTTGTTGCATTATTTTCCTTGAAATTATCCTCTCAGTTCTTGTTTCTGCATCATCTTCACTGTCTGTTTGAATAAACTGTATAATATTACTGAGGTACCATTGTGCAAATATTGTGATGTTGTATCATTTCTGGGTTCTGCTGTAACAGATAAATCTGCAGAGATCTTATTCATCCCTGTGTGGCTTTGCATCTGTTGCATTATTCCTTAGGTTGAATTCCTGGGAGTAGAATTGCTGTGTCAAAGGGTGTAACAAATATCTCTGAATCTTGTCGAATATTGCTTTTTTTCTAAAGGTTATAACAACTTAGGTTCTCACCAGAAATGAATGAGTACACTAATTTCACTGTAGCCTCATTAGTATTTGATGGTAATATTTTTCTTAAAAAAAAAATAGCTGTAGAATAAGATCTTAAGGTTGCTTAAATATTCATATCTTTTACTGTTGAGCTTTAGCATTTTCCTGTGGTTTAGTTTACTACTTATTTTACTACTTACTTTCTCATTTGTGAGTTGTATGTTTTCATATTTGCCCATTGAATGACCTTGATATTTTTCTCATACATGCAAAACCAAGTTCCTTTATAAAAGAAAGTGTTTAACCTTTCTATTTTTACATTTTTTTACAAATATAATTAAATGTCTTATCAGTTTCAACTGAGAAATTTATGTGAATTTATGTGGTAAACTGAGAAATTAAGCTAACTTTTTTGGTTAGCTTTTTGTAATTTTAATTCCTTTTTCTTGTGTTTGCCTTTGGTATGTGAGGAAGGTGTGTTCTCATTAAATAGAAAGTAATTGGAAAGAAATTATATTAACCCCATGTACTAAGGTGTTTTGTTTTTCTAGAGAGAGAGAGAATGTGGGGAAGAGGGTCAGTGGGAGAGAGAGGGACAGAGAGAGAATCTTAAGTAGGCTCCACACTTTGTGCTGAGCCTGACAACCCACGGTTCTGATGCCAGGACCCTGGGATCATGACCTGAGTCAAAATCAAGAGTTGGATGCTCAACCAACTGACCCACCCAGGCACTCCTCCGCCAACCCCCCACCCAATTTGTTTGCTAAATTAAAATAAATCTCCTTGGGACACCTGGGTGACTCAGTTGGTTAAGCAGCCGACCCTTGATTTCGTCTCAGGTCATGATCTCATGGTTCATGAGTTCCAGCTCTGCACTCACAGCGCCTGCTTTGGATCCTCTGTCTCCCTCTCTCTGCCACTCCCCCATGTGTGTGCCTACTCTGTCTGTCAAATATAAATAAATGTTAAAAAAAAAAAAAAGAATATCTCCTTGTCTTCAAGTGGGCTCTATACCCATTGTGGGGCTTGAATAGGAGTCGCATGCTGTACTGACCAAGCCAGTCAAGCGCCCCTAATTTTTTTTTTTAAGATTTTATTTTTAAGTAATGTCTATAGCCAACGTGGGGCTTGAATTTACAACCCAGAGATCAGGAGTTGCATGCTTCCCCAACTGAGCCAGCCACACACTCCTCCCCTAATCCTTTTTAATAGTTCTTAATGGCTGTAAGAATATGCTTCATTCATTTTTAAAAATATTCTAATTGTCTCTGGTTTTTAGTCATTTTGTTTCAAAAAGGGATTCCTGTTGGACTGTCACTAGGAATGAGGAAATGCTAATGTTTGATTTAGTTTCCTCTTTTCATAGTTTACCTTTTTGCTTACCAATTGTTTTAAATATTCCAATAAGCAGTTTATATATATATAAGTCCTCTATAGTGGGGTGTGTGGGTGGCTCAGTGGGTTAAGTGTACAACTTTTGATTTCGGCTTAGGTCATGATTTTGAGGTTGGTTGGTTTGGGCCCCATGTCGGGCTTTGTGCTGATTGTGCGAGGTCTGCTTGGGATTCTCTCCCTCCCTCCCTCGCTGCCCCTCCCCGCTTGCTCTCCCTCTCTCTCAAAACTAAATAAACAAAAATAAAAAAATGAAAGTCCTATATAGGGCACCTGGGTGGCTCAGTCCATTGAATGTTGGACTCTTTATTTCGACTCAGGTCATGATCTTATGGTCGTGAGATCATAGCCCGAAGTCAGGCTCTGTGCTGGGCATGGGGCCTGCTTAAGATTCTCTCTCCCCCTGCCCTTCCCCAACTTGTGAATCTGCATGGGTGTCCTTGCTCGCTCGCTCTCTCTCTCTCTCTCTCTCTCTCCCTCCCTCCCTCCCTCAAAAATATATAAATAAGTAAATTGTGAGTTTAACATAAAAGTCTTATATAATTAAGACTTTGTTTCTAAATACCTTGTGTATACATTTGCCATTGTAAGTGAGATCTGTCTTTCATTATGATTTCTTGCTAGCTGTTATTGATAAGAATTTAGGGGAAACAAAGTACTTGAGAGATTTTGATGAACTTACCATTTTAAGAAATAAAATTCTATAGTTTTTTTTGTAAACTTTGAGATCTTAAGATGCATCCTTGGTTTGGGTAAAAACTACACATTCTGTTATAGGCTATGAACATTGAACATTGTTTAGTAATGTTTAGGAAGAATGTAGTGAACATTGTTTAGGGGGAACTATAATTAAAAATACTGAATGCTGCTAGTGAAAGAAGCACTGCATTTTTTCATCCAAGTAACTTTTGGACATCTAGAGCTCTTTAAGCTCCTTATAAACAGGATTTTACATCTCCTAATAAATAGAAACTCTTTAAAGTATTGGCTGAGTAACTTAAAACATAAGTTTAACTCAAAACACTGACATTTAAATGAAAGAAAAGAAAATACATTGGGATTCTTTACCCATCATTTATAAAATGTAGCTATTCTTGGGGCTATTCTCGGGGCGCCTAGATAGCGCCTAGATAGCTTAGTTGGTTAAGCTTCCAACTTCAGCTAAGGTCATGATCCCACATTTGGTTTGTGAGTTCCAGTCGGGCTCTGTGCTGACAGCTCAGTCTGGAGCCTGCTTCAGATTCTGTGTCTCTCTCTCTCTGCTTCTCTGTCTCAAAGAATAAACAAACATTAAAAAAAAAATGCTGCTCTTTGTTCTGTCCGTAGGTGGAAAACCATGAATTCCTTGTAAAGCCTTCATTTGATCCTAATCTGAGTGAATTAAGAGAAATAATGGATGACTTGGAAAAGAAGATGCAGTCAACATTAGTAAGTGCAGCAAGAGATCTAGGTAAGAAGGGTTCATTGGAGGTTTTTGTCTATACAGTATCCACACTGGTGCCAGAATTACTTCCCAGGAGGACACAGTGGATCTTGCCAGTTCCTTGTTTAAATTGCCAGGCCTTTCTTCTGCACAGTAAAATTACAAACACTTCAGGTTAACATACAGGAATACTTTGCATTCAGAGCCACACCCTCTTCCAGACTTCTCTCTTACTAACTCGCTAACCCAAGGATGATCCCACATTCCTTCCAGACAGTTCAACCAAGAGTCCCTTGCATCATTTCCTTTAAACAGGATCTGCATTAAACGTCACCTCCACTACAAGCCTAATTCTACTAGGAATAGTTCATTGATTTGGCTTTGAGGTTCCCTACTACTTCAGTAACTTCAGCTTTTTTTTTTTTTTAATGGCTGCCTTCCCTACCAGATTATTAATTCCCCCAATTAGTCTCAGACTATTCACACAGATTTGTTCTGAATTTGTAAACCTCTTTGCTTTGAGCATCTCTCACATGTATGTTAAATGAATAAATAAATCTTAGCATATTAGAAGACCCCTTGAGCAGTAATACTTAAACTTTTGAAGAATCTGATGAAAGTTATGAATCCTCTTTCCTGAAATATGTCCATACCTACATATACAAAAAGTTTTGCAATAGTTTCCATGGAGAATTCATGTATGGACTAGACCCTAGGTAAAGAATCTTTGCCTTACTTTACTTCTCGTTTCATAGCGCTGTCTACATTTTTTCTACAGTCTCTTTCCTTTCCAAGACAGTGATTTCCTCCCCAGTCCAATAAGGTCTGTCTTTAGTTGTTTGCTGCTACTGATATTTCATAGCCATGCTTTAGCAGTTAAATTTGTAGGTATGATCTCTCTTCTGGTTTGTACTCTAAAGATCACATTGATGTGCAAGATGATGAGGACAGACTTAGAGAAACTTAAAAATCTTAGGTGTACAAACTCTAGCTGATTGGTAATTGCTTATTTTGTGAAGTTTCCTACCCTTAACAGAAAATACATGTTATAGTTTTTCTAGAGTTTCATTGTCAAGAGTCTTAAGTTTTTGTTTGGAAAGTGTATTTGTTCACTTTAATCATCCTTTATAATAGTTACAGAGAAATGCTTTAGTGAAGTAAAGCACCCTGGTGCAGAACTCTCCAAGGGAAGGGGCCATATCTTAGCCCACTGCTGTACTCTGCACCTTCGGATGGGTATACCCAGAAAGTGCTTCGACATCAGAAGCTAATAACATTAATGCAAGAGTTTAAGGATTTTATAGACAGCCTTCACTCTTGTAGTTTTTGAATGAAGTGAAGTTTGACTCTTTCCCAGTTAATCTTAATAATTTCCGCTAGACTGTCTTGCCATAAAAGTATGTTTTTCACCATTTAGAGTTAATTATTTTAAACATTTTATTAAAAAATGGCTCTAGACATCTGTAACATACTTTTTCTTTATTTCCTTATCCTGAAGGCTTGGATCCTGGCAAACAGATTAAACTGGATTCCAGTGCACAGTTTGGTTATTACTTCCGTGTAACGTGTAAGGAAGAAAAAGTCCTTCGTAACAATAAAAACTTCAGTACAGTAGATATCCAGAAGAATGGTGTTAAATTTACCAACAGGTTTGTATTTATATTACTTTATTAAGTCTTCAGTAGTTCCATGGAACTAAATTGTTCTGTGAAACGTGAATGCTGTATGATAAGGAAGTTTTACCTTATTAATTGATACAAGGCATAAGGTAAGAGTGAAACATTATTTTCTTATAAGTGCCTAGTCAGGTGTTCCAACACCCCCGTGTTAAATAACTCTTCTCTTCCTCATTGACTGAAGTGACACTTTGGATCTGTTTTTAAGATTCTTTCACATGTCTGTCCCATAATTCTTTTGTCAATATGAAATAGATTAATTATATTACAGTTATTTATACTATACTTCCATATCTGTTAGAGTTAGTTCCCCATCATATCTCTGCTTTATAGTTATTTTCATGTTTGATTTTTCTAAGAAAACTTTGCTATAATTTACCAATTAAAAAAATTCTATATCAATTGGATCTATAAATTAGTTTAGGGAGATGCCTACCAGCCTTAGCAAGGTCACTCATTAGATTATTGCTTTTTAAAAAATTTCTCTTTCTGGGGACGCCTGGGTGGCTCAGGCAGTTAAGCGTTTGACTTAGGCTCAGGTCATGATCTTGTGGTTCGTGGCTTCGGGCCCCACGTCAGGTTCTGTGCTAATAGCTCAGATCTTGGAGCCTGCTTCAGATTCTGTGTCTCCCTCTCTCTCTGCTCCTCCCCCTGCTCGTTCTCTCTGTCTCTCTGTCTCTCTCTCTCTCAAAAATAAACATGGACAAAAGATTTTGGGGAGTTTTTCTTTTCCTTCACTGATGTTAAGTTTCTGAGGCAAATTATGTATGGGTGAAAAAGGAATTATTTTAAAATAAATCTTCTGTGGAGCTCCTGGATAGATCAGTCGGTTAAGTGTCCAACTCTTGGTTTCAGCTCAGGTCATGATCTCACGGTTTGTGAGTCTGAGCCCCGTGTTGGGCTCTGTGCTAACAGGGCATAGCCTGCTCTGGATTCTTTCTCTCTCTGTCTCTCTCTGCCCCTCCCCCACGCTTGCTCTCTGTGTCTCTCTCTCTCAAAAATAAACTTAAAAAAATTTGTTTTCATAAAGAAAATAAATCTTCCATTACTTGGGTGGGGGCATTTATCTTTTTCCTTCTGTACTATATTAGAATTTATGGCAGCCTAACACCCACCCCTCTTCAATAGTCCCTGTACTTTATTCATTTTTGAGAGAAAGAATGTGAGCGAGGCAGAGAGAGAGGGAGGCACAGAATCCGAAGCAGGCTCCAGGCTCCGAGCTGTCAGCCCAGAGCCCGATGCGGGGCTCAAACCCACGAACCGTGAGATCGTGACCTGGGCTGAAGTCAGATGCTCAGCCGACTGAGCTACCCGGGCGCCCCTATACTTTACAAGTAGTTTTTGTATATGTGATCCCCTTTTATCCATTTATTTAGCAAGTCTTTGAGTGCCTCTTATGTGCAGACATTATTCTAGGTGTTCAGGCACTGCAGGAATGAAAACAATCCATCTGTTAGATTTCTCATTACAATTCTGAAATAAATAGGTTTATTTCTCTCATTTTTTACATGAAGCTGAAACTCCCAGTTTCCCAGGGTTAGACAGCTAGCAACATTAGATACTCACTCCTAGATCTCCTGTAGCTAAATTTAGTAGTAGTTGTTTTTCCAGTAAACTATCCCTGACTCAAGAAATATATATGTATATTTTGGCTTAGATAAGGCAGAACTTGTGGGATGTTATAACCGTCTTTGAAGCACACCATTGATTAATTTATAATATATGTAGAAGAGATAGAACTGATTGCATTTATTCCAAAAGTTGTGGAAAATTTATTAATTCATTTTGGTCAACAAATGACACGTTTGCTGTGTATCTGAGTCTTTGATCATATAATTTTCCTTCTTCCTTTTTTTTGTAATGTTTATTTATTTTTGAGAGAGAGAGAGTGAATGTGGGGGAGGTACAGAGAGAGAGGGAGACTGAGGATCTGAAGCCAGCTCTGCGCTGACAACTCACAAACCACAAGATCATGACCTGAGCTGAAGTCCAACTGAGCCACCCAGGCGCCTCTATGATTTTCCTTCTTAAAAACTTCCAGTGTCTGTCTGCCATCCAGAAAAATCTGGAACTTGTATTGTAACCTGCACAGTCTTGTCCCTGGCCCCCTCCACTTTCCTCTCTTGCTACTCTTCCTTCACATAGTGGTCTCACTTTTATAATATCTTTCCCTCTTGTTTTTCTTCCTTTAATTCTTTCTCTTTGCCTGTTTCATGGTCTGCTGCTGCTCCTTGCCTGTGCACTGTTCTTGAGCTGTGTATGTGTATTATGCCATTGGCTAATCCATCAACTTCACGATTATTGCCTTGGTTGATGCCCTCCTTCATCTAGTGAATGCTTCCCCCTTTTTGTCTTCTCTGTGCCCCCCATCTTGTTTTTTTGTTTTTAAGTTTATTTATTTGTTTTGAGAGAGAGGCAGCATGAGTAGGGATGGGGGGCAGAGAGAGAGAGAGAGAGAGAGAGAGAGAGAGGATCTCAAACAGGCTCTGTGCTTTCAGCGCAGAGGCCAATGTGGGGCTTGAACTCACGAAACCGTGAGATCATGACCTGAACCGAAACTGAGAGTCGGATGCTTAACCGACTGAGCCCCTCAGGCACCTCATTGTCTTTGTTTTCAATGTCCTTCCCTTCCTTTGATATTAGTGAATGTTTTTCCTTCACTTTATTATCTTTCTTTACTTTTTATTTCAACCTATAGTTTCATTTTTTCTTAACTCAATGAGATTTGGTTTTCAAAACATTTTCCTTACTTTGACAGCCTTCAGTATCAAAAGAAGGGCTCTTCTAAACAGCGTAAATGTTAACATAGTGAATTCCAGCCACATCTTCTCCTAATGAGTTGCCCATTTTCTACTCACATTTTCATTTTAATTATTGTTTTGGTTCTTTAGAGGATAGATACTCTGTATATATTTTATGTAGTACGTATTACCTCCAGTAGATGTTTTGATATTTTTAATAATATCATTATCTTGATTTGCAGTAAACTGACTTCTCTCAATGAAGAGTATACCAAAAATAAAACTGAGTATGAGGAAGCCCAGGATGCAATTGTTAAAGAAATTGTCAATATTTCTTCAGGTAAATTGAATAGACCAGTACATTAACTGTTCTGAATATAATCTGGTTTTTAGTAATAGAAACATCAGGATGTTTGAAAAGTGGTTTTTTTAACAGCTGTTAAATGTTGTGACTGTTTATTATATTAGACTGCGTATAAGTATTTTATAGGTATTGTGGTGGGACAAGTAGCTGGAAGTTACTCTTGTAAGTAGAAAGATAAGTTAGTGCAGGCTAAGGAATGCAATGGGAACAGCCTGAAAAACAGATATACATAAAAGTGCAATTTATTGTTTTGTTTGTTTTTTTGTTTTTAAAGCACAAATTTATTGTAACAAGGAAAAGAAACACCAAGGGCTACAAGGCACTAATAATGTTAGATTATCTATGGGTTCATGCTCTAAGTTTTGGAAATAAGTACCACTGAAAAACAAATAGAAATTACACATGAGGCAAGAAGCCTTCTTTTGGGTTTTGTGTGCCGTTTTGCAGATTTCCAGAGTTTATTCTAGAGGGCACTGTTGAGCAGACTGCATGACGTGACACTGGTATTGCCTGTAGTACGGAATGAATGTGTGGTTAGCACAGGGTAGGGCTGATATGTTAAACTGGAAGGCTTTGCCTGTCATCACAGACACCTTTATTGTGCCTTTCAAAAAGATAACCAAAGAACTGCTTCAAACAAGTGATCAAAGTTGGCATCATCAATAATGGGACAAATGACATCATAAATAATGCTTCCTGATGTGATGTAGAGGGAAGAGCACGGTACTGCCCATGAGGTATTCTTGACAAAAATGTTTAACGTGATAATGAATGAGAAGGGAAAAACTTAGATAAATTTAGATTTGTGAGACACTACTTTTAAGGCCTGTACTCTTTAAAGATGTGTGTGTCGTGGAAGCAAAAAAGGAATGGGCAGGATCTGTTCTATCTAGATTAAAGAGACACGGCAAGCAAATGCAGTAGACAGTCCTTGATTGGACCCAGGACTAGGAGTTGGAGGTAGGGAATAGCTATCAAGAACCTTGAGACAAATTGGCGAAGTTTAAAAGGAAGTAATACGATATTGGTGTCCTATTTCTTGGGTGTGTATTGTGAGTAAGTAGGAGGATGTCCTTGTTTTCATGCTGAATTATTTAGGAGTAAACAGTCATTTGAAAACTGTGTGTTTATATAATTCTATAAATTATTTTACTATTAGCAATTTTCATAGTAAATCAGAAATATAAAACTTAAAGGGTTCTAATACACTTTATATATTGGTGTTGAGGTGAGTGAGATTTGTAAAGATTACATTTTTGCTTGGCAGTATCAGATAATCGTGGCATGACAGTCTCAGTTGAATTACATTCCTGAGTCTAGATTGCGTTTTTAAGGATGCTGTAAATACTATATATTCACACTTCCTTAAAAAAAAAAAAAAAATTACTAGCTCCTATTCATCAAGCACCTACTAGGTTAAAGCTGCTAGCTTTAAACATTTAAATGGAAGGTTTTTTTTATTTAGAGTTACCTTGAATTTAAATGAAGCCTTTTCTTGTCTAATATATGCATTATTTTTATTTTAAAATGTAATGGATCATTTTTGTAGTTTTCTATCTTGGCTATTACACCAGAAAAGGTAATGCTGTTAAGAGCCAGATGACATAAGATACCAAGTATAGACTTAAATAAGAGGCTTCGGTTTTCCTTTTTTAAAGTAATTACAGTAAGTACTCCATTAATATTTAAGTAATTTCACAGGTTCTTGTTCCTACATTATAGAGTAGTGTGAGCTGTTTCTTTTTTTAAAAGAAGTACATGTTAGGTAAAACGGAATAAATTTGAAAATGGTGAAACAGTAAGAGAGTTATTTGTATTCAACCATTCATAAGTTAATTTTTATTTTCAAAACATTTTATCACTTTTATGGGAAACAAGGGAATCAAAGATGAATTATATATCCTGCCATTTGATTAAACTCATAAATGTTTTTCTAAAACACTATTCTCTTGAATGTCCTTTGAAGCTTTTGACACACTGATGCCCGTGTGATAGTTCTACATAATGTGTGTGTGTTATGTTACACCAACTCCTCCAAGCTATTAAAATTTAGAACCTATTCTATAAGTTTTGACCATTTTTATTGCTTAAACATGCATTGCCTGGCATGTGTCAGGGACTTTTTAGTGTACATAATAACTTTTAGTATTAATGTTCTTGGAGAGGAGAATCTCATTGAAAGTGTTTTAAGTGACAATTAGGGATCTAAATTATGCTAAATTTCAACTGCATGTGGTACTGGTGGGAAGAAAAAACTCAAGTAACAGTTATATGGTCAAGTTTATACATGCACAGGCCTTGATGGTCACATTATTATATTTTAAACCTAGTATTTGTATGTTTCCTAAGATAAGCAGCTGTGTGCTTTTTAATTTTAATGGATTTCGGTAAGGGAAGGCATCACACTCTATTTTTGAAATCCGTTCATACTAGGGGAAGATGTAGTAATACATTTTAAACTCGTGAGGTTTTAGGTATTCCTTTCAAATTTACCTTGGCAAACTTCTGTTAATATTTTAAGTATATAAATTAGAAAATGGATTTTAAATTCCCAAATAGGGAAGTTAAACATATTTCTGTGGCTGTTTATATGTTGTTTTTTTTTTCAGTATTCCTATGCATATTTTCTGTTTTTATACAGGTTATGTAGAACCAATGCAGACACTCAATGATGTATTAGCTCAGCTAGATGCTGTTGTCAGCTTTGCACATGTGTCAAATGGAGCACCTGTTCCATATGTACGACCGGTCATTCTGGAGAAAGGACAAGGAAGAATTACGTTGAAAGCATCCAGACATGCTTGTGTTGAAGTTCAAGATGAAGTTGCATTTATTCCTAATGATGTTCACTTTGAAAAAGATAAACAGATGTTCCACATCATTACTGGTAAAACAAAAAAAACCCCAGAAAACATCTAATTTATGGGCTTTTTGGGGGTGGGGTGGGTAATGTTTCCTTTTTTTTATTTTGGAGTGGAAATATTTAAGACTGATGAAGCAAATTCTAATCCTTGATGTTAGAAAAACAACATTAATCATACTGGTTAGTAATATATTCACATTTGGGTTACAGGGAAGATTTGGAAGGAGGGGGAGGCCTGTATGAGAGAATGTCATCTTTATATAAAACTTTTGTTCCAAGGGGTTTATTAGTGTATGTAAAAATGAATTTTCCGGAGTGCCTAGGTGTCTCAGTCAGTTAAGCATCTGACTCTTGATCTCAGCTCAGGTCTTGATCTCACAGTTATGCCTTCAAGCCCCACGTTAGACTCCACTCTGGGCGTGAAGCCTACTTAAAAAAAAAGAACATCCCTTCAACCTAAAGATTACCGTTAGCCAGAGGTCATTGAAGGTCAAGTAGAATGGACTGCTTGAATGACCTCAGCTTAAGGTAGCAGTTCTTTTAAAGACATGGGACTATATTCATGTGAAATTTGAGAAAAGTTTGCTTATAGACTAATGTAGCATGTTTCAAACTAAAGTGTTTTTACATCTTAACCAGACTCTAGAAAACAGAAGTGGAGGATGGGTGGGAGTCTTTGGACAAATATATTGGGGGAATAGTCAGTGATAATATTCTAGTTCCCCAAACGGATTTTCAAGTTGTTAATATAATCTAACCCAAACAAAGAAATTGTACTTTTGCAGAAAATGGGGTTGTTTCTTAGGGCTTTAGTGTGGAGTTTAAGTAATTTGAAAGATTTGACCATACTAATCCATTCACTAATAGCCTTGTTTATTAATGAGTTATAGTGTTTAGTTAATCATTTAGGTGTGTACTACTTTTCTGGATGACATCAAATTATCACGTAGGCGGTTCTGTGAGCTGTGAGAAAATCTATGGTTTTTCTAGGCAAATTACAGGTAAGGTATATTTTTCATGGGTCCTCTTGATGAAGGGTGCAGTGTAGGTTTGACTGAAGAGAAAATACCATTACTTAGGTAGTTGGTGGTTCTGCTGCTTATATGCCATGTCATATGACCTAGGTGATTAGTCATAAATGTGCAGTTGAAGACTAAAAATTTATTCGCAGAAATAAATTTAATGATCTTGCTTTTCGATGTAATTTATTTTATAGGCCCTAATATGGGAGGTAAATCAACATATATTCGCCAAACTGGGGTGATAGTTCTCATGGCCCAGATTGGGTGTTTTGTGCCATGTGAGTCAGCAGAAGTGTCCATTGTGGACTGCATCTTAGCCCGGGTAGGGGCTGGCGACAGTCAGTTGAAAGGAGTCTCCACATTCATGGCTGAAATGCTAGAAACTGCTTCTATTCTCAGGTGAGTGAATTTCCCAGTCCCCTCAAAATGAAAATGAATGTCCCTGTCCTGTGAGAAGTGCATCTGCAGATTCACCTATAAAACATCTGAGAACCTTCATCTAGTTTAATAGTTTTCTTATGAACTTTTGTCTTAAAGGGTGATTGGTAATAGTTGGGGAAAGCTTCTTTGATTTTTAAATTTGTCTTCTTAAGATTTCTGGCAGTTGTTCACCTTATAACCTCCGCCACTACTATGCTTTTGCTTGTGCTGTTCACAATTATGTGGAGTGTTTACCCATGTCCTTTCCAATCTTTAAAGGCCTTAGTGACAGACATTCTACTTCTCCGATGTCTTTCCTTGTCACATAAGCCTCAGGTCATGGATATTTCTTCTGTGAACTCTTCAACATGCCTTTAACTTTATTAGATTTTTTATTTTAGAGGTTACTAAAATCTCTTTGTTTCACTTTTAGGTGCTTCTTTAAAGGTAGGGAAGCTGTGCCTTCTGTTTCTTAGTATCTTCTAAAGTACATCACATATAGTAGATCCCTAGTAAATTACTATTGATGATTAGAGAGGTGGTACAAATATTTGGTATAGTAATTAGTCAATAAGCTAATATTTGTAATTTAAAAATTAAAGAAATAAGCAAAAGATGCCAGTGGCAATTCACAGAAAAATAAATGACCAGTAAGCACATGAAGAACTGTTACATTCTCTGATTGAGGGAAAAAAATTCCCCTCCTTACATTTAGTTAAAAATGAGAGAAGAAAGAATGCTAATGTCTGATTGGTAGGGCTGCAGCAGGCACAGGAATTTACATGACCACCAGCTGTGCGTACATGCAGGTGTCCATATGCTGACAGCCTTTTCCCATCCTCTTGTGGTATTAATCTCTAAAATCTTGGTTGATTTGATTGGCAAGAAATGAATGATAGCTGATTTATTTGGAAATTGATTACTGCTAGTGAGATTGGTAATTTAAAAAATATTCACTGTTTCCTTTTCCATAGTTGTTTATTTATGGCCATGCCCATTTTTTTAAGTTTCAGTGCTTTTTATTCACTGTTAAATTTTTTATATATTAAGATAATCTGTTATGTGTGTGGCGCATCTTTCCTATTACATTGCCTTAATTTTTTTTTTTTTTTTTTTGCATTACCACATATTATATAACGGGGAGTTTTCATTAATTATGTGTTTCAGGTCTGCAACCAAAGATTCTTTAATAATCATAGATGAACTGGGAAGAGGAACCTCTACTTACGATGGATTTGGATTAGCCTGGGCTATATCAGAGTACATTGCAACAAAGATTGGTGCTTTTTGCATGTTTGCAACACATTTTCATGAACTTACTGCCTTGGCCAATCAGATACCAACTGTTAATAACCTACATGTCACAGCACTAACTACCGAAGAGACCTTAACTATGCTGTATCAGGTGAAGAAAGGTGAGTGTGTACTGCTAGTGTACCGTAGATTCAGGTGTGACAGTGAGAAACTTACTACCCTTGACATCATCAGTGATTGCCTTATTCTAAGTATGAATTGTTGATATTTGTACAGAACACATTTACCTTTGAATTCATAATCTGGGTACAAGGATGTGGTACATTATTTATATTTCTGTGTCTCATAGTAGACATTCATCATAACACAGTTGCAGAAAGAATAACTCTTCAACATTATCACAGAGGGTTTTGTACTATCTCTACCATGGCAGCATGATTTCTTATCAGATTACCTACGGCTAATGACAATAATAAGCTTTGAAGTTCCAAGGCTTTTTAACAAACTATTTATTATATTATAATTATCTAATTGTATTTTTTTTTTTTTTTAAGTTTATTTCTTCACTTTGAGAGATGGCGGCGGGAGCGGGGGGAGAGGAACAGAGAGGTAGAGAGAATCCCAAGCAGGCTCTGTGCTGTCAGCACAGAACCCTACTCGGGGCTTAATCTCACCAGCTGTGAGATCATGACCTGAACCAAGATCAAGCATTAGACGCTCAACCAACTGAGCCACCCAGGTGCCCCTAAAGAGTGTGTTACATGAACAGGTTCATTTAAAGGTAGGGTTTCCACAAATCCTGAAATTGTTGGTAGTTCTCACATACAAAATGACTTATTTGTTAGCATTTCATCCTTTCAGAAGAGTTTGTCATTTGTGGGTCTGGCAGCTAATGAGCTTACAGGGTTGATGAGATTAACATGCTGCCTCAACATTTCACCAATCATTGGAATAGTTTTTTCAGATGACTTTCTGATTTTCCAGGAACACATTTTCCTGCATTAGTGCGTTGCACATAAGTGAGATATATTTTTGTTTTTTTTATTCTTTGTTGCTTATGCTTCATTGGGAATCCTTTTGAGTTATTATTGATAAAAAATAAAGATACTTTTAGTTGGACCTGGAATTTAGCATGAAATTGAGGTTTCGTTTTGTGTTTTGTGTGATAAAGAAATGGGTTCAGAATTTTAAAAGACCAGATGATGTGAGGAGATGATAGGAATAAACCCATCCAATCCATCTCCAGCCCCAGAACGTCAGAGATAATGTAACTAGGCAAAAAAATTTTATAGTTGATACATAGTTGAGGCAAAAATGGAATCTCCATCTTAACTGTCTGCGAGCATCACTTGTATTAAACGTCTAGAAGGAATGTCTTAAGTCAGTTTATTTTCTGCAAATGGGGATGAAGATAAGCTACCTAATCAATAAGTTTACTAGTGACTTGGGTCAAAAATTCCGTTTTTTGGAATTTTTGCAGTAGTTTAGAATCAGTAGTCATGTGTTTGCAGTAGTTTAGAATCAGAATAAGACTATGTAAGAATGGTAAGTAACTTTTCTAAGACCAGTATTGTAAATATTTATATTTAGCCAATTTTCTGAAGTCATTATCTCTAGAAAATAATGTAGGCAGATCTAGAGGATAGACCATTGAGTAATAAGTCTGTATATTTTGAATTAAATGCTCTTAATTAGTGACGCACATTTATCTTTTTTTTTCTTAATACTTTATTTAGTTCCTCACTTATGAAATGAGAAGACCTCAGGAAGATTGAATTGATTAATTTTTTTTCAGAATCTGATATTTGTGTAGACCTTTGAGGGTTCTTATCAACCTTTTTTTCCCTGAAATTTTTCCTACTACATTTGTTAAGGATAGAATATAACATTTTGTGCCAAGTCCTAGTTACTTTCCATTAAGGCCTAATTAAAATTCCTTCATCTAAGTTACTCTGAAACATTTGGCTAATGTATTTGAAATACAAAATTAAGCTTCCTAATTACAGGGTGAGACGGATAAGTTCTCTTTACATTAATTGCTGTCTTTTTCTACCCTGTTCCTCACGATCCCCAAATTTCATAGGTGTCTGTGACCAAAGTTTCGGGATTCATGTTGCAGAGCTTGCAAATTTCCCTAGGCATGTAATAGAGTGTGCTAAACAAAAAGCCCTGGAACTAGAGGAGTTTCAGAATATTGGAAAATCACAAGACTATGGTGAAATGGAACCAGCAGCAAAGAGGTGCTATCTGGAAAGAGAGGTTTGTCAGATTGTTTTTGTAATTATTTAATCCTGTATTATATCTGTCAGGTCACCAAGATGAGTTATTTCTTCCCTATGTGATTCTAATATTTATTTGTTGATCATTCATTGTTGGCTTTCACTTAGATTTCTTTGCATGGCAAAGACTTCATTCATCTCTTTTTCTTTCTACACTATGTGCATGACCAAAGGAGAGCATTTCAAAGTACCAGATTTAAAACCTATGATGACAGGAATATTAGTCTAGGTGTGTGTTTGTTTAGAGAGAGAGAGTGCACATGCATGCACAAGCTGGGGAGGGGCAGAGGGAGAGGGAGAGAGAATCTCAAGCAGGCTCCAGCCCAGTGCGGAGCCCAACACAGGCTCCATCTCAGGACCCTGAGATCATAACCTGAGCTGAAATCAAGAGTTGGATGCTTAACAAGACTCAGCCACCCAGGCGCCCCCTTTAAAAGTTTGTTGTGTGTGTGTGTGTGTGTGTGTGTGTGTTTTGGCTTGCTTGAACTTATGATCCTGACTGAGATCAAGAGTTGGAGGCTTAACTGACTGAGCCACCCGTAGTCTAGGTTTGAAGTAAGTAATTCAAAGGAGTAAAAGATGTCTGAGCACTTTTTTGATTACTTCATAAACAAATAGATCAAATCCAGTTATTTGCATATTTACTCAGTGCTTAGTTAAGATGATAACAAAGAAAGAAACATAGTTCCTGCCTTCCAATTGTTTAGAATCTGGCTGGGGAGATAAGAATAATGAATATGTCATAGGGTTCCTGGCTGGCTCAGTTGGTAGAGAATGTGAGTCTTGATCTCAGGTTTGTAAGTTCAGGCCCTATGCTGGGTGTAGAGATTATTTAAAAATAAAATCTTAGGGGTGCCCAGGTGGCTCAGTCAGTTGAGCATCCGACTTTGGTTCAGATCATGATCTCGCGGTTTGCAAGTTTGAGCCCTGTGTCCAGCTCTGTGCTGACAGCTCAGAGTCTGGAGCCTGCTTCAGGTTCTGTCTTCCTCTCTCTCTGCCTCTCCCCCACTCATGCTTGTGTTCTCTCTCTCTCTCTCTCTCTCTCTCTCTCTCTCTCTCTCTTATAAACATGAAAAAAAATTTTTTTAATCTTAAAAAGAAAAATATGTCATAGAGATTAATTAAGTGGTATATGACAGATGTTTATTCTGGAAAGCTCTTTGTGGGCAGAATGTTTCAGTTCTCATGGGAGAAGTTCATCTTAAGTTAGGCCTTGTCTCTAAGTGATGGGTGAAATTTAGATACTAGCACAGGAAGGTACAAGCATGTGCCCAGTGTATTTTTTAGAAGTTAAAGGATTCTCTGCAGTAATGAAAATAAAAGAATCTTAATTCACTGCTAGGTCCTGGCAGCATTTACTGTAGTTATACATTGTGAACTTCTTGTCATGTCTTTAGGTTTAACCAGTGAGTTTTTGGTGGTGTTCTTTGTTGAAGGATAGATAATTGTTACAGTAGATTATTGTGTATGACTTTTAAGCTTTGAAAAGGCCTAGTTTCATCTGTTGTACCTATACTGGCAAGAGAAACGTATTCTATCTCGTTGCCAGTTTTAAGTTTGGAAGGTTGCTGTGAAATGGTCTTGGTGTCACCAGCACACCTAGTGGTGATCTGGGGTTACATAGGTTCCTTCATGTAATTCCTGGTTTCCAATTAGAACAGAAACCATGTACTTTTGATAATATTAATTACACTTTTTTTAAAAAATTTTAAGCTAAAGAAGATGCTCAGTCTAGATTTTATCTTTACTTGAAAAAGTGCACTTGTTATTTAATAGAGAAATATTTCTTCATTTCTTACCATTTGAATATCTACCTTTCAACCCTTAAGGTACTTATCACCAACTAGCTCCCTGTATGAAAACCAGGCTTTTTAGTTCTGCTTCATATGTGATGATAAACATTTACATAGTACTTACCTTTGCCAGGCATTGTTCTAGGCACTTCTAAGCACGCATATTCACTCTCCATTTCTCCTAACAGCCCTGTGGAGGTTGGTAATATTATCATCCCATTTTATGGATGAGGAATGTGGGTTAAGGGATTTGCCCACAAATGACATGGCAAGTAACAGCCATGTTTTTTAGAATGGCAATAAATGGCCAGTAAAATAATACTGATTTTAAAATTCTGTATGTGTATGAGTACTGAATTTTCAGTGACTATGCCTTACAGTATTTATAAACCTTGAGTTCTTTTTCTCCCAGAAGACTGTTTATGCATCGATTATAAAAGGTGAGGGATTTGGAAACTATTAAAATATTCAGCCCCTTTCATTAGCAGCTGAAAAGATATTTATAAATGTCTTTTAATAACTTGCTATTAAGAAATATGGTCAACTAAGGCCTTTGTGTATATTCTAGATAGTGCACACTTGTAGTTTAAAGAATATTCTTTGGGGCGCCTGGGTGGCGCAGTCGGTTAAGCGTCCGACTTCAGCCAGGTCACGATCTCGCGGTCTGTGAGTTCGAGCCCCGCATCAGGCTCTGGGCTGATGGCTCAGAGCCTGGAGCCTGTTTCCGATTCTGTGTCTCCCTCTCTCTCTGCCCCTCCCCTGTTCATGCTCTGTCTCTCTCTGTCCCAAAAATAAATAAACGTTGAAAAAAAAAAATTAAAAAAAAAAAAAAAAAAGAATATTCTTTGAATATCAGGTGGTGTGTTTAGATTGAAATTTAAAGAAACAATTCATTACAGTTCAATGTGACTTTTTAAAAAGACATTTTAAAGACTAATGGATCATTCATATGTCTTTCAGCAAGGTGAAAAAATTATTCAAGAATTTTTATCCAAGGTGAAGCAAGTGCCTTTTACTGAAATGTCAGAAGAAAACATCACAAAAAAGTTAAAACAGCTGAAAGCTGAGGTAATAGCAAAGAATAATAGTTTTGTAAATGAAATCATTTCACGAATCAAAGTTACTACATGAGGAAATCCCATCAAAGGAACGAAGATAATATTGATAAGCTATGGTCTGTAATACTTTTGTATTGTTTTTATACTAACCCTTTTTTTCATAGTGTTGGCAATTTGATGCCCATGGGATATCACCTTAATAAAATATTTAGTAATACTTTGAGTACAATTTCAAAGATCTTTATTTTGAAGAATGAGAGCTGTAACTGAGGAATACATAAATGGACATGGGCAATAGTAGTCAGTGTGTGGAGTTTTATAAATAAAATCATGTAGTTTGTGAAATTTGATATGTGTTATATTTCTTTGTAATAAGACTTTCTATTTAAACATTTATTTATGTTTTTGAGAGAAAGAGTGAGAGTGTGGGGGGGTCAGAGAGAGAGAGACCCAAGTAGGCTCCACACTGTCAGCGCAGAGCCCCACACAGGGCTTGAACTCACAAACTGTGAGATCATGACCTGAGCCAAGATCAAGAGTCTGATGTTTAACCAACTGAGTCACACAGGCGCCCCTGTAATAGGACTTCTATATGTGTTTATTCCCAAATGGTATGGAAGAAACAAGTAGCACCCAAAGACTTTGTAAAAGTAAAGGATCTTCAAATTAGAAGGAACCATGGAAATTATTTCCATTGATTCCCCAGAGTGTCTGTTTGTTGGCAGGAGCTAGGGTAGCTGGATACACATTAGCCAAGGAATTTGTTACAAATTCCTTATTTCCTTATTTTACAGGAAAGAGATGGAGTGGTTAAGAGTTAGTGGCTAGCTTGCTGAATATGGGTGGGGGGATGGGAGGACCATCTTTTCAATAAATAGTGATTGGATGATGGGGTATCCATATAAAGAACAAAGTGAAACTGGATCCCTGCTCCATATATGAAAATAAACTCCAGTGAATTTTTTTATTTAAATGTACAAGCAAAACTGCAAAGCTTTTAGTGTTTAGTTTTGTAGTTCTACAGAAAATAATACAGGGAAGTATATTTTCATGATCTTGGCTTTGGGAAAGATTTCTTAAGTTACAACACCACCCACTCAGCTGTATTGAAACTAAGCACTTTTTTTCATTAAAAGTCATCACAAAGTGAAAAGACTTAGATCCATGATGGGAGAATATGTTGGTACTACATAAGATATCAAAAGATTTATTACCAGAATATATAAAGCACTACTATACGGTTACTAAGAACATGAGCACTTAAGAGTCTTATTACAGAGTCGGTCGTGCAGGAGCCATCGCTCAGGGGCAGGTCCGGCCTTGGGGCTGGCAGGCTGAGTGGAAGAAAGATGGCAGCAGCAGTGGTGGCTGGTGGGGCCCCTGGGCTGCCGGGTCCAGTGGCACATGGATTGAAGGAGGCATTGGTGGCTACGCTCACCTGGATCCTATCCCCAGTGCAGGAGGTGCAGTTTAAGTTGCTCGAGATGACAGGGATAGCATAAGCATGGTCACCTGCAAAGGTTGCTCCTCAAGGATTCAGACACATCATGTGTCAGGCACTGAGCTGAGTGGAAGGCGGCCACACTTGGAAAAAAGCCGGTGGTGGAGTTTTCTTTTTTTCCTTTTAGCTGTGGTTTTTGTGGTTCTTACCAACCCCCTGAGGTAAGGGGGGCTTCTTCAGAGCTCTACTCAGAACTACCTCCTTTCCCAACCAAATTCTATTCGCAGTTCTCCCTAGTAGTGGTTTCCATGACTATCAAAGCACTGCCAAGTCTCCTGTCTCTCTAGTAGACACTTAAGATGGTAGTGTATGTTTCTTAACTTATCCTTTGTCCTCCGTGCTCTCCTGTGGATCTTTCCTGCTAAGCCAGGTTTTAGATGGATAATGTTTTTGCACAGTGGGATGAAAGAGAAAGGGGAACAAGGATAATGAGAGAGAGGAGCAAAAGACTAAAACACCAGAGAATGAGTTAGGGAAGGAGGGCAAAAGCTTTCTTAGAAAGAAGTCCGAGGATACCATTTTGGACTGGATAAAGGTATACTCAAGAACCTACAGTCAGGGTGAAAACCCAGATTGACAGAATGGGTCTGTCTTACTTCACCTAAAAATGTCTTAATACATCTCAATAACAAAAAGATAATCCAGTTAAAAGCCAAAGGATCTGAAGAGATATTTTTTCCAACTAAGTTACGCACATGGCCAATAAGCACATGAAAAGATGCAGGGTATCATCAGAAAAATGCAAATCAAAGCCACAGTGAGCTACCACTTCCCACCCATTAGGATAGCTAAATCAAAAGTCATATAGCACACTTTGATGAGGGAGTGGAATTCTCACACACTGAGAAAGTGTAAATGGTGCGGTCCCTTTGGAAAACAGTCTGGCATTTTCTCAGAGTTACCGTATGACTCAGCATTTTAACATCCCTAGGTATATATACAATAGAAATAAACATGTCCACACAAAAACTTGTACACAGAGTTTATTAGCAGGGATTGTTCATAATAGCCAAAAAGTAGAAGCACCCCAATTAGCCAGGGCCAATGGATGAATTAATAAACATAAAAAATGTGGGATATCTATACAGTGGAATATTATTTGGCCATAAAAGGAATGAAAGTGATACATGTTACAACTTGGATGAGCCTTGGATGGATATGAGTTGATGAAGCCAGGCACAAGAGTTTATGTATTACATCATTCCATTCATATGAATGTAGAATACCACGGAAAGAGGGGTTTAAGTTACACAGGGCTGGTGCGCAGAAAATGGGTAGCTAGGGAGGTAATACGATAGCTAAAGGGTATAGTTTCCTTTTGAAGTGAAAATGTTCTACAATTGGTGGTGGTTGCACATATCTGACTATACCAAAAGCCATTGAATCATATACTTCAAATGGGTGCATTGTATGCTTTGTGAATTTTACCTCCATAAAACTTGGTTTAAAGAAAATCCAGACACTTCACCCAAGAGAAATATAAATGGTCCATACATGAAAGGTTCTTCATTCACCATGTAGAAAAATGAAAACTGTATTCCCCCTTCCTCTCTACCAGATTGACAGTCATTCAAAGTGTGACAGTGCCAACTGTTGGTGAGGATGTGGGACAACGCTGCTGGTGGGAATAATTCTCTAGTACAGCTGAAAATATGCATGTGACCCAGCAGTTCTCCTCCTAGGTGAATACTCTAGAAATGCTTGTGCGTGTACTACGATGAGTATACAAGAATGTTTGTGATGGACCCTAAATGGAAACAACCCAGCTATGGAAATGAGCTCTACAGCTATACAAAATAACATGGACGGAATCTTAACAGTAAGCAAAATAATGAGAGATAAGGAATAATAGTTTTTCCCCATTCATATGAAGGTGAAAAATAGGTAAAATACTGTCTATTCATAGAGGCTGAGAACATTGAATATGTAAGTCGGGAGAGTAGTTGTCTCTGGAGACCCAGGTGCCGATGGGAAGACAGCTCCTATAGGGCTTCCAGAGTGCTGTGCCGTTCTATCACCTGGGTGGTGGTTATACAGGTGCTTGCTTTAGAATTCTTGTTAAACTGCCATTATGTTTGGTGTGAGAACAAATGAAAATTTAAGGCCAGTGGGCCCTTTAAAATGCTCATTTTAATTTACCATGCTCTTTTTCATCATCGATAGTTTAGAATGAGTTCTATCAGTTTTCTTTTTTTTTTTTTTTTTCTGGATCCCAGAAGCTTAGAAAGAAGGTGAACTTAGAGGAAAAATTTAAACGTGGAAATTTTTATTGGTGACAAAAGCATTTAGTCATTTCCAAGTGGAAGACTTTTATATAATTCAAAAGCAATTTTAAAATTCTAGTGAAATATTTCACCCCCTAGTTAGCCCTGAAAGTGTTTTTAGGTTGCTACACAGAAACATGCATAAAATGGAAATCAGCCCATGGTTTTGGTTGTTAGCCCTACAAGAAATGGAGGGAGGGGGGGTGTTGATGCTACGAAAACGGAGTCTATTGAACTCTGATAAATCAGGCTGCTTTCATTTCTCTAAAAGAGATTTAGTGTTTAGTTGTAAGATGTTTTTGAAAATGAAAAACACATAATAGAGCCCTTTAAGATATTTCAGACTTAAGCTGAGCTTATTACATGAATATGCTAATGAAGCAACCAGGCCTTCAATTAGAGTCCCCTTCCTTTTGGAATGGTGGATGTAAAGCAAAAGAGAGTTGCACTTAAAATTTTTAATTGTAATGTGGTTTGGTTTTTCCTCCCTCAGACATGAACTTGGATAATACCAGAGTAAAGCCGAATATATATTTTCCAAGATTTAGAACTCAGCCATACTGTTACCAAATGAAATCTGTTGGCCACATAACCACGTTTCTGAGAAAATCCATGATTTTTGCATTTTTTAAAAGTTAGCACTAAGAATCCATCCAAGATGCAATTGTTTTTGTAATTAATTTGATTTCTTTCCCTAAAATACTGTTTTGAGGATAAAAATTGTAACAGAACAGAAGAAAGATGTTTTAGGATAGATATATTTAAAGAATAACTTTTTCCCCTTAAAATCTCAATGTTCCACATACTAAGCACATCCTGTTAGACTCCTTAAGTATTAAATGCATCTTCTATCCTTGGTCTTTCTGCATTTAGCTTTTTTGGGAAGTATGTTTTTACCCACAGCATATGGTATGAGCTGCTGATTCAGTATTGAGTAGCTCTTTTAAGCTCGTTAGCTACATTCTGTTGATCAAAATGGTGCGCCGAACAGTCAGAAGAAAAACCAGTTCCTGATCTGAAATAAATTAAACTCCGCTAATCAGCTTATGAAGAAGAAGAAATGAGTAAAGAAGATTTTGTAAGGAAATGTATCATTGCCTTCCTAGGCGGGTGTGTTTGGGTTAAGGGGGTAGGGTGTGGCTGGGGACGGGGATGAAAATGCCCAGAATGGTACGTATAGTTTTGGGCTAAAACTGGAAGTGGAGCCCAAATTAAAATAATAGTTTTCTGCCTGATGTTCTCCCCACTCCACTTTTCCTTGATAGATAGAGCTGCTGCTTTCTCTTAATTCTGCTTCAGAATTTACCCATTTTGCCTTCAGATTTCTGTGATAATTCTCTTGCTTGGGTGTCACGGAGAAAGTAGTCCCTTGTAGAAAACGTCACATTGCTGGTAGCGATGCCTCCCTTTCTCTGAAGAGGGAAATGGGGAGCCCTCGCCTTGCCTTTGACACAACAGCTTCCCCGCGTCCCTGGAAGCAGTGTTTCATGGTGTCAGACAACATTCAGAACATGGTCCAAATTCAATGTATGTTAGCATATTTTTGCTTTGGCTTGTGGTTTGTCCAACAGAAGTGCCCACACACATCTTTCATCCAGCTATGTGGGAAATTCAGCAGTGGCATGAACAGTATGAGATGTTGGACAGCCTTCACTGGACCATCGTGATCTTATTTCTAGACTTGGTGAATAGAAGACCTGCTGTTTCCTTTGGTTCACCTCAAAGAGGTAAAGAGAAACTATAAACTCCTTTAAATGGTTAAATTTAGAAGGAAGGAATATTCTGTCAGTGGACACTTAATTAGTTCTAAAGAAAGAACAATGGCAGTGAATTCCTTGGTGTTCAGAACCAACCAGTAAATGTAACTATAGCAATTAACCTGTATTATCATACTATTACTAGTGTGTTTATTTCCTAGAATTTTGGTGACACGTAACTAGCAGTTAGTTTGATTTTACAAATAGTCTTGAATGGAAGTAGTTTAAGACCAAATTAAGCATAGTTAAATCTAAGACAGTGCAACTATTTTCAGTTCAGCCGCTGATCTGAAAACTTAATATGCACTGTCCAACCAGTGAGATGTATTTTATCCATCCTCTCTTCACATAATGATCAGGACTTCCTATTTAGTATCAATTTTCATGGGATATTTTATTGTTAAACATTGTGTGGCTCAGCCAAATCAATCATGAAAGTGACCTTACACATTGAATCCTTAGTATTACAACATGGATGAACAATTTGGCCACATTGAATACTTGGTGAGTATCTGAAAAGGACAAGGTACTGTGCTGGGTTCCTCTCAAAGCTCTTAAAGGTCAACACTTCAGTCTGCGCTCCACAGAGGATGCCTAGGCTCGGAGGTATGGTGACTTGTCTCGGTCACACAGCCAGTAAGTGGCAGAGCCGGGATTTGCACCCCAGGAGTACACGTGTCTCCAAAATCTGTATTTTCCCCCTTTCCATTTAGAGCCTTAAAATATAGTTAGGAATCTGAAAGGCACACATGTGATAAATTTAATCTTTCTAAATATTATTTAGTGTCAAAATGAGTGGTGTAGGCAATGGAACAGGAGTTAAGGAAAATAGAGGGAGGTGTGGTGCAGATGTTAGGTATTTCTAATTCTGTTGTGGAAGCTGACATTCCTGTGGAAGGCTTCTCTCTGGGCTGCTGCAGACACAGCAAGAGGTGTCCAAGCACCGAGGCCCTGCTGCCCACCTGGTTTCTGGCTACTACAAGGTGACTCTCAGGGGCTTATTAACCCAAAGGATGCCGAGAAGCTAAGAAGCTACATTCTTTCAGAAGTTTACCGGTCACCAAATACTGACATCTAATCAAGTGATTGCATTGTACTCTGGACAAAAGATTGTTTAAATGAAAAGAGATGATCAGCCAGAAGCTTGCAAAATGGGAGGATGAAATGAAAAGTCAGCAGTGTTTATAGCAGGACACTGAAGCTGGTGCCCTCAAATGTTCTGATCACTTGACTTGGAGGTTATGTATGTTCCTTCTTGAGCCAGGAATGTTTTATCCCGCCTATGGGGAATAACCCTGGAGGTTCTCTCAATCACTGTGCTCTAAATATGTTCCTAGTGAGTAAACTGATGACTAAGCCTGCACAGGCCAGGACATGTGGCTGAGTTACAGTGAGCGGCAGTATGGTATATCAGGAAGGCTGTTTGGGTTGCTTAGTCCCTGCTTCACCACTTAGCTGCGTGACTTGAAACTGCCCCACCTTGGATTCCCACCCACCCCCCCCCCTTCTGTGTTTTAAGGGGTTGCATTGTTAGAGTCAAATGGCCACACCAGGGCCAGGCAGGTGCAGGGTATGGAGGGTAGCCCGGTGACGGTGAACGTCCAGTGTGAAAGCATTCAAAACTTTAGAAACACTGCTGGCCAAGAGAATATGTGTGTAGGTCTGACTTTGTCCAAGGGTCACCAGTTTGTGTCCTCTAGGGCGGTCTAGTATTTCCTGATGATATGAAATTATTTTTGCATACCTGCTAAAAAAGGACTCAAGCCTCTGTTGCAGCTTGTCTATGCTGGCATCCAAATAGCTACCCTGAGGTGGTCCTTGTCCTCGTCCTTCTCTCTCTAAGCACCACGCTTCTAATCTAGCTGGCCATTCTCTCATCAGCAATGGCACACGTGGCTGCTTTATTTTCTATGACTAGCTGTGATCTTAACATCCAAGTATGTCGAGTAGAAATATTCATTGATGATGTTTTTCCCTGAAACTCTTCTGGAGGTCCCTTCACTAGAATCAGACACAAAGAAAAAAGACCCAGTGAATTCTAAGCAGGTAGAATGAGGGAGGATGTCTGGTTACCTGTGAAAGGAAAGGCGAGGTGTCTGGATCAAAACAGCACCTCCAAGTCTCCATGAGCTTAAGTCCAGGCTTTGGGGAGAGTGGGGGGTGAGGAGATAAAGCAGGCTGTAACCTTTGGAATTGGCTCTGACTTAAGTAACCTTCATGATTGAAAAATAGTAGTTTGAGGGGTGTGTGGTCGCTCAGTTGGTTAAGCGTCTGACTTCCCCTCAGGTCATGATCTGACAGTTCATGTGTTTGAGCCCCACGTCGGGCTCTGCTGACAGCAAGACGCCTGCTTTGGATTCTATGTCTGCCTCTCTCTCTTTCTCCCACTTTTTCTCAAAAATAAATTTAAAAAAACATTAAAAAAAATAAGGAAAAATAGTAGCTTGAAGCAAATCCAGACACCAATCAGCTGGGCGACAGGAATCCCTGGAAGGGTGGACCTGCTGAGTCTGAGTATAGTGGAGGAGTATGGGTTTCAATTAATAATAGCAACAAAGAAAAAGAAGCAAGGCGGCTTGGATTATCAACTCTGGAGACATCAAGACTCAATTTTAAAAAAGTAAATATGATAGAATACTGCCCACTTCAACTATGAATTTTGCTCAGTTATAATAAGCAATTTAAGAAAAATAGTAAAAAAAAAAAAAAAACATATATTTTAAGAGCATAAATCCGCCACGCTTTCTGTAAGATAATGTCTAAAGTTGCAAAATAAAGAAGTAGCAGTGTAAGCATGTTATTATAAAATGTGGAGACAAATGCCACCAGATTCCAGGAGCTGAGAGTGGCTACCTCTGGACAATGAACAGGGCAGTACTGAGAAAGGGACTGCAGTTTTCTATTATAAACCTTATGATAATACAATTTCTTTTTTAAAAACTATGTAGTTTTTAAAACTTTTAAAACTATAAAGTTTAAAAACTTTCTTTCATGTAAAAGAAATTCAGAGGTAGGAAGTCTAGGTAAATGTAGGTGGCTCTGCGGACATCAGGGACCCTGGATCCCTTGAGCTTGTTTCTCCGCCGTGTGCAGCTTCTCTTCTCAAGGTCCCCTCATGGCCCAAGATACGACCAGGGCTCCAGCCATTGCACCCACATTTCAAGCAGCAGGAAGGAAGAGCTTGTAAGGATGTTCTTCCTAGCTTTAAGGAAACATGGAATTTGTACGCATTGCTTTCACTAGCATCTTCTCGGCTGGAACTGAGTCGCATGCCCATGCTGAGGGAGCTGGGAAATGCCGTCTTTTAGCTGTTCGCCCCCCCCAAAGGGCAATTGAGCAAAATTCATTCTGTAAAGTGCATTTTGGGCATGGCAAGGGATTTTTAATTTGGTGTTTATGTTTCTGCTTCTGCCCACCATCTTCGTAGCCCCACCTTTAATATTTATTTCCTCTCAAAGCATCATTTGGCTTCAGTTCTTTCCTTCTCTTTCCCATGTAATAACTTCTTTGGACTCCACTCTGTTCCGTAATCCTGTTTCCACTGAATCCAACTAACCTACAAACTCAGGACTTTGTCTGTCTTGACCCCAGTTCTGAACACAGTAGGCATAGAGTACGTTTTTAGGAAACACCTATGCACGGAGTATGAACTCTGGGGGGACCTGGATTATTATTGACACCTTTGAGCCTGGACTCTGGCGTGCCCCAGTGTATATACCTCACCCTCTGGGCTGTCATGAAGGGTTGTGGAGGACTTGGACATCGGCTTGGCTGGAACAAAATGACCCTGCACAGAACAGACTGGTAGAGTGTTGAAGCCAGCATGCAGAGTTGGGGTGATGGGCCCTGGGTCTCATGGCAGGTTGGTGGCAGAGCTTCCTGGATGGTGGGCCTCCTGACCCTTAGGCGGCGCCTCCCACCACAGAACTCCATCAAACACTGAATTCAAGGCAAAGCCTCATCCCACGGGGTCACTAAGAAGACAGAAATGGATAATACATTTTTACGTATTCAGAAATTGTTTCTCTCCTCCCCTCATCTTGGGATTGATTAAGTTAGCTGGAAATAATGCACCTGGACTGATTTTTGAGCACCAGGTTTAAGTGGTAATTACTGTTCTTATACCTTGTTTATAGACTTTTGGAAGACGATAATACTTATTAAGATGATCCTTTTCTCTCCCACACACCCCCACCAGTTTTTCGCTTGGTGTAGAGAACTGAGGAGCCAGAACATAAATGAGCTGGAAGAAAGAACAGTTTCTTTTTTCTAGGAGTTGTGTCATATTTCTAAAGGGCAGTGCTGTAAATACCGTCCTCCCCTTGGGGAAGAAATCGTGCTTCAAGGACACCTAACCGGAGAGCAAATTCCAGGGGAAGAATGGCTGGTTTGGGATTTACACAGTCATTGGCCAAATTCCTGCCTTCCCAGAATCTTGCTGACAGAAGCCCAGAAGCCCAGCCCAGGGTCACCTCATAGGTTTGGTTTTGTTTTTTGTTTTTTGTTTTTTGTTTTTTTTTTGAGGCCATTTCTTTTTTCTTCTGACTTTTCTCAGTAGATATTTGTGGCTTTCTTGAGGACACTGTCTTTTAGACTGCTTGAAATCAATCCGTGCCTGTCTCTTGGTTCCTTCTTACATGAAGTAGACTCCTATTTGTCCTCAGCTGGCCTCATGGTTTCCCAGGCAGCCCTCCCTCCAAGTCTCTCAGGGATTAGAGGGCAATTCCATCTACATGGGTGGGAACATTTGGTGAGCTTATAGGGGCATCACAGCGCCCCCCGGAGCTAGTCCCATGATGACTCCTGACCAGGTTCTGTAGTCACACTTGGTGAGGTCCCAGGTGACAGCTCAGAGAGGGAACCACCTCCTGGGAGCCCTGGGGACTCAGCTTCTTATTAGCTTTAAGATGTCCTCTTGTATATCCCACCTGGGCCCTGGCAGCCCAATGGCCAAGTAAGAAAAGTCCCAGCCTCCTTGGCCTGAAGCTGAGTTGCTTCCACTCCACATGTAGCTTTTACCCTCTCTGGTTCCTCTTGTGGAGCTTCCATATCTCTGCTGTTCTGGCCCCAAATGCTCCCTACTCATCCAGGCAGCCGAAGGACCGAGTTCCTGGAGCACTTTCACCACTTTGAATGTCTCAGGCCAGTTCTCCTTACCACACACAATTCAGTTTTCCCTTTGTGCCCAGCCTAGCTGCTTCCTGCTCTCAGCTTTGCCTGGGCTGGCTCCTGCTGTCTAGCTTCACCCCTTTCCCTGCCTTGGGGAGGACATGTTCCCTAGAGGAAATGGGGAGCATGTTGACCCAAAGGAGTGAAGAAGGGGTGCTGGGCTGAGAACAGCATGTCCATACACTTCCTTACAGGAGGCAAGGATTTGAAGAGATATGGCAGGAGAAAAACTGAGCAGTGTCTGCTGGTCTCAAGCCCTCAGTAACAATCAGCTGCTGCTGACTGGTGGTGGTGGCGGTGGTGGCAGTGACAGGGAAGAGGAGGAGCAGGAGGAGAAGGAGGAAATGGAAGGAACAGGAGCAGGGCTCTGCTGTGCTCTGTGCCTTGCTTCAGGGTGGCCAGCTGGTGGCTGAGTGGGATGTATGCCAGCCTTGGCTGCACTGTGCCCTGGCCCAGGCTTTGTCTGCTCGGAGGGCCGCCTCCTTCTCATTCCCACAAAGGACCTGTATGAGCAATGATGGCCTCTAATGGGGGGAAAAAAAAAGTGTCTTTGTGTCGAGACACAAAGAGCTAAAATCCCTGAACTCACAAAGGCCAGAGCTGGAAAAATGATTCTGAAATCTTGTAAAGGAATGCTGAATGGGAGTGTGAATTTCTGGCTGGTGGTGTAGTGAAATGAGGAAGGGTTTGGGAAAATCACTTTCTAGAAGCCAAAAGCTACTGAGCCTGTGTTGGTTTCCAAGTGGAAATCAGCCTAAGGCATCAGAGGTGTTACTCAAGGCCTTAGCTGGGGGACCCAGGGAGACCCTGACCTAGGCTGAGGGGAACTGAGCGTGGACAACAAAGGTCTAGAGGAAAGGAACTAAAGCCAATGAGCACCCAGTCTGTGCCATGCACTCTGCACACAAGCCTATAATTGATGCGGATGCAGAAATGGAGGCTCTGAAAAGGGAAGTTACTTGCTAGAGGTCACTGAGCTGAGTGATGGAAGGATGGCTTCCCCCCATACCTCCTGCCCCCGAGTGCTCACCGAAGAGCACTGTCAGAATGAAACCAGCTGCTGCACTCCCCCTGCACCAAGCAGGACACAGAGATTTGAGAGCTGGGGGACTTTGCCCAAACGTGCTTGGCTGGCAGGGTTGGCGGCCATGTTGGCTCCTCAGTGTCTTTGTAGAGATCTTGCACTCAGATTCCACCTGCAGGGTGAGTAGTGGTCTGCTGAGATTTCTGAGTGTTTGATTTATCATGCTGATGGGTCCTTCTTTCTCACTGTGGCAACAAAATTTGTCACATTTTCCTCTTTCATGTCTGAGAAATGCATCTCCAGGCTGTTTATTGGGCACTTGTATAGCAAGATACTTTCTCTCTAATTCTTCCTGGGGTTGAGGACTTAGGTATGGGCCAGACTCCCTTTGTGGGGAGAGGTGTCTAAGGGGGTGGAGGTTGGCTGCTGATGCTGAGCCACCCTTCACCCACCCACTCACTTGCGCCCTGCTGTGGAGGGACCATCAGGCCTGAGGCAGCTGTCTTTAACATATCGATCACCTTCTCATTTAGCTCATTTTGCTGGTTTCAGAATCCCTCATGGAGGGTTCAATTAAGATCTTGGAAGGAATCTGGGCTGTGTACATTGTCCTCAGTGGAGCAACTAAGAGATGAAAAGAGTAAAATGAAAAGCAAGACAAAGCCATTGCTTAGGTTAGGATAATTAGAATTCGAGGCTTCTTCCTTGGGAAGGGAAAAAAAGGGGGAAAAAAACCTATGCTGGTGGTCTCCATTAGAGAAAGAAGTGTTTTATTAAACAGTATGTAATCCTGCCAATTGCTTTCTATTGGAGCTTGAAGAGAGGCCTGGGAATGTTTCATCTCCCAGCACTTTTTCTGTACCTCCCTCATGACACTCTTCCCTTTCTGCCAAGTTATTTACGTCTGGCCTTAATGTTTAATTTTTGCCTTTAGATGGTACATCCCTATATTTACTTCTGTGGCAACTTGCAGTGGTTTGTATGTGGAAGGTGCTCAATACATGATGTAATATAAATACATGGTGGGTGGATGGATGGAAGGATGGGTGGCTCCTTTCCTATAGGGAAAGTAGAACTTGTGGATTGAGGAGGGGATGGAGAAGGGGAACTGATATCCATTGTATGTCTCTGTCCTTGCTAGATACTGCATTTGGCACTTTATAACCATTCCAATTCCTTCCATCAATGCAGTTAGATGGGTTTGTTTTCTCGTTTCAAGGTGTTTGATGTTCAGAGGGTTCCAGAATTTGCTTAATGGGACCCTCATCTAGACCAGTCTGAATGGAAAACCCACCACACTGTAAAACTCTATCCAGCACCAAGCAGGCACCAAAAGTTGACTTTTACGGTGTTGTTTAGTCAGTACGCTGACCCTGAAATTATGTGAATGCAGATTAATGTGGAGTGGATTTGGGCCTGGCTGAGGGTCTGCTGTGGGGGCTGAGGGAGCAGCTGGCCTCCCCAGGGCCTGGGTGACTCAAGTGTCAGCCCCAGAAGACTGCTCCCCTCTTTGGTTTCAGAGGAGTCAGGACAGGTGTGGCCATGTCTTCAGCATACCTGTCCTACAATGCTGTATGCTGGGACAGATGGCCTTCTCCCCTTCTGTGTCCCCCAGCCCTGCCTTCCCCGCTAGGCAGCAGACTGTACCCTTCTCAGTGCCTACTGCGGAGTGTAAAAGCTAAGAGCAAATGTCACCTGAATGGCAGCCTCAGAGGAGGAGAGAGAGGAGGCCTCATTCCAGGAGCTGGGGGCTGCCCCGGAACAGTGTTGGCCAGCCCTGGCTCTGCTGATGTTATTATCAAAGAAGACAGGGCTGGGAGCCAACAGGCAGCAGGGTTTGGGAGCCTACACTGTGGGTTTTGTTCTGGAGATTGAATCCTCTGTGTAACTTCCCTGCCTGATGGTGGTCTGCCCTGAGGAAGCATCCTGGTTCCAAAACCTATCCCCACCAAACTGAGTGGGCCTGTCCCTCACAGATGCCCTGTCTTGTGTGGTGAGGGGCAGGACTTCCCTCAGCAGGCCCACCCCTTGTTCAGTTGCCCTCATTGCTCTGTCCTCTTTGAGGTGGGGCTTCTGAGCTTCTGACAAACCATGAAGCTACTCAGCTTTTGTGAACTCCCCATAAGCCCCTCTTCCCACCCCCTCCCTTGAGGTACCAGGGAGGCCTACTATTTCTTCCTTAAGCTTTGCCATAAACCACCCTCTGCAAGGCTTCTGTTATCAGTCATTTACTGGCAAGCGAGTCTAAGTGGAAACCACAGTATCTCCTTTCTCCCTGGTTATTTACACTTCAAGATCATATTGTGGAGGAAAAAGTTTGTCAGTCAAAGAAGACTAATCATTTTTATTCATAAGGCCTTTAATAGTACACATTATTTTTTCATGTATGTCGTCTTTTGGGGTTGTTATAATGCCGCTTTATTGCATCCCTGGGGGGACTCGTTTGCTTACCTGACAGCTCTGGTAGGCCCAGGCTGTATTGGCGCATATTGTACAGGGTGGCCTTGTGGCCTTTGGAGTGGGTGATTGGCTCCTAGAGCACATCCCCCAGGTGGATGAAGAGATCGCCCCCTCCCCTCCATCAGGGAGTTGATGAGGTAGAGAAGAAAGTCCCCATGAGGTTGAAAAGACTGGAGGCCCTTGTTCTGGACCTTGTGATGCTAGGGGGAGAGGCGCTTTTGGTTAGGGTTCTAGGTAAGGCCCTATGGGTGCCCTTTGACCCTGCTTGTCCCTGGCCTTCTTGAGCAACAGGGCTATAGGAAAAAGAGTCAGCCAGGCCCCTTTTGAAAATAGTCTTAGGAACTATAACATTGTTTGGGAGAGAACCCCCAACCCCCAAAAGAGTAGAAAATGAGATGTGTGTGAAAGTGATACAGTAGAGGGGTGTCAACAGTAGCCATGGGTGAGACATGTGTTGGCCCCCCACTCACTGCAGGGCATCAGCAGGTAGAAGGGACAAGACATAGGCTTCCACAGGGTAGCGAAGGTCACCACTGACGGACACAGGGGGACAACTGAATGGCCACCAAGGAGAACGCATCAGCCCCTGAGGTCCCTGTTCAGGAGAAAGAGTCTTTGGGGCTGGGGTCTGGGCTGATTCTGCTGGGGAGGCAAGGAGCCAAGGGCAGCTATGTTCCACTGTTCTCCTTGCCCACTTTGGCCACTGGCCTCTGCTGGCATGACCCAGAGAGGCAGAGGCTGCCTATCAGTGAAGAACTGGGCCTGAGCACAGGCATGTGCAGGAGAGGGTCAACCAGCAGGCCTGGGGTGCTTGCACCACACACATACCGAAGAACTGGCCCTTGACCTGCTCCTGGGAAATAACGTCTGAGCCCCTGGAAGATCTTGCCTTATAGAAGTGTCCTTGTACACCTGAGCCCTTGTGTTATGACAGATAGTATACGCTTGCAACATGATTCATGGTCAACACCTGTCTGTTCACCTGGGGCCCTGGCCAATGCCGTATCAGTTTGATCTCTGGAGGGGCTGAATTGTGAGTAGCTACGGTCAGTTATGCGGGTGCTCCATGGCTGTGGGGCTGACCCCCCACCCCCAATAAAAACCCTAGACATTAAAGCTCAGGGGAGCTTCCCTTGCTGGCAAGACTTTACATGTCTCACATCATTACTGGGAGAATACATGCCCTCCATGTAATCCCGCTGGGGAGGACCACTGGGTGCTTGCAGTTGGTTTCTCCAGGATTCTGCTCTCTCTTTTTTCCTTTGCTGACTTGAATCTATACCCTTTCTCTGTAATAAGCCACAACTGTGAACCCTTCATTGAACCTGAGGGTGGTCTCAAGGACCCCCAACGAAAGGGGACCTGAGCCCCATGTTTCTTTCAAAGGCCCTAGAGCATGTGGTCTTACTGATGCTCAGCTCTAAGAAGCTGGTGGGCAGTGTTATTTTTCTTTAAGTGGTGAATGAGGGAGAGATGTCCTGAAATCTCATCTCAGAGGCAGCTCTGCTTCTATTCTAGGCTGAGAAGCCTAGAATACAACCAGGAGGCCTGGGAAGTCACTTCCCTTCTCCAGCCAGCCTCCTGATCTGCAACACAGGAGGGCAAGCCAAACCGTGGCTAAGGGTGGCCAGTGCAGCCTCTGCAGTTCGGGCGCGGTTCTTGTGGCTCCCCCTTCCTTGTGTCACTGGCTTCCCGGGTGTGCAGTGGGTGAGCTGGAGTGGGGAATGAGATGCCAGTGATGCTCTGCTTGCTCCTTCTGTGACCAGGTGGCTTATGTCACCACTGCCTTTTAAGGGGGCACTGGGATCTGGTTTGCACAGCAGGAGTGAAGCTCTTGTATCACTGACAGTGGAACAGCCTGATGTGAGCCCAGCCTGGAGCCCGCACACAGGCCCTGCAGGTGTGGTGCAGAGAGGATGGGGTGCTCACTGCGCTGAGGCTGTGGGAGCAGTGGGGCTTTGATGCCGTCAGGGGCAGGGGTTGCAGGGCTGTGACACGCAGGAAAAAGCTGCTCCCTAAGATGTCTCCGGGCCAGAATGATTGATTCCGCCTCCAGTGCTTTTGCATTATTCCTGTTAGCTTGTTTAGGATGAATAAAATTGCCATAATAATAAAATCCTCCCCGTTTTATTATTTTGACTTTTAACCAATGGCAAGAGAAATCTCTTACTGGGGAGGGTGAGATGAGGTGAGAAGTGGGCTGTGGAGGGGCAAATGTTCCCAATTTCTGGAACAGAGATGCTCTCTAGCCAGTAGAAATCTCCCTACAGCCCTCTTGTCCCAGGCTCTGGAGGCTCTGGAGAGAATCTAGAGAAGGTGGAACATGGAAGAGGGAGACTGACTGAGAGACTCTTGCACTTGGAGCATTTGGTTAATAGTATTAGAAGCTCGGCTGGCAGAGACCCTGTCACAGAAACATTAAGTCAACACTGGAGATAGCATTGTTAGAAATGTAACGAGGAATGGCTGGAAATTTGCCTCTCTCTCTCTCTCTCTCTCTCTCTCTCTCTCGACAGAGCATGCAGAGGAGGGGCAGAAGGAGAAGAAGAGAGAGAAACCCAGGCAGGCTTCGTGCTATCAGCACAACAATGCGGAGCTCAAACTCACAACCATAAGATCATGACCTGAGCCAAAATCAAGAGTCGGATGCTCGGGGACACCTGGGTGGCTCAGTCGGTTAAGCATCCGACATTGGCTCAGGTCATGATCTCACCACGGTTTGTGAGTTTGAGTCTTGCGTCAGGCTCTGAGCTATCAGCCTGCCCTAGATTCTGTGTCTCCCTCTCTCTCTGCCCGCCCCCCCCACGCTCACACTCTGTCTCTCTCTCAAAAATAAATAAACATTAAAAAAAAAGAGAGATGCTTAACCGACTTAGCCACCCAGGTACTTCCAGAACTTTGTTTTCTAAGGGAAGGAGTGTCAGTTGGGGTATACATTCAGCTTCAGTCCTCTGAAGCCCAAAGTCAGCAAGGTGGCTCCATGATGTTCTCAAATGGCCTTTACTGTGGCCTTTATCTGATTTGTAGGATTCCCTTCTCCATCTGCCAGGAGCCAAGGCTTTCCTCTCCTGCTCCATCAGAACCTGGTCTTGGAAGAGGCTCTGCTACTGGTCATTTACACTTTAGTGTGAATATGTCATTGTACTCCCTGTCCCGGAGATGTCTGCATTCCAAGACTGAACTTTCCCATGAAAGTTGCTATTGCTACAAATGGCATTCCAGTTGTCCAAGAGCAAGGAAGGAGTTAGCTTAGGTGTAGGGACAATGTTAGCTCACATTTTTTCAGTTGCAGGATAACCTAATTCAGCCCGTAGACGAAGGGGAAAATTATTGGCTCACCCTCATGGGAAGAAAGCTGAGAAGGCTCCCAGATTTGGAGGAAGAACTGTAGGCACCAGCGTTGGGGAGCGCAGCTGGGTTGCCTCTTCTTCCCTTTGCATAGTGATTTTCCGCTCTCTTCCTGCAGAGAGGGAAGACAATTACCTCCTGACCGCCCCTGCAGGCAGGATGCAGTAGACTGGCACTCAGCACCTATCCCACCCTCCTTCTAGGGGGCTGTCCTATACTGTAGAGCCTAGAAAGCTGAAAGCTATATTCCCCAGACTCTCTTGCAGCTACCAATCGGATGAGATGTGGATTCTGCATGTTAGATGCATTTGGACAAGATTTGAAAGGCAGATTGGAAGTAGAGCCTGGGCCTCTGCTGTTTGCTGCTGGCAAGGGGGTCTGTCTGATTTTTCTGGAGTGGCTTCTTCATCATGGTGGCCTTTATGAAAACAGCTGCTTCCCCGATCATAGGAGAGGTAGCAACCCCCTTAGTGCCCTGGCTCTCTGGGTGTGTCTGTCTTGAGAGCCTTTTTGGCTTTCCCAGTGATGTACAGGCTGTTTGCCAGCCCAGGGTAAATACAAAGTAAAGCCCATCGGAGACTAAAAATAGAATGAATAAGTTTTACAGCCAAGCAGAAAACCTGATCGAGGAAAGGGTCTGGGAGGGCTGTTCAGATGAAGTTTGGGGAGGGGCAATGGAGTAGGTCTTTTTTTAAAAGATTGCAAATTCTGTGTCCCACAGCAGGAAAGCAAAGTCTCCTAGTGATGCTGACTGGGTCTGTCAGTTGTGTAAGCACGGAGGGTTGGACGGGGCTTCCTGGCTGCTTGTGGTGCCCGTCTTAGGATTATGGTGCCCAAGTGTCTCTCCCAAGCACATATGACCCTGCCTGGGGGCTATGGCAGCAGTGCCCTGCAGCATCACTGAGTCAGTGTCAGTGACCTAGGTGGCCAGGTCAGAGTTTACCACCTATAATAAATGTGTTATGCTTAAACCAGGTGGACTGCATTCTACTGCATTAACTTTGCCTTGACTGGTGCACCAGGCCTAGCTTGTAATTTAAAAGAAGAAAGGGCCACTCCATCACACCCGATCCTTGTAAAGCCAATGGGGTGCTCCCCTGGCCTGCGGCGTGTGCCCTCCCTTATACCAGTGAGGATGTGGAACCATGGGTGATCCAGCCTAGAGGGAGGATGCCAGGTCCAGTATGTAGGTGGTCTCACTCCTTACCATCCAAAGGCTCTCACCCTTGCCATGCTCCTATAAAGAGGATTGTTCTGGCTCCTGGCCTCCCTTGTAGGTGATGGTGAACATGTGACACTCTTCTGGTCAATGAGATGCCAGCAGAAACTCCCCAGGAAGGCCTGGGCAAGCCACTTACCAGGAAGTCGCCCTTCCTACTGCCTGCTGGTGGTAACATAGACATGAAACTTGGAGGTGTGGCACCTGAGGTGATCAGCATGAGGACTAAAGCCAACATGCTGAAGATGGTGAGCGGGAGAGAAGGCGAGCTGGCCTTACTGCCTTACTATGGCACCTGCTCCCAGACCTCTGGCAAACATCAAATAAAACCCTATTTCTGTCTCTTTGTTCCTCTCTGTTGGATTTTCTGTTAATTGCAGCCAAACACATTCCTAATTAACACAGGAGGCACCCTATGATTGACAAGTCCGCTAGACCACAGGGAGGTGGGGCAGGTTTTTCAAAAGGAAGGACAGGGATATCGGTCCCAGAAGAAAGGGACAGGAGAGCATCCTGGGCAGACAAAAGGAAAGGCTCCAAAATCTACTTTGATGGGCCTTCTCAACACCCCTAAACCCTCACCTTCAGGCAGCACTCAAACTGTGGGTATGTGCTTACTGAGTGAAACTCAGCAGGATTGTGACCTGATTATGAGCAGAAGGACTTTAAGAACATTCTGGATCTGGAGAAACAGAGACAGACGATGGAGTATAGGTAGAAAAGGTCTATAAACTTGGGTGTTAATTGGCCGCCGAGATTAAAAAAAATTTTTTTTTAATGTTTATTCATTTTTGAGACAATGCGAGAGACCAAGTGCAAGCACTGGAGGGGCAGACAGAGGGAGACACAGAATCTGAAGCGGGCTCCAGGCTCTGAGCTGTCAGCCCAGAGCCTGGCGCGGGGCTCGAACTCATGAACCATGAGATCATGACCTGAGCCAAAGTCAGACGCTCAACCTACTGAGCTACTCAGGTGCTCCTAATTGACCACTGAGATTTTGATAAATACCAGCCCCCATCCCAGGGTGGCCCTGGAGTTCAAGCTCTCTGACCCAGAGCTACCTAGAGCCATCCTTTGTAATAGCCCTTGCTGCAGTGACAGAAATAGTTTTTAGCTGTGCCGTCCAATGTGGTAGCTGTTAGCCACATGTGAGTATTGAACACTTGAAATGTGGCTCCTGCAACTGAAGAGCTGAATTTGTAATTTAATTAAAATTTAATTTTAAATTCATTTAAATTTAAATAGCTGTGTGTGGCTAGTGGGCACTGCCTTGAACAGCAAAACTCTAGAGAATGGTCCTATATTTGTCCTGGAGGAAGCAGAGACACATGGAAACGGTGACCTGAAGCTCACAGAGGTTCTCACAGGGTTGGGAATATGTGTGGAAGCTGCAGCTTCCGGCAGGAAGCTGGCCAGCCTTCAGTGGGCACATTTCCTTCCATCCTGCATCCAGATGGCCAGTCCTGCTTAGCACAGCCCATGGAGAAAGAGCTGGCATAAATTGTCCATGTTGGGTTAGCCACTTGGCAGATGTTTGCTAAGTATGGTTCTTAAAGGAATCCTCATGGACACTTGCATTTCTCCCCCCTCCCCTCCTCTCCTGAGCTGCAGTGACAGAGCCCAAGGGCCAGCCCTCACTTTGCTGATGTGGAAGAGGAGCCTCAGTGAGAGCAAGAGGTCTGCTGGCAGGCAGCCAGAGAGGCAGCAACAGGGCAGAAGGGAGCGCTCATCGCCTCTGGTTAAGTGATTCCACTGACCGTTTCCTTGAAAATGGAGTAGGAAGGGGCCAGGGAGTAATTTGCTTTGCCCACGCTCCAGTTCTTCCAGCCAAGAGATCACTTCCCCTCCCTGGTCCCTCACTTGCCACTCCCCCTGCCTGGCTCACTTCTGTCCCTCATCAGCATGCTCACCTTGGACACCCTGCCTCTGAGGGCCTTCTCCACCTGGATGAAGAGCTGGCTGCTTCCCCCTGGGCACTCCCACAGCCCGGACTGCCCCGTGGATGTGTGGCTCCCATCCTGCCATACTGCGGGGCCTGGTCTCCCGGATGGTGAGGGCTGTGCTATCCTTTTCAACCTTGTCTCTCCAGCCCCTAATATGACGAGGTGGGGGGCTGGCCCTAAACTAGACAAGTTACTTAACTCTCTGACCCAGGACAAAATGGGGGAAAATACCAAATTCCTAGGGGAGGTAGGGGATAGTGAGATAAATATGCAAGGGCCTGGCTTGATAAATGTAAGCTCCTTTTCTTCTTAGGCGAACTGAAGGGTAACCTACCACAGAAGGGAGAGGGTTGGCAGTCCATTGGGCATGGCTGCCTGGGGGTCTAAAACGTCAGAGGAATCATAGGCCTCCAACTTGGAAGGAAGGCAAGGACTCCTTTGTGCAGCTAAATCACCTGCCTGAGCAGATTATGCAGCTGGGGCATGGGGTCCAGAGAGAAAGGAGGCTTGCTGGGCTCCTCCACTACCACAGTTAGCTAATGGGTCTTAGCTGGAAGCAGGGTGATAGGAAGCTTTCATTCCAGAAACACTGTAGGCCAGTGTTTTTTCAAACTGCTGAGTGTGATTCATCAGGAAATCAATGTAATAGCTTTGACCAGCATTAAAACAAAACAGAATAGAAAATAGTACACTGTGTCACACTACAGTCTGTGAAACTTTTGGGGTAGGGGGAGAGAGTGATTTTGTAGATTGAGGGGGATGGGACCCATCCTTGAGGGACCTGTCAACTACTTCTCATCTCTAGGGAAGGCACCCTGAGGGAAAAAGATGACCTCCATGAGGCTGTGGACTTTGCACTAATATGCTGATTAAGGTGGTGCCAAAAAGGCAAGGTTTGCAGAGGCCAGAAGCAATCATCTAGATGGAACCTCCTTCCCCAGCTGGCACTGCAGAAGCAGTGGGGACTGCCTGGTCCCTCTCAGGGTGACACCTTGTGTTTATGGTGAGCTTATACTTTTCAGAGTTCTCAACCTCTCATTGAGTTTTTAGAAGACTCCTGAGAGGTGTGGGGGGGGGGGCACAATATCATTATCTAACCATTTTAGAGATGGGGAGACTGAGGATCTGAGCCAGCACAGTGACTGCCTGAGGCAGAACGAGAATTCAGACTTCCTAGCTTCCAAGTGAGTGCACTTTCCACACTGTGACGAGAGTGCTCTGTGTTTAGAGTGTGGGTTCAAGGCCCTGGATGTCCATTAGGAGCACCTGGGCAGCTTCCAAAACTGGAAGCTGCCGTTCAGCGTTCCTGAACAAATCTTGGGAGTGAGGGGATGAGGGTGGGGGGCAGAGGTGGGGTGGGTCCTGGGCATCAGTATCTTCTCAAGTGTCCTTTGGAGAATCTGGCGCACCACAAGGGTTGAAAGCCCCTGCCACAATGAGGCCAATGTTTTCTGTGCCTGTCTTCCTTCCAGACCTGGCCCTTGGACACTGGCCCAATTCAGCCCAGTTGCCTGCGAGATCCTTTGGTGCCCCCCACCCTCCAGATGGATGTCACTGTTGTTTTGCTGAGTAACTTCCCCAGGAAGCTGCTGCTAGGGCCTGGATCCAAGAAACAGGTCTCCTGGGGCCCCCTGAGAAGAGGTGTGATGAGGGAGGTGGGGAGGCAGGAGACTCTGACAGACAGACCGCAAACAGCTCAAAGAGGTGGCAGGCTGCATTTTATTCATCGTTAATTTAAACACCCTTCAACTCCTGTCTTGGAGTTACTGCTCAGAAAAATAAATGTATTGTTTAAGAAACCCTGCAGGCTCACCCCGCATGCTCTAACCCCCTCCTGAGAGAACACAGTAGCATAGAAAATGATTTGTAAAGCAAGGTGGAGCTTCCCTAGGGAGGGGAGAGAGGAGGAAGAGGCTGAAAGAGAGGGGAAGAGGGTCTTGGGCCAGGGTAGTACAGAAATCTCATCGCTTCTCAGCGCTTAACGAGGTGCCTGAAAGTGCCAGGCCTGCCCCAGGGGCAAGAGTCCAGGCCCCGAGTCCATGCTGAGGAGCCTGCCCTGGGTCGGGAATGGTTCCAGCAGCCCTTCCCCCGCCTCCCCTCTCCCCGCCTAACCCCCACAGAGTGTGCAGCCTTCAGTGGCACCGGCACCGCGATGAGCTCGCTGTACAACAACCCCTGCGACAGAGAAGCCCCAGCGCCTCTTCTGGACTCAGAAAGGCCCTAAGCAGTCTGTCTGGATGTGCTTTCCAGACAGTGTGTGTGTGGAATTGTGCTTTTTGTTAAGAATGTAAGAAATTACAGTAAGACGGAACCACCTGGCCCACAGCTCCTGCGGTCTCCACCTCTGTGGACTTCCATATGCCTCAGCTCCCCAGAAGCTTCTCCTTCGGCTGTGAGGGCTCAGCCACCCTCACCCCCAAAGCACACAGGAAGAGGGCATTTGCTAGGAGGCTACAGGGATGGAGGAGCCCTGCTGTAAATTTAGCAGCTATTTTCCAGGGTTTGGCTTGGGTTTGGACGCTGGCTTCTATGTAAAACACAGATTCAAATTCATGCAAAGTGTACGTGAAACTCCCCCAAGGAGGAGAGGAATTTTCCAGGCCCTAGTAGATCTCCAGGGAGTTAAAAAATGGGGAATCTTTCTTCTCAACGTGATCTAGACTGGGATTTTTCCTTGGGGGAAGGGGCTAGTAGCTCTTTGTAAGGCTGGTGTGTGAGTGCATGTAGGTGCACATGATGCTGTGATGTGTGAAGCTCCTGGACAAATGCCCAGGACTGACGCATTTTCCGCAAACTGAGGGCATGACACTACCTGAGCCTTCTGACTCCTTCTCCAGGCCCAGAGGCTCTGGCTTCAATCAAAGGACAGAAGAGCCTGACCACCTGGCCTTATTAGCAAGCAAGGACAGCAAGGGTGGCTTCTTTATTTGCCTGCTCATCTCTGAGAAGTCCCAGCTGCTCACTAAGATCCTGGCCTCTGTGTGGCCACAGCGGGTGTCAAGGGCTGCTTAGGGCCCCATAGCCCCAGCCTGGGAGGGGTGAGTAGGGGCCTAAGGTGAGGCAGCAACCTGAGGAGCGGGGACAGCGGCAGACTGCGGTGAGCTACCAACTTTGGGTCAAACTGGAGAGTCCTGCATGGTGGGATGGGCCACAGTATCTAAGCGAATGGGGAGCCCTTTCTTATGGGGCCTGAGGTTCAGAAGAACCTGCACCAAAGAAAGGGGTCCCTATCAGTGTCACTATTCCTGAAATGATGGTAGGACCCCGGTCCTGGTTCTCAGGGCTCACCCTCAAGCAGGATGCCACATAAGTCTGTAGGTATGGGTCTAGGCTCCATCAATCCCCCTAATTTTGGGAGCCCAGCTTTTCCAGAGAAGCAGCCTCTGGCATTTGGAGCACTGAGCCCTCTGGCCTGAAGTGAAGGACAATGACATACTGAATTTGGGTGGGGGACTAGGGGAACATGGGCAAAAATATGAGCATGCCCCTGGATCCTGAGCTACCTTAGTATGCTGGAGGCTGGTGTTTCTCTGGGAGGTTGGTGAGAGGGGAGGCTCTCTTCCCGGCCCCCATAAGCCATGCTTAAGGCTCCTTCAGCAGCTTGCTCAAGCTGCTTACAATGGTCTCCTTCCAAAGGCAGAACATAGGAGAAGAAGTGAAAACAGCTAAGGCTGCAGCATGAGCAATTTAGGATAGACTTTAGGAAGCACTCCTGACAGAGAAGACTGCCAAGGAAGGTCTTGAGTTCTTCTTCTCTGTAGGCAGGTCCTGCTCCTCCTGCAGAGACACGGTTCTGTGCAGTCCTGAGCACTGGTCAGGGGGATGGCTTGGACACGTCTTTGGCCTGTCTAGCTCAAAGAACCTCGATAGCTAGGTCTTAAGCTTCCTGTGCCGTTGCTGGGGCTCACTTCCTCTGGGTTGGCTTCTGTTTTGCCTGTTATTAAGTCCTCATGATCTAGATGCCTCTATCATGGGGATCTCTCACCCCCTCTGTATGCTTCAGACCCCCAAGTTATTGCTCGTTGCCTGGGTGACACCTCTAATTGGATGCCTTTTCAGCTTTCCTTCATTTGGAGGGATAAACATGACACTTTACTTCTAGATCCTGTGAGAGGGCCTTGGCCTAGAGCACTTGTGCCTCTGAGTGTGCAGTCACTGCAGTGGGACTAAAGCCACGGCTCAGGTGGGGCAGGGGTGGGGTGCTCACCAGCGGGCCTGAGTGACAGTCATGGCGAATGCTCTCTGGAAGCCTACCCTTCAGGATCTAGCAAGACTGTCCTCTCTCCTGGCTGCTCTGTGTCACTGGTTTACCCTCAGATTAGGAGCCGTGTTTACGTCCCAATCCTAATCTGAGTTAGAAATTAGCTACCCGAAGTAGCTAGAGAATCATTCAGATCCCAATGCATTTTTCCCTTCTTGTCATGAACGGGAAGGAGAAAGGGGAGGCTGACATTCAAGCATGACTCTTAATGCTGTGTGTGTGTGTGTGTGTGTGTGTGTGTGTGTGTGTGTGTGTGTTCCAGGCACATATGCTTCCTTGGAGGCCAGGGGGTGCAGATTTCACGGCTTTCCATGCCTCTCAGGCAGACAGTGTGAGGTGTCCTGGTGCTTTAGGAGTCTTAGAAGTAAGACTTCCTATCAGAAGCTGTATATATTGGTGTGTCACATTGTTTCTGTTGGATTTGTCCTTGGGACCTTCTTTTCAGATGAGGAAAATGGGCTGAAAGAGCATTATTCATTTATAGTCCAAGACCCCCAGCATTTCGATGAAGGCAGCATCTGACCTTCCTTCAGTTCAGTGACCTCTATGCAGAAGAGGGCGTCCCTCAGCTTAAGGATCATCCCAAGCAAAACTTTAACTCTAAAACCGCTTCCATCCACCCATTCCATCAGCTCCCTACCTCCTGCCTTCCTCCACCTCCAATACAGACTGTGCGTGGAGAAAAATCCACTTGATTGTCAGTGGGGGCCAAACAGGGTTTAGAATGGGATCTGTCCCCCAAACATTATGGGCTCTGGAGCCAGATTCTCTAACATTTGCATGATGGCTGCTTTCTGGTGAGGCAGAGCCCGGTCCTGCAGAGCCCTGACTCAGAGAGGAGGAGAAAGGGGTTCTGGGGACTGCACTCTGCACCCTCAGGTTCTCTAAAAGGGGAAAAATGAACTGCTCAACGGGAGTTAAGAAACAAAATCCACACCAACAAAGCAAGATCTCGTCTGAGAAGACTCAGACATTCCTGGTTAGTAATGAAAAGCATTCCCAAGGACAGCGCTGGTGAGAGAAAGGAGGGTTGGGGGGTTCTGAGATGTGCCTGGAGCCTCAAAGATCAGCTGGCTGAAGCAAAGCAGGGCTCCTACAGCGCTAGTGCTCCCCTGCTCCCTGCCCTGCCGTCCACTCTGGGTTTTCGGCATTGGAAGTAGCTGCCCTGTGTGCTAAGTGCACTAACTCCAGGCTGAGAAAGGCCAGCTGAGCCCCTTACCATCCCAATTTCTAAATCTCGGGGAAATGCCACAGTCCGCAAGTTGGTGCTGTTTCATCTCATTGCATAATACTACACCATTCTCCGTGTGTAGCGGCTGTTCTATTTATATACATCGGTAGGCAACATATGGCTCTCCCCACCCCCACCTGTCAAAACTGTGACTACATCACTTCTGACGACCAGAAGGAAGCTGCTAGGCTGGTCCAGGATTCTAAATGCTGCGGAGGTAATTCAGAGCCAGGAGAAGTTGCACCATATGCTTTGGGGTTGCCGGCTGCTTATGTGCATGGGGACGGGGTTCAGTGCCAGTCCGCAAAACCCAGGGATGGCCCTCTCCTGGCTGCGGTACGCACCTGGTGGGGGTCTGAGGTGCCACTTTCTCTCTCCCTGGAGGAGAATCTGCTGGGGGCCACCGTTCTTCACGAGGGGACCCACGAGGAAAACAGGCTCCCCCAAAACCTGCCCTGGATAACATCAGGCCTGGCCAAATAGTATTTCTTTAAAAAAAAAATTTTTTTTTTTTTTGGTTTGATTTTATTGGATAAAGATTAAGAAAGCGCCAGCGTCTGAGAGAAGGAAAGCAAACCACGGCCGGCGGCACGCCAGCCCGCCGAGGGTCCGTGGCGCGGCCGGGCGGTCTACCTGGAGGCGCTGGTCTCGGCCAGCCGGTTGTTCATGATGCCCAGCGCGCCTACGCCGCCCGAGAAGCCGTTCTGGCGCGTGTTGACGCACACGCTGCGCGGGTAGCCGTTGGCCGTCTCGGACAGCTGCTTCTGCAGCAGCGCCAGCGACACCTTGTTGGAGGCCGTGAGGTCGCGCATGGAGATGAGCTCGCCCGACAGGCGGCGGCCCTCGGCGTCGCTGTCGCCGGCCGCGGGGTCGGCGCCGAGCGCGGCCAGGCGGCGGCGCAGCCGGGAGCCCGGGGTGATGGCGTTGCGCCGGGCCAGGGGCGCGCCGGGCGCCGGGCAGCAGCGCGCGCAGCAGCGGCAGCTCAGCTTGCGCAGCATCCAGTTGAGCACCTGCTTGATGAGGATGGAGATGACGTTGAAGAGCGAGTAGATGCAGCACACGCCGAGCAGGATGAAGAGGAAGTTGCCCAGGCGGTAGAGCCCCTGGTTCCGGTAGGCGGCGTGCTGGCTGCTCACCAAGTCCCCGAAGCCGATGGTGCTGAAGGTGACGAAGCAGAAGTAGAGCGAGTCCACGTAGTCCCAGCCCTCCACGCTGGTGTACATGGCCGAGGCGCAGCACGACAGCAGCACGGCGAACAGGCCCAGGATCAGCAGCACGTGGTACACCGAGGGCTTCCAGCCCGCCAGGCAGTCGGCCTCCGAGAGCGCCGAGCCGCGGCGGAAGGTGGCGGGCAGCAGGCCGCTGCGGCGCAACTGGCGCTCCCTGCAGGCGCGCATGATGAAGGCCAGCAGAGAGATGATGCGCTCCAGGAAGAGGTTGAAGAACAGGATGGTTCCGGCGCAGCCGAACAGCCCGTAGGCGATGAGGAAGGCCTTCCCGCCTACCGTCGCGGGGGTGGTCATGCCAAAACCTGTGGAGACAGGGCAAGGGTCAGCGAGGTCCTGGCTGGGCAGGTGGTGCCCACTGGGCGGGGGAGCCGGGCGTACATAGGTGTTGACGCGGCTCCTACCGAGTGGCATCACTCGGGGGAGGGGAAACAGTACTTAGACATTTCTCGCCCTTGGCGGCGTGGTTCCTGATTGGGGCAACGCCTAAACTGATGGCAGAGATGTGGCTCCTCGTCTTGGGGTCTGTGGATCAAGATGGGTGGGCAGGATGGTTACTAGGAAGGACCCATAAAGACTCATGAAATGAAACCACTGTATGGGTGCGAACCATTGAGATACCTACAAAGCCTACAAAGAGATGTCACCTGCTCTCCCACCCCTCAATTTTTTTTTTTTTTTTTAATGTAACCAATGGCACACGTGGGCCTCCTTAGGACACAATTCCATAAAGGCTTCATTTGATCTGGGATTACTAGGGACCAGGTACAGTGTGTTCAGTCCAGGTGGCTATGTGTGATGGTCTCTGAAAAGGGGGTTTATGAAACTGACAAAAAGCTTGAGAATGAGTCCACAACATTCAGGGAGTGAGCTGGCTCTACCATGGGGTGTCATTGGGTGTCTTTCTCATCCAAGGACCACCATCACCCTTGCTCAGACTTGTGGCCAAAGGAAAGGTGGTGGCCCAGCGGGGTCCTATGCTGCCATGTGTCTGGGGTCACTTTTGTCCTGGGAGGCCTGTTCTGTGCCTGGGCAGCTATTTATTGCTTTTAGTTCATAATTAAGCCTTAACGTGTCCACTTGTTCAAAGCACAGGCTTTAAGGGAGATTCTTTATCATTTGATTTCTGCCAAAGGCTTGGCTTCCCACCAGTGTGCTCTGCCCTTGCCATCCCGGGCAGCTCTCCCCTCCCACCTGCGTGCTCAGCTGGCTGTGGGCTGTGGGCTCTCTGTGGGACCCATAACCCACTCTGGTTTCGGAAGGGGGTTTAATCTCTTTGCACAAATATTCACTGCCGCTCGGAGTCTGAGCTGGAAATAGATCATCTGTCCAAACAGCACCATGGCACCTTTCCCACCTCTGCAGCAAAAGTTCAGGGGCATCCCTGTTAAATTTAGGTGCCACGTCAGAGGGGCTGCCTGTGTGCTGCTAGTGGGCTGAAGCCAGCCCTGGGAACTGGGTGCTGAAGACTTCTGTCTCACTTGGTTTACTATTTCCTTAAAAAAGCCAGAGGTAAAAGATTTTTTTCCAGTAATTCCTTAGCCTCTATGCTAATCATTCTTGAGATTCCCTGGAGGAAATCTCAATTGCCTGACCACGATCTTCATCTTATGCTTAATAACTTAATTTAGGAGAAAAGCTAGGACAATACCCATGTTGAGGAAGATGGATTATATCCTTAGATTCAGATTTGGGCCACAAGAGAGTGAAAACAACAACAACAACATATTAGCAGTGTAAGCAATTTAACGGATTTTTCCACACTTCAAAGCCAAATCCAAGTTCTTGAATTCATAAAGAAATCAGCTTTGAATCTCTATGGTTATATGTGGAGTGAGAGTATTTGTATTTGTGTGTGTGCGTGTGTGTGTGTGTGCACACTTGTTTGCATGTGCACATTTGTATAAAGTCCTGGATCGATAACCCAATTGTCCACAACTAAGTCAGTCTGTTCCTACAAGGAAATACTCTACAGCAATGAGAAAGCATGAACCACAGCTACTTGCAATAATATGAATGAATCTCACAAAAAAGAAGCTGAACACAGAATGCATTCTGTATTATTCCATTTATAAAAAATTCAAATTCAAAACCAGGCAAAACCAAACTATAGTAATTTTTTTACGGACGCATTCTTGGTTGGTAAAATTATAAGGAAAATCAAGGAAGTGATTTCAATAAAAGTCACAATTGGGGTTTCCTCTGGGGATGGCAGGGGGTAATAAACGGGAGGGGACACAGGGCCTCTGGGGTGCCAGAAATGTTAATCTGGGTAGTGGTTACATGGGTGTTGTATAATTGTCTAACCATGTGCCTTGTGACTTTTGTTGGTACTCTTATGATAAGAAAAACTTTTTAAAAAACTGCTATGGGGCACCTGGGTGGCTCTGTCAGTTGAGTTTCCGACTTTGGCTCAGGTCATGATCTCACAGCTTGAGTTCGAGCCCCACATCGGGCTCTGTGCTGACAGCTCAGAGCCTGAAGCCTGCTTCAGATTCTGTGTCTCCATCTCCCTCTGCCCCTCTCCCGCTCGTGCTCTGTCTCTGGCTCTCTCTCTCTCAAAAATAAATAAACATTAAAAAAAAATTTTTAAACCTGCTAGATTGTTAACTGTAAGGGACCTTAATTTTGATCTCTCGCTGTATAAGTGAGGGAGCAGGGGCAGAAGTGACATGATCTATAGCTTGTTGGGAACACATACCTTACACATGTCCTGGCTTCTAGCCTGGTCTTAGACCATTCTACCCGACACTGCTTCTACACATTGAGGAAAAACAGTACCTCTAATAGGGGATCACTTTGCTAGATTCCTGAAGAAATGGAAAGTCCTGAGCCTGGAAAATTAATTTGCCTAAGAGAATACTGAATGGGATTTTCCTAATCTTTAGGATTTTTAGCTGAAATCTCAAAGCTAAGAGTGACACGTGGCACATTATCCCCTACTGGAAAGAGAAGTTCTAGATGCATTTATGCAGAATTACTAGATCAAAATGGGTCTGGTGACTAGCACCCCCCAGCCCTGGGCTACATGGAAAGGCTGGGATAACGGGAGATGGTCATGAAGTAGCAGAGTGGTTGTCATAGTAGGAGGTGCTGTGGCATCCTCCACCTACCCCCAGGCCAAGTGATGGGGGTGCGATCAAGAGCACCTCGCCTGCAGCTAGAGGGGAGCTGGCAGCTCGCTTCCCAGAGGCTAGCTGACCTGCAGAACTAGGCAGGCCCATCCAGGGCCCCTGGATGGAGTATAGTGAGAGTTCTGGGAGAGTCAGAGGTATCTCCTAGAGTCTGAAGCTGTGCTGGAGAGTTCTCTGGGTGAGAGGCTGACTGGAGCAGGCCACACAGACAGAGGTGGGAAGAGGGGAGCAGTCTGCACTTCAGATGCTTGTTGCATCAAGGCTGTGTGAGAGTGACAGGGTCAAGTGGATGTGCAGAAGGCAGCCAGGTCTGAAGACATTCTGCCCAAGAGGGTTGCTGCTGGGTGGAGGGGCCTCTAGCAATAAGAGGCTAGGAGATGGGGTGCTGGGACAGCATTTGAGGCACTCCCAGGAGGTAGGATGGAGAGGGTGCCCCCACTGAGGGAATGGTGCAGAACAGTGGGCCCTGTGGGTGGTCTCCAAAGACCCATAGATAGGCCCCATGAAAGGGTATGTCTGTTCTAACAGTGGGCAATAGGTAAGAAAGGATTATAGTGGCACCAATGATGTCAGACCAAGCCAACAGACTGTCCTCCCCCCACAGACCCCTGAGCTGAGGGCCAGACATGGAGCTGGAGGGAGAAGCTGATCTTTGATTAGAAGTGAACTTGAAGACTGGATTTATATTGGATTTAGATGGGACTGGATATCTGAGAATGAGTTTCAATTTTAAGACTAATGGTACTTAAAAAAACAAACAAACAAACAAACAAAAAAAAACACGGCTGATTGGAAAACTCTAGCATCTGCCCAAGACCTGAAGGGATCCGAAGGGAAGTTCCTTAAGACAGCAGATGAAGACAAGGTCACTTCTGTGTCAGGCCATTGGATAAACTGGTTCCACCTGGATTCACTTGCTGCAGCAAAGCCCCCAGCTCGAGCCCACAGTCCTTTCTCACCTCGCTCCATCTTGGCCACAGCTGTGGGGGAGGGACACCCCACTCACCAAGGGGTTAGATAGTTGTCAAGGCCTCACAGCACAGAGCGGGGAAGCTGTGCCTGAAACCCAGGTCTGTTGCTGTCTAACATTCATGTTCTTTCCACCAACCCCAAACTGCCTTCTGAGAGCACTGCAGGGCCTCCTTTCCAACTGTAACAGCTCATTTCAGTCCTCCAAGGCTGGCAGCCAAGAGAGCACTTTCCCCCGGGGAAGCTGGCTGACCCTGAGTCATGACTCGTGTCCCTAAGAGTCCTCTGTCCCCTGTGGCTCTCTTTCCCTGGACCATTGCCGGGGAGAGGGGCCACGGCTCCTCCTTTAACGTCCCCACTGAGGTGGATGCATCACCCCTCCTGTGGCACAGCTAAGACAAGCAAGGCTTTAGAACCAGATGTCCCAGGGCTTGGTTAGGGACAGCAGGAGGCATGCCATACAGGGGGGCCTGTACTTTTGGCTAACAGTCTGGCTGGCGGCTCATCTGCCCCTTGGGGTCCTCACAGGACTGCCCGTAGCTGACCTACCCCCCTGAGTCAAAGGCCAGGCCACCAGGAGCAGCCCCAGATTCCTCCAAACTCCCCCATGTCTGGATTCCTGGCCCCCCTCCAGAGTCTGGGTTCCCTGTTGAGGATTTGTCTCTTCCCTTCATGATGGGGCTGAGAATGTGACATGTTTCCCACTGACCATTCTCCCTCCCCAGAGGGTTATGGCCTTATCCTAGGGCCCCCATAAGGCCACAGCACTAGATACGCCACAGGAAGACAGACATCCACCCGTTCACTCCTTCAGAAACACAGCTTGGCCGACTTCGTGCTAGGCTCGGGGTATGTTGGAAAACCGGGCAGATGCGGTCCCTGCCCTCAGAGTATCTGGGCTGCCTTCTTAGAGGTTAGCACTCATCTACTCCTCTGCTCTGCAGGCTCACCCCTGGGCCAGGGCACAGCTTTTCTCTGATGCCCCCACAGAGTCTGAGCCAGAACTTGCTCTGGGGTCTCGTCATGGCCATGACCACAGGCCCAAAGTGATGCCAAATGCTTGACTGGCTGTGGCACCGTCGGCCCAGAAGGAAGGGGACAGGCAGGTCAGGAGTTTCTCTGCCAGCACAGAGAGCACCCAGTGCAAGTGTCCCTCCCACCAGCCCTATTCCTGAGGTCTGGCTCTGTGCCCACAACACCTCCTTTTGCTTTTCTACACACAACACTGTCTGTCTGCTCTGCTCAGGAGATAGGTGGCAGTTTACTGTCCTTCCCCATTGACACCGATAGGCTCAGAGCTCTGGGGGCACTGAGGCCTTGGGGTCAGGGCTGTGGGGTATGTACCTGGTGCTGCTTCCCAGAGTGGAGTAGCAGTCCCTCAAGCTCTGGCAATCTGTGGGGAGCCAGGCTGGCTCCGGAGAGGGGCCTTAAAGCCTCAGCCAGAAAAAGGCAACCCCAGGCACCCTGAGAGTCCCCTCCTTCCCCCAATCACACCCTGCAGAGGCGTAATCTGTCCCCAGGTTCACACCAAGCCTGCTGTTTTGTTTATGCCACAATTGATCTGCCATCCCCGTTTGCAAAGAGCAGACACTTGGGGGCTTTATTATGCCACTTTGACAAAAACTGTGAAGCTCGTTCCCACAGCCTGTCTGGTGCCGCCTTTGCAATTGGGGCTCTGGTGACGGGGCCTCTGGAGTTCAGCTCAAAGAGGCTGGAATCGAGATGGAGAGGCCCGTACTGATCTGTATCGGGTACCCCTGGCTGGCAGTGTCCGTGCTGGACACTGGACACTTGTCCTCTCATCCGATCCCCCAACCGCCCTGGGAGGGAGGCATCATCAGCTTTAATAAGGACATGAGCTAAGGGAGGTGAAGGTACCGGCTGAGTTTCCGTTTGTAAGTGGCTGAGCTGACTCTGAAGCCCTTTCCATTGTGGCAGAAGGCTGGGGAGTCTTCGCTCTTTACCTGGGGTACATTTTCTGCTGGCTCTACAGTGTCAACTTAGAGAAGGGGAGATATAATATATAGTCCAATCCAGTATACTTTTGAGAGTAAAAGGGGCACTGATCATCATTACACCAGGAAAGCCATAAATCAGGGCTGATCCAAGCAACTGAGATGTATGATTAAAATGATTAAAGGGCAGATTCCAAAGCAGAGGCTGGTTAGCTCAGTTAGAATGTGGTGCTAACAAAATGCAGATTCCCACTCCAGAAGTTTATTTAGTGCATCATGAAAAGGGCCCAGGAATCTACATTTTAGCAAATGTTTTCAGATGATTCTGATGCAGGCGGGCTAAAGCCCTTTCTTTAGAAAAAATGTGATAAGGTAGCCCTGTATGTCCTACTGGTTGGAATCTGCCCAATTTCAAATATTTTGATTTAAATTCCTTTAAAAAATTGGCTTACTGAGGTATAATTAATACATAAAATTGTAAGATATTTAAAGGGTATATTGTGGTGCTCTGTTGATTTAAATTTCAAGCAGCCTAAAACACTTGTGGATATTGTGGCTGTCTCTCCTTAACAACACCTCCCACCTCCAACTCCTATAGGAGGCAGCCAGGCCACTGGAAGAACTGACCGAGCATCAGTTAGTCTAGGCCAATCGAGATTACCAGTCCCTTACCATGACTGGCTCAAGGATGGATAAGCCTAAACCAATCAGTGCAGGACACTTTTATGGCTACAGAGATTGGTGTAGGAGTGGACACGTGACTCCATTCAAGTGAATCAGCTCAAAGAAGAGTTTCTCTGATAGTTCCCAGGTTAAAAGATTTCTCGCTCTAGAGCTGCCCTGGCCCCAGGAGTAGTCGGCAGCCATCTGTGGCCATGAGGTGGGGCCAACCTTAGATGAAGCTGACAATGCAGGAGGCTGAGTGGAGGCAGCCAGAAAGAAATGGGGCCTTCATGGCCCCAATGAGCTGTCAAATCAAACTGGCCATGCTGCCCCACCTACCTCCAGCCTTCCCATTGCTTGAGCCCATAAACCCTTTTGCCTGCTTACACCTTCCATTACATGCCACCAAACATATTCCAACTGGTGTGATGGTTTGAGGGGCTGGGTGAGCAGCTCAGTGTCCAGGAAATAGAACCAGAGTTGAACTGGAAGTTATGACCTCTGTTGTGGCCTCTATCAGCCAAGCGTGAAGCAAATTGCTACCACTAACTTCTCTAAGCCTCAATTTCATCTGTACAGCGTAAACCCCCCCCCCCCGCCCCCCCGCAATGTGAACTCTCTTTGTAAACTGTAATACACTATGCCAAAGTATGCTCCTTAAGGTGAGCCTGGGTGGCTCCATCGGTTAAGCCTCCGACTTCGGATCAGGTCGTGATCTCACAGTTGGTGAGTCTGAGCCCCGCATCGGGCTCTGCGCTGACAGTGCGGAGTCTGCTGGGATCCTCTGTCTCCCTCTCTCTTTGCCCCTCCCCGGCTCATGCTCTGTCTCTCTCAAAAATAAGTAAACATTAAAAAAAACATATGCTCCTTAAGATGATAAAACATGCTTAATGGCGGTGGGGAGAGGAGAATTCCTAAAATTAAAAAAAAAAAAAAAAGGTGGATGTAAGGGCAACGTGTTTATTTATGGTAGGACTTTTCAGAGCACTTATGTTAATGTGACTTATGAATCCGAGTAGGCTGTGCTGGCACTCTCCAGTGTTCCCCACACTAACTGGACCATAGACTGTATTTAATCACCTCAGGTGACTTGAGTGTTTCAAAGAATAATCTTTGGGAAATGCTGCACTCCACCCTCAGGAAGAATTGAGGATAAGACATTTTTAAAAGCACTTGAGGAGTACCCACATTTTCAACAGTCACCGTGACAATGCGGTGCCTGGAATAGCCCCTGGGATGCAGAACGTGCTGGAGCTCAGCTTGTCGAGTGAATAAATAGACTCTCCCTCTGCTGGTTTGGAGCAGGGATTCTCAAACTAGTTTGCCTAGGACCCGCCTGGGGATCTTGTTGAATTCTGGGGCGGGGTTCCTGATTCTGCATTTGTAACCTGGCATCCAGTGATGCCGCTGGTCAGTGGCATCCTGAGTAGCCAGCACAGATGACTTACAGCATGAATTACCTTTTGGGGCCTGTCTCCACAATGAGACGGGGAATCCCTGGCAGGTGGGACCACATCGTAATTGGCTATTTGGAACTAGGTTGCTCAGGTTTGAATCTAGTTCCACCAATTAACCTCTCTGAGCCTCAATTTCCTCATCTGTAAAATGGAGATAATATAACTCCCTCAATAACTTTTTGTTTTGAGTTAAATATATGCAGAATATTTAGTGCCTAGCACATTAATAAGCCCTAAATAAAGATTTATTATTATGAATCTTTCTGTGCTCTACAGTGGACAAAGGAACCTCATGTAAAGTAGGCACTGATAGTTATTTGTTGACTGAATGACTGAAAGTAAAAATTTCAAGAATCTCTCAAGGGTGAGAGTTAAATACCAGAGACAGTAGGAAAGCTGAGATGTGGGGTCAGTGGGCAGGGATGGGCAAGGAGACTCATTAGCATTGCCAGATAAAATACAGAACTTCCGGGGCTCCTGGGTGGCTCAGTCAGTTAAGTGTCCAATTCTTGATTTCAGTTCAGGTCGTGATCTCATGGTTCAGGAGTTCAAGTGCAGCACCAGGCTCTGCACTGACAGCATGGAGCCTGCTTGAGATTGTCTCCTTCTCTCTCTGACCCTCCGCAGTGTGTTTGTGTGTGTGTGCTTGCTCTCTCCCTCTCATAATTAAATATTTTAAAAAGCCAGAACTCCCAGTTAAACATGAATTTCAGATAAATAACGAATCATTTTTTGGTGTAAGTATGTCCCAAACATTGCATGGGGCACATTTACACTAAAAAAAAAAAGATTCATTATTTATCTGAAATTCAAATATAACTAGGTGTCCTGTATTTTTATGTGCTCAATCTGGTGACCCTAACCAGGGCTCCGCTTGTCTGCTTGGCACAATCCCCTGGGAAGCCATCTCATTTGATCCTTCCTGACTGGCTGGTAGAAGGATGAACAGCCTCACTTTAAAAAAAAATTTTTTTTTAACATTTATTTATTTTTGAGAGACAGAGCACAAGCAGGGGAGGGGCAGAGAGAGAGGGAGACATAGAATCCAAAGCAGGCTCCGGGCTATGAGCTGTCAGCACAGAGCCTGACGCGGGGCTCGAACTCACAAACCGTGAGATCATGACCGAAGTTGGATGCTTAACTGACTGAGCCACCCAGGTGCCTCTGAACAGCCTCACTTTAATATCAAGGAGGCTGGGTCTTGCCCAAGGCTACGTTAGCAGCCAGGCCTTCCTGTGTCCCTCCCCGCCCCCCCCCACCAGGTAAACAGGGAGCAGTGGGAGACTCGGGGTGGGCTGGGGGGTGGAAGGTGGAATGCCATTGGGCTGCTCTGTGGCCCGTGCCAAGACACTGACTCTCAGGGAGAAGGAGGGAGCTTCTTCTTGGAAGAAGGTTGGACACTTGAGAAGGCATCAGGCCAGAAAGATTTCCCTGGGACATGAGCCTCAGCCCTGGACCCTCGGGCTGTGGTGGTGGGGGGGCTTGGGGGACAACTAACCAGCCTGGGTAAGCCCCGAATATTTTGGGAGAGCTGGGGCTGAAAGAATGGTGGGGGAAAGTCACTAAAGCATTCAGTGAGGAATAAAAACGTGGAGGGGGATAATAATAGCTGACATGTATTGAGCCCTCACTATTTCCAGGCACTGTGCCAAGACTTCATGTATATCCATGCATTTTATCCTCACGACTCCATGAGGCACTGGCTTTCATTCACTCTAAGTCACAGCTTTTTTTCCCTTGAATTTTAACATTCTTGAAATCAGGATGCTTCCTACAGTCAATGACCTGGCATGGTTTATTTGGCAACATTTTAAATTCTTAACGGTACACAATAATGGTGCATTTCTAATCGATGGTGCATTTATAATCTTAGATGTGATGAACCACAGTGGGAATTGTTATCATCTCCATTTGTGAGATTAGTAAATGCGGTCACACTTAGTAGATAAAGACACCAAGGTTAAATAACTTGCCCAGATCACAGAACAAGCGGCAGAGCCAGGAGGTGAACATGGAGGAAAGAGCTTGCGATGTGATAAAGGAGAGAGTCAAACGCAGGGGAGTTTGGAAGAAAGGGAGGTAGGTTGCTTTTGGCTCGAACAGTGGCTCTTCACTCTGGCTATGCAAGAGAATCACTGGGGAAACTTAAAACTGTCCCCAGTACCCAGGTGTGCCCGGACCAGCGTAGGTCAGTACTGGGGCTGAGGTCCTCCCTGTGGAGGGTCTGGGAAAGACTTATGGAGGAAGGTGTATTTGTGTTCAGTCCAGAAGGGTGTGTGTTTTGGGGAGGGAGTGGAGTTTGGAGAGGGAGGAAGCTGAGGCCTGGGTCTCAGAAAAGCATGTCCACTGGGAGGGTGCCGGGCACCGGGCCGGGTGTGCGAGGGGCTCAGCCTGGCCCACAGTATCCAGTAACGCTCGCCTATGGATCAGGTGACCGTGTGGAAGGAAGGGGACGATGTGGGAGAACTTCCCATCCACCTTGTTCTCAGGCTGAACTACGGGAACACTGTGGGAATGAGGCCTCTAGAAACACCTCCAGGGGCACCTCCAGAAGCTTCTCCAGCATCTGAGCCTGACATCCGGCAACATGCCCTGCCTTTGTACAAACTTACAAACTCCGGAAGCTTCACGCTACAGAAGACAAAATTGGCATGTCTCCATTCCTGCAGGCTTGGGAAGGGCCAACGTCACCTTTCTTGGAGAGCCGACAGCAGAGACTGGGAGCAGAGGCTGTGGCGTCAGGCGCATGCCTCACTTGTGAACGCGGCAACACGGACAGGTTACTTCTCCCTCTAAAAATGGCCTGCTGACTGCCTACCTCGGAAGGTTACTGTGAGGAGGTGGTTCCCACACGCCTCCCGCAGCACCTGGGACATGCTGAGTGTTCACAAAGCAGCGAGCTTAATTGGCAAACAGCACGGGAGAGGCACAGCTCTTCCATCACAGCTCAGGTGCATCGGGTGAAACGTGGAAGCCAGGGGCGAGCCGTGACCAGAAGTTTCAGCGGCAAGAAAGAGCTCCCCATCTACACACCTAAGACCGACTCTACCACTGCCTGCTTTTACCTCCCTGGGCCTCAGTTTGCTGGGCAGTTTCAGGTGAGTCACAGCACCCTCTGGACTCGCTTCAGGCTCTGGCCTTGGGTGCGGTGGGAGGCCCAGCTAGAGGGAGGTACTGCCTTCTCCAATCCCCCAAATTCGCATGGCAGGATCCTAGAAAACGGGACCGTTACGGAAAAGCCAAGACCGTGGGCTGCTGTATTTGTTGGCACTTGTGGATTTCTCTCAATTGCAAACCAGATGGACAGTTTCTCGAGGACAGCAGCTCCTGGTCCCCTTCTTTCCACAGCTGAGCGTGGGGCTGAGCTCATACCGGACGCCCCATGACTCAGGACAAAGAGGCACTGCCAGCAAAGCACCTGGAGAATGTGGGCCCCTCCTCATTCTCCTGTTTGCTTTTGGGTTGTTCTGTGGGGGCCTCTGGGATGATTCTTGATGAGAACAGGAGAGCAGTTGGGGGTGGCTTAGATGGCAGGGGGCTGGGGGCTGGGAAAAGAAGGCTGAGCGCTGCAGGCCAGTGATGTTTAACGTTAGAAAAGTTTTGGTAAACTGTGAGCAATGGGCAAGTGACCCCGAGAACCAGTTTTGAACCTTGGCATGGGCGTTCCCAGCCAGCCGGGCTGACTTGAACCTCCTCCCACTCTGTGCTGCTTCTGTGGGATTAAGGTTTTTCTCTCCTCACCAGAAATCATTCAGCAAAATGAGTTATTAAAAGCCGGTTAACTACTCCTGCCTCCGGGTAGCTCCTGCTTAACAACCTCTCCCCGGGAGCAGCTGTCAAACCCAGGCCCCGTGGAGCTGGCGGGAAGATGAGTCATTTACATGGAGCCCATCCTGCGTCCTGCCCCCCAGATCTGTCCCTGCCTCTCTCATGACTAATCCTTTTGGGGGATGAGATCACTGCCCCTTCTGCCCCCCACCCTCCCCAAAGAGCAGAGCCCTAGCCTCAGCCCAGGGTTGTGGGAGAAGGCTGGATCCAAGGCCAGGGGGAGTGAGGAGCGGTCTCTGATGGGACAGAGGCCTGGCCAACAGGAGCCTGGAGAGGGCGCAGCGAGATGGGGGAAGCCAGAGGCCGCCCTGGCCTTGCTCCTGGACCTCAGGGGAGGTGGGGGGGGGGGGAGGAGGGGGGAAGGGGGGGTTTCCCCTGCACGGGGCTGTGGTGAGGAGCTTGAGAGCTCACCTTTCAGGCAGACATGGTTGTGGGGAGAAAGCAGGTGTGTCAACCCTGCTTGGAAGTGTCACTACATCATCACCTGAATCTCCTGTCTCCTCAAATCCTGTACCATGGAGGAGCAGAGGTTTTAAAGCCCATGGTGGTTCCTGTAAGGCAGAATCGTGCTCTCCCACCGACAGTTCCCCCGCCTCTAGGCCAATTCCGTTTTCGTGCGCCTGGAGAAGCGCAGCTTCCCATCCTTCACCCCTGCCCATGGAGCTGCAAGGCACATTTGAAGGAGGAGAGATGCAGGGAAGGGGGCCAAGTGCCTGGGAAGCTGGATTCCGAGGCTCTTTGTGCACAGGGGTGCTCTTCAAGGCCCTGGTCTGTGTGAGGGGCTGTCCCAGCACGTGGCTCCCCCCCCCCCCCCCGCACCTCTCCTCACAGAAGGAGGGCTGTGGGCTGCTCCAGAGAGTGCTAGAGACAGACAAGCTCAGTGTTGAGAGCCGGACCTGGGGAAACGCTCTTGGGGTCCCCACAGACCCCTGTGTCTGCCCCGGTGCCCGCTGACATGCCCCCTGCCCTGTGGGCTGGCAAACAAGCTAGAGGGGCTGTCACGGTGCCTTGCTTGGCACAGGGGCCTCTGTTAGGGCCTGGCTGTGTCAGGAGGGATTGGACCTGTGGCCCCAGGACTGAGGCCAAGGGATCAGGGGTGCCATCTCCTCCAAATGGGGCAGGGCAGTTCCTACTGCACATTGTGCTCTCAGCCGCCTACGGGGAAGGGTGGGTGACCACCGGCTCACGGGAGGTGAGGGATGGAGGGACTGGTATGGAGCCCTAGCCCATGCCCGGCACTCTGCTGGTGCTTTCCAAGATGTACCCCGGAGAAATTCCTGGAGCAAGTGCTTCTGGTCCTTATTCAGGTGAGGAAACCAAGGCCCAGAGAAGTCAAGTAATGAATGAAAGAACACCAGCACACAGGTCCCAAACCCCACACCCATGGTTCTTTCCATTCGCCCTCTTGAGGCCCGACTCCTCTTTGGTTCAGAGAATGCACTGATTTTGCTCTAAAACATGCAAATGATCATACCGTGACGGCGAACTGTGACCAAAACCCCTGCCAAGGGTCTGCGCCATGAGTGTGTGTCAGATGCTAAGTGACAGGAGATGGAGGCTGGGGCTCGGCACCGTGAAGGACCTTGTCCAGGGTCACAGAAAATGGCCTAACTGGGATTCCAACTCAGGTCTGCCTGACTCTAAATCCTACATTTCTCCTCACCTTGCTTTTGGCACCCCATTCATAGAGAGGCCCTGATGACTTGGGACCCTCCTTCTGCACACTGTCCTAGATGGACTATCCTGCTCAAGCCACACTGAGCTCCCAGTTGACAGAAGGATCTGGAATGTCTTAGTCTGGCACTCAGGCCCTGACCCACTTTTCTAGCATCATCTCCCCTCTTTGAACCTTCTTCCTCAGGCCCTCGGGTACCCTCACTGCCTTATGCATGCACACACACACACACACACACACTCATTCACCAGGAATTTACTGAAAGCCTGCTCTGTGTCGTGCATTGGTGGATACGAGGCAAGCAAGATGGTCAAAGCTGCAGCCTGAACAGAACCTAGCGTCTAGGAGATGTGCCACAAACACTCCCCCACCCCGCCCCCGTGCCATGCCTCTGCACCTGTCCTTCCCCACCTTGCAAGGTCTGTAACGGCTTATTTCCTTTTCTTTACACTTATCTGAAGTCCATTCACCACCTGGCAGCACCTTTAGCTCATCGGGTATTTAGTTCTGTGCTGCTGTGGTGGCCCCTGTACTACTGACCATGTCCCAGAGTATTCTTTACCTCTTTGTGCTTTTCTGGGTCGCCTTGTCAACGAGGACCCAGCCCATGTCTTACATTTCCTCTCTCCCTCTACAATGCAGGTGCTCAGGGAGCAGCTGCTAAATTCCCGACAGAACTGGCAGTGTGTCCAGTGGTCACCAGCAGGGACTGTCCCAGAAACATGGTTTCCACCTTCGTTTGAGTTAATTCACCTAACATGTTTTTGAGACCTGCTATGTGCCAGGCATGGGACAGGGGAGGGAATACTGTGATATACCGTATCGTCTGTGCCCTGCTGCCAAAGGCCACCAGGAACACATCTTTAGATGAGCAAAATTAAGTTCACTGCAACAAGGGAGATGTACATCCTGGAGAGCTGTGGAGCTTCTTAGCCAGTGGGTATCAGAAAGGACTTACTTAGGATTTGAGCTTGTATTAGGTGATCTGGGGGAGGGCTCAAGGAAGCAAGGCTTTGCTCAGGTAGCAGGGATCATTCTAGGATTGGGCATTTTAATACTTCTTACATAGGGACGCCTGGGTGGCTCAGTTGGTTTAGTGTCCAACTCTTGATTTCAGCTCAGGTCATGATCTCATGGTTTGTGAGACTGAGCCCCATGACAGGCTCTGCACTGACAGCTTGGAGCCTGCTTGGGGTCTCTCTCTCCCTCTCTCTCTCTGCCCCTCCCCTGCTCGTGCTCTCTCTCTCTCCCACTCAAAATAAATAAACATTAAAAAAATATTTCTAGGGCACCTGGGTGGCTCAGTCAGTTAAGCACCCGACTCTTGATTTCGGCTCAGGTCATAATCTCATAGTTCATGAGTTTGAGACCCTCCTCGAGCTGACAGCATGGAGCCTGCTTGGGATTCTCTCTCCCTCTCTCTCTGCCCCTCTCTTTCTCTCTCAAAAATAAATAAACATTAAAAACATACTTCTTACTTAGAAGGTGGGAGTCATGGAGCAAAACCATAGCTGTGATTGGTAAAGAAGTAGAAGTCACTCATAGTAACCAGAGGGGGGTGTTTGGTCATGTTCGTGGCTTGGGTGATGTTCTTATTTGCTCTGTGTCTGGGCGTGATTATAGGTCTTGGTTTTGTCTTACTCCGTTGTAGTCATAAAGAGGCCTCGTGTGATGCAGGTGTCCTGCAGAATTGCTTATGTTGAATGTGAGAACACCCCAGCCTAGATGTGAGCACAGGCCAGTTCCTGGCTTTCTGGGGCTGTTTTTGTCTTTCTCAAAATGGTTCTGCACTCAGCATTCCATAATAGCATTTTATTGGAAGCCATTCATTTTTTTTTAAAGAAATTCCTTCTGTTAACTAACTAGAATTTAAATAAAATCTTGAAACATTAAAAAAATAAGGAAATTCCTTCTAAGTCTTCCAATGTACTTAAAAAATATGTGTATATGCATGTGCGTGTGTGTGTACGCACATGTATTTAGTTCTGTGAGTGGAACATACCTCTAGGTTGTAGAAATATGGGCGATTTTTATTTTAATTTTCTTCTGTATGCTTTTATAAATATCTCACATTCCCTGTGGTACAAAGGGGATAGTTACTACTTTTGAAATCATAACTTCCCCCCCAACAGCGTTTAAAAAATTTAGACATAGGGGTGCCTGGCTGGCTCACTCAATAGAGCATGTGACTTGATCTCAGGGTCATGAGTTCAAGCCCCACATTGGGCATAGAGATTACTAAAAAAATAAAAAAATCTATAAATAAAAATGAGTAAAATAAGGCCCCTGTTCTCAAAAGAATGACCCTGATACCAGATGAAAAGGACAGCATGGGAGATGTCACAAGAAGCCAGGAAATAAGAGAAGGGGCCTGGGGGGCTTCCCACAGATGGTACCACTGGCTAAGTAGTAAACATGCCTTAGGCAAGCAGGTGGAGATTGGGAGATGGACTCAGGGGTCATGTGGGTAAGGTTTCTCGGGGAGAGTGTGCTGTATGAGAATGAGGGCCTCTGAGGAACCCCAGTATTTAAAGAGCAGAAGAAGGGTGCCTGGGTGGCTCAGTCAGTTGAACCCTTACATCTTGATTTCAGCTCAGGTCATGATCCTAGGGTCATGGGATTAAGTCCTGCATTGGGCTCTGGGCTGAGCATGGAGCCTGCTTAAGATTGATTCATTCTCTCTCTGTCTTTCTCTGACTCCCTCTCCCTCTCTCTCCCTCTCCCCCTCTCTCCCTCCCCCTCCCTCTCTCCCTCTCCCTTCCTCTCTCCCTCTCTTTCCCTCTCTCCTCCTCTCTCCCCCTTTCTCCTCCTCTCTCCCCCTTTCTCCCTCTCTCCCTCCCTCCTGGGTGCCTGGGTGGCTCATTTGGACTTCGGCTCAGGTCATGATTTCACAGTTCATGAGTTTGAGCCCCCATTGGGCTCTGGGCTGACAGCTTAGGACCCAAAGCCTGCTTCGGATTCTGTGTCTCCCTCTCTCTCTCTACCCCTCCCCTGATCGTGCTCTGTCTCTCTGTCTCTCTCAAAAATAAATAAACATTAAAAGAAAAAAAAAGATTCTCTCTCCTCTGTCCCTCTCCCCTACTTGTGCTTTCTATAAATAAATAAATAAATAAATAAATAAATAAATAATAAAAAAAATAATAAAGGACAGAAGAGGAGCCAGTGAAGGAGGCTTTCATGTGCTCAACAAATACTTATTGAGGGCCTACTGTGTGCCAGGTGTTGTGCTAGGCCCTTGGGATTCATCAGTAATTCAAACAAAGTTCCCTGCCCCCATGAGGATTATATTTCAGCATGAGAGATGGATAATAAAGTACAAACATAATATGCAAGTAAACTGTGTTAGCAAGTAGTAAGTGCTATGGAGAAAAGAAAAAAATAGAGCTGGCCCAGCTGTGGGCTGGGAGGAGGCACACTGCAGTATGAAGTGGGGTGAGTCAGGGCAGGTCTCATTAAGGAGTAATATTTGATGAAGGATTGGAAGGAGGTATCTGGGGTAAGAGTGTTCCAGGACAGTCAGCAGCCAGAGCAAAGGCCCTGAGGCAGGGGAGCTGGAGATGGGAGTAGAGAGCAGGAAAAAAAAAAAAAAAGAAAAAAAAAGAAAATACTGGACAGAGAGATTAGTCAGCAAATCTCTCAAGGACCCTCTCGGGGAAAAGTTGAACTCACGCAGATGTCCGAGAGTGTCCGAAAACCTCCCACTCTCATTTGATTTTAGCACGAAGGATAAACAAATAAACTAGTGGTCTTAAAGAGGAAGAAATACAACTATTCAAGTAGATTTCAAGGGGCAGCAGAGATGCTGAATATAACTGATCGCTACCTTTGTTCTCGATCAGAAGGATCACATGCCATTCTAGAAGGAATTAAGATTATGAGAACCACCATCAGCTCTTCGGTGTACAGAGCAAATGTTTATGTCCTATCACATGTAGCCACTGCTACCACCCGGGAAGGAGAATGGCACCATCATCCCCATCTTACAGACCAGGAAATAAGTCTATGGGAAGTGATGTGAATTCCACGACATCTGACTTCCTCGAGTCTGAGCCAGAGTTTGTACCTCCTACCTCTCAAACCTAGATTCTTTCATTTATAACCAGGGAGATATTGGAGGGCGTGTCAGTTTGTATTTTGTATATAGTGTTCATGTGCTCTCAATCAGTATTTAGCTATTAAAATTTTTACACGATGGTAATAAAAATAATTTTAAAAAGCCAGTTTCTCTGGCTGGCATGTGGAGGGCAGCCTGAAGGGCCAGGATCGAGGAGTCCAGTTCAGAGACTGTGGCACCAAACAGGTGGGGGTGGCCCCGAACAGGGCAGTAGCCAGAAGGAGACTAAAGAAAGGGGGAAGACGCAAAAGCAGGAGAGAACAAAGTCACCGAAGCTAGAGCAGACAAAGGATTTGAGAAGCAGAAATGAGGCAGAAAGGGGTTGGAGACTTCTAGAAGGATCTAGTCAGATAGAAACCTGACAGTTTCCCTGGGATTTGGCAACTGGGAGAAGCTGGCTCTAGACATGAAAGGAGGGGGTGGGGCCTTATGGATGCCAGGCTGCAGGGGGTACAGAGGTCTTGAAAGAGGAGGAATGGATGCAAGTGGGGAACCTGTCTTTGAAGCCCTTACGAAGGAAGGCTAGGACATCCCCACCCAGCAAGGCTCGGGGCCAAGACGGGTGCTTCACTTACTTTACCTCAGGGAGTATTAAGGTCTTAATGTTTGTGTGTCTCCCCCCACCCCACCCCAAATTCATATGTTGAAATCCTACCCCCCCACCCCCCTGCTCAGGTGATGGTATTAGGAGGTGGGGCCTTTGAGAGGTGATGATTAGGTCATGAGGGAGAAGCTCTCACAAATGGGGTCAGTGCCCTTATAAAGACCAGATCCCCTCATCCCTTCTGTCATATGAGGACACAGAGAAAAGGTGTCGCCCACGAACCAGGGAGGGGCATTCGTCAGATACCGCATCTGTCAGCACCTTGATCTTGGACTTCCCAGCCTCCGGACCTGTGAGGAATAAATACGGTTTAAGCCACTCAGTGTAGGGTATATTGGTTATGGCAGCCTGAACAGAATAGGTGGGGAGGGTGAATAACTTGCCCAAGTATCAGAAGACTGTGGTTAAAATCCCAGGCCCTGGAATCAGAGGTTCAGGTTGTAGCTAGCCCCACACTCACTCAGAGCTATTTGCCACGTCCCGTGTCTTCATCTATCAAATGGAGACAGTGGTACCTTGCAGGGTGGCTCTTGGACCAGCAGAGTGCCTGGCAGGGTGAACCTCAGTCAAGTGTTCATTATTAAGGTTACACACCCTGCAAGGGCAGAGAGGGAGAAGGCCTGGCTGGGCGGACCTCTGTCCTGGAGGAAATACCTACAAAGGGTCCTAAAATTTCAAGTGTCAGCTCTTGCTTTTAGGCATTCACTCCCTGTCTTAGCCCGTTCATGCTGCTGTAACACAATACTGTACATGGGGTGGCTCGTAAACAACAGAAATTTATTCCTCACGGATCTGGAGACTGGAAAGTCTAGGATTAAAGTGCCAGCAGATTCAATGTCTGTTGAGAGCCCTCTTCCTCGTTCACAGATGGCACCTTTTCTCTGTGTTTACATGAGAGAAGGGGTGAGGGATCTCCCTGGGATCTTTTTTATAAGGCTCCACCCTCATAACCTAGTCATCTCTCAAGGGCCCCACCACTTAATACCATCATCTTAGGGGTTAGGTCTCAACATGGATTTTGGGGGGACACGAACATTTCAGACTATACCACCCCCTCACATGTGCTTCTGTAACATTATGAAGTGCCTACTGTGTGCCAGCCAGGAGCCGTGTTTGCTGTGTCAAGGGGCTTAGTGTCTGGAAAGACACAGGCTCAGCCCATTAGAGGCCTGAACAAGAGTCCAGGGACTCTAAGCAGTAAGCCCCCTCTCGTGGGATCTCCAAATGCCGTCTCTGTGTTGAGTCACATCATCAGAAAACAGTAACCGCGGACCATATTACCCTCGCTCCTCACAGACATGCCTTCAGGAATGATTTAATGTTTTACCTCCTGCCTTTAGGAAGGCCATGTCTGTGTTTTCTGCAGAACCAAGGTAAAAATATTGCCCATGTCCCTTATTAAAGATCCGTGAGATTTGCTTCTCGAATTTAAGATCCGAAGTATCGGTTTCCCAGGGGCACTTGCATGTACTTGCTTCCTTTTCTTGAATGCTAAGCACCCAGTGTGCCTGCTCGGGGGAAGTTCAGAGCCGATGCAGTGACCGATGGCTGTAGGACTGTGTCCTACACTTGGGACAACCCTCATCGATTTGCAACTATTTTTTTTAGCTCCTTTTTCCCCTCCCTCCTTCCCTCGTCCACTTCCTCCTGTCCACAAGACCTGCTGAGCACTTGCTCTGTGCAAGCACCGTGCTAGAGCACAGCCCTGCTCTCTTAGAGCTTACCCTTCAGTTTAGTCTAGTTTTATCACTAAGTTTGTTCACACTCTGTGGAAAGAAGCCGGCTTTTAGTCGTATATAATAAGCATCAGCAATTTCTAAAAATCTTAAGTCACAGTGACCCCACCAAATGTATGGAATCTCTTTTTCTAAGGTGGTTTTTAAAATGCAGACCAACTCTCCTTCACCAAGGAAGGCTCTGACATGTTTCAGTCTGAAGGCAGGGGGATGACCTCGTTGATCTCTTGTTCCCGCAAATTCTTATGTTGAAGTCCTAAAATGACTGTATTTGTTTATAGAGGCTTTAACAAGGCAGTTTAAAGTAAGATGAGACCACATAAGTAGGTCCTAAATAGGACTGGGGTCTTTTTTTTTTTTTAATTATTTATGTTTGAGAGAGACAGAGTGCCAGCACGGGAGGCGCAGAGAGAGAGGGGAACAGAGTATCTGAAGTGGGCTCCACACAGTCAGCAGAGAGCCCAATGTGGGGCTCTCACTCACAAACCTCAAGATCATGACCTGAGCCAAAGTTGGACACTCAACCAGCTAAGCCACCCAGGCTCCCCCAGGACTGGGGTCCTTGTAAGAAGAGGACATTAGGACGCAGACACAAACTGAGGCAAGACCATGTGAACACACACAGAGAAGACAGCTACCTGCATATCAAGGAGAGAGGCCTCAAAGGAACAAGCCCTATGGACACCTTGATCTTGGACTTCTGGCCTCCAGAACCATGAGAAAATAAGCCACCCGGTCCACGGCACTTGGTGCTGGTGGTCCAAGCTGACCGACCCAGCCTGTGAGCTAGGCTGCGGAAGCCCAGCATCGCCGCACCCTTGCTTATCCTGGGTTTTTGCAGCAGAGGTGGCAGCAGGGAGCTCAGATGCACAGCTCAGTTTCTGAGCCCTGATCAGGAGGCTGTGTTTATATTTATCCTGCTAGCTGCAGGGGACTGTTTATACCCAGAGCAATAACCTCCCGGGCGAGCTGAGGGCAGCCAAGGAGCCAGCTGCTCCCATCAGGCCTGCTGGGTTCGTCCAGCCGGGCCCACACCATCAGGCCCCATGGTTCTCATGTGCCACGTCCCTCCAGGCTCTCTCTCATGCCAGAAGCTGGGCTTGGGCTCAGGGGCCGAAGTCTGGCCTTCCTGGAGCCCAGGCAGATTACACAGATGCTGACTGCTTCTCACACGCTGTCTGGGGTGTGCATGGCCCAAGGACTGGCCTTTGCCAACCAGTCTCCATCCTAGTCTCACTCAGATTCAACATGATACCAGGTACTCAGCAGGTGCTCAACAAACAGAGTAAGAAGGGGTTTTGGCTTAAAAAAAATTAGGGGTGCCTGGGTAGCTCAGTTGGTTGAATGTCTGACTCTTGACTTCGGCTCAGGTCATGATCTCACAGTCATGAGATCCAGCTTGGGATTCTCTCTCCCTCTGCCCCTTTCCCCCACTCACTTTCTCTCTCTCCCAAAAAATAAATTTAAAAAAATTTTAAAGATTAGTCTGGACTCACAGCTTCATAAACTGTAAAGTGCTCCTGCCACCTGTCCTCCCTTTTTGGTCCCCTTCATGGGGGCTCTGAGAGGGCATCTCATGGGAGCAGGTCCCAGCCACTCCAGGGTTGTTCAGCAGTCTCGAAGCTGGCTTGGGCTTCTGGGAGCCGATGACAGGTTTCAGCAGGACCCTGGCCATAATGCATAGATTCTTTTTTTTTTTTTTTCACCATTGCTCAACTGCTCATCTTTTATTTATTTATTTCCCCTAAGTACTGATGTTTATTGTTTGCTAAGTAGGGAGTACAGATTTAAAATTGATAATTTCTTTTTTTTTAAATATAATTTATTGTCAAATTGGCTAACATACAGTGTATACAGTGTGCTCTTGGTTTTGGGGGTAGATTCCTGTGATTCATCATTTACATACAACACCCAGTGCTCATCTCAACAAGTGCCCTCCTCAGTTCCCATCACCCACTTTCCCCTCTCTCCTACCACCCCCCCCATCAACCCTCAGTTTTTTCTCTGTATTTAAGAGTTTCTTATGGTTTGCCTCCCTCCCTCTCTGTTTGTAACTATTTTCCCCCTCCTTCCTCCCATGGTCTTCTGTTAAATTTCTCAAGATCCACATATGAGTGAAAACATATGATATCTGTCCTTCCCTGACTGACTTATTTCACTTAGCGTAATACCCTCCACTTCCACCCACGTTGCTGCAAATGGCAGGATTTCATTCTTTCTCATTGCCAAGTAGTATTCCATTGTACATATAAACCACATCTTCTTTATCCATTCGTCAGTTGATGAACACTTAGGCTCTGTCCATAATTTGGCTATTGTTGAAAGTGCTCATAATGCATAGGTTCTTATTTATCAGAGAAATCACTTCCGCACTGTGACCCTGAGTCCCCAGATCCGAGAAGAGTGGGATGAGAGTACCCGGGCCAGGCAGGGTGCCCAGGCCTCTGCCGCCTGCAGAGAACTCAAGTGTGCGGGGAGCCGGTGCATGCCACGGCAACGAGGGAGCAAAGACACAGAGAAGCTTACAGGTTTCCAGCGCTGGCTGGAGGGCACTTTATACTCAGGGGTGGACAGAGAACGCGGGTCAGTCTGCACAGCGACATGTACGTGTTCTCTTTAAAGGAATTATTTGAGGTGGGAACTTTAATTCACTTGAGCAGGTGTGCCAATGTAACCGTGAGAAAGGGAGCTGCCAGAGCGCTGTGTCACAGGCCCTGTCACAACCACGGCCACCACCACGAGCACAGATGACAACTACATTGTTTAGCTCTGACCACTTCTCTGGGTCACTCTCCTCACTAGGTTTCTGTGGTTTTATGGTTGTAAAGGCCATTTTCACATATAGTTTATATATGTTTTCTCCCAACCATGGGAGGTGGGTGGGACGTCCCCGTTTTCAGATGCACAATCTGAGGTCAAGACAGGTTTGGTCTAAGGCAAGGAAGTGGTGCAGGCGGTGTCAGAATTCAGGTCAGTGACCCCACTGTGGCTGACCCTACCCTTTCGGGTCTGTGATGACACTGTCCCAGGGTTTGAGGGCAGAAACTCGTCAGAAGCTCGGCTGTCCCTCTTGGTGCTCCTGCCCCTGTCTGAACAGACACTCCGGAAGGCAGTGGGGTGTCTTGCCCCCCACCCCGCCCTCGCATGTGCTCTGTGACTCTTTGGGAGGAAAGGCAGAGTGGGGATCAACACGGTTACGTGGCCCCGGACACTGCCTGCGGGCTAGCCCTCTGGGGCCGGGCCCATGAGCTAGGACTTGGGGCTGGGTCACTCCCTCCTTTTCCCTGCCGCTATGATCCTGAAGGTCTATGAAAGAATGTGCACCATCTTTACAGTCTCTCTTTCCTCTCTGTGTCACAAAGTGAGATGTCATCCACCCAGATTCGATTCTCATAGCTCCTTCTGTCACTGATGGGAGGAGGGCAGGGGCTCTTTCCACCAAGGAGCCAGGAGGACGCCCATCACTGTTTCTGGGAGCAGGTGATCCCCAGATGTGGTGCCGAGTCCCCAGGGCCCACCTTCTCTCAGCTCTTGGTGGCAGTGAAAGTCCAAGAAAGATTCTGGAAACGCTGCCACCAGTTTCACTTCTCTTTCTTTTGGACTGATTCCACTGTCTCAGAGGAGAGTAAAGACAGACCTCCATCCAGATGACAGCCACACAGACATGCCAACACTCCAGTTCACTGCCCTATCCCCCCTCAGCATACACTTGGAATCAGGGGCTAAAGCTAGGCCAATGGGCTTCTCATCGTATCTCTAGATCTTTGTATAGTTTCAGCCTGCTCTTCCGTAAGAATTCACAGCCTGGGGAGGTCCTGGCCTCTGTGCGCTGGGCCTAGGCCTTGCTACCTCTGAATGACGAGGATTATGGGCTGCGAACAGCATCTGGAAAAGCCTTTCTCCTTCACAAGGCACTTTTCCAGGCCCTAGAGAGGGCTAGCACCATTGTTCCCAGGGTTCCCACTAAAACACATCAGTCCCGTGTACTTTCGTGTCTGAGTAACTCATAGATTGCAAAGCTATAATTTCATGGGATTTGTTTTAAATGCCCTTTGTTGGCAGACGTGGGCTCAGCATGAGCACTCTGTAATTTTCCAGCCTCCTAAGTGGCCCCCCTGTAGCTAACACATACCACGCACCAAACATAACCCACCCTTTTTCCACCCCCCAGACAACCTGATTACTCACTCACATGGTCTTCACCAGGGCCCTCCCAGGGGGGGCGGGGGTCCCCTGGCCTAGGTCCTGTGGGGGCGGCATTCGTGCTTCTGAAAAGCCACAGCACATCCTCTCCAAAGAATACTATGCATCCAACAACAGGGATGCTTTTACAAAGTTTATTTCTACATTATATATCAATAAGGCCTACAATTTTTCTACAGAAGAAAGACTCAAAGGCAAATCCCCGGCGTAGTTCTATTTTCGCGGTAGAAATATTGGGAAGGTTCTTCTTTCACTTCTATGTGCTCTTCTCTTTTTGAAATGTTCGATAACGAGCATATATTATTTTAATGGATTAAAAACTGTGTCATTCTATTTTAAAGGCAGGGTCTAGCCTCTGGTGGGGAGGGAAGTCACACACGTGTGTGGTCAGATAATCACTGGCAGAAGTGAAACGAAGAAGGAGGGTCCGTGGAGGCTGAATTAGCAGGGTGGGCCCTGCAGTGGAAGACGCCCTTGAGTGCTGTGTGGGTTTTGGAGAAATGAAGTGGGGGAGGACGGGAGAGGGCTTTCTGGGCAGAGGTGATGTGGTAATAAAGAGCCGAGCGGGATCAGGTGTTTGACTAGAGCCGAAGGAGCAGCAAGGGGAGTGTTTGCTTACACATAGGATTGGAGAGGCAGGGGTCAGTTTCTGGAAGCTGGAGGCTGCCGCCAGAGGAGGGACCCTTTGGGAGACCTGGATACAGGTCCTCATCTTCCCTCCATTCAGTCATTTACTAAGTATCTTTAATGTCTCTAAATTCCTCATCATTCAGGCAGCAGCAGCCTTGCCGCAGGGAGGGGGCAGGTGGGATGGCTGAGGAGGTAGGGGCCTGGGCCAGAGTCTCCTTTCTGTCACTTGCTGGCTCTTTGATCTGAGAAAGCCCTTTAACTCCTCTTTCTTTTTTTTTTTTAAATTTTTTTTTTCAACGTTTATTTTATTTTTGGGACAGAGAGAGACAGAGCATGAACGGGCGAGGGGCAGAGAGAGAGGGAGATACAGAATCGGAAACAGGCTCCAGGCTCTGAGCCATCAGCCCAGAGCCCGACGCGGGCTCGAACTCACAGACCGCGAGATCGTGACCTGGCTGAAGTCGGACGCTTAACCGACTGCGCCACCCAGGCGCCCCTAACTCCTCTTTCTTACAGTTTTCTCACCTGAGGATATGAATTGCACCTATTTCCACAGAACCTGATGAGGATTACATGAAATAAAGTATGTAAAACGCTTAGCATAGGGCTTGGAAACGTTGGCCATTTGTGCAGTTAGAGAACAAAGAACAGAATTTCTAAAGATAGGAGATGAGGACGAACAGAGAAGAGAAAGGTGGTAGAATAAAACTCCCAGGCTGAATTTCATTCAGCTTCCTTTGTTTTCTTTGGGTAAATAATTTGTTCAGGAGGCCAGCTGGCATTATCTAAATGCTCTCCTGGGGAGGAACCCACCCACATTAAATTCCCAGAGAAAGAGACCACTATGCACAGGGAAAAGCTGGAAAGGGAGCAGGCATCAAAGGTGGACAGAGGAACAGCCCCTCCCTGGTTGGAAACTCCCAAGGGCTTTCAGAGCCTAGAGCTGTGGGTCTCAGTTATCTGGCTCAGATTCCCACAACTCTGCATTTGTTGCAAAGGCGTCTGAATCTGTTTGTTCACTGAGCATTGTTCTCAGCCATAATAACTTTCTCCTATATGCTTGTGCTAGGAGTTTCCAAATATATGTAAATGTAAAACCACGAATGCATTTAAAAGTGGTATTGAATTAATTCAGAGGACTTTGTGTGTCAATATGTATTTTCCCTATTAATTAATGAATACTGAAAGTATATGTCACTTTTATCATATGGGTTCTATATAAAATACTTCTATCATGTGGGTTCTGTAAAAATATTCTGAATAAATAAAAATATTATGTAAAAGTATTTAAAGTGATATATACATATATATACACATATATACATATGTGTGTGTGTGTATATATATATATACACATATATACATATGTGTGTGTGTATATATACATATATATTTTTTTTTTTTTAATTAAGTAAACTCTATGCCCAATGTGGGGCTTGAACTCAAGACTGAGATCAAGAGTCCCATGCTGCACCGACTGAGCCAGCCAGGTGCCCCAAGTGATCCTCACCTCTAAAAAGGTTTGGAGACTTCTGGTTTCTAAGATAATCATCTAATCACCTGGATTGCTCCCCCACCCCCACCCCAAGACCAGCTAAAATGACAGAAAAGGGACAGAAAGGCTTAAAGCAGGAACAACACTGAGGATGGGGAGGGAGATGTCCAGTGGATGAGGAATCTCAACGTACTTCTGGAAGGTGGCAGCAGGTCAAGGAGTGGTGACTGGTGAAGGTGGGTGTGGCTGAGGAGGGGAAGGAGATGAAGTGCCCCAAGGAACCCTGGACAGGCGTGGGTGTGGGAAACATCGCAAAGATAAATGGCTCACCTGCTCATCTAAAGAGAAACCTGAGTCTGCAAGCCCCACCTATGCAGATTTTCTATTTTTAATTCTTTTTTTTTAATATTTATTTATTTTTGAGACAGAGACAGAGCATGAGCAGGGAAGGGGCAGAGAGAGAGGGAGACACAGAATGTGAAGCAGGCTCCAGGCTCTGAGCTGTCAGCACAGAGCCCGACGTGGGGCTCGAACTTACGAACTGTGAGATCATGACCTGAGCCGAAGTCAGATGCTTAACCGACTGAGCCACCCAGGCGCCCCTCTATTTTTAATTCTTAAATGAGAATGGACAGTCACAATCCAGACATTTGCAGAAAACTGTGCCCTCCTTCTGTCAGTTCTCCTAGCTTAGCCACCCCTTCAGTTTTTGGACCACTAAGTCTCAGTCTTCAGATCACTTCTGGGTGCCACGATCACTCCCTGGGACTCAGGGCTTCCAACCTTGGCTATACACTGGAGTTACTAAGGACTTTAACAATATACTCATTCCTATGCCCTACCCCCAGTGAAAATGATGCAATCGGATGGTGCAGGGTAGGGTGGTGGTTGGACATTAAGACTTTAAAAAGCTCCCAGGTGGGTCACCTGGGTGGCTCAGTCAGGTGGGCATCTGACTCTTGGTTTCAGCTCAGGTCATGATTTCATGGTTTCATGGGTTCAAGCTCTGTGCTGACATGAAGGAGCCTGCTTGGGATTCTCTCTCTCTGCCTCTACCCTGCTTGCACTCTGTCTCTCTCACAATAAATAAATGAATAAACTAAAAATGAAATAAAATAAAATAAAAAGCTCCCTAGGTAATTTTAATATGCAACCAGGGCTGAGAACAACTGCCCTAGCCGATCTTTGGCAGGGCATCAAGTGACACATACAGAGTGGTTCTTACCCCTGCCTGCACATTAGAATCATCTGGAAAACTTTAAAAAGTATTAATCCTAGGTCCAATCCCCAGAGATTCTGACTGAATTGGCTTAAGGTCAAGTCTGAACATTGACTTTTTTTTTCTTTTTAAGTTTCCTAAGTGTTTTTAATGCCACTGTAGCCAGGGTTAAGAACCATTGGCCTATAAAAATTTGTATCTCAGCCCTGAGCTTTTTCTTGAGTTCTAGACTTGCAAATACAACTGCCTAACTGACATCCAACCTGACGTCTAGCAGACATCTCAAAGTTAATATCTTCATAACTTAGCCCTTGATTCTCATCTCCATCACAGCAACTCCCCTCCTTGATTCAACTACAACCTTCCTTATCTCAGTAAATGGCAAATCCATCCTTTCAGTTGCTAAGGTCAAAAGTCTTGGAGTCCTTAGAGTCTTAGAGCCCTTATTTTCTTTCTCTCACACCCTATATCTGATCCATTAGCAAATCCTACCATCCTACCTTTGAAACATATCCATAATTGAACCACAGACTTTGCTTTAGGCCATGAAGGAGAAGCTCTATCCAGACATCCCTCTTACCATAAACAACTAGGAAACTGACAAAATCTATGAAATAATTATTTTCAAACACTAGAAAACAGGTAGTACAGGACTATGATCCCTGAGAGAAGGGAAACAAACAAAGTGAGACCTTTGATTGTCCTGGCTTTCTGCTTGGAGACAATTTTCAGACAGCAATAGAGGAAATGGGGATCCAAACAGAGCCCAGCACTCTTAGTGAACTGAGGAGACAGAGACTTGAGTTAAAGGAGGACAAGGCAGCTACAGCAAAGGCAGCACTTGCAGGGTAGTGTGTGGGAAAAGAAGGAATTACCAACAGAAAGAGCAAAGGGGCTTCCTTGGGTCTTTGGCTGAATAACAATCTGTGCAGATGTAAGGCGAAATTTCTTAAGACCAACAAAACAATAACTTCCAGTAAAGAACAATTGCCAGAGATGTGTAAACCAAACAGTTTCTAGAGCTCTTCTAGAACCAGGAATCACCAGAGTTCCCACTTGCCGGGATGCAAAGGTTTTACTGAATACATAACACAGTCAGTAGAGACCACAGAATGGCTCTACCTTAAGAGTGTGGCTAAACTAGCCACAGAGAAAAGGTCCTTTATTTCTACCTTTAAAAAAGTTTAAAAACAAGCCTGGAAAAGATCAAATGCATCTATAAGTAACTCAACTGTCTGTTAGAACAAAGTCCAACCCTTTTTAAAGGAGTACAGCATAATCAGGCATCAAAAATGTAAAATTCACAATGTCTCTAATAAAAAAATTATCAGACATGCAAAGAAGCAGGAATCCATAAACAAGAGAAAAATCAGTAGAAAAAGATTCAAAAATGCTAGAGATTAGGGAACTAACAAAGACATTTAAACAGCTGTTAGAAACATGTTAAATATGTTCAAGGGTTTAAGAAAAAGATAAACATAATGAGAGAAATGGAAAAAAAATAAAAAAGAACTAAGCAGAACTTCTAGAGATAAAATATCTGAAAAGGAAATTTTACTGGATAAGTTTAACAGATTAGACACTGCAGAAAAGAAAGAAAAAAGATCAAACCGGAAGACATAGCAATAGACACCATCCAAAATGAAGCACAGTGAAGGGAGGAAAAAGTCTGTAAAACATAAAAGAAAGCAATTAGCCTCTGTTACCTGTGAGACAGTATCAGGTGGTCTAACTTATGTGTAATTGGAGTCCCAAAAAAAGACGCTGGGGTGACAAAAAGAATATTTGAAAAAATAATGGTCAAAAATTTTCCAAAGTTGGTAAAATTTATAAACACACGGATCCAGGAAGCTCAATTAAGACCCAAGTAGGATAAACACAAGGAGAACTATGCCAAGGCACTTCAAAATCAAATTGCTGAGAATCAGGGATGAAGGGGAAATCTTAAAGGCAGCCAAAGAATAAAAGGCACATTACTTACATATAAACAAAGATAAAAATCACAGACTTCTTGTCAGAGACTATTCAAGCCAGGAAATAATCTTGTCTCAGTTATTTAAGTGCCCAACTCTTGATTTAAGCTCAGGTCGTGATCCCAGGGTCTTGGGATTGAGCCCCACGTCAGGCTCTGTGCTGCATGGAGTCTGCTTAAGATTCTCTCCCTCCTTCTGCCCCTCTCCCCTGTTCATGCTCTCTTCTTTAAAAAAAAAAAAAAAGGAAATAATATTTAAAAGGCTGAAGGAAACAAATAACCCTTCAGCCTAGATTTCTATACCCAGTGAATAAAGCTTTTCTGAACACTATTCTGGAAGACCTAATCACTTCTCCCTGGCTCTGCCATTAAAACCTGGTCTAAGTCACCATCATCTCTCATCTGGAATATTTCAAAAACCTCCTAACTGGTTTCCATGCTTCTATACTTGCTTCTAAACTTCCCCTAAAGTTTTCTTCTTGAACAGTAGAGTCATCTTAAAATCAAAGCTTATCTCACTCCTCTTCTCAGTACCTCCACTGGCTCTGCATTTCACTCAGTAAAATCCAAAGGCCTTGCTGTGGTCCATACACCCTGCATGGGTCTAATCCTTGGTTATTGTTCTGACTTCACATTCTAACACTCTCCCACCTGACCCTCTTCCAAACACTATTCCAGTCACATTGGCCTCATTGCTACTCCTGCATGCAACTTGTACTTAAGAACCATGGCTGGAATAATCTTCCTCCAGGTAGCCACACAGCTCACTCTCTTGCTTCACTCAATGTCTTTCCTCAAGGGTCATATCATCAGAGACCCTTTTAGAACACCCAATCAAAAATAGCACCCCCATTTCCAACACTCTTTAGTCTCTTACCTTGCTTTTTTTTCTTTTTGTAGCATTTATCACCATCTGACACTTACTTGTTTATTGACTGTCTTCCCCAACTAGAATGCTAGTTCTATACAGTAGGGATTTTGTTGACCTGTTCACTGCTGTATGAGGAATGTGAAATCAATCACTCATACACATATACACACTGCATCCGAACCTCATGTTTTTCTGGAACTCTCCAGTTCCTGACTCCTTGATGCATAAAGACATTTTGGTTCCCTCAAAGGGGCTGGGAGGAGCTCTAAATGACAGGTATTTTAGTACAGTGGCACCTTTCTGGGGTGGGAAACCCTGGAAACATTACAAGAGGAAAAGACCAGGGCTTTGCAGATGGTGTCTCACTTGATCATATTACATGGAAAAGTTGGGCCTCTCCCTGCAGGGTCTGAAACATCTCCTTCCTCCCTTCTCAGCCCTGGGGAGTGGGGCAGGGTCAGGAACTGGGATAGAATTAATCAGAGTACTCAGCTCCAAGTCTGCAGCTGGGGTGCCCTTCAGCCACAAACAGCTGTAAAAGAAGAGGAATTTTTATAGAAAAACATTTAGAAAGAAATAAATCAGACATTTATTTGAAGATGAAGGTGATCCTAGAAACAAAAACGCCATGAATTTAGGTCACTGCTACACACCAACCTCTGTTGCAGTCTTGTCGCCCTTCCCTAGTGCCTTTCTCAGCACAGGGCACAGGAGACTGCCCTCTGCAATCTCTGAGCAGGGAGGTGAGGGCTGCCCTGCTGAGCCCAGATTTGGAGGATGGGCTTTCTCCTCCAGCCTCAGCCTGACTTCACTCCCCACTTTCTTTGTGGCTGGAGCATCCTTAACTGCCTTCCCTCCACTACTAGACACATACACAAGCAGCTCTAGATGTATTGTAGAGATCACTTTCAGCCCCCTTCCCTGGATCTTCATGTGTGGCCTTGATGACAGGGATGGGAAGAACAGAGAACAAGAAAATCCAAGATTAGTGGAGATTGTGTTGGGTCATGTTGAGTGCCAATCACTAGATCCTGCCATATCGTTCCTGAAAACATCTCTCTCTCTCAGCTTCTCTTCTGTTCCTTTCCAAAGGCCTCAGGATTGTCAGCCCCTATCCCTAGCCCCTTCCACCCAATTCACTCTGCACACAGATATTCAGCATCCTGGATTGACATATAAACAAATGAACAAACATTTATTGACCCTTGGCCTATTATGTGAGGGTCTTCCCTGCACGCCTACAAGGCAGACATTATTGTGGGAAAGATTTGTATATAGCTATTAAGTCTAATGTGCCAAATTCTGCTAGCTCTTTGTTCAATGTGTGTGTACCAGTAGCTATAAAATAAAATTATAACTATCATAGATCATGAGCCACTTAGAGCTCATGAAGAAACAATACACATTGGCAATCCTTTTGAATGAGTTTGGAATCACACTGCAGTTCAGAGCTAAATATACAAACTAAGTACCTACTCCTCAAGGATTTACCACCCATATAGACATGTAAGCTCCCCATAAAGTGAAGGGGACAGCTGGTAGTGGGCTGATTTAAGTGTTCGAGGTGAACAGCCAAAACAAGGTACTTCACAATTATCTGGTTGTTTCCAGGCAGTCTAGAGAATGACAATTTAGACTAGATTGCCTGACTTAATGACATGCTATATAGTGACTAATCAGTCAGAATCCTTCTCTAAAACATTCATCATCACACTGCACTCCTGCTCAAGAACACATAATGGCTCCTTATTGCTCCCCACGCCAAGTCTAAACATTTCTGCCCAGCTTTTCAAGGCCCTCTGATATTATCTAAACCTACAAAATCAGGTCACTGTTCCTTAACATGCCAAGGCTAGGCTGGTCCTGATGTCACACGCTATTCCTCCAGGCCTCCCTACCCTGCAGCCTGAGAAGTGGCATCAGACACTGTGGAGTGAGCAAAGGCTCTGAGGTCAGAAATCTCAGCTCACGGTCCAGCTCTGCCACTCACTGTGCGACCTCAGCCAAGTTATTTATTAATACAAACACTAGCTCTATTAGAGTGCTTATTAAATGCCAGGGCCAGACTAGGTACTACATTCATTACCTCACAGAATCCTCCCAACAACCAGAGAGAGAGGCATTATTATACTCCCATTTTATAGATGTTAAAACTGAAGCTATGGAAGTTGATTCATCTGTTCAACAAATACCAGATGCTTGGCAACAGGTGCATAACTGTGAGTGAGAGAGAGGAGAACCCTCCTCTCAAGGAGCAGGGAGTGGCTGGTGGTCAGGAACAAACAAGCAAACAAGTAAACAAATACACAAACCCAATGATTTATGAAAGTGGTTCATGCTCTAATAAGACAGGGAAGGGGCACCTGGGTGGCTCAGTTGGTTAAGCATCTGACTCTTTTTTTTTTTTAAATTTTTTTTTTCAACGTTTATTTATTTTTTGGGACAGAGAGAGACAGAGCATGAATGGGGGAGGGGCAGAGAGAGAGAGAGACACAGAATCGGAAACAGGCTCCAGGCTCTGAGCCATCAGCCCAGAGCCTGACGCGGGGCTCGAACTCACGGACCGCAAGATCGTGACCTGGCTGAAGTCGGACGCTTAACCGACTGCGCCACCCAGGCGCCCCAAGCATCTGACTCTTGATTTCGGCTCAGGTCATGATTTCAAAGTTTGTGAGTTTGAGCCCCACGTTGGGCTCTGTCTATGCTGTCAGCACAGACAGAGCCTGCTTGGGATTCTTTCTCTCCCCCTCTCTCCACCCCTCCCCTACTGCTTGCTCTCTCTGTCTCAAATAAACATTTAAAAAGTTAAAAAATAAGATAAGGAAGTGCGACGGACAGTGGTCGGGGGTGAGTAGGGGTAGTCAGGGTGGTCAGGGAAGGCTCCTCAAGGGATGACATTTTAGCTTTCATCATGGGGACTTGAATGTGGTTGAGAAGTCAGCCATGCTAAGACTCAGGGAGCACTGCTCTAAGGAGCAGGAGCAGCAGGTGCAAGTACCCTGAGGTCTGATAAGTCCAGTTTGGGCATAGTGACATGAGCAAAGGGGAGAGGAATGCCAGTGAGGCTGAGAGAAGGAGGGCCAGAACCTACAGGGCCTTGCAGGTCACAGTAAGGAATCAGATTTCTTGCAAGGGAAAGTCATTGAAAGGTTTCAAGTGGAACACTGGACAAGAACTTGATCTAATTTATACCTTGAAAGATCTCTTTGACTGCTGTGTAGAGAACAGGTTGTCAAGATGCAGACAGGAAGCTAAGGGTTGGTTAGGAGACTGCTTTCGTTGCCCCAGCAACAGATGGTAGTGATGGTGGTCAGAGTGGATCAGTGGTGATAGGTATGGGGACAAGGAGATGGAATCAGCATATATTCTGCAGCCTGAACTAACAGGATTTGATGATGGATTGGATATGGGAAGTTAGGGAGAAAGAGGAATCAGGACAGCTCCTTATGTTGGTGACATTCAGATAAGGAAGATGGAGACGGGGCAAGAATCAAGAGTTCTGTTTTTGGTCTTTTTAAGTTTTCATACCAAATTAGACATCCATGTGGAGATGTTAAGTAGGCAGTTGGACCTGTGGTCTTGAAGCTTAGTGTGGAAGATTGGAGCATTTCTTCTGGAAGTCATCAGCAGATAGACAGGGTTTAAGGGCATGGGATGCAAGGGGATGAGAGTATGCAGACCCAAAATAGGCAATTTTGGCAGAGGATTATTTTGAGCTGACGGCAATAGAGAAACAGCAGATACAGGAAAAGCTCTCTACCCTTCTCCTATCTGCCTAAATGTAGGGTATAAATTTTCCTTGGTGAAGGTGTCTTCCCTTCCCTCAACTGCACCAGAAAGAAAAGAGCTCTTAATCACCAGAGACACTCACATCACACTGATGCTGCAGGAGATTGAATCTGCATAACAAACCTTACTAAAATAACACTTAAGTTTAAGTTTCCCTTTCCTACAATTTATCACTCCTAGAAGCTTAAACCCTTTTTTCTTTGTCTTCACAATTTACAGCTTCACAATTTATAGCTCTTTATTAAGCTGGTATATCAAACCCTGGCCTAACTGCTTCTTTGGGTATCAATTCTTTCCTTAAAAGGCCTCCATATGCATACATAATAAGCCCTTTCTCCTGTTAACCTGGCTTTTGCCAGTTTAATTTGCAGGGCCCCAGGAACTGAATATAAGAGGGTAGAGAAAAAAGATTTTTCCTCCCCCACAGGTGAAATGCGATTATCTGAAGAGAGAGCAGAGAGAGGGGTCTGAGGACTGAACATGGGGCTCTCCAACACTGAAAGGCCAGCCAGAGGAGGGGATCCAGCAGAGGAAACTGAGGAAGGCAGCCAGTGAAGCTAAAGGAGAGCATGGTGTCCCAGAAGCCAAGAGAAAAGAGGATTTCAAGAAGGAGGGTGGTCAGCCATGTCTAATATTGCTAAGATGCTGAGTAAGCTGAGAACAGGGAAGCCATCACTGGGTTTGCAGAAGGAGGCTGCTGCGGATCTTGCAAGTACAGACTCTGGAAAGGCGGGATAACCTCTTGATTGATGTGGACCCAGAAGAGAAGGAAAGGGAGGAAGGGAGAGGTTGGCTACACTTTTGAGAAGTTTTCCTGTGAAGGGGAGCAGAAAAATGAGGTAGCTGGAGGATAGTGCAGGGGTCAAGGGGGTTGTCTACTAAGAAGGGAGAGGGGCGCCTGGGTGGCTCAGGCAGTTAAGTGTCCAACTCTTGATTTCAGCTCAGGTCATGATATCACGGTTCATGAGTTGGAGCCCCACATCGGGCTCTGTGCTGACAGTGCAGAATCCTGCACTGTGCTGTCATAACAGGGCAAACGGTTCCACGTGATGCATGGATTTGGCGTTGTGAGGATAAGAGAGTCTCTGGTGGCTTTTATTTTCTCAGTGAAGTGTGAGCAGAGTGAGGGGTGTGAGAGGCTGGAGGTGGGAAGAGGGGACATAAGCGGTGAGCTGACATCGTAGGAAGGTGGTAGGAGGGCCGGCCTGGTACCCAGGGCCACTGACAGAAGGTTAGATCGGCCAGCATGATGGCACTGTTTTCTCCAGCCACATTCAGCTGCTTGGGTGCAGGTGAGGAATAGGTGGAAAGCTGGCATTTTGATGGTGGCCAAGTGGAGACAGGGGCACAGCACATGGAGAGCAGGGCAAGGAAATTAAGGGTCCTTGCAGAAGGAGTAAATCTAAACTGGATTGGAAAAGAAGTAAAGGACGGGGGGTGGCACCTGGGAAGCCCAGTTGATTGAGTGTCCAACTTCAGCTCAGGTTGTGATCTCGCAGTTTGTGGGTTCAAGCCCCGTGTCGGGCTCTGTGCTGACAGCTCAGAGCCTGGAGCCTCCTTCGTATTCTGTGTCTTCCTCTCTCTCTGCCCCTCCCCCACTCACACTTTGTCTCTCTCTCCTTCAAAAATAAATAAACATTAAAAAAAAATTAAAGGGGATGCCTGGGTGGCTCAGTTGGTTAAGTGTCCAACTTCAGCTCAGGTCATGATCTTGCAGTTCATGAGTTTGAGCCCTGTGTCGGGCTCTGTGCTGACAGCTCAGAGCCTGGAGCCTGCTTCTGATTCTGTGTCTCCCTCTATCTCTCTGCCCCTCCCCCACTCATGCTCTGTCTCTCAAAAATAAAATGTTAAAAAAAAAATTAAGGAAATAGGACACTGCAGGTCCTGAGGTCCAAGGATCATTGTTCTGGGACAATAGAGGAGGAGAGCTGGAATGACAGAAGGAGGTGGTCAGAGGAAGAGATGTTTGGAGTCAAAAGCTTTGAAGGTAGTGCAGTTCCTGGTCATAGCAAAGACAGAGGTAGAGTGGGGTGGGACAGAGAAGAGCATCTCTATAGACGAGATGGCCGAGGGCCATGCGCCCTGGGTTTCGATGGGTCACACTCAGAAGACGGGAGAGGGGTGCAGAGGAAGGCAGTGATCAAGACCTCCTCAGTGAGCGAGCAGGAGACGTGTCCTGGTGACTGGCTAGTGAACAGCAGAGCTGAAATTCAAACCCCAGACCAGAGCCCTCGCTCTCTCCCTGACCACTGTGTCACCCTCACGTTGTCTCCTGGTGATGCAGATTTTCTCAGTCTGACAACAGAGACGTGAACAGCCACCCGCCTGCTGAACGGTGTGTGTCAGGGAGCTTTGTAAGGCACTTTCTGCACGGCAGGCATGAAATCCAGTCTGCTGCCCTGTGGGTACAGGGCACACTACCCACTTCAGCTCTCGGCACACCTGCTTCTGAGATGCTCACTGGGCCAGATGTGTGCTCACTAGTCTGACCACGGTCCCTTGCCATCAAGGACTGTGCTGCTTCAGGAATTTGAGGCTCGTGTGTAGGTGGTGATGGCAGGAAAAGGGACTTAATGCAGCTGCTGGGTTCCTGACATACTGGCTACATGCTGCACCTCCCTCTAAATACAATGAAGTGCCTGGGTCTACTTCTAGAAGCCCTGGGGTAAAGCCCTCTGCAAACTGAAGCTTTCTTTTTACAAGGCGAATCGTCCTCTGATTTTCATATTTTACTTTTTCTTAAACTGGTGCCTAGGTAGACTTGAGAATCTTGCACACAGCCATTCATCCCACAGATGTTCCTGGAGCCCCTCCCATGTGCCAAGCCCTGTGCTGGCCAATGGGAGGCACAGCAGAGATCGGAAGACACGGGTGCTGGCAGGACTGGGCACTGGCAGGATAGGGCCCTGCGCTTCCTTGTCATTGGCGCTGACAAAGGCAGGGTTCTCTTCCCTGCCTGCTGCCTGGGGCTTCCAGACCTCCCCCAGCACTGGCTCACCTGCCACCTTTCCTTCCTTACCTTCCATTTAAACATAGAATCCGGGCATCAAAAACTGCATGGTCTCCAAAATGCACCCTGCCCTCCTAAGAAAGGCCAACCAGCCCAACATGGGCAGAGTTTTATGTGTTCCTTTCCCTCTCGGCCCAGGCTGTCTCTGCAGCATTTCTGGCAGGCCCTGGTGTGAGGAGCTCAGAATTCAGAACACTTGGCAGCAGGGAATGAGATGGTGGCCATTTGGAAAGGATTAGGAAGAAGTCACACACAGTGCGATTTGGGGTTTGTGTTTATCTCAACTGTAACTTTCCAGAAAGCTGGGACACCCAATTCCAATAAAAGCTCCCCAAGTATTTTTGGAGGCATTGTGATGGTGCTGGATTGTGTGGGTGGGCATGGTTTTTCCCAGTTTGTGCAATTGTGTTTAGTTACTGGGAAAACTTCTGTCCAATTTGTGAACCAATATCCGGTTCCCAAGGGGTGTGTCCTGGGCAGGATGGGGAGAAGGTAGCACTGCTAGGCTGAGGGCTAGAATTTAACAGGGTCTCCTTAGGGCTGGGGACCAGGGGCTGTGGCCAAGGCCAGGCCATATGGGGAATCAGGGTCGGTGAGAGAGCTGGGACCAGAAGTCTGGCTTCTTCGTTTAGGACTGAACTTTTGCTACCACTCCTGGGGCAACAGGGGCTGAGTCTCAGAATCGTCTGGTGTGGTTTCATGCTAAGCATCGTGTAGGGCCCCAGGCAGGGGAGGAAAGGACCAAGGTGACTCAGCCACAGAGACAGCACTGTCAGCCAGGGGAAGCCCCGCTAGAGTGAGCTGGCTGCTTGCTGCACACCTGCCAGCCGCTGAGAGATCGTTAAACCAATGGCCCAGCGGAGAGGCCAGGGAATAGCCAGTCCCTCTGGCTCCAGAGTGGGGAGGGAGAGGGAGGAGGGGGGAGATTCCTGGAGCCCAGCCTGGGCCCAGCTTTTTGCATTTAAGAAAAATGTTTTTATTACTATGTCCAGTAGTCCAAGGTTGTCAGTTACTAACACTCATTCATTCATTCCATCCATTCAACAAATGTTGATTAATCACCTATTTTGTGCCAAGCATTATGCTTCATGATTTACAGAAATGGTCTCTTTGCTTTAATTATCTCCATCCGTCTCCAGATACAGTGCCCACTTTATAGTAGTCATTCAGTGCATGCCTATTATTGTTAACTGTAGCAGTGACGAGCCCCACTAAGACAGAGCTCCTAACCTGGAAGAAGAGAAAGGGAGAATAATTTCTGACACCTATGTGCTGGGTCCTGTGACAGTTTTGATATAGCTTGCATTATTTCCAGGGAAACTGCCATAGAGACAAATAGTTGCCACAAGTCTGGGGCCAGTAAGAGGGACTTCATAGAAGGTCTCGCTCTAGTGGCCCCATTTGAGTTGGGCTTTGAGGACCAAGTTCACTGGGTAGAAAATGGAGAGAAAGGGAAGAGCATTGCAGGTCAAGAGAACAACAAAAGCCATGGCCTGGAGGCTCAAAGTGCCTATAGTTTGGGGATGGGGGTGAGTGGGAAGGGTTGGGGTGTAGTGGGGTGGGGAGTAGGGGAGGGATGGCCAGAAGTTAAGAGTGGCTAAGGAGGGGGGTGCATTGGTAGGTCCTTGGTTTCATGTGCTCCCCTAACATCTGGGCACATTTGCCTCCAGGATAAGACCTTGAGCAGAGCCTTTCATAAACCAGCTGGCCCTTGGGAACTGAGCTGGCTGCATCCCCAGACTTTCCCAGCTGGTGTGTGGACCTTCTGGTCCTTATTCGGTTTTCTGTCCTCACCTCTCCGTGTCCACTGCTGCTAGCCCAAGTGCAAGGCTGAGGGCCCTCAAGTCATGGGGTCCCCTCTCTGAGCAGGAGCTTGGGACAAAGTTCCCTTCCACACAGGCTCCCAGAGTTCTGGTGAGCTCTGCACAAAGCACTATGCTTATCTACCTTCTCTCATCTGCCCGGAAGTCTCCCTCCCAGAGAGGAGCAGTTGTAAACGATGGAAAGCAAGCAGCCCTTAGTTCATTGAAGCCATTGGGTTTGCGAGGAGCACAGCAGAGCCAAATCCAAGTCCTTAAATTGTGCTTGAGCCCTTGCTGATACCTCCTCATGTTCTCCTCCTCCACCCCCACCTCCCAGCAGACTGAAGACCGGGCTGTGATCCTTCCCTGTCGGTGGTAATGAGGGGCTCAGGGGCAGCAGAGAGGATGCTGGGTGGTCAAGAGTCCTGAATCTTCTATCCTGCCAATGACGCACTTGCTGTGTGACCCCAAGCAAGTCGCTTAACCTCCCTGAGTCTATTTCTTCATCTGTGAAATGGGATAATAGCTTCCTCTTTGCTGTCCTTGGGTTTTTGAAAGGTTCCTGAGTAAACATGTTTTCCGGTGAAAGCATGGTAAACCGGCAAGCATGACATGAGGGGGAGACCACCAGCGAGAGTGATAAGGCTTCAGCTATCGCTCCTGCTCCCCAGAACAGAGGCCCTGGGTGCTGGCACAGTAGAGTCTGGAGAGGGGAGATGCTGGCAGCCCCTGCAGCCTCCCCTGTCCTGCCCTAGGAGGCCTCTGACTGGGAATGCTTCTCTGCCCATCAGGGGCACTGAGGTAGCCCCAGAGTAAAGAGGACCTGGAGCGACACCCTGGCTCCCGCCCACAGGGTGGCTACTCACTGCAGTGCTGTCCTCCAGTGGCCTCCCCCTGCAGTTCCATCTCAGAGAAGCATGGCAGGGCCTGACTTCAGCCACCTCTGCCTCTGCTGCTCTCAGCTCCATCACCTCCCCCTAAGCCCGAGCACTGCCAAGAGGCCCTAGCCCACCTGGGAAACCAGGGGTTCGGGCAGCAGTTGGCCCACCAGGGCTCCATTCTGAGAGTGGAGAACAGAGAAGCACCAGAAGACACTGGTCTAACCCACCACTCAATCATCCATTCAATTATTCCCTAAATAGGTTCTTTAAAAAGATTACCAGAGCACACACATGTGAAGAATTAGTAAGACGTTCTAGTTGAGGAACCAAATAAAATGCATTTTAAAAAGCACCCTCCCAGGCCAGTTATGTAACAGTGCAGGACAGCAACACACCCCAGAGGCAGTGGCCAATGAGAGGGCAGCAGATGCCACGCTGCAGGTGTGGCTGGGACCCAGAGGGTTGTGCCCAGGGTGGTGTGTGTGGGTGAGCTGCAGGGGGTGAGTACTGCCTCAGTTTCCCTCCTGTGCAGTGAGGCAACTTGCCAATGGGGCCACTTCTGGGCAGCTGATGGTTCCTGAGGGCTTGCCAGGCACTGCACACACGGACTAGCTCCCTCAGTCCTTAAAGTAACTCCATGGGGCAGGAGCCATCGTTATCCTCACTTTCTAGAGGAAACACAGGTGAGGAGAGGTATATCTACGCACCAGGAGCCCATGGATTGTAAGTGGCAGAACGGGGACCGGAAGTCAAGCCGGCAGGCTGCATAGCTGGCGTGTTTAGTCCACATTATACTGCACTGGGAGAATGGGAGCAAATCACCTTCCTAGACGTGAGAACGTCAGAGCTGGAAGGGACCCCAGGGACTGCAGGGACTCCCTCCTTTTAGGAATGGAGAAACTGAGGTAGTGGGAGGTGATGTGTCCTGTCCAAAGCCACAGGGCCAGTGAGTGGCAGAGGTGGGTCTCAGCTGCAAGCCCCTGATTCGCTGCTGCTTCTCTACACCCTGGCTAGTAGAGGTGCAGCCTGGGGACCAGTGATATGGATATCACTGAAAGCCCGTGAGGAATGCAGAGTCTCAGGTTCCCCCAGACCTACTGGGCAGACACCTGCGTGTTGACAAGAACCAGAGATTCACATGTACTTTATAGTTTGAGAAGCACTGCTCTGTGCTACTCTGCCTTCCTGCCCTGCAGTATGTATTACTGTGAGCACAACAATACTGTATCCAGACACAGTAAAACCTGAAATTATAAAATTCTGGCATCTCCATCCTGGGCTCACCTGGGGGTGAGTCCTCTGGGATCTAGGGGAAGCAGAGCAGGTCCCCCACAGCTCGATCCTTCAAGGACACAGGTACACCAGTCACCGCTGACTGCTACTGAGCTGGGAGCTTAGTCCTGAGCTGGGGTTGCCAAGCCCAAGGAAGGGGTGACACTCACAGACAGGGTCCAGAGCATCCTCCCCCATCACCACTGATGGCTAGCAGAGGCAGCCTAGAGTGCCGTGAGGAACAGCTAGATTGGAGGCGGGCCTGGGAATGGCAGATTCAGGACAAAACTCCCTGGGGCAGAGCCTGACAGCAAGGGTGGCAGCCAAGGGCTGGCTTGGGCTGAGGGCCTGAGGGTTTTGATTCTCTCTCTGCTCTCTCCTGGCACCTCCCCTAGTACTGTGAAAGGCTCTTCTCAATCCCATGGAAAGTTCTATGTCCTCATAGCCTCAAGCCCCTCCACCTCCCAACTCTTCCCTACACAGAAATCCTGCCCCTGCCCCTGAGTGCAGTCAGAGCTTGAGACTGCCCAGTGTGCCCACCTCAGCCCACACACATTCCGGTCTGCTGGCTGGCATCCCCTGTCCCAGCCCTGGGCCCTGGGGAAGGGAGTGGAACTAGACAGGAGCCAGGGGAGGGTCAGAAGACTGGGGAAGACCCGGGCTAGGAGTGACCACAGGAACACAGTGGCTTTTTGCTCTGTCTCTCAGCTCCTCTGAATCTGAGGCGGCCATACAGGGGCAAGGAGAGTCCCATTGTAGATGACAGGGCTGGGGGCACCACACCCCACCTTCAAACAGACCACCTTCAGATGGAGTAGGAGCTTCTCCCTGGAGGACACCTCGAAGGCACCTGACTGACTTGGCTGCTCCTGAGATGTCCTATTCTCCTTTCTATAAGCTCTTCCCTTTTCTCCCTGAGGTACAGCTAAATGTTCCCCTGACCCGCTGTGTGACCTTGGGAACCTCTCCCCCTCTCTGAACCTTACGTGAAATGAACAAGGCTAAATTAGCCCTCTTCAGGCGGGTCTTGGAGGAGCTCTAGGGGGTCCTCGGAGAAGCTTTTGGGGAGAGCATGGCATCCAAGAGTAGGCCTGACGGGCAGGGCTCCAATCAGAGCAGCTTTGCTACTGTCTGTTTTCTATAATGGGAGGCTTGTTGGCTTTTGTTGGCAAAATGGTCTAAATGCTTGGGAGACTTTTATGGTAGTGTCTAGCTGGGATCCCTGAGGGGTAGATCTTTGCTCCTGTGGCACAATTTGGGCCATTCCAGGCTGTGGCCCAGTCAGGGCTGAGGGGAAGAATGCTCTCCTTCAGCTGGCTCGGCCCAGGAGTGGTGGGAGACGGTCCCCAGGAGTGCAGGGGACAGGAGGGAAGAGGCTCCAGGTACCCCTCTCTCTCAGTCTTTGATGGCCTGGCAGCTATTCCCATCTGTTCCTCTTTCCTGCCATTCTTCATTCACCCGGAACTTCCCAAAGGAAGCAATTCTCATTAAAGCAATGGAGGCTAAAAATGCTGAAGCCACAGACTTGTTCAAGGGGCGGCTCAGCCCCAGGGACTGAATGCAATCCTGGAGAAAACTAAGTGGCAGTCTGTGGCCTGTTTCCATGGAACAAGCAGCTGGATAACTGGTCTCTGTCAGGCCATGGAGAGGTATAGGCTCAGCTTGGGGGAGACCAGACAGTCCCTCACTTGGAAGGGGCTGGCCACAGAAGCCACGAAGACAGCAGTATCCACTGACTCAGCAATTTCACCACTGAGAATTCAACCCAAGGAGATATTACAGGAGGAAAAGGCCATCTGCATAAAGATGATCACTGTGGCATTACTCAAAATAGCCCCAAACAGGGAACCACCCGGCTTCCCAGCAATAGGGGTAGTAAATTATAGAACATCAACCAGATGGAATATTATGCACCCACTAAAATTAGCATGTGAAGGCTATGTGGAAACCTAGAAACAACACTGATGATAAAATGTTAACAAAAGGGAAGCAGCTTAGCACAGATCAGTTCTCTTTCTTTTCCCTATGAAAGGTGTGCCAGAGAACTACAGTTGTATTATGAGTGATTTGCTCTCTTGTTCACTGAATAAATAATGATCGAGTGTCCACCATGTGCTGGGGTCAGGGCTGGATGGTGCGGATGGGTGTGGATGAGAATGCGTTTCCTTAAAGGTCCTTCAAAGCTGTCATAGCACCATCTTTCAATAAAAAATAGTTGATGGGGGAAATAAGTGAGGAAAGGGGCTCCATTCCTTCTGGGTAATGTTATTTGCCTCCTGGGATCAGAACCACCTCCAGTTGGATTACATACATGTTAGAAGAAAACCGAATGTAAATGTGGCGGTGACATTTCGGTCTTATAATGTCTTAGTTTCCTTTGAAGTGAAAACAGTTTTAAAAATCCATGTGAAAAAAGGAGGAAAAAAGTTAGGACTTGTTACTAATCTCACGGCTGAATAATTAAGTGTGCCTAATTCTGAAAGTAGCAAGCTAAATTATGCAGTGTCAACAGTGACAACTCTCTTATACCTACACCATCCCGTCTAGAGCGGCGTGGTTTTAACTTTATAGCTCAAATACGCTGCCAGCAAACCTAATAAAAGGAAGCAAAAATATTTCTGTTTATATCAAGCTGCCATTTGAGAAAGACTTTTAAATATGTTCTTCCCTATGTGTAAATCTGACAGCAGTTGCATAATTAAAACCCCAGTAGAGAGTTTCCTTTTAATCTTTTCAAAGTAAACCAGTAAAACATCCTTTAGGATGTGAAACGATGGATTAATACCCTTTGGATTGCTTGAATATCTTTGAGCTAGAGCACTGCCTCCAAGAATATTGTTTAGTGCGAACGGAACACAAGCCGCCATCTTTACCTGGAGGAGTTCATGTAATCACAGGAGATGCAGATAATGATCTGCCAAAGGCCACACATGGATCTACGATGAGCTAGACTTGTCTTGGATTTTGTTAAATGGAGGAATGAATAAATGAATGAATTCACATTAAAACAAACTTGATTTCAACCCCTTAGGAATATGTCACATCGCATAAATGAAAGAAATAATACTACTCAGGGTTTCAGTTCAGTGTAAGCAATCAATATGAATAATTTAGACCACAAAGTGGATTTGTATTTTACTTGAGCTATTTAGGCTGACTTCCTACACAGCCTCAACTACTGCTGAACAATCACTGGCAAATTTTCCCACTGGATCTGTACCATGTGGGCACACATGTGTCTATACCACTGCAAACTACCTAGCTCTGGTATGGGGCCCTGTTCAAGCCAAATGTCCAGACAAATATTCCATGTTATCATGGTGTTCCATCTAACCCTAAATACAGCCACATGTGTGTCTCCCTCTAGCTGAAGGCCCATTCCTGCCACTTCTTCCCTTTCCCTATGTGTGTGTGTGTGCGCGCGTGCGCGCGCGCGCGCACACACACACACACACACACACACACACTGGGGCAAAAGAAGGCAGAAAGCAAGTGGTTTCCATCTTTGTACCATTCTGATAAACACCAGAAGGTCTCCTACTTGTTACTACCTGTCTCTGACCTTCTTGGTATTGGCTCTTGCCTTCCCAGCTGTCTTAGACCTGCCAGATGCTTCTCATCTGTCTGACCTCTAACATATGTTTGATCCTTCAAGTGTTCTCTGGACTTAATCAGTTCTTGGCCTGACCAACAGACCAGTTCTCCTGCCCAGCCCTGCCCTGATGTCAGACCATCCCCCACACACCCATTATTAAATACTTCAGTCTCAAACAAGAAGGTGTCCGCCACTTATATGCATGAAACTGGTAGACCAAACACTGCACAACATGGATTCTCGATCCAGATGAACATATAATTAACTGTGACCTGAGACAATTCCCTTAGAACTTTGCACCACACGGGACTGGACTAAAGGTCTCCTCCTTGTTCTAATCATCTTTAGTGAAAATAGCCAGGATATGTTGCCCATAAATACTATGATCCATCTGCTGTGGAATATGCTTTAACCTGTGTCTTATAGAATAAACTTTAACTTTTCAAAACGTAGCACCGGGCCTGACATACACAATACATCAATATTTATAGAATAAATAAAGGAAGATTTGTCCATACGAACATCTAGATGAATCGTTTAGCAGGGTCCATGCACCACCAAAGAGGAATGCCCACCGTTGCATGGACCATCTATACCATGATATCCACTGATCAGAGAAAACGGAGTGCATGCTAATTTTCCTCTTCACTGGATGAGGTGGCAGGCAGAGAATCCTGACTGCCCATTTTGGACCAAGCTGTGGCTTCCTGAGCTGCTAAATCCACAAAAGCACCAATACTAATAATAATTGTCTCTGAAGACTCAGGTCATTTAAGGGAAAGAAATGATGTAAGCAGAAGAGAAACTGATGTATGTAGACCTTTACTTACATCCCATCTAAGTATATTTTGCAAGAGAAGGCTGAAATGACAACCATGCTACTTTGGGATTCAGCAGAACTTATCTGACAGAAGTGACCAGTTTGAACCAGTGCTCCAGGCCATGGCAGCACGTGGATCCTGCTACTCGTGTAGCTGTCTTGGCATCCCTGCAAAGGTCTAGTTCAATGCTAAGTTGTCCACAGGCTAGTTCCTGTCCCTGAGTGTAGCTCCCCTGAGACATGAATGTCTCCGTGCAGCAGATTTTGGAAACAATGTGCTGGGTCATTCGTAACACAGCCACATGCTTCACTGTAGCCCTCCTACACTGCTTGCCTACATCTGAAAACACAAATCAAGAAAGAGAACATAGTTCCTTTCTGCTTGACTAAAGAACAGCCACTCCTGCCAGTAGCTTAAAGGCTGGGGCTTGGAACAATTTGCCAACACACAGACTTGATTTCGTGCAAGGACTGAGAGAAGCTTTAGAAGCTGTGGCTGGGCAGTGCATGAAGAAATTGATGGGTGCTCATCCGAGAGGCACAGAGACCAACAGGTCACTGGCATGGGGCCCCATCTGGATGGACTCACTCCCTGTAGGGGAAGAGGACACTGCTAACACCTCTCCCTTTAGCGTGTACGTTCCATTAGGAAGCTGAAGCCAGAGCATGTAACCGGGAGAGAAATGCTGTGGCCATCCAATATGTGCACAGGTGTGCCTCTAGGTGGAAGAAAGCAAAAGGGTGTGTTTCCAAGAGGAAGAGCACAAATCAGTAATGAGCTATGAGTGCATGATGTCATCCTCTAGGACTAAGCATCCTTAGTACTTTTAAAGCACTTAAAAAAAAAAAACTCTAGTTGCTATAGCAACTTGATGCAGCTCTTACAAGGGGATTTTTTTGAGGGGGGTCATTTTATATCTTCAATCACCATAACAACATGATATAGCTTTTAAAAGGTATTTTTACCAAATTTGTGTGTGCTTTGGGCTTGGGCCATATTTGCCATTTCTATTTAAAATAATCAGATGAAGCATGACACATGAAAAATCATTGAAGGAAAGGAAGCCCTTTCGTAGACTATACATATACACTCAGAGAGACATCTCTAAGCTGCTCATATCCTGCACATGGATGAAGTCTTTCTCTGCCTCCCAGCAGCCATCTGTGATGGCTTACACTGGCCAGTTGGTCTATGCCCACCTCTGAGCTGGCATACAAAACCAGCCCAGAGCCTACCCATGGAAGTTGTGTCTATGCAATCCCTCACTTCTCAACCCAGTGAAACCAGCCCTCTCCTCCAAAACTACCACCAGGAGATAGTGCCTTGGGGTGACTAGTGATATGGCCAGCCAAATGCCCTCTCCCACCCATGCAGGAGCGGACAGCACACACACACAAAATCTCACCGAAGTGGCAATCCTGTATTTATTCTGCACTCTGTAGTAACTGAGGAGGAGGTCTGTTTCACATGACACCCAGCATCCTCAGAAAGGGGGGATGGGGAAAGTGGGTGACAGGAGAAGAAAAAAGAAGGAAGGGGTGTAGTGCTGAGCAGCCAGTGGCTCCAAGATCTCTACAGGAGAGGCTGGTGGGATGGGGGTGGGGGTGTGAAAGTAGAAGTGGGGGGCTTGAAAGAGTATTTACACATATTTTGTGTGGTTCTGAAACCGTGAACTGTTTATACCAAACATAAGAAGGAATGATAAAAAGTATGGAGAAACTGCCCCCTCCCCACCCCACCCGGTTACCCCTTGGTGCCACTATAGGTTGGAAAAGATGGCAAGGTAACGAGAGAGGTCAAGAAATTGGAGGAGAAGCCGGGAAGCGGGTGGAGGGAGAAGGGGGAGAAAATCCAAGTGGGAAGGCGGGCGGAATAAGAGCGCTGAAATCCTGGCCTCAGAGTCTAACGGGCTTTTCTTTGGTGGAGGGGGAGGTGTAGACTGTAGGAGTAGCGGGTGGGAAGGAGATCAAGGAAAGTGTTCGTCCTCCCCAGGGTAAAGGGCTAGAGGATGCTGAAGAAAAACATGTGGAAAAGAAGAAAGAAAAGAGAGATAAAAAAAAAAAAAGATAAAAACGTGGTGAGTGGAGGGAAAGGGGGCTTCCCAAATCATCTGCATGAGGAAACAGACCCAGGGGGCGTGAGAAATAGAAGGAAATAGAAGGCCCTAGACGCTTATTCTCACAAGTCCTTTTAGAGGAGAAAACTGAGGCGCACAGAGGTCAAGTTACGGAGCTGGGAAGCGCTAGAGCGCGCGGGCGGCCGCGGGTCAGCCCAGTGGCTGGGTGAGGGTTCTCCCCATTGGGCCGTACTGCCTGGCGAGTCAACGCTGGGTGAGCGCCAGAGATGGGTCTCCCAGGCCACTTACCGCGCCGAAAGCCAGTTAAGAAAGAGAAGGGTCAGGGGGAGGGGGACCGGCGGAGGGGTGAGGGCAAGACGAAACTAGGCAGTGGGGCATTAGAAGGGAAGGGGGAAGCCGAGGGACGCGGACCAGCCGCCGAGCGGTAGAAAGGGTGGCAGGTGAAAGGCGCGGAGAGGAAAGACGCGCGCGGGGCGCGCTGCTCACCTATGGTGGATACCACTGTGCCCACGAAGTAGAAGGCGCCAGGGAAGTCCCAGCGCGGGCGCAGCGCGTCTGCTCGGACGCCGGCAGCCAGCGCGGCCTCGTAGTGCCGGAGGAAGGCGCGCAGCTCTGGCTCCGCCACGCCGTGCGCCGCGCTGAAGTTGCGCAGCGTGGCGCCCCAGCGCGCCCGCGCCTCCGCCTCGCCCGGGCTCTCGAGCGCCGAGAAGACTGTGGCGCCCGCCACCAGGTAGAGGCCGATGAGCGCCGCCAGCAGCACGAAGCGACCCGTGTCCTCGTTGAGGTGCGAGCGTCGGCAGCAGCAGCAGCAGCAGGAGGGGCGCGGCAGGCGGCGGCGGCAGCGGCGGGGCGGGGGCCGGGGGCTGCGGGAGGACATGGTCCGGAGCTCAGCCCCAGGGCCGGGGCGGCGCTCGGGGCCCGGGCCGCGACATCCCCCCCGCGGGAGCAGAAGCGTGAGGATGGTGGCCAGGGGTCGGGGGCCGCCGCGGAGCCCCTTGCCGCTTCTCCCAGAGCCCGGACGGCGGGGCGCCTCGCCTCCGCCTCCTCCTTGGCACTCAGGCCGCACACGGGTCCCGCGGCCCTTGAGGTTCCCGGGCTGGGACGCTCCTCTCCGCGCCCCGACGCCTCGCCGGCTCCCGCGGCTCCTCACCAGCCACCCTCGGGCGCGGGGGTCTGAAGCTAGGCCCCTGCCGCCCTGTGGCCGGCGTCCGCGGGGCCCCGGGCCTCATACTCTTCTCCAGACAGGCCGCGGGCTGCGGGCGGGGCGGGCTGGGGAACCCGGGAGCCTAAGACTGGGACGACGCAGCAGGGCACGAAGAGAGCCCCTGGGGTCGTCCCATGAGGCGTTCCCTGCTTGGCGGCTCCCAGGCTCAGGCTGCACCGGCAGTCCAGCTCCCACCCCCGGGCCTGAGCCGGCGGCGTCGGCTTCGGAGCCTCAGAACCGAGCCGAGTCCCGGGAAGCGCTCCCTTTCCAGCTCCAGCCGGAGAGCCGCCCGGCACGGAGAGGCGGAGTCACCGGCGCCCGGGGCGGGGTGTTGAAGGCGGGGGGGGGGGGGAGATAAGGATGGGAGGGAAGGGGTGGGGAGTTGGGCTGCTGCGACGCCTCCCAGTCGTTCCGGCGGCATTAAATGCGGGGCACCGAAGCAGGTGTCCGGACTGCGGTGCTGGCTACCACCCTGTCGGGGAACCCCGTCCGTCCCCTCCCTGAGCTTCGGCTTCGGAATCCCTTTCTTATCTCCAAGCTGCCGCCAAACTTTGCTCAACTTGGTGGTGCCCTGAGGTCGCAGGGCGTTGGGGGCCACACAACGCGAATCCCCCGACACCCGGTTCTTGGGCTGCAACCGAAGTTTAAGTTCCCTCTTCTTCCTGGATCCTTCCGCAGCGCTAGGTCTCAGAGGGTTCCTTTGCAGAAATGATCCCGCCTGGGAAGGAGTGGGGGTGGGGTCACTCGGCTCTTGGAGACCCGGGAGTGAGGGAGTCTCCTCCCCTTCCCAACCTAGCAGGCGGCCGGCGTCAGCACCGCGGACAGCGCATCGGTGCGGCAGCCCGGGGGCGGGCGGCTCAAGGGCTGCCGGGGCCCGCAGCGCGGGGCGAGGCCCGTCATCCTGCTGCGCGGTGCTCCCCAAACCCTGTTTCCCTTTCTCCTTCTCCTGTGTTCCCCCAGTCAGCGACAGGTACAGTTGCTGAAGCAGAGTGCTGACAGGGCGAGGACGCTGCGGAACAGAGGGGAGGAGTCAGGGGATCGAGGTGCCACCGGAGGAGGAGGAGGCGTCCAAACCCACCCTGCTGCTGGGTCTTCTTTTGCCACCCAGCCCCCTTACCCCTCTAGCCCAGGATCGGGGAGTCTGGATAGGAACCTGGCTGCGGTGGGGTGGGTAGAAGGGTAGAGGAAGCTCACTAGAGGGCTCTCAGGAGGCCGGCGTGGGGGGCGGGGAAAGGGTGTGCTTTTGAGTGTGGCGGGGGCGGGGAATCGTCGTCCCCTGGTCCCGCCGCGCCCGGGAAACAGCAGGTGCTCCGCGCTACCGCGGGAGCTTCTCCGCGAACACAGTCCGGGTTTGGCCTGGGTCACAAAGTTCTGTGGTGAGGAACACCTTAGGTACGGACGAAACACCACCTTATTCAGGCAGCCAGCCCCTTCTCTGCCCCCTTCCGATGACGATGATGAATCCACGCAGATACAGAAAATAAAAACAATGATGGTAACTGTATTTAAATACCCTAGGTGGGTGAACTGGGGCAAAATGCAGAACTGTTTCCCCACCCCATTTCCCAAGCTATCTGGCCTCCACAATAGAAAACACTGAGCTAAGGTCGACCAAAAGTGGTGGCAGCATCTTCCGACCCCTCAGGGTCCGGGTGCTCAAAGTGGTTCCTGAAGGAGCCTCAGTCCACTCACTGAGCATTCCCCTGCTTAGAAACCAAGTACCTCTGACCCCATGCCCCCACATGGAGACTGAAGGTGGGTGGGGAGCAGGAAAGCTGGCAGAAAGCTAAAAGTCATCTGACTTGGGATGTTGATTTGCTTAAACCAGGCACATTGGAGACTTGGATCTTCCTAGAAATGCTGTTCCAGTTTGTAGATGGAGCCAACTGCACTCCCCTCCGTGTTAGGGAGGGACAGATGAGAAGAGGATCCATCACCACAGTCAGAATTAGGCTTTCTGGCTGTGGGTGGCACGTGTCATGTTTTGTGATGATCTTATTAGAAAGGGGCAGGGGAATCTTTGCGTGAAGGGGAGAATCTCATAGTGGGAGACTTAAGCAAACACAGATTATTGCCTTCGCAGACTATTGCTTTATTTGCAAAATGCCCTTCAATTACTCTTTTTCCAAGGCTTTGCCTCCCTTGGGCTCTCCACTGGTGTTGCCCCAACTTGTTCTGTCTTCCCTATGATACTCCCATCTCTACAAATTCCTGAAGGCAGGGGGGACAGCCCAGCCATAGGCCTTCAGGGCTGGGTTCCACTTGACCGAAGTATCTGACAGACGCCCTGAGAAGTATCATTCCAGGAGTCGGCCCTAGAAGCCTCTAGAGGCAGCTGAAGGGCATTGCCAGACCTCAAGGCCTTTCTTTGCCCAGAATCCCAGGGCAGGGACAGAGTGCTTTGCTGCAGTGTTCTGTGCCTCTGGACCAGCTCCTTGCCCAGTTGGCAAAGGGCCTGTCTTGTCCTCCAGCTTGTTATTCTAGCTTGATTAGCAGCAAACCCCTGGCATCAGTCTCAGCTCTGAATGATCTAATCAATTTATATAATAGGAAAATGATGAGTTCCCTGCACATAGGCACGGGTCCTTTGAGGGACCAGCCCCATGATGAGTGCCACTTTGCCCACTGAATCAATATTTAAGCCACTGATTTCCAGCTGGCTATCCTCAAAGCCTTCACCTTGGCCCTGAATTACTGCAAGAGCCTCCTAGGGATGAAGACTTGCTATCTGAGATGTCTCCCTTTTTAGCTCCATCTTGCCTGCATCTGCCAGTCATTGCTGTGCCCATGCCATTTGATCTGATCACTTGACTAATGTCCCTAGACCACAGTCTTCCATGGTCCCGCAAAGATATTAAAACCCTGCTATTCAAACCCTTGATGATATGATTCCGAGCAAATCATTCCAGGCTCCCTTTCTACTACATCTTGCTTATCCCCCAAGTGCTCCATACTCAGCCCAGTCATCAGGCCTTTGCTAATGCTATGGCCCCTGCCAGAGTGCCATCTTCTTTCTCCTCCTCTCCAGCTCTTCAAATATACAACTCAGCTCAGGTTAGAACTTTTTTTCCAGAAAAATTTTCCTTTGTAGGATATTTTGACCCAATCACTTTGATGCCATCATTTCAATCCTAAGATCATTTGATTCTGCTATGCCCTTGAGAACTTCAAATAAGACATCTGAATGGGCACAGGTCTTCTCTTTTTCTCTATTGCTGCCATTTGTAAAAGAAAACACAATGACAGGAATGTAAACCAGGAAAATTGGGAAAGGTCAACTGCACCCAATTGGCAGCTCTACTCTATGTATATATCCAAGATCAGTGGAAAGATATATCCACACAAAAGCTTGTCAGTGAATCTTCATAGCAGTATTATCAATAATAGCCAAAAAGTGGAAACAACCCATCAAGTTCATAAGTGTCCATCAACTTATGAATGGATAAGTAAAATGGGATATATCCATACAATGACATATTCAAGCATAAAAAGGAATGAAGTACTGAACACATGGTACAATGTGAATGGATCTTGAAAGTATTAAGTATTAAGATGCCAGTCACAAAAGATGATGCATTGTATGATCTCATTTATAAGAAATGTCCAGAATAGGAGAATCCATAAAGATAGAAATAACTTAGTGGTTGCTTAAAGCCAAGGAATTGAGGAGGAATAGGAGTGACTGCTAATGAGTATAGGAGTTTCCTTGAGGGTTATAAAAATATTCTAAAATTGTGGTGATGATTACACAGTTATGAGAATATACTAAAAAGCATCAAATTGTATATTTTAAATGGGTGGATTGTATACTATGTGAATTGCATCTCAATAAAGCTATTAAAAATACACCTACAACTAGTTGACCAAATTTTTATTGAAAAATGGAAATAGGAAAGAACTGATCCCAAGGAACATGATTTCTTTAAAATAAAAAAATAGGAAAAATTGGGAAAAGTTTAGCTGTGCTAAAGAGAAAATTTTTTTTAATTTTTCAAGTAATTTTTTATTTTTATTTTATTTTATTTTTTAAATATATGAAATTTATTGTCAAATTGGTTTCCATACAACCCCAGTGCTCATCCCAAAAGATGCCCTCTTCAATACCCATCACCCACCTTCCCCTCCCTCCCACCCCCCCATCAACCCTCAGTTTGTTCTCAGTTTTTAAGAGTCTCTTATGCTTTGGCTCTCTCCCACTCTAACCTCTCTTTTTTTTTTTCCCTTCCCCTCCCCCATGAGTTCCTGTTAAGTTTCTCAGGATCCACATAAGAATGAAAACATATGGTATCTGTCTCTCTCTGTATGGATTATTTCACTTAGCATCACACTCTCCAGTTCATCCACATTGCTACAAAGGGCCATATTTCATTCTTTCTCATTGCCATGTAGTACTCCATTGTGTATATAAACCACAATTTCTTTATCCATTCATCAGTTGATGGACATTTAGGCTCTTTCCACAATTTGGCTATCGTTGAGAGTGCTGCTATCAACATTGGGGTACAAGTGCCCCTATGCATCAGTACTCCTGTATCCCTTGGGTAAATTCCTAGCAGTGCTACTGCTGGGTCATAGGGTAGGTCTATTTTTAATTTTTTGAGGAACCTCCACACTGTTTTCCAGAGTGGCTGCACCAGTTTGCATTCCCACCAACAGTGCAAGAGGGTTCCCATTTCTCCACATCCTCTCCAGCATCTGTAGTTTCCTGATTTGTTCATTTTGGCCACTCTGACTGGTGTGAGGTGATATTTGAGTGTGGTTTTGATTTGTATTTCCCTGATAAGGAGCGACGTTGAGCATCTTTTCATGTGCCTATTGGCCATCCAGATGTCTTCTTTAGAGAAGTGTCTATTCATGTTTTCTGCCCATTTCTTCACTGGGTTATTTGTTTTTCGGGTGTGGAGTTTGGTGAGCTCTTTATAGATTTTGGATACTAGCCCTTTGTCCGATATGTCATTTGCAAATATCTTTTCCCATTCCATTGGTTGCCTTTTAGTTTTGTTGGTTGTTTCCTTTGCTGTGCAGAAGCTTTTTATCTTCATAAGGTCCCAGTAGTTCATTTTTGCTTTTAATTCCCTTGCCTTTGGGGATGTATCAAGTAAGAAATTGCTACGGCTGAGGTCAGAGAGGTCTTTTCCTGCTTTCTCCTCTAGGGTTTTGATGGTTTCCTGTCTCATATTCAGGTCCTTTATCCATTTTGAGTTTATTTTTGTGAATGGTGTGAGAAAGTGGTCTAGTTTCAATCTTCTGCATGTTGCTGTCTAGTTCTCCCAGCACCATTTGTTAAAGAGACTGTCTTTCTTGGGGCGCCTGGGTGGCGCAGTCGGTTAAGCGTCCGACTTCAGCCAGGTCACGATCTCGCGGTCCGTGAGTTCGAGCCCCGCATCGGGCTCTGGGCTGATGGCTCGGAGCCTGGAGCCTGTTTCCGATTCTGTGTCTCCCTCTCTCTCTGCCCCTCCCCCGTTCATGCTCTGTCTCTCTCTGTCCCAAAAAAATAAATAAACGTTGAAAAAAAAAATTGGGGGCGCCTGGGTGGCGCAGTCGGTTAAGCGTCTGACTTCAGCCAGGTCACGATCTCGCGGTCCGTGAGTTCGAGCCCCGCATCGGGCTCTGGGCTGATGGCTCGGAGCCTGGAGCCTGTTTCCGATTCTGTGTCTCCCTCTCTCTCTGCCCCTCCCCTGTTCATGCTCTGTCTCTCTCTGTCCCAAAAATAAATAAACGTTGAAAAAAAATTTTTTAAAAAAAGAGACTGTCTTTCTTCCATTGCATATTCTTTCCTGCTTTGTCAAAGATGAGTTGGCCATACGTTTGTGGGTCTAGTTCTGGGGTTTCTATTCTATTCCATTGGTCTGTGTGTCTGTTTTTGTGCCAATACCATGCTGTCTTGATGATTACAGCTTTGTGGTAGAGGCTAAAGTCTGGGATTGTGATGCCTCCTGCTTTGGTCTTCTTCTTCAAAATTACTTTGGCTATTTGGGGCCTTTTGTGGTTCCATATGAATTTTAGGATTACTTGTTCTAGTTTCGAGAAGAATGCTGGTGCAATTTTGATTGGGATTGCATTGAATGTGTAGATAGCTTTGGGTAGTATTGACATTTTGGCAATATTTTTCTTCCAATCCATGAGCAGGGAATGTCTTCCCATTTCTTTATATCTTCGTCAATTACCTTCATAAGCTTTCTATAGTTTTCAGCATACAGATCTTTTACATCTTTGGTTAGATTTATTCCTAGGTATTTTATGCTTCTTGGTGCAATTGTGAATGGGATCAGTTTCTTTCTTTGTCTTTCTGTTGCTTCATTATTAGTGTATAAGAATGCAACTGATTTCTATACATTGATTTTGTATCCTGCAACTTTGCTGAATTCATGTATCAGTTCTAGCAGACTTTTGGTGGAGTCTATCGGATTTTCCATGTATAATATCATGTCATCTGCAAAAAGTGAAAGCTTAACTTCATCTTTGCCAATTTTGATGACTTTGATTTCCTTTTGTTGTCTGATGGCTGATGCTAGAACTTTCAACACTATGTTAAACAACAGCGGTGAGAGTGGACATCCCTGTCGTGTTCCTGATCTCAGGGAAAAAGCTCTCAGTTTTTCTCCATTGAGGATGATGTTAGCTGTGGGCTTTTCATAAATGGCTTTTATGATGTTTAAGTATGTTCCTTCTATCCCGACTTTCCAAGGGTTTTTATTAAGAAAGGATGCTGAATTTTGTTAAATGCTTTTTCTGCATTGATTGACAGGATTATATGGTTCTTATCTTTTCTTTTATTAACGTGATGTATCACGTTAATTGATTTGCAAATGTTGAACCAGCCCTGCATCCCAGGAATGAATCCCACTTGATCATGGTGAATAATTCTTTTTATATGCTGTTGAATTCGATTTGCTAGTATCTTATTGAGAATTTTTGCATCCATATTCATCAGGGATATTGGCCTGTAGTTCTCTTTTTTTACTGGGTCTCTGTCTGGTTTGGGAATAAAAGTAATACTGGCTTCATAGAATGAGTCTGGAAGTTTTCCTTCCCTTTCTATTTTTTGGAATAGCTTGAGAAGGATAGGTATTATCTCTGCTTTAAACGTCTGGTAGAACTCCCCTGGGAAGCCATCTGGTCCTGGACTCTTATTTGTTGGGAGATTTTTGATAACTGATTCAATTTCTTCGCTGGTTATGGGTCTGTTCAAGCTTTCTATTTCCTCCTGATTGAGTTTTGGAAGTGTGTGGGTGTTTAGGAATTTGTCTATTTCTTCCAGGTTGTCCAGTTTGTTGGCATACAGTTTTTCATAGTATTCCCTGATAATTGCTTGTATTTCTGAGGGATTGGTTGTAATAATTCCGTTTTCATTCATGATTTTATCTATTTGGGTCATCTCCCTTTTCTTTTTGAGAAGCCTGGCTAAAGGTTTATCAATTTTGTTTATTTTTTCAAAAAACCAACTCTTGGTTTCGTTGATCTGCTCTACAGTTTTTTTAGATTCTATATTGTTTATTTCTGCTCTGATCTTTATTATTTCTCTTCTTCTGCTGGGTTTAGGGTGTCTTTGCTGTTCTGCTTCTATTTCCTTTAAGTGTTCTGTTAGATTTTGTATTTGGGATTTTTCTTGTTTCTTGAGAGAGGCCTGGATTGTGATGTATTTTCCTCTCAGGACTGCCTTTGCTGCCTCCCAAAGCGTTTGGATTGTTGTATTTTCATTTTCATTTGTTTCCATATATTTTTTAATTTCTTCTCTAATTGTCTGGTTGACCCATTCATTCTTTAGTAGGGTGTTCTTTAACCTCCATGCTTTTGGAGGTTTTCCAGACTTATTCCTGTGGTTGATTTCAAGCTTCATAGCATTGTGGTCTGAAAGTATGCATGGTATGATCTCAATTCTTGTATACTTATGAAGGGCTGTTTTGTGACCCAGTATGTGATCTATCTTGGAGAATGTTCCATGTGCACTCGAGAAGAAAGTATATTCTGTTGCTTTGGGATGCAGAGTTCTAAATATATCTGTCAAGTCCATCTGATCCAATGTATCATTCAGGCCCTTGTTTCTTTATTGACCGTGTGTCTAGATGATCTACCCATTTCTGTAAGTGGGGTGTTAAAGTCCCTTCAATTACCACATTCTTGTCAATAAGGTTGCTTATGTTTGTGAGTAATTGTTTTATATATTTGGGGGCTCCCGTATTTGGCACATAGACATTTATAATTGTTAGCTCTTCCTGATGGATAGACCCTGTAATTATTATATGATGCCCTTCTTCATCTCTTGTTACAGCCTTTAATTTAAAGTCTAGTTGTCTGGTATAAGTATGGCTACTCCAGCTCTCTTTTGACTTCCAGTAGCATGATAAATAGTTCTCCATCCCCTCACTCTGAATCTAAAGGTGTCCTCAGGTCTAAAATGAGTCTCTTGTAGACAGCAAATAGATGGGTCTTGTTTTTTTATCCATTCTGATACCCTATGTCTTTTGGTTGGCCCATTTAGTCCATTTACTTTCAGTGTTATTATAGAAAGATATGGGTTTAGAGTCATTGTGATGTCCATAGGTTTCATGCTTGCAGCGATGTCTCTGGTACTTTGTCTCCCAGGATCCCCCTTAGGATCTCTTGTAGGGCTGGTTTAGTGGTGACGAATTCCTTCAGTTTTTGTTTGGGAAGACCTTTATCTCTCCTTCTATTCTAAATGACAGATTTGCTGGATAAAGGATTCTCGGGTGCATATTTTTTCTGTTCATCACATTGAAGATTTCCTGCCATTCCTTTCTGGCCTGCCAAGTTTCAGTAGAGAGATCCGTCACGAGTCTTATCAGTCTCCCTTTATATCTTAGAGCACGTTTATCCCTAGCTGCTTTCAGAATTTTCTCTTTATCCTTGTATTTTGCCAGTTTCACTATGATATGTCATGCAGAAGATCGATTCAAGTTATGTCTGAAGGGAGTTCTCTGTGCCTCTTGGATTTCAATGTCTTTTTCCTTTCCCAGATCAGGGAAGTTCTCAGCTATTATTTCTTGAAGTACACCTTCAGCACCTTTCCCTCTCTCTTCCTCCTCTAGAATACCAGTTATGCATAGATTATTTCTCTTTAGTGCATCACTTAGTTCTCTAATTTTCCCCTTATACTCCCGGATTTTTTTTATCTCTTTTTTCCTCAGCTTCCTCTTTTTCCATAATTTTATCTTCTAGTTCACCTATTCTCTCCTCTGCCTCTTCAATCCAAGCTGTGGTTGTCTCCATTTTATTTTGCAGCTCATTTATAGCATTTTTTATCTCCTCTTGGCTGTTCCTTAGTCCCTTGATCTCTGTAGCAATAGATTCTCTATACTGTTTTCAAGCCCAGCGATTAATTTTATGACTATTATTCTAAATTCGCTTTCTGTTATATTGTTTAAATCCTTTTTGATCAGTTCGTTTGTTGTTATTTCCTGGAGATTCTTTTGAGGGGAATTCTTCCATTTCATCATTTTGGATAGTCCCTGGAGTAGTGTGGAACTGCAGGGCACTTCCTCTGTGCTGTCTTGAATAACTTGCGTTGGTGGGCGGGGCCGCAGTCAGACCTGACGTCTGCCCCCAGTCCACTGCTGGGGCCACAGTCAGACTGGTGTGTACCTTCTCTTCCCCTCTCCTAGGGCGGATTTCATTGTGGGGTGGGGTGGCGTGACCGGTCTGGGCTACTTGCACACTGCCAGGCTTGTGGTGCTGGGGATCTGGTGTATTAGCTGGGGTGGATCAGCAAGGTGCACAGGGGTGGGAGGGGCAGGCTCAGCTCGCTTTTCCTTTGGTGATCCGTTTCGGGAGGGGCCCCTCTTCCGTGGGCCTCTTGTCTATGCTTGGTTCCGGAGAATCCATTCTGCTAGTCTTCTGGTGGTTTTCTGGGTTATTTAGGCAGGTGTGGGTGGAATCCAAGTGATCAGCAGGACACGGTGAGCCCAGCGTCCTCCTACACCGCCATCTTCCTTCTAAAGAGAAAATTGATTATGAATTTAAACTTGAATAGGAGTTTGCCCCAGAAAATATTTTCTCTTAACAATTAATCTGTGTTGGTAAAATTCTCATAAAAAATTCTGTATTCCAAGTAGCAAATTCAATATGTCCTGGGTGCCTGCAAATCTCTTTGATCTTCCTGATCTCAGAACTCTTCTATTATTTATTGCTCACTGGCAATTAGTTGTGTAGCAAGATATAAATTATATATTATATATATAACATATATATAATATATATTTATATATATTCACAGGATTACAATCTGGAGAAGCTGATCATCTCTATCCTGTATAGGACCACTTGAGATATGCAATTACAGAAATCCTCCTCCCCTAATTGTCCTGGAGTTAGGGAAAAAGAAGACCTTTTATGTTTTATATGATTTGGCAAAAATTTCCTCACACCATATTTAAAATTTTTTTTAAGATTTTACTTGGGGGGAGGCACCTGGCTGCCACAGTCAGTGGAGCATGCAACTCCTGAGCACAGGGTTGTGAGTTCAAGCCTGACATTGGGTGTGGAGATGACTTAAAAATAAAATCTTTAAAAAACTTTTTGAGTGTTTATTTATTTTTGAGAAAGAGAGAGACAGAGTGAGAGTGCGGAAGAGGCAGAGACAGAGGGAGACACAGAATCCGAAGCAGGCTCCAGACTCTGAGCTGTCAGCACAGAGCCTGGTGCAGGACCCAAACCCAAGAACTGCAAGATCATGACCTGAGCGGAAGTTGGACACTCAACCAACTGAGCCACCCAGGCACCCAAAAAATAAAATCTTTTTTAAAAAATATTTTATTTTTTAAAGTTATCTCTACATCCAACATGGGGCTTGAACCCCCAACCCCAAGATTAAGAGTCCCATGCTCCGACTGAGCCAGCCAGTCACTGCCTCCTCCCATCCTGTGTTTTAGAGAGCTGGTGACTGAGGAGTGAACCAATTTCACCCAGGACTTTCTGGTATGGAAGCAAAAGATATCTGATTTGTCTTCCCTGAATTTGAGGTCAAAGAGGCTTGTTGAGGAAGGGTAGTGGGCAGTGTCTAACCACAGCCCAGAAGCTTGGAAAAGGACCCTTTGAAATACAGTTATTCTGAGGATGAGGAGCTGGACTGGAAGCTAGGCTTGGACAAGTGTCTAAATGCTTTGGTAGCGGAGGATATAACTGATGCCAGATCCCCCCTAGGCACATCTCCCTGGCACTCTGTGGGATTTGAAGGTGAGAGTTGGTTAAGCCTGGACTTATGACCTGAGAAGAGAGCAGACTTGGTGGCCAAGTCATGGTAAAGTGTGTCTGAGCAGTGATAGATAAGCAATGCCACAAATGGTACAGAGGTCCTTGCAATAACAGGGGTGATATTGTTCCTTTTCTTTCCAGTTAGCATTTGGAGGAGGGAGTTCTTTTTAGACTGAATAAGCCTCTATTTTCTTACTGATCTTCTGTCTAAATTTTCTATTCATTATTACAAGTGGGTATTTGAGTCTTCAGCTATTACCATAAAACTCATCTCTCTCTTAAAATCTGTCAGTGTTTACTTCATATATTTTGAGGCTCTGTTGTTTGGTGCATGTATGTTTATAACTATTTTAGCTTCTTGATGGATTTACCTTTTTATCAATATGTAATGTCCTTTTTTGGTCTATTATAATAATTTTTTCTTTAAAATCTATTTTTTCTGGGGGCGCCTGGGTGGCGCAGTCGGTTAGGCGTCCGACTTCAGCCAGGTCACGATCTCGCGGTCCATGAGTTCGAGCCCCGCGTCGGGCTCTGGGCTGATGGCTCAGAGCCTGGAGCCTGTTTCCGATTCTGTGTCTCCCTCTCTCTCTGCCCCTCCCCCGTTCATGCTCTGTCTCTCTCTGTCCCAAAAATAAATAAAAACGTTGAGAAAAAAAAAATTTAAAAAAAATAAAATAAAATCTATTTTTTCTGGAGTATAGCCACTCCAACTCTCTTTTGGTTGCTGTTTACATGGAATGTCTTTTTCCATCCTTTTACTTTCAATCTATTTGTGTCTTTGGATCTTAAGTGAGTCTCTTATAGACAATATGTAATTGGTACATAAGACTCCTAAGTGAACTTGTTAAGAATGTCTATGATTGTTTAGCTTCCTCCTGGTATATTCCCAAATAATGAATAGATATTTACTGAGAAACTATCAGGTAAAAAACAATGTGATGTGATGTGAAATGATGTGATGTGAAGTGTATGTATGCATGCTCACACATGTGCTGAGCTCTGCTTTCCCTGCAAGAGCTTAAGGCCTGGCTCAGGAGTCAAGATACATGTATATGAAGCAGTAAGGACTATGACACAGCAGATACAGTTAGGAGCTGTGTGGTGCTAATCACAGATCAGAGAAAGGAGCCTGTGGTGAGGACTGCAGGAGTCAGAAGAAGCTTTGGGTAGCAGGCAGAATGTGGGTAGAGGTCAGATGGACTGAAACAAAGGGAACATCCCAGCCAGGAGAGTTGACCTGAGTGCTAGTGTGGAAGCAGGAAAGAGCATTTGTGGCAAGCATAAAGGAAAGATCCTCTGTCTTTTATAATCCATGACTTCATTGGCTGACCTGTTAGCCTTTTAATACACCTTGAGTGCGTGTAATAACTGACCCTGTGAAACCTCAGGGTGTTTTCTTTCCAGGGTGAGTGTCAGATATCCAACTCAGATGGATTAATGAAGTTAATTTTATGACAAACTTTTGGGTTCCCCATATACACCACCACACTGAGGTGGCGTGGGGCAGGGGTGGTGGTGGTGGATCAGCTGTATCTGCAGAGGAAACAAGGGACAAATGAAAAACATATTGGGTATAGAGTCACAGCCTCCCGTGTTAAAACCTCCCTGTGTACCTGTTTCCATATCTGTCTTTGTGAAGAGTGTGCTGTCATCTTTATGTAGCATGATGCTCAAGGATTAATGAAGCCACTGATGCCTATCTGTTTACAAGGAGCTTGGAAATAAAGTTCAGAATCCTAGAGTGAGGGGTTGCCATGAGGCCACTGGGGACAACTCCTTGCCTCCTAATTCTCTTGTCCATCCTGAAATCTGTGGGGTCCTTATCTAAACATCTTCACAAGCCCTCTTTTCCAATGCCAAATCACTTCTTAATTTTTAAATTTTAAATCTTAAAATTTTATTTTAAAAACTGACCCAGATTTTTTTGTTCTATAGGTAAGACCATCCATGTATTGTCCCAAGTGGATTTTGACATAAGTTTTTAGAAACTGTATAAGTAATGTGTGATTAACATAGAATAATTGAAAAATTAAATAAAGCAAAAAAAAAAAAAAAGAACACCACACATTCCATCACATTATCCATAGAGAATTGCTGTCATTAATCATTTTTTTTCTTTTTCTTTTTCAAAGTAATCTCTACACCCAACATGGGGCTCGAAGTCACAAACCCAAGATCAAGAGTCATATGCTCTGTAGACTCAGCATGCCCTATTGGCTGGCTTGCTCTATCTACCTACCTACCTACCTACCTACCTACCTACCTATCAATGGAGAGAATTTCATTTGCTTACATAGTGCCCTCCCAATTCAGTTTAAGCTGAATTTCACATTGGCAGGTCTTCCTGAATTTTTTAGGCTCCCCCTCTTCCCTCTTTCTTGTTTTTTTTCTTCACCTTTCCCTTCTCCATTAAAATATCAGTAAATGTTTGGGTTTGGCTTCTAAAGGATACTGCTGGTTCCTATTCAAATCCATTCTCCACCTCTTTTCAGTAGTAATTTGTTATAAGTTAACATTTTCATGGCTCTGTGTTACAAGCATTATTCTAAATGCTTTAGGGGCGCCTGGGTGGCGCAGTCGGTTAAGCGTCCGACTTCAGCCAGGTCACGATCTCGCGGTCCGGGAGTTCGAGCCCCGCATCGGGCTCTGGGCTGATGGCTCAGAGCCTGGAGCCTGTTTCCAATTCTGTGTCTCCCTCTCTCTCTGCCCCTCCCCCGTTCATGCTCTGTCTTTCTCTGTCCCAAAAATAAATAAACGTTGAAAAAAAAATTAAAAAAAAAAATAAATGCTTTAGATATATTAATACTTTCAGTCCTCATAACAACACGATAAGGTAGGTATTACTATTCCCCATTTTATAGATAAGAAAATTGAGCAATAGAGGTTAGCAATTTGCCCAAGGTTACACAGCTAGCAAATGGCAGAGCTAGAACTTGAACTCAGGCAGCCTCGTTCCAGAGTCCATCCAAAAATAGAGTCCACAGGACTGTGTGGTTCATGGGACAGGCAATCAGTGCAAACTTAGAGTTTTGGCTAAAACATTCATGATGGAGAACACAGTTCACAGAGGTAATTCTTCATTTAGTAGGGATCCCACAGAAGGTTAATTTGTGATTGCAAAAGGCTTTCTATTATACAGGCTTTTTTTTTTTCTTCAGAGAGTACTGTTTTAGAATGTTTGTGAACTGGCCAGGTAGGCTGGTTAAGGGGTTAGGAGCTAGCAGGGAGCATAGTGAAGCTAGGTGGGCTGAGCAGAGTGAAGGTGGAGAGGTCAGCCTTGTTTTCTAGCTCCCTGCCTCTCCACCCTATGGAGCACACTCCAGAACTATATTCTTCATTAGCCTCCTGTCCTTTCCTCCAGCACACTGGATTCCTTCCACATTTCAAAAAGACTGCAAATCATCTCCCTTGTCCTCTAGAGAGAAGTGTCCTGTTTCTTAGGCAAGGAGCTAGACAGAGATGGTTAATTAAATTTTCAAGTAAGTAGGCAGTGGCTTCCTTAGTTCCCTGACATGGGGGTCAGCACTAATTCTTTAAAAAGAGCATTGTAGAGACTCAGCAGATTCTGAGTATAAGTTGGATGCTTGCCTGACTCAGGCCCAGACAAAGGGCCTAGTACCCACATTCTCCCTCCCTCTGCCCTACTCCCACCTCCTTGCTTCTGGAGGAGCCCAGTGCCTGCAGTATTCCTTCATCCAGGCACACAGGATCTGAGTGGGGACAGGGGTAGGGTCCCTGGGGTAGGTCATTCCCCACTTCAGAGGATGGAAACCTCCTGGAATGAATGCTTTCTCTTGGATATATTCCTTGGTCAATCATCACCATGTCTACAGTGGAGGCGCTAGGGGTCCTGTGTGCACAGAGAGAGTGGGGAAGGAAGATCCTGGGGTGGGCCACAGATCGCAGAATGAGGTCCATGAGAGGAGGACTTGGATGCTGTGTGAGAAAAATGGCAGCCCCCAGGGAGGGAAGAGGCAAGGGGAAAAGGTATTCTTGTTTTGTCTCTCTCACTAGCTCTATCCTCCTGGAACCAAATCTACTATTTACCATTGACATAAAACTCCAGAGGGTCAGCTCATTCCTGGTAGAGCAAAGATGTTCAGTGGTCAAAGAGGTGATTAGCGAAAGCTCCACATAGTCAGTGGGGCTGTGAGGGATGCCAACCATGTTTTTAAATCTGGAATTAGTACACATGGTCTCATCCAAATGTGCTATCGGGACAGACAACTAAAAATTAGGACTGTACCAAGGAACCCAAGACCTACAATCAGGTCCACTTACACAGAAATTACTCCCTTCATGCTGTGTGTCAGCAGGAGGAGAGGAGGAGAAAGAAAGAGAAGGGCATGAGAAGTCACACCTTTCGTTGTCCTGGAGTGGACATTGTTGTTTCTGCCCATCCAGTCCTCTGGTTTGGGTGGGGAAGGTCCTATGCAGTTCACCCCCACCCTACCCCATCCCCACCACGGGGATGGTGAGACCCAGCCTGGCCAAGCAGTGCACTCTGTCCATCTGCCATGGGGGTGGCTCAGGCAAATGAGACTTACACCTGGGACTTTTGATGGGAATGACTAGCTCTAGGGATAATGTCTGAATAGAGGGTCCAGAAGCCAGCATGTGGCCAAGCCTGCTAAGGGGGCCACCACCAATTTACTTTCTGTTTCTATGGATTTTCCTGTTCTGGATATTCCATATAAATGGGCTCATACTACTTGTGACTTTTGTGACTGGCTTCTTTTACTTAGCATAATGCTTTTTGGGTTCATTGACACTAGTATATGTCAGTACTTCATTGTTTTGTTAAGGCTGAATAGTGTACTGTGGTATGGATATACCACATTCTGTTTATCTGTTCACCTGTTGATGCACACTTGGGTTGTTTCCACTTTTTGCTATTGTGAGTAGTGCCACTATGAACATCCATGGACTTGTTCAAGTATTTATTTGAATACCTCTTTGCAACTCTTTGGGTTGTGTGCCTAGGAGTGGAATTGCTGGGTCATACATTCATTCTATGTCTACCTTTCTGAGGAATTGTCAGATTCTTTTTCCACAGAAGCTGAATAAAATTCCCTTTTTTATTGTCCTGTATGACTCGAGGAGAGCTGAGATGCCAAGGCTGTGCCCTTTACTGTTCCCAGGGCCTCCTGGAGAATGGTCCTCACTGGTCTGGAATTGTTCCGGGGCTGGTGACTCTGATGGTCTGACACCCAGGAATGATCACTGCTGAGGAGCCACATCCCATTGCCCCTAACACCCCTGAGGAGCCATGTACCAGAACAGCCTCTTTAGCTGCTGGGAGAAGCTCTTTTGGGCAATTTCTCTTAGTCTGTCTATGCATACTTTCCTCCTGGGCAGCCTCCCCCAGAGTGGTGCTGAGAGGTGGCAGGCTAATTTGGCCCTACTGAATTTCAACTAGGGTCGAGGCTGTAGAATAGTCTGTTTCTCCATAGACCCAGACCTCTGGGGCCATCCATCATCAGGTGTGGGAATGCCAACCCAGTTGACTATGGAGAGAGTTGAGCCATGGCCAGGACACTTGGGGTCTTATCTGCCATCTACCCATCATGTGACCTTAAGTTAGTCCCTTCCTCTCTCTGGACCTCAGTTTCTCAAGTGTCAAATGAGAGGGGCCGATGATCACACTGACCATTTTGGGGCTGGGTGCCTATCACCCCACCTTGCTCCCAAAGTTTCCTTCTCTGAATCTTCATGAAAGTTGGGATTTTGTAGCTGGCCAGAGGCACAGCAACAATCCAGACCACCTGCTCTGGCCCCTCGTCCCCACTCTTGGTGTGTGCATGCTGGTTCTGGCTGGCCATTGTGCGTGGAAGGTGAGAGCTGGCTACTGAGGCCATTCACTATTAGCACCAGCGCCTTCTTGCAGCTGCGACTCTCCAAACAGCAGCTACCCAGCAGATAGATGATGAGAGGTGGTCCCCACAACAGGCACCTAGTGATGTTGGAACTTCTGGGGGCTGCCTGGGGAGTGGCTCCCTGTTTAAATGCTCAGCTCACAGCTGTCAAGTTCATCTGCATCAATAGCAGCATTGCTAGATGCCCCCACATGCCCATTCCCAGCGACCTTGGAGGGCTGAGCAGCAATAGGGGTGCCTATCTGTGTATCTGTCTTTTATACACATGCAAATGGCTATCATGGAGCCTAGCCTTCACATACTAAGTACCCACCTCAGAATGCCTCTCTCTAATATTCTGTTATTCTAATCAAACATTCACTCTGTTTTAAAACATAGTAAGTGTATTTGGCACAACAAAAGCACTATAACAGAGTAAGATGTATGGTTTCTATTGCTATTATTATTATTATTATTATTATTACCCAAATCTCATACATCCGATAGATATAAATGACAACTTTCTAATTGCAGTTTCATAATGATTTTCAGCATCTAAATATTTTTAAGTTTCCATAAAATCTGATGCTTGGGGCACCTCATTAACTCAGTTAGGCAATCCAACTCTTGATTTCAGCTCAAGTTGTGATCTCATGGTTTGTGGGTTTGAATCCCGCTTCTGCACTGTCAGCGCAGAGCCCTCTTGGGATTCTCTCTCTCTCTCCCTCTCTCTCTGCCCCTCCCCTGCTTGTGGATGCATGCTCTCTCTTTCTCTCAAAATAAATAAGTAAGCTTAAAAAAAAAAGATAGAAAATCTAATGCTTTTGAACTGGTCTTTGGAATATGAATGATAGAAGCCAGTGCTTGGACACCCTCTCTATGGGAGGAGAGGCATGTATGGTTTGGGAATGCTCTATTCATGTCACAGACCCCTGATTTTCAAAGGGCCAGTAAACTGCCTTATTGAAAGATGGGTTTTATGTGATCCCTAGGGCTCCATTGCCCCATCCCTTGGTGTCCTCTCAAGGAGCAGATGTTACCAAGACTACTGGTACCACCAAGAGGCCTTGGTAATGAAGGGTGGAGGGGGATGGGCAAAGCCATGGTGGAAAAGATGGACATTGGAGCTCCTGCTCTTTCAGTACTATTGGTGTTGACAAAGGGATGCAGGAGACAGATGAGGGATGGGTGGGGATATGGGGAGGACTAATTTAGTCCTTAGACCCCTAAACACTTCCCCATCCTGAGATCCCAGGCTCCGTGGGAAAAGCTATTGATTAGGACTGCAGCCCCATAGGATTTTGTGCCCATGGCCCCATGCTGCCTGGAGAGACGCTCTTGGGTTTTCACCTAACCAACCCTCCGCATCTGCCCTCGCAGGATAGGGGATGTGGTTTCCCCATAGAAGGCGGCCCAGGCAGGCACACACAGTGTCTAGTCACCGAATGAAAGGGACTCACTCTTGATGGATTGATTGACTGTGGATGACAATGCCAGGAGTGGGCATGCATGTAGGAGACCCCTGCCCTCAGCACAGCATTATCCTTCTCCTTCTGATCCCTGGGGACTGCGCCAGGCAGCAGAGCAGGATAGAGGCACAGAGAGGCTAAGACTGTGTATGTGGTGGGGATGCATATGGGACATCCATCCATCATTCCTGTCAGACCAATGCAGGCTCCTTCCTGGACCCCTCCCTGCTCTCTGTCCCTCAGGCCAGGGCTCTGGACTGACCATGGCCAGTTGGATCTGCACTAAGGGCAAAGGGCTAGTAGAGCCCATGAACCCCTTCCTTCTCATTTCTCCAGTGAGCCAGGAGGCTCTACCCAGGGGAGAACCCTCTGACCATGGTGATTAGGAGCCTGTATTGTCCTTTTGCTGAGGCAAAATAGACAGCAGCCTATGTGGTATAACTTTAAGAATTAGAAAAATTTCCTCAATATAGTTCTCTTTTGTGCCTGAATTCCCATCATTAGCAGTTCTCACTTTTGGGTTTTGATGATTTAAATGTTTATGGAAAGGGGAATGTTATGCTTGAAGACCCATCTCTCTCACATTAGATTTTTCCCACGACAGAAGGGCCCTGGGGTGACACAACCCCCACCTCCCACCCCTGGTCTGGAGCAGGATCAGGGGAGAGGTCCCTCGAGTGGGGCAGGGGTATAGAAGACTGATGTTCTTGACTTGCCTCTTTTACTATGAGCATCACAGCAGTGCATGAAGGAGTGGACAGGAAGGGGACAGGGGTAGGCTTGTTGTGAGTAGCTGCTGTGAATTTTAATTCAATTCAGTGCAGCTGGCTTGGTGAATCAATGTTGGGAAAACACAGTGCTCTCCTGGGAGGAGAGGTGTTGGGTATAAATAGAAGGTATTATCATTGTGAGGAAATTGGGGGACGTCATGTCGCTCAGTCCAGCTCAAGGCAGCAGAGAGAGCCCAGCCATGAGCTGTAGGGCTGAGAGCGACATGTTTTCATCTGCTTATCCCAAGAGAAAGAGCCCTATCTTTGTTCAGGGCTCATCATCAAGGTGACCTGAGCAAATCCAGTGCCCTCTCTGGGCCCTTAGCCTCTTTATTGCTGGATACATTGGGCTACATCCATTCTCAGGGGGCACTTGATAGGGTCCTAACCATGCTGGTGAACTGACAGTAACAAGGGATTACCACTCTCCACTCAAACTCTGAGCAATAGCTGTGTCTTCCCCTGATACACCACTGTGTTCTTTATGTTTAGACAGGTTTATTGAGCTATAATCTACACAGCCTACAACTTACCCATTTAAATGTATGATCCAGTGGTTGTTAGTATATTCACAGATATATACAAACACCACTACAACTTTTGAACATTTGCATCACCCCCAAAGGAAACCCTGTACCCTTTAGCTATCACTCCCATCTCCCTATCAACACCCCAGAAGCAACTCTCCTTTCTCTATCTATAGATTGACTTTTCATATAAATGGAATCATATAATATGTGCTCTTTTGTGGCCGGCTTCTTTCACTTAGTGCAGTGTTTCCAAGGTCCATCTTGTAGTGTGCAGTTCCCTTTCATGGCCAAAGAATATTCCATTGTATGAATATGCTGCATTTTGTTTATTAATTCAGTAGCTGTTGGAAATTTGGGTTATTTCTACCTTTTGGCTGTTATGAATAATTTTTTGCATGGACACATATTTTCATTTCTCTTGGGAACATACCTAGGTGTAAAATTGCTGGGTCATATAACTCAAAGTTTAATCATTTGAGGACCCCCAACTTATTCTTGATGACAATTATCAAACAACTTAGATTAATCATGGACCTTCCAGGCAACCATTCAACAAATACTTATTTAGCTCATTTTGTGTTCCAGGCACAGTTCTGGAAGCTAAGGAAACAGCACTATGAATGGAGGTCAGTCAGCCATGCAGCTTCACCATGGTAAGAACTTTGGCTTTTACTCTGAATGGAATGCAGAGAATTTGCAGGTTTGTGTTTTCCCCAGAAGGTTTATCAAAGTCTAATTTACAAATAACAAACTGCACATAGAGTGTACAATTTCATGAATTCTAACATGTGTGTCTGTGAAAATGTCACTGCAAGATGGTGAACACCATCCCCATAAGTTTCCTTGTGCCTCTTTGTGATTCCCACTCCTGCCCCTCCTTTTGTGCCCATCCCCAGGCAACCACTGATCAAAGTACAGATCAGTTGCATTTTCTGGAACGAAACAGTATGTGCTTTTTTTCGTGTGGCTGCTTTCACTTGACATAACTATTTTGAGGCTTGTCTATATTGTTGCTTTTATTGGTAGTTCGTTCCTTTTTATTGCTGAGTAGTGGTTCATTACATGTATGCACGACAGTTTGTTTATCCATTCCCTGTTAATGGACATTTGGAGTGTTTCTAGTTTGAAATTGCTACAAATAAAGCTTCTATGAACATTTGTGTACATGTCTTTGAATGGACATATGCTTTGGTTTCTTGAATAAATACCCAAGAGTGCAATGGTTGGATCATACGGTAGATGTATGTTTAACTTATAGGAAACTAACAAACTATGGAACAATGGGGTGGCCCAGTCAGTTGAGCGTCTGACTCTTGATTTTTGCTCAGGTCATGATCCTAGGGTTATGGGATTGAGCCCTGTGTTGGGCTCCATGCTGGGCATGGAACCTGCTTAATCTGTCTCTGCCTCTGTCTCTGTCTTTCTTTCCCCTGCTGCTCCTCTGTGCACATGCACGTGCACTCTCTGTCTCAAAATAAGGAAATAGACATTAAAAAAGAAATTAACAAACTGTGTTCTAAAGTTATTGTACCATTTATACCTCCACCAGCAGTGAATGAAAGTTCCAGTTGTTCCACATCCTTTCCCCCACTTGGCATGGTCAGTCTTCTTAATTTTAGCTATTATCAGTGTGTGATGGTGTATCTCATCATGACTTTAATCTGCATTTCTCAATGACCAGTGATGCTGAGCATCTTTTCATGTGTTTATCTGCCCTCTGCGTCTTCTTTGGAGAAGTGTCTGTTCAAATCTTTGGCCGTTAAAAAAAAAATTGTTGCTTGTTTTCTTATTATTGAGTTTTGAGAGTTCATTTTATATGCTAGATATGAGTCTTTTATCAGATATATGATTTGCAAATATTTTCACCTAATATGTAGCTTATCTTTTCATTATTGTAGCAATATTCTCGAACAGCAGAAATTCTTAATTGTGATGAAGTCCAATTCATCAATTTCTTTCTTTTCTGTATCATGCTTTTGGTGTCCTGGCTAAGAAAACCTTGCCTAACTCAAGGCCACAAAGTTTTCCTTCTGCTTTCTTCTACAAGCTTTATACTTGGAGGCTTTACATTGGAGTCTGTGATTCATTGTGAAGCCACTTTTTTTTATATGGTGAGAGGTATGAATTGAAGTTTTGCATTTGGATCTCCAGAGGATCCAAGTGCTATTTGTTGAAAAGACTATTCTTTCTCCTCTGCATTGCCTTTGCACCTTTGTTGAAAATCACTTGTGCATATATGTGTGGGTCTATTTCTGGACTTTCTGTTCTGTGCCATTGATCTATTTGTCTATCTTCATGCCAATACCACCCATCTTGACTAACTTTATGATAAACTTGAAGTCAGGCAGTGTTCCTCCAGCTTTGTTCTTTTTCAAAGCTGTTTTGATTAGTCCATGTAAATTTTAGACTCAGTTTGTCAGTTTCTACAAAAGAACCTCCAAGGATTTTTATTGGGATTTCACTGACTCTATGGAACAATTTGGGAAGAATTGACATCTTAACAATATTGAGTCTTATGAGCCATGAGCAGAGCATATCTCTCCATCTGTTTAGATCTTTGATTGCTCTCAGCAGTTGCATAGCTTTCAGCGTCCAGGTCTCTGCAGGAGTATCTGTGCTCCCACATGTCTTAGCGTAGGATGATTGCCTACTAGGTGAGCTCTAAGTCTGTAACAATAGTTATTCTGGCTGACTGATAGAGCAAGGACCCCTGCCCTGCCTGGGACTACTTGCTGGGGATATGGAGGTGGTGATGAACATGTAGTATCAGCCACTGCCCACTTTCCCTACCAGAAACCATCCTGTGACTGCTGCTTGGGGGTTGGTGAGCCTTTCTGGCTGCCATCCTATAGATCTCCAAGATCAGCCCAAGTGCTGTGGCGTTTCATGCCCAACCCAAGCCTGGAACCGAAATCCACAGAAGCAGGGCTGAGCCTGTCTTGCAGAAAGCCAGCTCCTTCCTTGTACTCAGCTTTGTGAACATCCTACCTGACATAGACTCATCATCTCAGATCTGCATATGTCCCTTGAATCATTTTCTTGGACACTACTCTAAGTTTTTCCAGGAAAACACCCACAGATGAGAAATAGCCAGATCGGTGCTATCGATGCCAAAAGCCAAGAAGTAGAGTAAGGTAGGGTGAGTCTGGAGCCCAGAAGGACTTGTGTGGATTCATCCATGGGGTGTTTCTAAGATTGGTCAGTTCCCCTTACCTGTGCCCTATCCCCTCATGCTGGGTTAAAGCTGTAGATGCCAGGCTGGATGCCTCTAGACTCTCACCTCCAGATAATTTCTGCTTGGGGTGGGCTAGATTTATCTTTATATATCATTATATTCATCAAATTGCTCTCCTGATCAAGAACCATCAGGGACTCCCCAGTATCCTCAGGATAAAGTTCAAATTCCATGGTCTGGTATTCAAGGAAACCCAACATCTGCTCCTTCCTCGCATGCCCCCAACACTCTATTCCAGCCAGGCCAATATTCTCACTGGCCCCAGCATGCTCCCAATCCCAAAGCCTTTGCTCATGCGTGCCCTGTCCTGCTCTTCCCCACACTTACCTGCTCAGATCTCAGCTCCTTAAAGATCAGTTCAAATCCTGTGTTTCTGTGAAATGTTGCTAACAATTCTAGCCCACCCAGCCATCCTCTGTTCCTTAGATTTAATGGGTTTTATTTACAACTTGATTTCAACTTCATTAGTTCTATTTAAAATAAGTTATTATTGGGGCACCTGGGTGGCTCAGTCAGTGAAGTGTCCAACTCTTAGTTTGAGCTCGGGTCATGATCTCATGGTTTTGTGAGTTCGAGCCCCATGTCAGACTCCACGCTGACAGTGCAGAGCCTGCTTGGGATTCTTTCTCTCCCTCTCTCTCTGCCCCTCCCCAACTTGTGCATGCATGCGCGTGCTCTCTCTCTCAAAATAAATAAGTAAACTTAAGAAAAATAAAATAAAATAATTTATTATTAACTAACAATAATTAGTAAGAGTTCCCACTTAATGAGAGCTCTGGTATCTATGCCACACACACACACACACACACACACACACACACACACTTCATATTTTTTGTTTCGTTTATAAACATTTGTTTCCTTGTAAAAAAAAGTTTCTAATTTAAACATCAAAAGTCTGGGCTCCCAATAGCCCTAATTATAGTTAATGACATGGAGATTCAGGGAGCCTAAGTAACTTTCCAAGTCCCACAGCAAGTGGGCATTGTGGTGGATTTGAGCCCACACCTGTGCCCTTCCCACACCCACTCCTGGAGGACAAACAGGGCTGAGAGCCTCATGGTACAGAGGAAGGGGACTAAAGCTCGAGAGGTTGTTCCCTTCAAGGTCACACAAGAAAAACAAGTGAGCCCTTCCATTTTTAGCACTTTGTAGTAAAAAAATAAAAATAAAATAAAATAAACTGTGGTAAAATATACATAACATAAAAGTTACTATTTCAAAGTGAACAATTCAGTGGCATCCAGTATGATCCCAGTGTTGTGCACCCAAAATCTCTATCTCATTCCAAAACATTTCATCACTCTACAAGGAAATCCTGTGCCCGTTAAGTAGTCACTCTCTGTTACCTCCTCCCCCCCGCCCCAGCCCCTTTCTGCTTCTGTGGATTTGCCTATTCTGAACATTACGTAAAAGTGGAATCATACGACACGTGGCCTTCCATGTCCAGCCTCTCTTCCCTGGGCTCTTTCATTGTAATGCTGCCATTTTAGATATATCATCTGTGCCGTACCTTAAACTCATGTGTCAGATGGCTGTATCAAAACGAATGAGCCCTAAATGGAACCTAGGTTTTATGATACCTAATGGCCAGGGAAATGCGCCCCACCCCCTGCCCTCATGCTTTGAGTCCGGCCCAGAGCCTTGCATTTACTCTATTTCAGAGAGGCCCCTCTTGCTCTTCTTCCAGACCCTACTCCCACCCCAAAACACACAGCGCCTGACACGGGGCTGGGTGGCGTGGGTGCACACCAGAGCTGGTGGCGTTGCCTACAGCTGGCAAGGCATGTGGCCTCCTCTGCAGGCAGAGCTTGGGGCTGCCTCCACTGCTCCGGCTGTGTCCCTGCTCAACGTTCTCCAGGTCAAGCCATCAGCATCTCAGCCTGAGTGCCTTCTCACATGCCTGCTGTGTGGGGCTCACACTTACTTGTGCCCAGCCTGGCCTGGGGCTCTCCCTGTGCAAGCAGCTGGAAGCAGCCCTCCCTAGCAGCTTGACTTGTCTTCCTACTCTCTTTCAATTCCTCCACTTCCAAGGAAAGAGTATCACCCATACATGCAAAGGCTGGTTAGTTCTCAGCCTGGGGCTGGCGCCGATATTGATACCACATCTAGAATTCAGTGACCGCGGTCTTCTGCCAACTCAGCAACAGGAGGATCAGGTGACAAAACCCTTGGGACTTCCAGACAGCACTGCCTGCCCCGATGTGGTCTTCTCTTTCGGCTTTCTCCACCTGGAAAGCAATGCCTAGCCACTCTTGCCAACCTGTCTGCTCACTTCGCCAGAGAAAATATTCTCTTGTGAGAGATTTGAGTGTGATTTTCTGCTCTAGAGGGACCTCCCCATCAGGTCCAATTTTTTTTTCCCTACCTCTGGTGCTCAAACTCCACCATTTCAGGGTCTTTTTGGTAAATAAAGCAGGGTCGTCTTTGTGCTCCTGGTCTCTATAGAGGTAGTTGCAAGAATGTCAGAGAGGGTGGTGAACTATAATCTCCATTTATAAATAAAAACACTGCACTCGATATGCTGACACAGCTTCCACCCATGTCTGCTACCTTTTTCCTTCTAACCAGATTGCTCTCCCCAAGCCCTTCCAACATAGACATTCCTGAGCCTCAGTATGAACGAGTTTATCCAGCCATTCCCTGTGAGGGAGACCCAGATTGCAGACGTGTTCTAGCTGCTGGGTTTCTGCACCTCAAGTTCTGGGCAAGGGTATGAGGTTGGCCTCATGTGCCTCCAAGGACCCGCAAGTACATGTGCAAGAAGCAGACCTAGGTTTGCCCTGCCCACTGCTGTTCACTTCTCCCTGGCAGCTGTCAGACTTTGTTGTGTGGGGTCAGCACTGATTTAAGGAGCTGTGTGGGTCATAGCTCCTCTGTCCACCACCCAGTCCCAAGTGCCGCATTTGTCTGGAGATATCCCATGCCCCAGCTATCCCTTAGGCTTCCCTAGGCCTGGATAAGCTGCTGGTGTGCTTCCCACCCCCTTGCTGACTTACCCTGTGTGTGACTTAACTGAGACGCAACAGTTTCTTTACTGGGCATTTCATCTGTTTCCAATTGTTAGGCTGTTATAAATGATGCTCCAAGGATCATCTTTGTGCCTTCTGTCTATCATTGAGATGGCCTCAGTGGGAGCCAGACAAAGACAGGAAGGATGCTCAGAATCCAATTGGATTTAAATATATGCAAGAGGTGTGGCCCAGGCAGATTGAAAGTACAAGAAAAGAATTCAGAATAGCATTAAGCAGTCAATAGAGGAGCTCTAACACAGTGAGGAAGGACTGGGGGGTGGGGAGGGGTGGAGGTTTGCAAACTCAGACCAAATGTGATGAGCAGGAGAGGTGCAGTCCAGGGCACATGCTGTGAGACCACTTGGTTTGGAGGGTGTGGACTGGGAATCACAAAGTTTAAGCAGAGCTACTACATAATCAGGTTCAAATTATCCACATTGTCAAGAGAAAAGTCTCCTTAGGTGTCTGTAGCTGCAGATCTCAAGTTCCACCCAAAACTGTGTTCTCTGAGTAACCTCAGCCCAGCAAGAGAATGGTAATGCTTCCATGTTTTTATGGCTTAAGTGTTTGTTCAGAGTGACTGATGGGGCCCTTGGGTGGCTCAGTCAGTTGAGCATCCAACTGCTTGATTTCAGCTCAGGTCATGATCCCAGGATTGTGGGATGGAGCCCCATGTCAAGCTCTGCACTGATTATGATTGTGTAGTCTGCTTAAGATTCCCTCTCTCTTCTTCCACCCCTCTCCACTGTTCACATGAGCACTCTCTCTCTAAAAAAGAAAAAAAAAAAGAGCAACTGATAGATTCACCCTGCGCCTCCCACACAGTGGCTTAGCATAAGCAAGGACAGTATTAATGCTCTCCTCTACCAGGCAGAATGGCAGAATGTTTCAGGAGACAGGGGAAATAAAGCTTGTTCGTGGGCAGGGGCTTGCTTCTGGAAGAGCACGTGGAACTGGAGTACTGCTGTGAGCCGCCAGGGCCATCCAACCTCTTTGAAGCCCTTTCCCCAAGGTCCTTCTGGCCTCATCTGCCATCCAGTCCCAAAGCTCCACATCGTGGGCTTTACCATAGCACCCACTTCTGGGTACCTCAATCTCTATCTGGTATCTGTGGCTGCATATCTCCAAACATAGTGGCTGAAAACAATGATACACTCCTTTTTTTTTTTTTCCTCACGAGTCTTCAATTTGGGCAGGGGTTGGTGGGGACAGCTCACCACTTTTCCACTCGGTGTCAGCTGGAGTAGCTGGAATGCTTGGCCATTCATCCCAGCTGCAGCTAAGGCCAAGACCAGCAGACTCATCCATAACTTCCCCATGTGGCCTGGGCCTCCTCACAAATGGCGGCTGAGTTCCAAGGCTAACTGTCCAGAGGGAGAGAGAGACAGAGAGAGGCTGGTGGAAGCAGTATTGCCTTTCACAGCCTCATAAATCCTAGAGCCTCCTTTTTACCACATTCTGTGTTGTGGTCCAGCAAAGGGTGGGAGGTAGACCCCACCTGCTGATGAGGCAGCAACCAAGTTCTGGAAGAACATGTGCGACAGGAGATGTTGCCATGGCCCTTCTGGGAACAATCATCTGCCTTGCTTCCATGCTGGTCTATCATTGGCTATGGGCTACCCCTGGGGGCATGAACTCCCAGGTGCTTGCAGCTGGGGAAAGGAGGGACCAAAGGACTATATTTCCAAGACAGTTTCTGGTGTGGGGTGTTCAAAATAAAGGCACATGGAAGTTGGGCAATAGGTGCATAGAAACACTCAAGGGCAGGCCTGGAGGCTCTGGGAGATGCACCAACAGGTCTGCTGGAGGATAATAAAAAAGAATACTGACTGATCAGAAGTCAAGGTGAATTATATCCCTGTCCCTTTACCTCATGTGATCACAGACATCTCGGTTTTTTAGCGAATATTAAGTGACAGAAAATGTGAACCCAAGATCAGCCAGAGGCTCATTTGTAACCAAGAACTGACCTGACCTGGCATGTCCATCTCTCAAATCCTTATGATCTCTGACCACTGAAGAGATGGACCAGTGGCCCTCTCCTAAATCATGCTGTTACTCACCCATGACTTGTTTTGATCCAGCATAGACTGGACATCGACCAACTGGTTTTTGCACATGAACATATATGCATGCAAAATGAAGACGTCTTTATCTACTGAAGATGTGTTTAAATAAGGTTTTGATTTATAACTACCAACATGTATTTAAATATATTTGTTGGGCCATGAAGACTGTAGTGTTTTGGATATGTGAACTGGCTTCTCTGAGAAAACAGTAAGAAAGATATATATACATATTTTTCTACTAAGTGAACATGTTCATGGAAGGAAGGCATGAAAGAGCCATAGAATGTACTCCTTGCCTGCTGACACCAGGAAGGCTGTTCAATATGTTTGTTAGGATGGTGTCATGGAATAGATTTTTCCACTAGAAGATAAGGTTTTGCATACTACGTGTACAAGTTTTTCTCTTACTGCCCAAACTTCACAGGTGCTTAGACCCTCTCTCACCATCCCAGTGTGGCTCTCAGAATGCTCCAAATAAAGGATGAGAGTATTCCCTGAGGGGTCCTAGGGAAGCGGGGAGCTTGTGAGATGTCATCCCCAGCTAGAGCAGCCACATCCTCTGCTCTGTAAAGCTCTGCTCTGCTCTGAAGGAGTCAGCCTGACTCCAGCTCTGATGTCACGGGAAGAAGAGTTCTGCCAAACTGCCTCAGTTTCCCTGATGTAACTATGACCAGCCTGGCCTGAAGAGATTGGAGGCCCATTAGAGGCAGGAACACATAGGGTCAGCTGTGCCACTTGTGCTTGATGGTGTAACAGGCGAGCCACGCCCCACACCCCCTTCCAGAAGGACTGTGGCAGGGCAGTGGTGCTCACAGAACCATACATAAACATTCAGTGGTGTCTCTGGAGACCATGAGCTTCTGCCGCTCTAATGTCTCATGCCTGGGACTGGAACCCCCATGGCTAGATTCTATTTCTCTAGTAAATCAAGACTCTTGCCTCTGGATCCATCTTGGAGGCTTCAGTGGAGAAAAGTCTTAATATGCAAAGTGCCTTCTCTGGAGAAATCACTCACCCAATCCCAGGCCTCTGTCTCCTTGGAAAAGTAATGAATAATCCCAAACCATAAAGGAAACAATCCCACAAGGGAAACAATCCTGCAAGGGAAACAATCCCACAATGAACAACTATAAGGGAGAGCCATTGCAAAACCCCAATGCATGTGTCTGGGAAGCACTGAAGAAGGATGACCAGCAATGGGGAAATGCAGCAGACTCTTCTACTGGATTGTACAGTCGTATTCAGCCCAGACCTTCCTCCTTTCTCTCCCTCTTGGTGGATGCCACGGGAGTGAGCAGGCGTGCTCTGGGCTTTGCTGCTAGGATGGTTCCCTCGGCAATGGGGAATGCACCAGATCTGGAGACAGAAGTCCTGGGAATAAGCCCCACCTCACCCCTTACTTACTAGCTGTGTAACTTGGGCAAATCCCTTCGCCTCTCTGAGCCTGCTTCCCCATCTAAGCCTGCCTTCCTTTCCTCACTGGATGGAGGTGAAATGCATGGGAAAGAGCTCAGTAAGTCCCAAACTCTCTGTCCAAACATAGACGGTCATAACTGGCACTGACTCAGCATAAGGTTCCAGGTTCCCTGTCTGGGGCATTGCACAAAATCTCTGAAGGACATTCCAAAACAGAACTGAGTGATGCCTACTTCCACAGGACTGCTCTGGAGACAGACACTGTAAGGCCTGGCTCCCTTGATGCATCTCTGAACCTGTCAGGCATGTAGCAGCTCAGGGCAGCGCTGTTGAGGGTGAGCTGCATGTGCATAAGGTGAGAGGAATTAGTTCCTCCTGTTACTGGCCACTGACATGGAATGCAGAAAGCTTATAGAATGAATGAAGATCTCAGAGAAAAGCAACAGTTGGGATGAAATGCCAGCATCATACTGGATGATGAGGTGTGATCAGTGAGCTCAGATTTGTGGCTGGTTTGCTCTGCGTACCCTCCCTTTTCAGCTGCCTGGGGCTCCCAGCTATCAGGATGAGCTCTCAGGAGAGGCCTGATGTCAGTCACTTCATCTTTGATGAAATGGAAGCCACTCGGTCCTTCCCCTTTGGGTTTCTACTCTCCCACTGCAGAATGGAAGGCATTGGCTCTGGAATTAAGAACTATCAGCCCTCGACTAGCAGGTCAATGATGATTCTTAGGAGTAAGAGGTCTCTTTGGTTTCCCTGAAATTCCTTACTTTCCATCTTGGAGTCGGGCTGACCTTGGAGAACCCTGAGATCTGGGCCACAAAGTGTCTTGTGGATCTTGGGGATGATTGTCAACTTTCAGATGGAAGACGCAGGTCTAAGGGGATTTCTGCTCTGATCCAGGTGGGGCACTCAGAGTTCATCTGATAAATGCGGACATCACCACTTGAAGCCCAGCTGGTGTGCATAGCTAAATCTATAAAGGGCCACTTACTGGGGCACCTGGATGGCTCAGTCAAAGAAGTGTGCAACTCTTGATCTCAGGGTTGTGAGTTCAAGCTCCACGTTGGGTACAGACATTGCTTCAATAAATAAAACTTTTTTTTTTTTTTAATTTTTTTTTTTTCCAACGTTTATTTATTTTTGGGACAGAGAGAGACAGAGCATGAACGGGGGAGGGGCAGAGAGAGAGGGAGACACAGAATCGGAAACAGGCTCCAGGCTCTGAGCCATCAGCCCAGAGCCTGACGCGGGGCTCGAACTCACGGAGTGCGAGATCGTGACCTGGCTGAAGTCGGACGCTTAACCGACTGCGCCACCCAGGTGCCCCATAAAACTTTTAAAAAAATAATAAAGTGGCACTTATTAGAATGGAGGCTCCAAGGGATGCCTGGGTGGCTCAGTCAGTTGAGCATCTAACTTCAGCTCAGGTCATGATCTCACAGCTTGTGAGTTCGAGTCCCACATCGGGCTCTATACTGACAGCTCAGAGCCTGGAGCCTGCTTTGGATTCTGTGTCTCCTTCTCTGCTCCTCCCTGGTCATGCTCTGTCTCTCTGTCTCTTCAAAAATAAGTAAACATTAAAAAAAAAAAAAAAAAAAAAGAATGGAGGCTCCTCAAGGTCAAAGGCTGTTGGGGAAGGGTTACCAGGAATCCAGACATGAGAGAACCATGTGCATGCAGGGTGCTTCCAGAAGCTGGAAAGGAGGCCTAGCCTCTCCTCCACACCAACTTAAAAAAAAAAAAATTGTTGTAATCTGATCCTTGGGCTGCAGCTAGAATGTAAATTCCCCTGGAAGGATCACTATCCTTTAGTTACTGGTAATTTAGCCTCCCATGTGAATGAGTTCTAGACCTAGTCTCAGAAATCTGTATTGGAGCAAAGAATGTGGGCCCTGGGCGACAGTGAAAAACAGGGGTAACAGTCATGGAATCTGGGGTTCCAGGCAGCGATACACACTAAGGTAAGTTTTCTCGTCTTGGTCTCACAGTATCTATGTAGAGTGGGTTTCACCCCATTGTATAATGAGGACCAGTAAGTAATTTGTCTAAGGTCAGTCAGCCAGTGGTCAACACAGCTGGCATTGCAAGCCACATCAGCCTGGCCCCAAAGTTGTAAGGATCCCTCTGCTCCACACTCCTTCTTCAGGGCAGAGGAGAGGAGGCTGTGGATAGTGTCAGAGGGAAAGAGTGGGGACCCAGACAGCAGGTGAAACATCAGGCTGTGAGCATCTTAATACACAGCCCCGGGATTTCAAGGAGAGGCTGCTGCAAATCACCCTCCAGGCCAGTGTGTGCTCTGCATAGTGGTTGGTGCTGTGAGTCTAGAAGAAAGAAAACCCAGAGCAGTGGTTCTCAATCTTCAGTGTGCATCAGGGGGCCTGTTGAAACACAGATTGCTGGGCCCCATCTGTAGAGTTTCTGACTTAGTAGGTCTGGGGCGAGATATGAAATTTACAATTAAAACAGTTTCCCAGGTGATGCTGATGCCGCCGGTTTGAAGACCACATTCTGCAAACCAGTGACCTAGTATATGTCTCAGGGAGTTTCTCTCTGGCTCAGGACAGGATATACACCTGTAAACCAGCAGAGAGCTTTATTAGGGGGGCTGAGGAGAGGCTGCTGTGACAAAGAGACCCAACAATCAATCAAGAGCTTAGAGAACATACAAGTTTCTCCCCTAGTAGGGGAACCTGGGTGGCTCAGTTGGTTAAATTGCATCTGACTTTTGATTTTGGCTTAGGTCATGATCCTGGGGTCGTGGGACTGAGTCCTGTGTTGGGCTCTATGTTGTGCTCGGATGGGATTCTCTTCCCCTGCCCCTCCCCTGTGCTTGCTCTCTCTCTCTCTCTCTCTCTCTCATAAACAAATGAATAAAAGAAGTTTCTCCCTTAGGCACCCCCCCCTTCAGGACTGAGACACCATTTGCCCAAATGCCAGTAGGGGCGTTGGTTGCTGAGGGCTCATAGCTGAGTCCCTCTCTGGGAATTGCCCTTGGCCAAAGGGATCCACCTGACCCAAGTTACACCCTTTGATGGGGGCAGCCTGCATTCAAGGAGAACTCCTTGATATGGACTACAGCAGTCCCACCCCCTTGTCTCAATGTAGGACAACGCTGAAGGGCCATCCTAGCTCCAGGGCTCCCCACTGGATCAGCTGCAGCCTCCTCTCATCTGATGTCACTGCAGTTCAGCTTCTGCCCTGAAACTTGCAGGTGCTGACCTTGAGAGTGTCCCCCAGTAGAACTCCAGGACAGAGTCTGCTCCACATAGGCCCACCTAAGCCACAGCCCAAGGTGAGTATCCTCAGGTGGCACGTAGCTTTGCTGCCCTGAGTCAGTGAGGGGCCGGGTTCTTCCTACATTGTTTCTTTACCATCCTTTTGGCTTTGCTCTTGGCTAAAGCCAGGTTGCAGGTCCCTCTGTGCACCTGTTGGTGGAAACAGGAAAGAGATTGTAGAGACAGCACGGTTGCCTTGGGACACCAGCCTGGAAGTGGCACCTCTCCACTAAGTGACTCCAACCTAGTCGCATGGCTACATACAACTGCAGGGATGCTGGGGAATAGTGTATGGCTGGGCAGCTGCACCAGGCTGGAACTCCTGCTTTGGAAGATGGAAGGGGATGGTGGTAGATGGACAAGGGCCCCCAGACAACCTCTGAATGTGAATCTGTATGGCCCCGATGCCACGAGCCACAAAAGCTCTGCAGCCAGAGTAGAAATGTGAGCCTGTTTATGGGGCACAGAGACCCCTGAAGCATTCCCATCCACACACGACAGCCCCAGAACTGTTGCTCACTATGGGCTCTGCATAAAAGGCTGTGCTTCAGATTTTGTCCAGTATCTGGAACGCTGAAACTCTAGTGTGTCCCTGCCAATCCACAAAAGCTTAGCCGGAAGTAAGCAAGATGAAGTGACCTGAAGAGATAACCCTCAGCAGGCTCAATAAAAAGAAAATAATTCCCAAGCCTCAATTTTTTATTATTAGCTACAAATTACTTATAAAAACCTTCCATTTGGTCACGTCATACGGTGGCCTTTTGCCAGTCCCCTCGCCACCCAGAAAGGGTGGGCTCGACGATGCTCGCTCTGGTGGAGGAGCTGCTTGTTGCTCCTGGGTGGGGCGGACTGTCCTCCCTCATTCCAGGAAGTGTGACCAACAGGTCCCGGGGCACAGGGTCACATCATACTGACCCCACCATCCCCCCACATGGAGTCCAAGGTCCATCTTGTCATGCCTTGGTTACAAATACCCTTCACTTCCTTGTCTCCCCCTTGAGCCCTAGTTACCCCCCTGCCCCGCCCCCACAGAGGTCCTTCATGCATCCTGCCTGTGCTGCCTCTTTAGGTTTATGACCCCAAATCTCAAATGTGTACTCAATACCCTCAGGCAATCCTTGTATCCCTTTCTATCCTAGGGAATCCCTTTCCTGCCTGCCCTCACGGCGTTCCGCCTTCTCCTGGGGATCACAGCCACATTCCCCCTCCCACCCCCACCCCTTTCCTAAATGCCACATCCTTCCTGGAGAGCACAACCCATCAGAGGGAACTCTTCACTGACCCATCACCAATGCCACCAGTGCCCACCTGCCCCTCATTCCTGTCCCCGAAGAGGAACCGTCCTGTTTTTGTCTGAGGCCAAACCCTCCTCTTGGTCTATAAATCCTATCCCCAAACGCTGGTGTTCAGATCCACAGCTGTGCCTTCCCTCTGAGCTGCAGACTCAATCTCAGGCACCTCCACTTGGGTGTCTCGCGGGCAGACCAGGGGCCAAGGAGGGAGACACAAAGCCAATCAGGCCTGGGGCACTTTGGCAGGCCCAATCGGTAGACCATGTGACTCTTGATCTCAGGGTTGTGAATTCAAGCCCCATGTTGGGTGTGGAGATTACTTTTTACAAAATAAAATCTTAAAAAAAAATAAAAATAAAAAAGCCAGACAGGACTGACCACTGCTGGGTCAGTTATGGGGGAAGGTGCCCACAGAGAAAGAAAATTCACCTCCGAGGCTATTCGAGAAGACATCACTGAACTGGGAGATGACAGAGGAAAAGCTGTGGCAGGTTGTCTCTGCCACGAGGGAGCAGCCCATTTCCTCCCAGACCCCTCAGACATCTATCATGATGGAACAGCTCGTGAGTGGGAGGGCTTGGCCAAGGCCCTCTTCACTTCTGCTCCCAGCAGGCCCTGCCAGTGGCCGCCATCTGGCCTCAGAGGTGACTGTCCTCCTGGGGGCTGGGCGGTGGTGATTTCAAGGCTGGCCTCCTCTTGAGCAGGTGAGGGAATGGGGCCAGACTCAGATGCTCATCTGGCTCCACCTCAGGAGGTACCAGGGAGGATTTGCTGACAGCCTTTCTCCCAGTGCTGCTTCAGGGCAGGGAGACCAAGTGCTGAGGGTGGAGGGAGACCCCTCCCTGCCTCCCTGCATGCTCAGGGGTCCCGGGGGCTCCAGGTTCCAAGCCTGCCAGCAGAGGCACTCGTTAAGAAACTGCCTGGCACCGGGTGTGGGGACAGGCTGTTCGGTCACCCTGGTCACTGACCCTGTCCTCTCTCTCACTCCCCCCACGTTCCAACCAGCTTGATCTGTGGCCAGCATCTGGTAGCCAATTTATTCAGGCCCTCAGGTTTGTTTTGTTAAGGACTTAAAATGGATTAAGAAATGTGCAAAGGGCTTGGTCATCACTTTTCCCTTTCGAGTGTACCTGAGCAATTGGATCAGGAAGTCCCTGCCTGCCTCTTCTCTGGCAGGTCAGTGGCAGTGGGACCTCTGTCTTCCCTGGCAGGGCCAGCACCGGTGGCCGGAGGTCCCAGGATGAGGCAGCTAGCTGGGGCTCAATCCCCTTCGAGCAATCCTTCTGGCCACATATCCTGGACTTGAGCTAGGACATTGAGGGGATGGTGGGGAAAAGGGACTTCTTTCTGTTCTCTGATTCTTCACCCCCTGTTCTATAGGGACTGTAAATGCCCAGGAGGCAGGGCCAGGACTTCAGTCCTGCATGTGTCCATGCATGTGTCACTGCATGGCCCTATAAAGACTTGAGTCATGACGATGGGCCGAAAGGGAGGCCAACGTGCCTGTATACATCCATCTCTCTGGGTCTGTCTTCCACCCCCATCTCTGGTGCATCCTCAGACACGGCTCTCCTGGGAGTTCTTCCCCTGGAGAGGGTGTTTGATGTTGCTCTGATCTGAGATCAGGCACTGAAGAGAGAATGCTCATCTCAAAATGGGTTTAGAAGCTATTATGGATCCCACCGTGTCCCCCAAAAATGAGATGTTGAAGTTTTAGCCCCCAGAACCTCAGAACATGATCTTATCTTACCTGGAAATGGGGTCATTGCAGAAGTAGTTAGCTAAGATGAGGTAATACTGGCATAGGCTGGGCCCCTTGTCCAGTACAACTAATGTCTTTGTAAGAAGAGGACAGAGTCACTCAGAAGATAGCATGTGACGATGCAAGCAGAGGTTGGATTGCATCTGCAGGTCAAGAAACCCCAAGGATCACTGGCAAATACCAGAAGCTGGAAGATACAAGGCAGGGTTCTACCCTGTAAGTTTCAGGAAGAGCATGCCTGTGTCAACACCCTGATTTCATTCAGACTTCTGGCTTCCAGAACCGTGAGACAACACACTTTTCTTGTTTTCAGCCACTCAGGCTGTGTACTTTGTTATGGCAGCCCCAAGAAACTAAGAGGAGAAACACTTCACTCTGGAGTACCCATCTGAGTCACGTTAACATTGTCCACTCCCTACCAATCCCCAAATCTTAGCCGGAGGTAATCGAGATAAAGGGACCAGAAGAGATATAACCCTCAGGAGGCTCAATAAAAAGAAAATAATTCCCAAGCTTCAATTTTCTTATTATTAGCTACAAATTACTTAAAGAAACCTTCCATTTGGTCATGTCACACGGTGGCCTTTCACCAGTCCCCTTGCCACCCAGGGAAGGTGGGCTCGATGGTGCTGGCTCTGGTGGAAGAGAAGCTTTTTGCTCCTGGATGGGACAGACTGTCAACGGTGCCAGTATGGCCCCGAGACTCATCGGTTACCCTCCAGTTTGTCCCACTCACCGCTCCACTCCCAGAAGGCCGGAGGTGGGGTCTGGTCATAATCAGGGCAAGTGGGCCTTGAGCGATGATCCCCACTGGGATCTAGGGCAGAGATTATAATGGCCTGGGGTCACAGGTTGGTGGTCAGTAGACCTGGCTTCCGATATGTCTGCTGCAAATCCTCATTAGGGCCCACTCCTGGGAAATCTACAAAACATGTTTTCTCACTGAGTTAATGGGATTCAAATGATGTCTCAGCAAAACAGAAATTATTTCAGGTCACGAATCTTCAGAGTCAACTGAAGAATGCTCGACTCTCTGAATGTTAAATGTATGAATGCGGAGAGCACGGCAGTGATGGAGGCGTCCCATACTATGCCAGCGCATCTCTAGCCTGCCCTAAGTGCCCTGGCTGGTCCTGGATGTGCAGACCTTTGCTCTGGATCATGCCTGGGGGCTCTGCTGTACTTCTCTCATGCTTTCCACCAACCCAGAAAAAACTCAGCTCTCCTAACACCACACCTGAACAGTCTGAGAAACAAATTCAAGTCCTTGGTGATAACAATAAGCTTCGGGGCGCTTGGGTGGTGCAGTCGGTTAAGCGTCCGACTTCAGCCAGGTCACGATCTCGCGGTCCGGGAGTTCGAGCCCCGCGTCGGGCTCTGGGCTGATGGCTCAGAGCCTGGAGCCTGTTTCCGATTCTGTGTCTCCCTCTCTCTCTGCCCCTCCCCCGTTCATGCTCTGTCTCTCTCTGTCCCCAAAATAAATAAACGTTGAAAAAAAAAAGACAAAAAATTAAAAAAAAAAAATAAGCTTCATTTTGTTTACCTCTCAAATGCCATTCCAGGCACCAGTCCAGTTTACCGTCAGAACAGCTCTTTGATGTGGCCTTTATCTCCTTGTTACAGATGAGGACATAGCTGCTTAGAGAGGTTGAGGACTTGACTCAAGGTCACACAGCTAGTGAGGGGCAGAGCCAGAACACAAGCAAACCCCAGGCTGTTTACTCCAAAACCCCGATTCTGTCGGCTCTATCCCGACGGGGGCCTCTCTCTGCCCTCCTCTCAGGACAGCTGCCTACTTTCTGACAAGAGCCTTTTAGAAAAACCACAACTCTTAAGAATTTTAGGTACCGTGACGTGCTATGGATGGAAAATGTTGGAGCAGTAAGTCCTTCTGGGGCAGCCTTTATGCCTATGAATTCAGGAAAGTCTCGATGCTTAGTTCTGGATCTATTTTTAGCTCCTCTCAATCTTGCTGGCGGCCCAGGCCGTGGCCTGAAGTTCTGCTGGCCTCCTCGGGCAGAGCTGCCAAGCAGATTGAACCCTACCTATTGAAATGCTCACGGCGTTTGAGATGAGGTGCTTTTCCCAGTTAATTCTAACCTGTCACTATTCATTTTTTCCACTGAAGTCCAAATAGCAACGTGTCATCTCCCAAACAAAGGGCCTGCATTGACTTTCATTCCCCTCTTTGGGTTAGAGTCATTCAAGGTGCCAGAATCAGAGAGTTAAGGCTTGTGTTTGCATGTGAAGGGAAGGATCACGGGGTTACATAAATTATGGGGCACCTAGTCCATGGAAGGCAGCACAGCTATTAAAATTCCAGTGTGTTCATCAATATGGAAAGGCGTTTATAATATATTGTGGAGTAAAAGAACCATGTGTAGCATAACCCATTTTGCATTTTAAAATATATCTACATGTAAAAATTACCAGGAAGGCATATTCTGAAATAATTATAATTGTTATCACTGGGTGGTGAGATTCAGGGTGATTTCGTTTTCTTTTATCCACTTATCCGAGGTTTTTTTTTTTTCTTTCTAATATTTCCCTCAAATTAAATACATATTTATTTAAATTCAAACACAATAAATTTACTGGTAAATGTGGAACTGTAACAGCAAACCATGGCCCTGATGTTCAGTGCATACTGGTTTCTCTCAAATCAGGTCACCATAAACTTACGTGTGAATGAATTTCTATTCAGGCCCACATTCTATTCTTTTTTTTTTTTTTTTTTAATACCTAGTGTTCTATTTTGAAAACTTAAGACCCAGAGAAAAGTTGCAGGAATGGTACAATCAACACCCAAAGTCCTCTCACATAGGTGGAGGGACTGGTCATGTTTTTGCCGCATTTGCTTTATTTATCTCTGTATGTTTTTGTATGTATTTTTTTAATGCTTTTTTTTTTTAACATTTATTTCTTTTTGAGAGAGAGGGAGAGAGACAGAGCACGAGTTGGGGCGGTTCAGAGAGACAGGGAGACACAGAATCTGAAGCAGGCTCCAGGCTCTGAGCTGTCAGCACAGAGCCCGATGCGGGGCTCGAAATCATGCACTGTGAGATCATGACCTGAGCCAAAGTCTTACACTTAACCGACTGAGCCACCCAGGTGCCCCTGTTGTACGTATTTCTAACCCCCAGCATCTGACACTGTTTTCAGTAAGTGAATGAATGACTGTAATGGCAGGAAAGCCAGTATTTCAAGGGCAAGGAGTCTTGAGCAGGTGAAGGGACACAAAGAGGTAGAGGCAATGGCTCTTGAAGTGACTGTCTCGTATGGTAAGGGGGAGAGATCCAGGATGACTCCCAGGGTCTGGCTTGGAACATGTGAGTGAGCACCAGTGCTGTTTTCCAAGACGGAGCACATGGGAGGAAGAGCCAGTGGCAAGGGGTGAGGAAAAGGGAGATGCTGACTTCAGTTTTGACATATTGCTGTCCAGTAGCCTACAGGATGTCCAAACGTAGATGCCCAGCAGGCAACTGACTAGGGCTCCAGAGCTCAGGGCCAGGGACAGGTCTGGATGTGGACATTTTGGAAACCTAAGAGTGATGTGGATGGTTGACCACTGTGCTGGCTGGCCTGGGCAGCCTTGTTCGTGCCTATATTCTAGCATATTAACTAATAGTTTTTCCTTTTCCTTGCCCAGTTTGGACAATAATTTATATGGCCACTCTAAAAAAGTGGAGGCCAGTTGCTTCCTGTTTTCACTTGATGCCACTCCCCGGCCTGGCTCTGTGGGTGTTTTATATTGTGTGCAGTTAAACTAGAGGTCTGTGTCCTCTGTCCTTGGTATCTCCTGTTTTGCTTTACCTGGTACCTTCCAGGTAGGTGGTGCCCAAGAAACATTTGCCTGTCCTGCGGTTGAGAGGTCCACAGGTCCCCATCCACTGAAGGGAGAGGGGGCAGGAGAGGTTCTGTGGGTTAACTTGCTGGAAGCTGGCAGAGTGGGATGCTCCCCTTAGACCAAGCCACTATTAGGTATGGGATTTAGGAAATGTCAGAGAGGTGAGGAAACTGAAACATTCTCTGTTCTCCTCATGGGCCCACATTGCTCCCTTCCCTCACCCACTGCTGGGGCAGTGACAGCTGGAGTGTTGGTAAGACCTGTCCCCAACATAGGTCCTCAGAGACCCCGTGCCACCCAGCTCTGAATGAGTCTTTCTGGAGCCCATGCTGCTGATGAGAGCCACATCCTGGTCCTGGGCAGATCTTTGGACAAGTCCTGTCAACCTCCACTTTCTGCTGTTCCCCCCACGTGGGCTTTACTTCAACCAAACACCCTTTAAACACATCCTGAACACTTTTTTAAAAAAGTTTATTTATTTATTTTGAGAGAGAGAGAGAGAAAGAGAGAGAGAGAGAGAGAGAGAGAGAGAGAGAGAGAGAGAGAGATCATGAGCAGGGGAGGGGCAGAGAGAGAGGAAGAGAGAGAATCCCAAGCAGGCTCCACACCATCAGTGCAGAGCCCAATACGGGGCATGAACTCACGAACTGTGAGATCATGACCTGAGCCAAAGTCTGACACTTAACCGACTGAGCCACCTAGGTGCCCCACACCCTAAACACGTTTGCCTCTGCGAACAGGAATGCCTTTTCCCCGTGCCCTCATGCCTCTCAGTCTCATGTCTAACTGTTGAAATCTGTTCTTTGGGGCTGACTCAAATGTGACCTGGTGTCCCAGGAGACTGTCTTGGATCCCTCCCCACTGGACACAACACTCACTTCATCTGGAAAGTCCCAGTGGCACCCACTGTCTTCCTCAGAGTTTCATCTGGACTCTTGCCTCACTCTTCAGAACTCTGGGCGGAGATACTTTCTTTTGTATTTTTTAAGTTCTCCACAATGCCAAACGTGGGGATAATTTTCCCATGCTGCGTACAGAAAGTGTGGGTACAAGAATGCAAACTGCCAAGAATTTAGTCTCCAGGTTAGAGGGCCCCATTGAGGGTTATGAAGTAGGGCATAGCAGAAGGAAGACAAAGTTTGGATTCATACATTCAACAAATATTTATTGACAAGTTGGACGTATTAGACATCGTGCCACATAATGGATTTACAGAACCAGTCGCTGTCTTCAAGGACCTCAATATTTAGAGGCGAGAGGGAACAAGACATGCATGTAAGCAGAGTTACCAAACAATGCAGTAGGTACCATAATAACGGCAAGACTGTTATTACACTGTACAGCAAGAGTATACAGTGGTGTCAGGAAGGGCTTTACTAAGGAAGTAACATTTAAGCTGGGTCTTGAGGCATGCATAGAAGTTCTCCAGGTGTCCGAGAAAGGGAGCTGCTGGTAGAGGGAACAGTAAGAGCAAAGGAACTGAGCCCCAGAAATGATTGTGTAGGGGACTGGAAGAAATTCAGTGCAAGGAGGGAACATATAAGTGTGTGTGGGGAGCCAGAAAAATGCCAGGGAGATCAAGCAGGGGAGAAGGAAGGGAATCTGATATTGGAGGCAAAGGGCAGGTTTTTAAGGAGAGGGAAATTGTGGCAGCTGTAGCAGCAAGAAGAGTGGAAAAGAGGCAGGTGTGAACGTGCAGCTAGTCTCCATCCATGTATACCTGGGGCTGCCCTGAACTGGTCATGGCTGCTTTGCTTTGGATTATAGGTCTCTGCAGGGAGCTGCCTGCCTCACCCCTGAGTTGCCAGCAGCAGCTACAGATCCCAGGCCTCCTGACCCACTCTCCTGGAGGGGCACTTCTGGGGACAGAGACCTCGCAGGGCTGATTTCTGGGCTGAAACCCCCTTTGCCACCAGCAGGAAGATGCCCGTGCCCTCAGGGGTGGGCAGATGGTGAGGCCTGCCTTCCAGCCGGGCAGCCGCACTGGGCTGGCAGTGCCCTTTTGAGCGTGTGGGAGGCAGCAGGGGCCCACAGGCCAATATCCGCCCTCCCAGGTGTCCACACTTGGCAGCCCCACCTGTCTCCAGCCAACTGTGTCCTTGCAGATGAAACTGGCAGAAGGAAGGAGCTGGGCTCCTAATTGGATTCTTGAATTTTTTTAAATCACAACTTGGATGTTTCCTGTTCTGTCTGTTCACACTGTCATTCCTTTTTTTTTTTTTTTTTTTTTTTTTTTTTTACTACTTCTTAATGCTTCCTCCATGCCCTTGTCAGCCTGGGCTGCAGGGACTGCCCCCAGTCCCCAGCACTTACCTAGTCCTATTGGGTTGATGGGAGAGCAGGCAGGGTTTCAGTCTTGTCGTGAGCATTTACACAAATGGAAAATGTCAGCATTTAATCCATAAAGAAGCCCAGGCTTGGAAGTTCCAAAAGCAAATGTTTGAAGGTGGAGGGTGCTTTCTCTGAGCACAAGTCCAGGAAGGAAAGCTGGTGTCCTGTCAACTCATGTTCCTCGCATTTATTTACGTGTAAGACCCTCTTGAAGACTTAGAAGACACCCTGCCCTTCTGGAGCTTCTAAAACAAAAAGACAAATTCACAGCCTATTACATCCCAAAGCCCACATCAGTGTGCTGTCAGGCAGGCAGGGAGGGTTTGGTGGAGGAAGGGCTCACTGTGAATTGGGTTGGGAACCAGCCCTGGGGCGGTGGGGGTGGGGGGTGGGCCCAACTGAGACACTTCCTAGAGAGAGACATATGAGGAGTGACAAGTGCATGTCAGGCTATAGTAACTGTGCGACCAAAGGCTAAAAGAAGAGCCCGGGGACATGGGTGGCAGGCTGGAGGGTGGTGGACAGACTCAGGGAGCCTTGAATGCCTGTCCAGGGAGTTAGGCTCTTCTGTGTATAGGAGAGGTGAGAGGTGGCACAGGTCTGTAGGTGCATCCAATCCTGGCCCTGCCACTAATCATCTTGAGCCCTGGGCAAAGTGTTCCTCCCTCTGGGCCAGGTGGCAGGGGTGGACAGGGACAGGAGCTGCTGATTAGGAGGACAAGGGTGCTCTTTAACAAATACACACGTCTAGTGCTAGACATACTGGTGAACATCTCTGGGGCATGGTCTGGACATGTCTTTGTTTTAAAAGATACTGCTGCTTCTTTTGTCTACACTGGATGACTTCATTTCCAAGATCCTGTTAGCTGTAAAATGAACATGTTTCTGAGGTTTGAGAGGATGGTAATGTAGCGAAGGAAAAACTTTTCCTCTACCCTCTTAGGTTCAGTGACTAGATACTGTGTATTAAACTGATGCATATGTGAGGCAGTGCTCAGTGATGAGTAACTCCAAAGGGTGGTTAGAATTTGGGCCTTATATACCAAACTTAATAGGAAAGACGATGGGTTTGTCTTTAGGAAAGACAAATGGGTTTTTAGAACAAATGGGAAATAAGAAAATGTGATGATGTTTGTTTATGCAGATGTGAGTGATCTCTCTGTCTTAAGAGCCAGTAGAACTTCCCCCCAGGGAGGGAACTGATGGCATGTTTGCTCTTGATCTGTCTCCCAGGAGTAGACCAACACCAAAGAGGGAATTTATGCAGTCCTCATTTCTCAGAAGTTTCTGCTTTTAGTCAGATAAGAGAAGCTCTGAGAAGGCTTTTATCTGCATCTGTTGAATCTCAAAGATCTTTTGCTTAAAATAATCTTTTACCAACACTGAGGGTCTGAATAGAGCCCCACGGTGAAATGGCTAACATGAAGGAATTCTCGGCCAGCCTGGAGCTAACCTTCACAACCAGTGGAAACCAATGGCTGAAGATTCATTCTCACTGAGTAGACCACACATCTGAATTGCTGGAGTTATATGGATAATTGCAGAACAAAGTTGATGCTGGGGGCTGGAGAGACATTTTGGGGGCTAAATGATCCAGATAATTGCAGTGGTGGTGATGCCCTCCCGGCATGCCCTGGGGTGGTGGGAGCACATTAGTCATGGGTTGGGGTGAGGAGAGGTGGTTGAAGAACAGGGAATAAATAAAAGGAATGAGCAGTCCTGTCTCAAGCAGGCCTGCGAGGGCGGGGGGGTGGCTGCCAGCATCCCAGGCAGGGAGACATGAGTCACACCCTGAGACGCTGACCTGCCAGAACCCAGCCTCTCTAGAAGGAGGGAGGAGGAGGCAGGCTCTGGAGATTCCAAATGTCAGGCTTTGCCTCTTGCTAGAGCCTTGAGCTTGAGATCTTTGTCATCCCTCATCATCAACCTTTGCAAAGCTATATGACTAACTGACCTCTGTTCGTAGGTCTTCTGCTGCTCTTTATCCCTAAACCATCAGAAGCTCTACACCTGACCTTAAGGACTACAGCCACCCAACCACCGACCACTCTCCTGGGCTGCAGTAACCAGAGTACCCTTACCTTTGGAGCTGCCCCACGGGACTGTTGTCTCTTCTAGACGGTGGGGCTGGTTTGTGACATTGGGAGGGAGGAATGACTTTTCACTGTGTTCTCAGCAGCCTGCTTCTCCCCAAGGCCTCCTCGTATGGGACCCCTGGCCCTTCTAGGAGGTCTTCTGCCCAGAGACAGGAGGACTTCTCTGATATTCTAAGGAGAATATCCAGACCACCCCCGCCCCCCGCCCCCCGAAAGTGTGGGCAGTTCTCAGAGCAACTGAAAAGCTAGCTGTTGCTGAGTGGCATTGCCAGACACCATGTCCTGCCCCAGGGGCCAGGATCACTCCAGCTGAGAACAGCCACAGCCCTTTCTTACCTCTGGGACCCACTTGCAAGGGAGCCAGAGGCCAGAGTCACTATTGGGTCAGCTCCTACCCTTCTAGTTCTTCCTGTTACTGAGTGCTAGACTTACTGGCCTCTTTTGTTCTCGGCTCTGTGTTCTGTGACCTCCTAGGTCACAACCTCACCCCACCCAGCCTGGCCCCCATCCCTCACCTAGGTCAGTGCCTACCCCCTGCTCTCTGCCCTGGCCTCAGGCAGATCTGGAGCTTGGGGCCCAGTGCTGCAGGCTTCTGCCTTTGCCAGGGTCAGCCTGGGTGGAAGCTGAAGATGAAAGTCTTTTGCCAACGCTGGCAGAGATGTGCCGAATCGTCTAAAGTAATTGAAGCCATTTTCTGCCTGTGTGAGGGATTTTTATTCCCAGAGATTCTGCCTGACCATTGGGGGCAGCCCTGTTTGGCTAGCTGAGGGTTCATATTTTTTCCCACAGCTGGATGTTTAGTGTCTATGCACTTGCCTTTTAAAAATGTCATCGTCCAGAATAGCTCTATTTCATTTTGTGTTCGATCTCCCTTTTTATCTTTAAGTGGGAAATGGGGAGACCAGCATGAGGAAGCAGTCATGAGGTTCATCGGTGTTCAAAGCAAGAAACGTGAGAATGCTTCCCCCCCCCCCCCCCCGTTTGCCCCTGCACGTGCTTTCCAGAACTAAAGAGCAGAGCTTGTATCCCAGCCTGGGATGGGCCCCTTGACCTTGAACCAGGCAAGGCTGACAGCCCTAGAACAGGGGCAGCTGCTGTGAAATAATTCAGAGACCTTATCGCAGAGCAGAGAAGAGCTGGAGGGAGACAGGATGCTTTGCCTCCACAGCCTCTGGCTTACAAAGCACCTAGAATTCCCTGGGACGGCAAAGAGGAGCCATTTCCCCCCAGGCTCACCCCTTGGTGAGCTCCCTCCATGCCAGCACTGCGATGTGGCAGGCAATGTGAGATTCTCGCTGGGGTCAGCTATCTGAAGCAATGGTCACAGCCATGTGAGGTCACTAAAGCTACAATTAAATAAATTTAAATGAAGTAAAGTTTAAATATCAGTTCCTCAGCCACACTAGCCTCATCTCGAGTTCTCCATGGCCACGTGTGGCTGGCGGCTGCCTTTAGGCCATTAGGCAGTGCGGATACAGAACATTTCAGTCATCACAGGAGGCTGTCTTAGAAAGGGCTGTGGGTTTTGGGAGAGGCTCGACAGAACTCATCGAATCAGCTTTATAATGAACTATCTATAAAATCGATGCTGCTACGTGTCTCTCTGACCTTGGGTAGACATTCATTCTACAGACTGTCCCAAGCTTCGTTCTGAACTCAGGGAACTGTGGCCTTGTGATGCGTCCCTTCCAGAAAGAACAGGTAGCATGCCTCTGGTAACCAGACAGACTAGGTAACTCTCAGATCAACTACCAGCCTGACATTTTACTGCCCAAATGAATACCTCTGTGTCCAGCGGTGACACTTCTTACTTGGCCATCCTTCTGCCCCATTGATACTGAATAACTGGTTCACACTGGATTCTCAGCCCCTCGGCATCACCCCTGCCTTCCCCAAGCACCATCACCCCAAATAAAATAATCTGTTAATATCCTAGGTGCAGTCCACAAAGCTCCTGCATCAGAATTACTCGGTGGGGAGGGGCTTGTTTAAAATGCAAATTTCTCAGCCTCACTCCAAGCCAGTGGAATCAGAATCTCTGGGGTGGGAGCCACTGCTAGTGAGGAAGCAGCTCAGGAACCACCCGGAGAGTCCCTGGAAATGAGAAATCACCGACTTTTGCATTCTAGGGTCTCTGATATATTGCAGACCAGACTGCTCCAGGGCTGAGAGCCAGATAGATGCCGGTGGCTGGTGAGGGCTGGGGTGTGTGAGAGAGATGTGTCCCACCCCCAGTGTACACACACAAGTCAGTACACATGCACACTACTGGCCCCTAAGGTCTGCTGGGTAATAACAGAACCTCACCTAAGAAAAGCCTGCTCCAGTCCTGATCTTGGCAGTCAGGGATGAGCGCCTGGCATTCTCCCACTCTCCTGCTGCATGGACTCCCCGACCAAGGTCTCTAGGGCCTGCCTCAGAAAGACTATTTTCCTTTTCTCTAAATCAGGGCTTCACCACCTTTATTAGCCCTTGCCTCACTTTGGTGAGCACAAAACTCTACCTTTGGGATTCTAGTGTGCCGTTGTCTCCCTCCGTGCCTCCCCTCCCAAATATTCTGGAGTTTGTGTTACAAAAATAAAGCTTCTTCCACATTTTCCAAATGTAAAATTACATGCACATAATACTTAACAGAGCATGAAGGTATAGTTCATTACTGGAAAGAAAGTCATACTCAAAGAGCAGAGTTTCTCCAGCTCACAGTGAATCAGAATCCCCTGCAGGGCTTGTTAAACAGATGGCTGGGCTCCACCCCCAGAGGCTGATTCAGGAGGTCCGGGGTGGGGCCTGAGAATTTGCATTTCTCACAAGTTTCCAGGTGGTGCTTTTGCAGCTGGGTGGGGGGATCACACTTGGAGAAACACAGATCTAGAATGATTATCCTCACATACTCCCTGCCTAGAGCTGGAGGAATGGCCAAGCCTTTCTTTAAAACACCCAGCCAGGGATATCTCGTGGCTCAGTTGGAGGAGCATGTGACTCTTGACCTCAGAGTCGTGAGTTTGAGCCCCACTTTGGGTATAGAGATTACTTAAATAAATACAACTTAAAAAAGTAATGAAATAAAATAAAAACACCCAAATAATCAATCACATGGGGCCCCTCCTCTCTCTAGTCTCCCTCCCTCTTCAGACTGGAGCATCTATAAGGCAAACCAACCCTATTTCTGTCTCTCTCTTTTTTTTTAATAATTTTTTTTTAAATTACATCCAAGTTAGTTAGCATATAGTGCAACAAGGATTTCAGGAGAGATTCCAGTGATTCATCCCCTATGTATAATACCCAGTGCTCATCCCAACCAGTGTCCTCCTTAATGCGCCTTACCCATTTAGCCCACCCTCCAAGACCCCCCTACAGCAACCCTCTGTTCTCTATATTTAAGTCTCTTGTCCCCCTCCCTGTTTTTATATTATTTTTGCTTCCCTTCCCTTATGTTCATCTGTTCTAAGTCCTCATATGAGGGAAGTGATATGATATTTGTCTTTCTCTGACTAATTTCGCTTAGCATAATAGCCTCCAGTTCCATCCACGTAGTTGCAAATGGCAAGATTTCATTCTTTTTGATTGCTGAGTAATACTCCATTGTATATATACACCACATCTTCTTTATCCATTCATCCATCGATGGACATTTGGGCTCCTTCCATACTTTCGCTACTGTTGATAGTGCTGCTATAAACATTGGGATGCATGTGCCCTTTCGAAACAGCATACCTGTATCCCTTGGATAAATACCTAGTAGTGCAGTTGCTGGGTCGTAGGGTATTTCTATTTTTAATTTTTTGAGGAACCTCCATAGTGTTTTCCAGAGTGGCTGCACCAGTCTGCATTCCCACCAGCAGTTCAAAAGAGATCCTCTTTGTCCGCATCCTTGCCAGCACCTGTTGTTGCCTGAGTTGTTAATGTTAGCCATTCTGACAGGTGTGAGGTGGTATCTCATTGTGGTTTTGATTTATATTTTCCTGATGATGAGTGATGTTGGGCATGTTTTCATATGTTGGTTGGCCATCTGGATGTCTTCTTTGGAGAAGTGTCTATTCATGTCTTTTGCCCATTTCTTCACTGGATTATTTGGTTTTTGGGTGTTGAGTTTGATAAGTTCTGTATAGATTTTGGATACTAACCCTTTGTCTGATATGTCATTTGCATATGTCTTCTCCCATTCTGTTGGTTACCTTTTAGTTTTGCTGATTGTTTCCTTCACCATGCAGAAGTTTTTATTTTGATGAGGTCCCAATAGTTCATTTTTGCTTTTGTTTCCCTTGCCTCCAGAGACGTGTTGAGTAAGAAGTTGCTGTGGCCAAGGTCAAAGAGGTTTTTGCCTGTTTTCTCCTCTAGGATTTTGATGGCTTCCTGTCTTATGTTTAATTGTGAGTTTTGAGTTTATTTTTGTGTATGGTGTAAGAAAGTAGTCCAGGTTCATTTTTCTACACGTCACTCTCTAGTTTTCGCAGCACCATTTGCTGAAGAGACTGTCTTTATTCCATTGGATATTCTCTCCTGCGTTGTCAAAGATTAGTTGGCCATATGTTTGTGGGTCCATTTCTGGGTTCTCTATTCTGTTCCATTGATCTGAGTGTCTGATTTTGTGCCCCAGCGCTGTTCTCAATAACACTGATGGCCTCTCCAGGTGAACCTCCACATTGTTATTCTGACCAAGTCTGTCCCTGCAAAAGATTTCATCCACATTGGTTAGCCCAGAAGGGAGAAAGGAAAGGGAAGAAATGAAGAACACTTTCTTGCCAAAATAATACTGAACACAGGTTTCAAACTCCACATGTACGAAGTGTGTGTTGAGTGTGGTATGGTGCATGGTGTGTGTGTGTGTGTGTGTGTGTGTGTGTGTGTACACGTACCTGCACAGTTGGCGGGGGGCGGGGCACATGTGCTCACATGTGTGTTTACTGCTCTTTAGATTTCTGGGCACAACGTATAGTGAACCAAAGCTGAAAAGTCATATGGTGAATCAGAATAGTACTGATGGAGAATGCAGGCCTCCTATCCCAGCCAGGGCCTGGATGGAAACAGCCACATAGCTCACGTATTTATTTGGGCCTTGGTGTCTCAGCAGTGAAGATGTGGAGTATATGAACAAAAGATGGAGAACTTTTTCTGCTCTATATTTATAGGTTTCAACTTTTCCCGTGCAATCTATCTTGAGCTGTCCCCATAAAGCAGGCAAGCAGCCTCTGACACTCACATCTTGTTAGAAGTTCTACACTTTTTTTTTTTTTTGCCCCGAGAAACAATCTAGTTCTCTGCCAGCAAGGCTGTCAGGCAGTAACGGAGTGCCTGAGCTCATTCAGTTGTTTATGGGGCTTTCTCTGAGATCTTAAGCCCTTTTCCACAGATGGAAAAAGTGATGAAAAATCTCTCAGGAACAACCATGAGTGGCTCATTTGTCCTCAGCTGTCCTCATGTCACTGCTTGTTTCGTATCTGTCATGCTGCTTAGCTAGTCTCACCTGGCTGGTCAGTCTCACCTGGACAGTTACACTCAGTTGTAGGAACTTTGAGAAGAGAAAGGCCCATATGGCAAAGGACTCTAAATGATGCCTTCTGGGCAAAAAGACACAGGAGGAGTGGAAGGTGTAATCCAGAGGAGTGTACTCAGGGAGGCACTGCCCTGTCTTCAAATATCCAAACAGCTATTACATGGAAACATCTTGAACTTGCTTCCTGTGCTCTCAAGGGAAGTTCTGACTGGTTAAGCCAGGTTATTTGCCAGGGTGTCCTTCTCTGCAGGCGTCTCATGTTAAGTGTCCCTGGAAGCCTTTTCTCTCTCACCTCCCTCTCTGGGCAAAATTACTGCTTCTCATGGTTTTAAATGTCATCTTTGAGCAGGTGACTCCCAAATGTTTATCTCTAGCCCAGATCAGTTTTCTAAAATGTAAACTTGTACGTTCAGCTGCCGGCTCACATCTCCACTTGATGTCTCTTTGACATCACCAACATAATATGTGCAAAAGTGAGCTCTCGATCCTCCCCACACCAAATCTTGTCTTCCCACAGCTTTTCCCATCTCAGTAAATGGCACCAGCCTCCACCCAGTCATCAAGTCAGGAACCTGGGAATCATTTTTGGCACCTCTTTCTCATTCATACCCCACATCCAACCCATTACCAAGCTCTGTTTATTCTCCTTCCAAAATATGCATTGAGCTCCTCTACTTCCCTCACCTTGAAACCCACAACCCCCATTCAAGCCTCTGGCAGGCACTATTCCACACTTCTCCAGCCAGTCTTCCCTGCCTCTGACCCATCCCACATAACAGCCACAGAGACATTGGAAGCCCCATGTCTAATCAGGTCGCCCCCTGCTCAAACCCTTCAGTGGTGTCCATTTCAGTTAGAATATAGTCCAGGCTCCTTCTGGCACCTGCAGGGCCTCCCGCTCTCACCTCCACTGCTACCACTATCCTCATCACTGTGCATTTGTGCCACACTGGCCTCTGGCAGCTCTTTCCTGGTCCCTCTGCATTGGCTTGCCTCCTCCAAGGGTCCCCTCTACCCCCTGACTTCCACTCAGTCTTTGATTTTCATCTATGTGCCCCTTTCCCAAAGAAGCCATCTATTTTGTTTATCTGCTCGGCATAACAAACTACCTACAAACCTAGATGCTGAAAACAACCACCATCTTCTTATTTCTCACAATTCTGCGAAGTACCAGGGGCTTAGCTAGGCCATGCCTCTGCTGGTCTTGCCTGGGGCTCTCTCAAGTGGCTGCAGTCAGACAGCTGCTGGGGCTGAAACGTTCACAATGTCACCATGCCTACACTCACATGTCTGGCATCTTGGCAGGAACATCCCAGCTGGGACACCAGGAGGGCTGGGCCTCTCTGTGTCACCTTAAGGGCTTGCCCTCTCTGCATGGTCTTCCAGCAGGATGGCCCAATGGATTGGGACCTGGAATGATCCCATTAAAAGTCTTGTTAGAATAGCCATGGGTATGAATATCTGTCAGCATGACTAAAAGGTTCCCAGGAGTGATGGTGCAGAATAGAGTAAATGAACCAGACTTTGGAGTCTGACGTTCAAATCCCACCTCTACCATATGTGATTCTTGCTTATTAATTAAGGCTGTTTTGGTTGCCAGCAGTAGAAAGGATTCGGGCTAGCTCAAGCACAAAAGGAAAATTTGCAGTAAGGATCACACGCAGGACTGACAGCAGCAGCAGTCAGGGCCCATGCTCCCAAGTGCTGCCCGTAACCTGTCTCAGCCTCAGCAATCCCCCATCTCGGTGTTTCTCATTCTTTAGTTTCAAGTCTCACATCTGCATGTCCCTCCACATGCTGTTTGACCTGCTTGGTTCCAGCATCAGATTCCTGGTCAACCAAGGAAGGCCAGGGCACAGAGTCATGGCTGCTGGGCCCCCCTGAGAACAGAGGGCATGGCCAAAAAAGGAGGTCAGTGTGAGACCCTTGTGGACTCCAAGCAGGGTTCAAGGACACTAGTTCAAGTTACTGATGAGCCTTAGTTTCCCTCACATACAAAGTAAGATAATCTACTTCTCAAAGTTATTGTAAGGATTAATCAAAACAATGTCTGAAAGTGCCTTACACGTAGTGAATGCTAAATTCATGGTAAGCGGCATTAATGTTTTCAATATAGCAACATTACTGCTACCGGACAAATGAACAAAGAGTTAATAGCTTCAAAACATTATCACCGTCTTCAAGGTTCTGTGTTCATCCTGTACTTGCCTTGTCCCATGCTGGAATTAGCTGTTTCTCTAAGGAGCACTCATTCCTTGGAGGTAGTATGGGAAATGGTATCCAGAAGCCAGTTCCAGTCCCTAGATGTGCTCATTGCCAGTGGGATGTCACTGCTTCCAAAAGCCCTTAGGGGACAGAGCTAGAGAACACGCACATCTGTTTGTGTCCACGCTTATTTCTATCTTTCTGTATATGGGAAATCACGCGTTCACACCGATACTTCTAATCCCAATCACCACAGTGTTTATTCTAGTATTCTCTTTTTCCTTAATTGTTAACTTCCTAATTTTGACGGCTCTGTTGTGGTTATGAAGAAGAATGTTTTTGTGAAGGAGAATTATTTGAGAGAAATACTAAGGTATTTACCTAGCGGGAGTCATGAAGTCAGCAATTCACTCTCAGATAATTCAGGGGAAAAAGTGTTCCTTGAACCATACTTGCAATTTTACTTCAAGTGTGAGACTTTTCAAAATAAATGCCTTAAAAGCAAAATCAGTCATACACAAATAACCCTATACATGCATCATTTCCTCCATGGCAGGCATTTTCCTAAAAGAAGAGATGCTGTGTCACAAGCCCTAAGCATATGGTGGAGCCTAGGTGGTTCAGTTGGTTGAGCATCCGACTCTTAGTTTCGGTTCAAGTCATGATCTCACAGTTCGTGAGACTGAGCCCCGTGTCAGGCTCTGTGCTGACAGTGAGGAGCCTGCTTGGGATTCTCTGTCTCTCTCCCTCTCTCTCTGCCCCTCCCCAGCTCTCTCTTTCCCAAAAATAAATAAATATTTTTTTAAAAAGGCCTGGGCATTCATAATTTTAATGAATGTTGCCCATATTGCTCTCCATAGCACTGTTACCAATTTATATATACTCCTGCTTAGAGACAGTGGGAGGCCTGTACCCTCCTTAATACAGTATCTTATCAAATTTTAATTTTTAAAAATAATTCAAGTGGTGAAAACTATTCTCTTATGTAATTTTAATTTGCATTTCTCTTATTGTGAGTGAGTCTGAATGTCTTTCAGAAAGACTTAGAAGTCAGTTGCATTTTCCTTTCCTTGAATGGTCAGTGCACAATCTTTATCCATGTTTTTATTTTTATTTTTTCCCCCCATGTTTTTATTGCTTATTGTTCTTTTATTATTGTTATCATTATTGATTTAGAGATGAGAGAAATTAAGCCAAAATGAATAGTAAATATTTTTATTTTTTTTAATGTTTATTTATTTTTGAGAGAGATAGAGAGAGTGTGAACAGGGGTGCGCAGACAGAGAGAGGGAGACACAGAATCCGAAGCAGGCTCCAGGCTCTAAGCTGTCAGCACAGAGCCCGACACGGGGTTTAAGCCCACAAACCATAAGATCATGACCTGAACAGAAGTCAGATGCTTAACTGACTGAGCCACTCACACACCCCATAAATATTTTTCTTAATTTGTCATTTGTCTTTGGACTTTTTGGAGATAGTTTTTGTCACTCAGATAGTTTTTATTATTATGTAGGCACATTTATCACTCTTTTTTGCTTTATTTATTTATTTATTTTTTGTAAACTTTATTTTATTAAAAATTTTTTTTTATTTGAGAGACACACGTGCACACACATGCACGAGTAGAGGAAGGGCAGGGGGTGGGGGAGAGAGAGAGAGAGAGAGAGAGAGAGAGAGAGAGAGAATCCCAAGCCTGACGCACGGCTTGATCCCGTGAAATCAATTCCTTTTTCCCCATTGTTTCAACATGCTGCCTTTACTGAACACTGAATTCTTCTATGTATTGGGGTCTATTTCAGGAATTTCTGCTCTTGTCCATGATCTGCCACAGGTACTCTCTAGAGACATGGCTGGAGAGTCCCATCTCCTCTGGTTCTCACCGGTGTCTCTGGCCACTCCTTCTCAGCCTCGGATGGCTGGATCCAGGCTCTCCTCCCCTCCCTCCTGTGTCTCAAGGCACCCACCACCTGCTCCATCCTGGTACCTTTCCCTTCTCTCTCTCTCTCTCTCTCTCTCAGGCGGGTCTCTCCAGCTTCACTGCAAAGGCCCCATGTGCCTGGATGGTACGTAGTACTTACTGCTCCGGCCCAGATCTCTCCCTCATCTCTAGACTCCTGTCCTCTGAGTCTCCACTTAGATACCTGCTTCCCCCACAAAGTTCCTCCAGAAATAGCAGCTCTGTTCATTCCATGGCTTAACTCAAAAATATTCAAGTCTTGACTCCTCTCTTCTCCACATTCACTCTATCAAGTTCTGTCAGCTCTGCCCTCAGATACACCCAGAATCCAAACAGCTCCCACCACCTTCATCCCTGCCCCCCTGACTCTTACTTAGACTATGGCAGTAGCTACCTAATTGGTCTTTCTATAGCGGCCCTGATTCCACTTCCCTTAGATTTAAAAATCTTAGTCGGTTCATGTCCTCCTCTGCTCAAAGCACTCCAGTGGCTCTCAAAGTCCCACAAAGGTCCCCAGAGCCTGCTTGAGCTGTGCCTCCCCTCAGACCTTTATCCCCTCCCATGTACCCACTTGATTGCTGAGCTCCAGTCACACTGGTCTCCCTTCTGTTCCCTGAATATGCCAAGAGGACTTCTGCCTCAGGGCCTTAGCACATGCTCTTTCCTTTACTTATAAGGCCCTTCCCCCAGTTTTACACATGGCTCTCTCCTTCACCTCCTTCAGGTCTCCACTCATAATGCCACCTTCTTGAAAGGTCTTCCCTGAAAATTATATATAAAATAGAAACCCTATCCTGCACCCTTACCTTCTATCCTTTTACCCTGTTCTTACCAACCCTGAAATGTTACAAACAGTATTTTTTATAAACAGTATAAATGGTATTTATGTGTTTATTATATACCTATTCTTGCTAGCACGTAAGTCCCCATGAGGGCAAGGACTTGTTATTTTCCTTTACTGACATTCTTCTGCATCTAAAAGAGTGCCTGGCAAAACTCTGGAAAACAGTGTGGTGTTTCCTCAAAAAATTGAAAATAGAATTACTCTATGACCCAGCAATTGCACTACTAGGTATTTATCCAAAGGATACAGGAATGCTGATTCAAAGGGGCACATGCACCCCAATGTTTATAGCAGCACTATCAACAATACCCAAAGTATGGAAAGAGCCCAAATGTCCATCAGCTGACGAAGAGATAAAGAAGATGTGGTATATATATGCTACTTGGCAATGAAAAAGAATGAAATCTTGCCATTTGCAACAATGTGGATGGAACTGGAGAGTATTATGTGAAGTGAAATAAGTCAGAGAAAGATAGATATCCTATGATTTCACTCATATGTGGAATTTGCGAAACGTAACAGAAGACCATAGGGGAAGGGAGGGAAAAACAAGATACAAACAGAAAGGGAGGCAAACTATAAGAGACTCTTAAATACAGAGAACAAACAGAGGGTTGATGGGGGTGGGGGGTTGAGGGGTGGGAAAAATAGGTGATGGGCATTGAGGAGGGCATTTGTTGGGATAAGCACTGGGTGTTGTATGTAAGTGATAAATCACGGGAATCTACTCCTGAAGCCAAGACTACAACGTATGTCAGCTAACTTGACAATAAATTTTTAAAAATAAAATAAGATAAAAAAAAGAGTGCCTGGCATATACTAAATCCATCATAAATACTTGTTGACTGACTGACTGACTGAATGAATGAATGAATGAGTGAGTGAATCTGTTATGCTCTAGTAGTGCAATGTTTTAATTATTGTTGCTTTATAATACCTATTTTTCACTTACAATTTCATTTACAATTACAATCAAGATGCCATTGATCGTAAGGTCCACTATGATTTCATGTACCAGCGGGAAAGAAGTGTAACCAATAACTACCAATTAAACCATAACAAAGTGCTTAAAATTTAAAATTTATGCTTACTGAGAGAGCACTTTTAGACTTATGTAGACATAGAAGTTCATCATATCTTACACTTGGACATACATAAGAAAGAAAAGATAAGTAAAATAAATTGGCTAAGGTAGTTCTAAAATGTCTTCATATTCCTATTTTGATTCTGACCACTGATGTCCTTGTTTTCCAACAAGTACTGTCCTCTGTATCTTCACAAGTGTAAGTTTGATGATGTAGCATTTCTTAAAAGAATACCCCACTATTGACCCAGGATTTTCTTCCGAGTCGCTGACAATCTCAGCCAGTGTTGATGTGCATGGACAGGTGATGACAACTACCTCCTGACTGCCTTCCCTAGCGTCCTCACCTCCAACTAACTGAGAGTAAGGGCTTCAGCGTATGAATTTTAGGGGGACACAAACATTTAGTCTATACCACTAGGGAACAGAACCCTGGAGGGAAAACATCCTACTCTGTTGGGTCACTGTGGAAAGTAAGTATTCCCCAGACACCTACACCAGGTCTGAGCTCGACACCAGGGGATGATCAAGTTGAAGGATTTATCAGTGACTGAGGCCGGCAATATTTGTTGCTGGCAGGAGAAATCCACTGTCTAATTGTGAACCTCGGCATCCTAGAATTATGGGGAAAAGCCTGTTTTCGATTCGTTTTGAGCTTCTCTCTGCGGCAATTCTAGCCAATTAAGCCGACTCTGCAGGTTCCCAGGCAGTGAGGGCTTTGTGTATGGGCTATATTTAGCGCCCATGGCAGGTGGACATCTGCCACACTGCGCCCAGCACTACCTTGCTCACCTCTCCATCAGTGTCAAGATGACACCTGAGGGCTTATGTGGCAATGTGGAGGCTCCCCACACCTTGCACTAACCCAGATGCCTCCCTCCTAGCCCCAGTGGCTTTGCCCCAGTTGGCACAGTGCCTTTTTATGGGCACTGTGCTCTGGGTCTGCTGGTTTTTTAAGGGCCTGTAGAAAAATACTTGAAACCTGAATTTAAAATGTATGGCTCCTGGGGCATCTGGGTGACTCGGCCAGTTGAGCATCAGAGTCTTGATTTCAGCTCAGGTCATGATCCCAAGATCATGGGATTGAGCCCTGGACCCCTGCAGCTCTGCATCAGGCTTGGTGCGGAGTATAGAGCCTGCTTGAGATTCTTTCTCTCTCTCCCCCTCCGCCCCTCTCCCCTGATCATGCTCTCTCTCTAAATAAATAAATTAATTAAAAATAAAATGTATGGCTCCAAGAGACAGAAATTTCTAAATTGAAATTAGTAAATGTTAATTAAATGCCCAGAAAATGTCAGTGGGCACCTACAATTGAACTCCACTATTATATAAATGTCTAATAAATATGTGGTTATATTATTATATATTTTATATCATATATTTAGTTTTTAAAAAGCTAAAATGTAAGGGTGACTGGGTGGCTCAGTCAGTTAAGCATCTGACTCTTGATTTCAGCTCAGGTCACCACCTCATGGTTTGTGAGATTGAGCCCCGCATCAGGCTCTGTGCTGACAGCATGGAGTCTGCTTGGGATTCTCTGCCTCCCTCTCTCTCTCTTCCCCTCCTTGTTCTCTGTTTCTCTCTCTCAAAATAAATAAATAAACTTAAAAATTTTTTTAAAGAGTTAAAATGTATAAAAGCCCTTTCAAATTTGCTAGAGCAAAGAGATATATTTAACATGGGGTATAGTTGCATTTTAATATTTGGTATGAAGTGAGATATGTCCCCTAATGTCAGCACGCCCAGGGCCTGGTCCAGGCAGATGTGTTTTCTAATGGCCATGAGACCCTGACCTCTGGGCAAGGCCTGATTCCCACTCAACCTGCTGCCTAGTTTGTGAGGATGCTTAGCTTGGCCCAGGACGATCCGGGCACGACCCGGACCCTAACGCTCTATAGCAGTGCCTCTCACAATGTCCTCCAGGAGCCACTTACAACGTGTGGAACACTTGTTAGACATGCAGTTTGGGCCCTTGAGACCTACTGGACCAGATTATCTGGGAGAGGGCCCCGAGAAGCTATACTTGTAACAGGCTCCCAGGTATTTCTGATACATAGTCAGGTATAAGAACCGGAGCTCTATAGACACTGGTTCTGTTTGGCAGACAGCTGTGCAGAGTCAGTGAGAAGCAGGTCTCAGGATATGATGCAGGACCTCTCAGGTGCTGTGGCAGAGGACTGGGGCCAGAGCCAGGACCCAGGCAAGAGGTCTAGGGCTGGAAGGGGCATCAAGTAGGACCAACAGACTGGGGTTTATGCCCTTTCTGGCTCCTGAATTCTCCCACCTGCACCAGGCCAGTATGTAGGGCTCAAGCCCTAACAGGAGCTCCTTGGGGCTGGATTCAATATCTAGGGCAAGATCAAAGGGACAGACATGGTGGAGGAGGGGAGGCATGGAAAGGCTGATATGCACTCACTTATTCATTTATTCGGTGTACATTAATTCATCTAATATGATCGAGCACCTATTCTGCACCAGATGCTGGGCCAGGCCCTGGCCATACCACCAAGGACAAAAATGAATATTATTCCCTGCCTGTGTCGGGTGGCACAAAAATCTGGCAGAGCCACTGGGCAGCTGCTAACAGGGCTGATTGGGCCTCATGAGAGCTGCTGGGAAGTGAATGTGGGGTCATGGGTCAGAGGAAGGGGTCCCATTTCACTCTGGGTAGGAAAGGGCCTGGCTCAGGTGGCCTCTGTGGAATGTCTGCTGAAGGATTCTGTACCTACAACTGATCAACCAGTAAGTCTTGATACCTCCCTCTTTCCCCCTGTTCTATCCACTTCCAATTCCTGTCTATTCTGCTTCCAAAATACCTCTTGCTACTGTGCAGTTGTCTTTATTTCCCCTGCTACTATCTCAACCCAAGCCACTGTCCTCTCCCACCAAGTATGATGGCAGGAGCCACTGACCACATCATAACAATGAGAATTGTACATCATTGTACAATGATATACAATGTATAATGTATACAATGTACAATGTATAATGATCATTACAATCATTATAAGAGGATAAGCATTATCCTCTTAGCTTCCTGACAGGGACATGGATCCCCTGCTTAAAGCCTCTCCAGTGACTTTCCCAAGCCAGTGTCCCCCTAGCTCACTCTGCTTCCTGCCGAAGTCTGTCAGCCCCAAGGACACTCACACACCTGGAATGTCTTTGCTGACCTCCTTTCCCATTGCCTGAGTGATTGCTACTTATCCTTTATCACTTCCACAGAGAAGCCTTTCTTTTTTATTTTTAATTATTTTTAATGTTTATTTATTTTTGAGAGAGAGAGAGAGAGAGAGGGAGAGAGAGAGGGAAAGAGAGAGTAAGCAAGCAGGGGAGGGGCAGAGAGAGAAGGAGACATCGAATCCGAAGTAGGCTCTAGGCTCTGAGCTGTCAGCACAGAGCCTGATGCAGAACTTGAACTCACGAACTACCAGATCATGACCTGAGCTGAAGTGGGATGCTTAATGGACTGAGCCACCCAGGTACCCCCGCAGAGAAGCCTTTCTTGACCACACCCAACCCCCAATGTAAATGAAGTCCCTTGTCTCTTTTACCTTTATTTTGTGCTCATAGCATGTACATGGTAATTATATATTCTTGTGATTATTTAATCATTGGATCATAAGCTCTTCTAGGCAGAGACCTGATCTATTTTGTCTCTTTTGGTAGACATAGTGCCCAGCACATTGATACTCAATAAATATTTGTTAAATGAATGAACAAGCAAGAACATGGTATGCTTGTTCTAAAGTATCCATCTTGGGGCACCTGGGTGGCTCCGTCGGTTAAGCATCTGACTCTTGATTTTGGCTCAGGTCATGATCTCATGGTTCATGAGTTTGAGCCCTGCACTGGGCTCTGTGCTGACAGCACTGAGCCTGCTTGGGATTCTCTCTGCCCCTCCCCTGCTTGCTTGAACACTCTCTCTCTCTCTTTCTCCCTCTCTCAAAATAAATAAACTGAATTAAAAAAATGTCCATCTTTGTGGCAGGAGTCATGGGAAATGTAAGGAAGAGGAAAAAAAAATCATAGTCCCTGGATTTTAGTAGATTTAGGAAACTATCTCTTGATGAAGACATTTGTATAGTTATCTACTACTAAATAAAAATTACCCCCATATTTAGCAGCTTAAAGCAAACATTTATAATCTCACACCATTTTAGCAGGTCAGTATTTGGAAAGACTTTAGCTGCAGGGTCTGCCTCTGGGTCTCTCTCAAGGCCAAGCCTATAGTCATTTGAGGGCTTGACTGGGGCAGGAAGATTCATTTGCAAGATGGCTCTCTCACATGCCTGCCATTAGTACTGGTTGTTGTTTAGTAGCCCCAGTTCTTCACCACATGAACCTTTTCATAGGATTGCCTAAGTGTCCTTCTGACCCTGACATGGTGGCTAAATTCTTCCAGAGCAGGTGGTCTAAGAGAGCACAAACCCGAAATCACAATGTCTTTTATGAGCCTTGGGATTCACACTATGTCATTTCTGCCACCTCCTATTGGTTATACAGGGCAGCTCTACCTACTGAGGTTGACTGCACAGGGGCATGAATACCAAGAGATGAGGATCGTTGTGGGCCTTTGTTAAGGCTGAATACCAAGTGCTGAAGTGTAATGCCTTGTGTGTGAGCATGAATTCAGAGAAGGGAACAATCTCTGGCTGATGAAAGTGGTTGATTCAGTCTGTAGCCTGAAGAATGACTAGCCATTGGGGAATTGTCCATGAATTAAGGGAAGGCAGGCTAGGTGGGAGCACAGCATAAGCAAAGGCACTGAGGCAGGAAATGGACATCATGAATTTATTAGTAAGAGAGGAGAGTGATCTGGATGGAGCAGAGAGTGCTTGTGGTTTGAGGTAGAGGTAGTAAGACAATGTAATTGGGTGATATCTAATTAAAGAGGACCTTAGAAGCCAGGCAGTGGCATTGTTTTGGTGGGTTGTCAATAAGGAACAAGGTGAGTGTTAAGGTGTCTGATTATGATGAAAGCACAACTTTAGGAAGCATAATTTAGGGGTAGCATGTAAAATGGCTTGGTCTGGGGAGAGTCTGAAGGTAGAGCCCTGAGCCTTGGCCTGGTGAGAACCTAAAATAAGGTCTTGGTAATAGGAGTGGAAAGGAGGCAGAGTTTTGAGTATTATTATAGAGGAAAGGAAGATATAGGATGAGGTAAAGAGATGGGTCTGCATCTCACTTTCTCCATGCACAGAATGAGGGTGTATGGGTTAGCATCTGTCCCACCTATCCCCCAGCACTGGGTTGAACATCATGGGATTTGATGGATAGGAAAGTACTCTGACAGGAGAGAAGGTGTAGACACTGAAGGGATTACTATTGTAGGAACAACTCACTTGGTGAGCAGTGTTTATTTTAGGACAGAGGGAGCTAAGGCTGAGAAGAGACTAGAGGATATTTGGGGACATATCTGCCCAGCTCCGCATCCCTCTACCCCATTTCATCCCTCATGGATCTAAAATCCAACACCTCAGGGCACCCAGGGTGGCTCAGTTGGTTGAGCATACAACTTCTGGTCAGGCCGTGATCTCATGGTTCATGAGTTCAAGCCCCATATCGGGCTCCCTGCTGTCAGCGAAGAGCCTGCTTCAGATCCTCTGTCCCCCACTCTCTCTGCCCCTCCCCTGCTCGTGCTCTCACTCTCTCTCAAAAATAAACACTAAAACAAACAAACAACATTAAAAAATAAAATAAAATCCAACACTTCTCTCTTCCCCTCTCTTTGTCCATGCCCCGCAGTTACCCAGCTGCAATCTGGGCTCTTGACTCCATGCGTCCTGGGGAGCCTGAGGTCACCCCCTCCTGCTCTGTTCACTACAGGCACACAGCAATCAGGAGACTGTGCTGGGGGAGTACTTGCCCTGGCCACCCGTGGCCACTACTGCTGTGGTCTGAGTGGCCTGAGAGACTGGGTTTTGCAGACCCCGAAGTTATACCCCAGAGGTACAGAGGAGGAGAGGCTGACTCAGCCAGCACACTTAGACCTGCAGGGTCTTAACCTCTCCTGGTCCACATAGCTCCTTGCCCCAAATTCATTGGCAGAGAAAGCAGAGCTGTTTTGTCTCATTATGTCAATATCAATGAGATTCTGTATTCGAGTTCTTCTTCCCATTTCCAAGGACTTTGACAAGCCTCACGACCACCAAGGGGCATCTACTGAACAACAGCACTGTTGTGTACTAAGTCCCAGCTTCCCAACTTACCACCTGGTTACTTCCCTTCTGTAGGCCTTGGTCTTCCCATCTACGAAATGGGATAGCAGTAGAACCCCTTGTCAAGTGCTGGTGATGACTGAGTGAGGCTCAGGGAGGTGCCTGGCAGGTCACTGCGATAGGGCCAGGGCCGTGCTCCCACTCTCAAAGTGCCTGCAGGCTGGTTGGAAAGACATGTGAAAAGAAAAAAGTATGCTTTTTTGGGCTGCCTGGGCTTTTGTTAATAAATTTCCAGCGGGACGTTTCCGCCACTTGCCTTTTTTTAGAGACACGAAGAGAGGAGAATTGAAAACATTTCCTATGTTGAAATGAAAGGCACTATTTAATCTTGTCACCATCTGCCTTCGCTCCAGGCTGGGAGCCCACAGGCCCAGCTCCCCGTTTCCTAGCGACAGGACAGGCACACCTTCCCCATTAGAGAAAAACACCCACTGCGGGGGATGCTCCTGCCCCAGGGAACTGTGAACTAGTCGTCCCAGAGCAGAAGGGGACCCAGCCTCCCTGGATGTTTGTCTTCAAACAGGCCACGCTGTTCCTCCTTCCCAGCGTCACACTGCAGTGGGGCCAGCACTTAATTTGCAAAGTCCTTGAGGTGACCCTCAGTGCCCCAAGCCCCCTCCTCTTCCCCAACAGAGCTCAAAGGCTGTCTCAGTTTCCTAGGGCCGCCATAACAAAATCCCACAAACTGGCTTACAACAACAGAATTCTATATTCTCGTAATTCTGGGAGACTGTGCGACTGTCAGAAGGAAAATTAAGGTGTCGGTAGGGTTGATGCCTTCCAGCGGCTCTGAGAGAGATCCAGTCCATGCTTGCCTCTAGGTTCCAGTGGCTCCGGCAATCCCTGGCAACCCTTGGTTTGTAGATGTCTTACTCTCTACCTGCGTCCTCAGGTGGCTTTCTCCATCTCTCTACCTCTTCTCTTACAAGGAAGGGCACCTGTCATTGGATTTAGGGCCCACGCTAATCCAGGATGATCTCCTTGTGAGATCCTGACCTTAATTATCCCTTTAGAGATGCCTTTTCAAAATCACATTCTGAGGTTCCTGGTGGACAAATCTTTGGCTGGGGGTGGGGGGGCATTATTCAACCCACTGTAGAGGCTATCATGTCACTCGGGCTCCTCCTGTCTGAGTGAAAAGGCTTGGTAAACTGCTGTTAGGGACAGCATTCAGAATGCTCCAAATGCTCCTTGATCAACAGCCAAGAGGTGGATATGTTAGAAGTGGAGTTTGGGACAGCACAACACCTTAACCAGAGAAGATGTAGCCCTCATGGTGGGACACTGGGCGCGGTGATCCTGCAGGTAGACTTTCTGACAAGATGCCTCCCTGGTGATCCTGTTCCTGAGGGGCAGCGGCCATGCCCGTGTGGTTGTGCAAAAGGAGAGTCACACCTGCCCTGTCATCCCAGCAGGAGGGACTCCTGTACCACCTCCTTCATCCTGAAGGCTGTTGGGGTCATTTGTCCTCCTGGGGCCAGGGCGGAGATGGGTGGAGTGCCCCACAGGTGGCTCTGGCCCACCCTGGAAGGGGGCTCTGGGAATGACTCACCTTCTCTCTCTCCCTCTCACAAACAAGACCACCACTTCTGGATGTGGGAGGGTCTCCAGTTCTCTCAGTCTCCCCCTCACTGACGGCTGAAACCCAACCATCTGAAATCCATTTCTTTCGGTTCTTATTTTTATTTTTGAAAACATCATATGCAACAACAAAACTATCACATGAATTTATTCCTTTTTGAATAGGTGATACATTGTCATAGTTTCAGATTCAAAAGGAACAAAGGAAGTTCTGTGAAAATTCTCCCTCCCACTCCTGTCTCCCAACCACCCTGTCCACCTCTCTAGAAGCCACTGGTGTTTCAGTCTGAAGTATTCTCAGGAGATACATATATAGTCATAGATCTGCTCTTTCTCTTTTCTGCACAAATGGTAGCTACTATACCTAGTTTTGTAACTTGCTGTTTTCACCTCATGATATATTTTGGGGATCTTTCCATATCTGTCATAGAGAGCCTGCTCATATATTTTTTAAGCGGAGGAAGTATCCACAGTGTGGAAGCGCCATGCCCTGTTGATGGACACATGGGTTGTTGACTAGGTTCCCTGATACCATAAACAAGTCCACAATGAATAACCTTGGGTGGGCATTGGGTCACATGTGAGTAGGAATAATCCTAATATTGCTAGAAGTAGCAAGGCTGGGCTCCCCTTCCTCCTGCCATAAACCCTCTGGAGGGCACTCAGGCTCTGGACCGAATGGCGCAGTCTCCAAAGACCTGGCTGGTTTATTGTAAAATGGTGAGAGGTATGCAGGTGGAAATATGAACCCACCTTGATGGGGGTATTTATGGATGCAGCACATTAACTCGAGTGTGATTCAAGACCATATAATTTTTATGTTGCCATTAAACCTGGCTCGAGCTGAAGCCTCACCTCCATGCACAGTCTGTGTGCAGGTCCCTCAGGGTGGGTTGGGGCTGGGGGGCTGCAGCCAACTCCAGCTCTGCTCTGTGTGGCCTTGGCAAGCCACTCCCCTTCACTGGGACATTGGGTACTAGAGCCCTTGTCGTTCCCTCTTTCCTAGATTTGCAGAAGACAGGAAAACATGTTCCGGAGCTCCATGCAAGCCAGGCCCCAACAGCACTCGCATCCTATTTATTAGTAATTACAGTGGCCATGAAACAGAGTGGACCCCATTTCACCTTCTGGCTGGTGTATTTATTTCCAATTTTATGTCCTTGGCTCTCTGAAAGAGAAATAAGGTTGAGGAACCTATTTCATTCTGTCTTACCTGGTCTGCCCGGGCAGTGCAGACTGTGGGCAGATCTGTGGGGTCCGGCTCAGCAGACTCTAAGGGGCAGGGGAGGTTGCTGTGGGAGCCCCCCCAGGGCCAGGCTAGGGGTGGCGGTGGGGTGTCTGTGAGGGTTTTATGCCTGGAGGCCTTGAATGCAGACAACTAACAAACATTTTCCTGGGGCTTTCTCAGTTAATATGTGATTCAGTCAGATCCTTAGTAAGAGCAGATTTAAACAGAAAAAGAAATGAGTGAAACATTTTTTGGGGTGGGAGGGCTCACAGAACTGCCTTAAATTTGAAGCAGCAAGCTCAGAAATCAGGTGGGAGCTAGTAGAAGACAAAGTAGCCAGGAGCTCAAATCCATCCCCGGGGAATGAGGAGGTGAGGACCCCACGGCTCCAGACACTAGATGCCACCACAGGCAGCATGGCCACTGCCCAGGCTGAACACAGGACACCAGAGGCTGAGGTGACCTGTTGCTACAAACTGTCACCCCATTGCCTACCGCAGGCACTGTGGTGGGCCCAATAGGGTGGCCTCTGTGTCTGCTCTTAGAAGTCACTTACCTGAGAATAAATGTCCCTTCCTGCCCCAATGCCTAATGTGAGAAACCTGGGTCACTGTCCACACCCTGACCACAAGGGAGGTGGAAGAAAATTGGTGCCTTTTCAGTTTCTAGAATGGGAAGCCAGCCTGCTCCCATAAAGAGTTATGGAGGGGGACCCACAATCTCAAGGAGGGGGGTCAGATGTAGGGGCAGCAGGAAAGCAACTATCATGGCTGCACACAACAGTCTTGGGATTGGGGTTACTATAAGCATATCCCACTTGTTGAGGTGTTAGGGTGGGGTCTTTACCTGAATCAGGGCTCCTAGGGTCTTTATATCGAGCTCTTTGCAGAGCTCTCTGACAATGTAGGTTACTGCTTGGGATCAACACACCATTAGGGGATTATTGGCAGATACCCATCTTCTCCATCCTTCCCAGTGGCGCTGATGGTAGGCCTGGAGCACATCCCCACTCCATCTGAAACCCACACCCCTTAAGCTGCCATAATAGCTTCTTTTAACCATGAGAATAATGCTGTTTGTCCTTTGGAAGATATTTGCTGGGAAGCAAAGAAAAATAGAATGTTAGAGACAGGGAGATGTAGCCTGGGGATGACTGCTGAGAGAGGGGTGTGGTCACTGGGCAGCTGAGCTCCGGAGTGGGGAGTCCGCTGTGTGGGGACAGTGGGGGCACTGCACGCCTGTGCTCCACTGCACAATGAAGAGTCTTTGCAGCAGAGCACAGAGGCGCCCGGCTGTGGTTGCACATTGTAGGCCTCAGTAAGAGGTGGTGGCAGGGGTCACTGTCCAACCTGTGCGTCTTACAGACAAGGAAACCGAGGCGCAGAGAGAGGGGCAGTGAGTTGCCCAGAGTGACTCCATAGGTTAGGGGCAAAGTGGAGAGTAGGTCTTGCGTGGTCCCGCATCCCTGCCACCTCAGCAGGATGCTGGCACAGGTGGTGGGATGGAGGGTACTTGGAACCAAGGGGACCTGGTTGAAATGCAGACTTTGATTCAGCAGGCAGGGGCTGGCTGAGAGTCTGCTTTTCTAACCAGCACCTGGGGGCTGCGCTTGAAGGAGCCAGGCTTCAGAGCAGTGGTTTACGCAGAGGGAGTGCATTCGAATCACTTGGGGAGCTTTCATAAAATACTGATGCTTGGTACCAGAGACTCATTGAACTGGAGGTGGTCAGTGAGCCCCACATACAGGTGGGCTGAGGAAAGCCACAGCAGAGACTGCAAGCGAGGAGTTTCCAGAGCACCAACAAACCTCCTCTCTTCCAGCTTCTCCTCAAACCCCTCAGGCCACAGCTAAGTTTAAACTTGCAAACACCTCCGGGAAATGTGCAGTGTGGCTGAAGTGTGGCTCCTTACAGCAGGACCTCCCCAGAGGCACTGGGTGCCAGGAACATCAGGAGGAAAAAGCCACGAAGGAGGGAAGATGTGTAGAGGGGAGGCCAGAGCCAGGAGGCACAATTTTGTGGCTGGCCCAGGGACCCCCAGTTTCAGCTGCTAGAGAAGACCTGACCTTAGCAAAAGGGACAAACAGGGCTGGGGGAGGGGTACAGTGAAGGAGATCCCGCAAGTGGGGCCACTGGCAGGCTGAGTAGTCGGCCTCAGGCAGCTTGAGTTCCACCATTCGTTCCCTCGGGCCTCTGTGGCCACTGCGGTAGTCATGACACCCCCTCCCCCAAGGGGCCTGGTTTCCCTTTAAGGCTCTGGCCTTGAAACTCCCACCCCAGCACACCTGAGGCAGGCTGTAATTTTCAGGATGGATATCACTCAATTCCAGGCAGGACCAAGGAAGTAACCAAAGCAAAAGGCAAGGCGTGGCTTTGTGACTAGGCCCTGGATTGGCTCCCCTGGGAGCACCCCTCACCTAGGGCTCCCGGCAGGGCTCCGGTAGCTGGAGGAGGAGTACTCGGTGCCCTCTTAGAGAATGCTGAGACCCTGGAGCAGGTGAATGGTCTGCAAATTCCTGTTAGCTTTATTTAATCCAGTATGTCCAAGCATTTAATCATGGAGCTCTTTTATTACAGAACGACTATTAATGTTCTACAAGCCTCACAATGGGGTTGAGACCCTCTTTCTTGGAGGCTCCGGGACAGGACTGATGCCCAAGTGCCTCAGAGCTAGAGGTTCAGGGCCAGCTGGAGGCCGAGGTGTGACTTCACACCTCTAGCATGCCTGCAGTCTAGGGAGCCCTCTTGAGCCTTCCTCCCTGAGAGCCTTCAGAGGGAGCCGAGCCCAAACAATACCTTGGTTTTGGACTTCAGGCTTTCAGTGAGACAATATATTTATGTTTTAAGCTTCCAAGTTTGTGGTAATTTGTTGCAGCAGCCAGAAGAAATTAATCTGATCAGTTATGTGTTCACCTTGGAGAGGTTTCCTGGCCCACTGCCAATCTGGGTTCCTGCCTCATGGACAACAGCCCGCCTCAACTTGTGATATATTCTTGCCCTCAGCGGCCTGAATCAGAGAAGCTCTTGGGGGCCCCCTTGGGTTAGGAGGCCCAGGCTCCCCTTTTCCCAGCAGAATCTCCTCACTCAGTCCCCTCCTCAGTGGGGGTTGAGTAGCTGGGGACAAGTTCCAGGCCAGGAAACTTTCCTTCTTGGCACCTGGGTGCCTTAAGCCCATTGCTGGGGGCAACGTGCGTGAAGACCATTGCTGGCCAGGAGCACAGATCTCAGGAAAAAGTGCCCTTTGTAACTGTGGGGGCATTGCAGTGGCTCCTACTGATGGCACTTGAAGTGGGGTGTGAGCAAATGGCTAAGAAAGAATTCTTGAGGGGTGCCTCGGTGGCTCAGCCGGTTGAGCGTCCGACTTCCGCTCAGGTCATAGTCCCGAGGTCCGTGAGTTCAAGCCCTGCATCAGGCTCTGTGCTGACAGCTCAGAGCCTGGAGCCTGCTTCGGATTTTGTGTCTCCTTCTCTCTCTACCCCTCCCCGACTTGTGCTCTGTCTCCCTCTGTCTCTCAAAAATTTAAAAAAAAAATTTAAAAAAAATTTAAAAAGAATTCTCAAGACGTCTTTGGAACAAAAAGGTGGTTTTATTAAAGCATGGGGACAGGACCCGTGGGCTGAAAGAGCTGCACTGGGGTTGTGAGGAGTGACTCATTATATACTTTTAAGTTTGTGGAGGGAGGAGGGATAGAGATAAAGTTGGTTTCCTAGAGATTTCTGGATGCTAAAAGCAGGGACCCTGAAGATTTAGCTGCTGTCAAGATATGGTTGCTTTTAGTTTTTAAGGAAGTGTGAACATTAAGGCATGAAGGCAGCCATAAATGTCTTGGGGAATGTTGCATGCTGCGGGTCTCTGACATCTATCAATAGGCTGCAGGCTGTAAGGGAATTTAACTTAAACTACGTTTTCCTTGCCTTTGTTTCCCTCATCACTACCAGCTGTGGGAAATTCAAAGACACAGCAAGCCTAGCGTGGAAGTGGGTCTCCACAGGCCATGAGGCCTGGAGTTCTATCCACCTGCTGCTGGAGTCCCATAGACTGGGGTGCCCCAGGGTTCAGCCCCCAGGTCCCCAGAGGGGCTAGGGAAGCCGGGCCTGGCTGGGTCTCAGCCAAAGTCATCTGAAGGGGAGCCATGTCCCTCCCCTAAAACTGGGAGGGGGGAGAAGAGGGAGGAAGGGAGGGCAGGGAGGAGGCTCAGGAGGAATCACAACCCCCAGGAGGTGGGACACTTGCTCTCATGGGCTGTGTGACTACTAACACATTGTTGAACTCTTCTGTGTCTCAGTTTCCCTATAAAATAAGAGCTTTGCTTTTCGATCGTCCCTAACTTTTCTTTTGTCACCAAGTCTGTAAGAGCAAATGGGGTACCAGTCTTTGGGGGTGGGGATGGGATTCAAAGGTAAATGAAACACCAAAACTGTCCTGGGAGTGTGTGCAGTCTAATGGGGAAAGCTAGACCCTTGACAGTGACAGAAATCCCTAGTGGATGACCGCGGGAACGGGACCCTCTCCCAGTATGGGCTGCATATCAGGAAGGGCAGCCTGAGCCTCAGATGAATTACCAGGGACCCTTGAGGAGGACCTAGGGGGTCCCAGTGGGCATCCCCACGTGGAGCCAGAGCAGCATACCCCACAGGAGGAGTGTGAAGGATGGCAGGAAGGTAGACCTCTTGGAAGAAGGGTGGGAAATGGACAGGGACCTAAAAGAAGACAGACTTTGGTTCATATTCAGCCTAGGTTTCGGGCTTTTGTGGTATAAATTGTTGTAGAGTGAAAGGGAAATTGATATTTAAGGGTGGCTGGTGGCTGAATTGGTTTATATAGAAAAGGGCAGGAAGTGAGCAGGGGGAGCCCTGCAATTTGGGTTTTGAGAAGGTGTAAAGGAGGCGAGCAACTTTGGGGTAACCAAGCCATGGTAGAAATACCCATCAATTTGTTTTTTGTGCTATGGTTATAAGCTGCCTTTGGTGTCTTATCGGATGACCATAGTAAAAACTTACATTGTTTTTCAGATATGTTTCAATGCCAGACTGATGATTCTTTGGATGCTGAGACTGACTTCCGGGTGAGTGAAATCAACTGCTCCTAGGGGTTACAGGTGGGTGCAGCCTGCCTAAGAGGGAGACACAGAGAAAGACCCGATGTACCTTGCAGCCCAAACCAAAGTCAAACACAGACCTTTTCCCTTTTCCCCAGCCAATTTCCCAGCTCTTTGTCTCATGGATGATTAGTTAAGATCCAAACTGTTTGTCACCTTGGTGGGCTGCCTGTGGCTCAGTCAGTTAAGCGTCCAACTTCAGCTCTGGTCATGATCTCCTGGTGGGTGGGTTTGAGCCCCGCTTTGGGCTCTGTGCTGACAGCTCAGAACCTGAAGCCTGCTTTGGATTCTGTGTCTCCCTCTCTCTCTGTTCTTTCCCCACTTACGCTCCCCCTCTATCTTTCTCAGGAATAAATAAATTAAACATTAAAAAAAAAAAACCTGTTTGTCCCCCTGAAACTAGCTACACACAGCACACAGATGAAATTACCTGTTCAGTGGAAACTTCTCCTGATTGCAGTCACCTTACCTGCACCTTGCGTGTTCTTCCCTGTAAAAGTCCAACTCAAACTCCTGAGACAATCTAATCTCGTCGGTGTCTGCTTTTATTGCAGTAGGCTGAATAAAATGAATGTCCTTACTTGTCCGGTTTTTGTCTTTGATAGCCGGGCTCATGCTTTTTCCAACTTCATATCACTTTATCTTCAGGACATTCCTAGGAGATAGATGAGGAAGATATTCTTTGTTACTCCTTTATACTTGGGGCAGGGGGTGGGGGTGAGACTCTGCAGTGTTAAAGGTAACTTTTGTGAGGTCACAGAGGTATAAGTAGACCTGAGGCTAGAGCCTGGGTTTCCTGGTTCCTGGCACTTTTAAGGCTGGCCTGTCTTGAGCTCTGAAACCAGATGCAGCCCAGGTCAGACCAGTTCAGACTGGCAGCCTCTGCTCTTGCCTTCAGGGTCCTCTCCCTATCTGGCATCAGCCTGGACCGGACAGTGTGAGGATCCTAAATCCTAGAGCTTCTGAAGGGGCTCCCAAGAGATGATGTGTTCTGGGCACTATTTTTCAGAAGCGGCAACAGACTTATGAAGTTTATTAATTTGCCCAAGATCACACAGCAAAATAGGTCATCCATAGAGCAGAACTGAGCAGTGGGAGTAGGGAAGATACCTCAGGAAGAGAGGTGACCCCTGACCTTGCACGTTACCATCTGGCCCCTGGATTAGCAGATAGGATATGATCTCCTTTGGGCCATGCCCAACCCATTTCTCCTGATGGGTTCTCAGGGTTTGAAGAGATGCTCAAATAAGTCGCCTGGCATCTCACAGCCTCACAACTGCAAAGTGGGGTCCACACATACACACTGACCCCAAAATTAGTTGTCAGGATGTTTGAGGGCAAGAAATTGGTTTGAGGTTGTTTCTAGGAAGGGGTAGGCTGATTAATGGCCCCCAAAGATGTCCTAATTCCTGGAATCTGTGAATGTATTACTTTCTATGGGAAAAGGGAGGGAACTGTCTTTGTTCAGGAAAACACTGTTAGGGGCCATTTGGCTGTGAGCAGCTAGGCCCTGGTCAGGACCTGAAGGGGCACAACTGAAGGAAGTGAGGGCAGAATAACCTTTACAAGACAGGCCATTTGCTCAACAAAAGGAAGGAAGGAGACCCAAGGACATAGCAGGAGCCAAGCTGGCAGGTACACAATTGGGACTTTGAAACACAGGCTGCCTAAATTCTAAGTTTTTGTTTGTATAAATTTCCTCCACCTCTTTCAGTATTTCAGTGACCTTTGCTAAGACTGAAATGGCCTTTTCACTTTCATTTTTGCCTTCATTTGGTTGAAAATAAGCCAAGGAGAGGAGTTGAGTTCTGTGGTTGACACAGGGTAGGGCCGGCAACTATGGGATGGAGAGATGGCCTATAGACTGAACTGCTATTCAGGGGAGCTCAGAGCACTTTGCCCATAATGTCACTTAATCCTGCCACAGGAACATCAGAGCTAGGCAGTCATGGAAGTAGTAAAAACAGATTTTATTTGGGACTACTGCAATAGGGGAGAAGAGATTTGGATACAGACCTATGCTCAATTCAGAATATGGCCTGGGCAAGTGGGAATTTGTAGCTGGTGAGCAGGAGGGAGGTGGTGGATGAGAATAAACATTGGGGGTGATGGGGGTGCTGGCTAAACTGACCTCCCAGGAGACAAGGATGGGAGAGGACAAGGAATTTGATCAGATGCTGAGGGTGAGGAGATACTGAGGTGAGGGGTTCTGGTTAAACTGAATTAGCAGGGATCTTGCTAAAAATGGATTTTATAAGGAAGTGCACAGGAGGGCCAATGAGAAGATTCAGGATTCAGGGCCCTGCTGAAGTTTGGTCAAGCAAAGAATTTTCATCAGTCCTAACAATAATCCAGTGAGGTATATGCCGTTATCCGCATTTTACAGATGAGGAAACCGAGGCACAGAGCTGTTACTTCCCTTGTCCAAGATCACACAGCTGGTGAATTAACACTTCAACCTGGGCCATCTGAATCTAGAGCCCCTCTTCTTAACCAGTGGGCCATATGGTCTCCTAATCCCCCCCTACTGCAGTGAGATTGTAAACTCTGCCCCTCCCCACAAGAATATAAAGAAATGCTAGGCAGGGGCAGCTGTGGAGTGGGGGTTCAAAGCCATCACAAGAAGGAGCTTCAAGGGACAGTGTGGCCCCTGTTCACACTTAGTCTGTACGTTGTCCTGTGCCCTCTCCCCAACCAGGCTGGGGTTCCTAGAGGGTGGAGGGGTACAGTGTGGCTTTGCTAGGTCACACTACATCCAACATTTGTAGAGGGCTGTATACTTTCTCTGTGTACTGTCCTCTACACAATCTAATTTCATCGACACGGTTGTCCCAGGCGGTAGAACAGAAATCATTGCCTCCATTTATGAATGAGGAAATCGAGCCTTACGGAAGCCATGTGGCTTGCACGTGTCACATAGCTGGTAAGTAACAGAATGCTAAACTGGAACATGCAATTTTTTTTCTTTCCACCCCAAAGTGTCCCCTCTTCAGGTTAACTGCTTTAAAAAGCATTCCCCCCCACCCCCTCAAAAAAGAGCCCACTCTCTCATTTTTTTTCCATTTTGAAAGCACAGGCCCCATTTGCAGATGGTCTTGAGCTGGAAATAGCACGGTATGGAGATGATTTCCTCAGGATTCAGCATTAACCACTCATCTTGGGCTTGTCCTTCCGGGAAAGGACTCTGGTCAGGATAATTGTCGCACATTCATCCCCAAGGCTACTTTTATATAAACGCAGAGCCAAAGGCTGAACTCTCACTGTTCCCACTGTTCTGATGAACAGCCAGCACCCTTTGCAAAGTAAGAAAAAAACAGCCTTCCATCAGTTTCTGCTCCAACTCAGAGAGGCCATTCCAGTCAAAAGCCACTTCAGCTAAGGGAGAAGTGGGCACAACAGAGCAGCGATCTCCCTGGTCCCAACTGGCTTTTCCTTTTCAATTTCTCTTTTACTTAAGAACCTCTTCCTGCGAAATGACTGATTGATGTCACTGTCCTGTATCCAGGGACTTTCTCAGCAAATGCATCCAAGGTGTGAAATGAAGGCCAGCTGTCCATCTGTCATAAGGTACAGCATTCCCTCCCACAAAACCTGAATTGAGCACGTATTGACCACCCACAGCATGCCAGGGCCCCTGCCCTAAAGGAGCTCACGTGTAAGTGTGGGAGGAAGAAAGGATGCGTGGGAATAATGCAGGGAAAACCAGCACCTGAGGCTTGGAAGAGGCAGGAGGGCTTCCAGAAACTGGAGTGTAGGGGGTGCATCAGGGAGGAGATGAGCCATCCATTGAGCCCTGGAGGCCTCCTCAATTCATTCAGTGAGACTTCCCCAGTGTGCCTGGGGACATAGCAGTGAAGGCAACAGATAAAAATTCCTGCCACCCTGGTGGGGAGAGAGACAATAAATAAGCCACAGAGAATTAGAAAGCAAGGAGTGCCCACTAGGGAAATTAGGCAGAGCTTGGGGTGATATAAGGAAGGGATTGAGATTTTAAGCTGGATGACTGGGCTTCAGTCAAGGTCAGTCAAAGGGAGTAAGCCCTAAGGATATCTGGAGGAGGCCTTCTGGGAAAGGGGAACAGAGATGGAAAGATCTGAGCCAGGAGTGTGCATGGAGTTTCTGAGAAACACAGTTGGAGGGTAGACTCTTTCTTGGCCAGGGGTTGTGATGGGGGGAGTGTCCTTTTTAAAATCAGTTACTCTGGGCAGCAGTACAGGTAAGCATCTGCGAACCTCTACTCAGTTCCCTGGCAGTTACCTTCACTGCTGGAAGAACGATATGGTGGGGAGGTTGGGAAGTGACAGGTTGCAGAGGGGAGGGGAAGGGGCAAATGACACAGGAGTCTGAGCAGCCATTTTCTCTTCAAGTGACGCCAGTGAAAGGTTAGGGGCAGAGGAGCCATGTGCTCAGATGTTGGCTCTAAGGGATCACTCTGTATTAAGAATAGTCTATAGAGGGGCACCTGGATGGCTCAGTCAGTTAAGTGTCTGATTTCGGCTCAGGTCATGATCTCACCGTCTGTGAGTTCGAGTCCGACATTGAGCTCTGTGCTGACAGCTCAGAGCCTGGAGCCTGCTTCGGATTCTGTGTCTCCCTCTCTCTTTGCCCCTCCCCCATTCACGCTCTGTCTCTCTCTCTCTCTCTCTCTCAAAATGAATACAATTAAAAAAAAAAAATAGTCTATAGGCCCCAAGGGTGGAAGCAGGGAGACAGGTTGCTACAACAGAGTTGATAAGTGTGTGCTTAACTTAAGAGAAACCACCAAACCAGTTTCCAAAGCTGCTGTACATTTTGTATTCCCACCAGCAATGAATGAGAGGGTGCTTGTTGCACATTCTTATCAATGCTTGGTTTTATCAGTCTTTTTAATTTAGCCATTCAAGTGGGTGTATAGTAGTATCTCATTGTGATTTTAATTTTTACTTCCTGGATGACTAATGATGTTGGGCATCTTTTCATGTGTTTGTGGTAGAAAGTTGGCAGTAGTTTGGAGCAGGGGGGTGGCAGTAGAGATGATGGGAGGGTCTCATTGTGGATATAAGGGATCTGGAAAGAGCAGTGGGGTGATGCACTCGAGATGGGGGAGCCAATGGGCTCTAGAGCTGACATCCTTCCTGAGTCTTGTGGGAGAAGGAACCACCTCCAGACAAACTGGGTGTCTGCCTGAATTGTTGTTCCCAATATCCACTTTCCCTTTTTCTCAGGTGGCAGAGCCCTGATTTTGGCTGACCACAGGGTTAGTCAGAGTGGAGACCACACTTAGCCACGTGACCAAGTTCTGGCCAATGGGATGTGGACAGAAGAGTTAGGGCAGCTCCTAGCTTTAAAGGACAGCCACACGTACTCTTCACCCCTTCTTCCTGTCCTGCCTGGAACTTAAAAACCACTGCAGTCCACACCTGAGATGGTAGATAGCAGAGCCAGAAGAACCCTGAGCCCCTGGCTCCTGGAGTGTTCAGTCAGGCCTGGACTGCCACCTCCAGGCTTCTTGAATGGGAGGGAAATACATTTCTGGTTGGTTCCCTGCTGCTGCTGCTGCTGCTGCTGCTGCTGCTGCTGCTCTCAGCCTAATCTGAACTGATAGGACTTGCCAACAAGTGTCTGCTCTCAAGAGCATCTTAGAAGGGGTCCATAAACTTGGCCTCCAGGTGGGTAGGATTTAGAGAATCAGAAGCCGAGCTGGTGAGCATTCTAGCCTGAGGCAGGACAAGAAGTAGCCTGGCTAGGAAGTAAGGGGACAAGGAGCTGGCCAGAGCTGTAGAAGGCTTTGATCACCACTGAGACGGTGACTGGTGCCTCTAAGCCAAGAGATTGGCACCATGTTGAATGGCCCCTGGTACCTCTGTGTAACTTACATGTATCAGGTGGCACCTTAAACCTCCTTTCCTTATTCATAGGGGAATAAGCCTGGCTTCACCTTTGGAGCCCCTTTGTACCCCTAAACCTTATTAAATACCACTCCCGATAGCCACACAGACAGACAGGCAGGCAGGGGTCATTCCATAAAGTGGTCAAAGCAGAAGTCCTAACCTGCCACTCCTGGTTCTCTAAATGTGTTCTTGTCATTCCTAAAGTCCAACTCCCAGACCAGATGCACTGAGCTGGCCATCTCCTCCCTTAGCATCTGCTCTGGCTTGGCCAGCTGGGCTCTCACTTGTTGAACAACCCCATTCTCCCTCTGAGCCTTCTCCCAGACTCTTCCTTTTTGCTCTGTGCCAGAGGAGCCAGGAGCCAAGCACAAGACCATCCAGCGCTGAGCCAAGCTAGATATGTGGTAGAACTGCCTGAGGGGCCCTCGTGCCTTCTTCTCCTTGCTGCTTCCCAGAAATCTCCCTGATGTCAGTTATCTGAGATGCAGGACCCTAATAGGCTACTAGAACACCCAGCCTCAGAGTCCAGAGAACATCTTAGCATGCCTGAGGCCAACTGCTAACGATTCTCTGCACCTGGAAGTGTGAAACAGAAGTGTTGTTATTTTCATGTGAACTTCACTATGTCAGCCATGCATGGAAGCTTTGTAGGGGTATCACTGGGAAAAGAAAAAGCTTTTACTTGAGGTCATTGAATGTGCCTTGGACACTGGCCGAGGGCACCTGGGTGCTGCTTCTGTTCACTGGGGAGGTGTGGAAGGCAGACAGGGAGGAAGTCAGGAAGTTGAAAATGGGAAGTGCCGCCGTCTACCCAGGATCTGCGGGTTCCTGTGATGAGTGTTATTCCCAGCCTTTCTTCCACCAAGGATGCCTCCAGAAGGCAAACTGGACTTTTTTTCTATGAATTGATATGCTTCCAAGTTTGATTACCCAGGAGTCATTGTAGACACCAGTCCATGCTCCTGGTGAGTAGGAGATGAGCAAGATTGTCACACAGATGATGTCATTCCAGCTGAAAAGGAAGAAACTGGGGCTTTACTTAGCAGTAGAGCCTCATCTTGGGGAAATTTTAAGCTTTCACTTGGGCTTTCTGAAATATTGTAAATAGCCCAGGAATGCATGCCCCCTCCACCCAACTCTTTCCTGGGCTCTACCTGAGAACCCATGCCTTGCCTCTAAGGAAAGCGTTTCAGACTGCAGGCCTTTGAGCAGGTGTTTTGGGTCCTCACTTGGGGTGTCCTCAGATCCTCCAACCATCTGTGGTGCCTTAGGTGAGTCCTGACCTGGGACCTTGCATTCCTAGAAATTCCTGCAAGTTCTTCATATTCCCACACGTACTGACAGTAGGAAAAGTGGGTGTGCATGTGACTGGAGGCTCTGATAGGAGCTCAGGTTTCTTGAGGAAGCTAATTTTATGACAAATTAAATCCAAAAAGATGTGGAACATCTTAGCTCTGTTTTACAATTCTCCTTACATCTTCAGGTTACCCAAAAGGTTGTTTTTATAGAAAGAGGAACAAAGGAGGCTCTGAATTTTCTCCTTCAAGTGAGAGGGAGTAAGGATGCTTGGGTTTCAAGTGTCCGCCCCTCCCTTACTTGCTGTGTGACCTTGGGCACATTACTCAACCTCTCAGAGCCTCAATTCCTTACCTGAGAAACAGTGTTATGAAAATTAAACAAAAATCACATAGAGCATTTAAGGTCTCTGACATATAGTAAGTACTCAAACAATGGTGGCTGATGCTGTGTGTTTATTACATATAATATTCTCCGCCTTTATTTTAGACACCCTCCCCCCCCCCCCCCCCCCCCCCCCCCCGCCAACCATCACTTCCTAAGAGATTGACTTATGGCTGGCTCTGGAGCCTGGCCAGGAGCTCCCTCAACATGGAGACAGTGCCTTCCCCACTGGACCCCGGGGCTCCTGTAGGGTTGAGGGGAGGTAGTCTCCTCCCTCTGTGCCAGCTCATCCCTATTCCTCTGCTCCAGGCCCAGCACCAGACTCAGCTTGATGATGAAAATGTCCAGGATATGCCAGTGTAGGGGAAGAAAAATAATTTTCCCTCTGCCCTTCTGAGTTCTTGGCTAAGACCCCTGTAATAAAAGATTAGTAAGAGAAAAACAAACAGAAATTATTAACATGTATACCTCATGTGTACATGGGAGATACCCAGGAAAAAATGGGTAACTCAAAATGGTGGCTTTAGAATTCAGGATTAAATGCCATCCAAATTGGGAAGGGGAGAGAGGGAAACAGGCCCCACAAGGGAGAGTAAATGATTTTTAGGGAAGATGAATGCTCCACACACACACCACAAGAGTTACTGGGGGGTATGATAGTCTGTGACAGAGGTTGTCTGGGTGTGGTGTGGAGTTTTAGTCTCCTCTCCTGTGAGGAGACAATCTGTCCCCAGTTGGTGAAACCCAGAGGAGATCTATGACAAGTGAGTTCCTTCTAGAGGATCTGTCGTTAAGCAGATAAGGGCAGTTCAGAGAAAGCCTCTCCTGGTCTTTGCTGGTTTTCAAGTGCCTACAACTCAAAATCATCAATATACCAAAGCGGCATATTTTAGGGCCGCAAATTCTGTTACCCTTCACCACAGTGGCATGAGGATTATTTTGAGCCGAAGACATTTGAGAATTAACAGCTGCAGGAAGGAGCTTTTTTTGAACTTCCTTTAGCTTCCTAAAAGCAGTCTCCCAAAAGATTTCAACTGTCATAAATCCCCTCTCCAGGAGCTTCATCGCAGAGAAGATTGACTTTTATCACTAAAGACAAGAAGCCAGCACAAGTCAGCACTGGGAGAAGAAATCATCTAAACAGACATTGTCCTAAAACTATCAATTCTCCCATTCATTCTCCTAAGGGCCTATTTATTCTTCCTAAAAGTCACTTGTTCCCCAGCAATGTGCCCCCCACCCCTCCCCATACCTTTATAAAGTGGTATACAAGCCTCAGATTCTAACCAGTTTCATGAGTCACATTTTTCTGTGAACTCCCTAATATAGGTAAATGAATAAAAAGCTTCCTTTTCTCTTGCTAATCTGTCTTTTGTCAGTTCAATTTACAAGTCCTCAATTACTGAACATAAGAGGGTAGAGGAAAAGTTTTTCCTCCCTAACTGTGAGTCTGACTGGCCAATATCTTATCTAACAGCATTGAGGTTTTCCTCCAGGAAGCTTTAAGAGTGGCAAATTGAAGAAGGCCTACAATTCCAACAGAGCCCATGGAAAGGGTGATGGGTGGCAAGACCTTTGTGAGGGCATCCTATCCCCTTTGGTGCTTCATTTTCCAGGCTCAGAAATTCATTGCTTTTGTACCCAGAGGTGATCGGTTTCTACAAAACATCTCACAGGAGCCAAGCCCACAAAGACTGATGGATAGGTCCAGCACAAGGAAAGCTAGGAGGTTACCAGAGGTTACTTAGTGAGCACTGAACTCTGATTAGGTGGACAGTGGCCCATGATAATAGTGGCTGGAATCAGCAGATAGCCCATTATAAATAAATCTACTATGTCACAAGGCCATTCTGGGACCACAGTCACCCGGAGGTGTGTCTGTTACAACCATGAATTTCTGGGCACCACTCCAGACCTAAGAATTCACCATCTCTGGTACCGGACTCAGGTAGCTGCAGGTTTAACTAAGTCTCCAGGTGATTCTTCTGAGGCTCAAAGTCTGCAGGCCTCCGCTCCAGGGATACACCTGCAGAAAACTGATTGCTTTGGTGGTTCCCTCATCACAGTTAGCCCTTCTGATCTGTGGATTCCTTCTTTAGGCCTTTCAATTAGGGTATTTTGGGAACCAGGGAGCTATTTTATCTCCATAAAACTTTGTATATCTCTACTCTGATATAGCAAATAATTTATTTTATATTTTAGCCTCAGAGGTCAATTTGATTTAGCTCTATCTGGTGAGGACATTAAAATTACTTCTTCCTTTTAGCTAGAAAGCCACCTATTGCTCAGTGCTCTGTTGTCAGTGTGGTAGTGGGAGGCCCTCCAGTCACCCCCTGCAGACCTCCATTACTCCCTGTTCTGGGCCAAGGGTATAAGCCAATGCATTTTATTTTGCCAGTCAAGCATTCACTCTACCCCTGTGCTTAGAAGCTCTCGCTTGGCTGCTGGTGGGTAGGAGTGAGCATATTTGCATGGGAAGTCTGGGTAGGGTGGCTATACTTCTGGGTCTGTGCCCACTGTACTGATGGTATATGAACAGTACCCTCCTGCCACTCGTGGCCAGTTTGGATAACAGATTATAAGCAAACCATTGCAGAAGCATCTCGAGAAGCAAAGGATAAAGATTCTGACCCTTTTCCTTTTGATGATCAGTTTTCTTCAAATAGTTCTGTGGCCTGGGATACACTGACTGAGATAAGATGACACAGGGGACCCCAGAAGGGAATGAGGAGGCTGGACCAGGGACCCAGGCCCAACACCAGTATGCAAGAAAATACCATATGGCATTAAGTATGAGTGAAGAAAGCGAGTCAGAGTAAAGAAAAGGGGAGGAGCGGGTATTTCAAATGCGGTGGTCAGAGAAGGCCTTCCAATAAAGTGACTTTGAGCGGAGACCAGAGGGAAGACAAAGAGCAAGCCTTGGGATCCCAGGGGAAGAGAATTGCGGGTAGAAGGAACGGCAAGTAGAGAGGTCCAGAGGCAGGACCAGCTTATTTAGTCACATGAACCTGGAGGTTGGGGAGGACGAGAGAGGGAGGAAGCAGCCTGAGAAGGCAGGAAGGTTCCTCCTTAAACACTTTTGTTTAAATAAAGAAATGTACACTTATTTAATGGAAATAAATTTATTTAATGTATTTATTTGATGTAAGTTTTATGTGACAGGAGAGCCTTCCTCAGGAAACAAAGTGTTTTAACCTCAGTGTTTCTGAGCTAGGCTTGATCAAGAGTGGAAAGTCATGGAAAGACAGGACAGGACAAAGGGGGGAGTTTGAGCTTAGGTTAAGAACTGGGAGAAACTTAGCAAGGCCTGTTTGTTAGGAGTCTTCTGGGTGTCCCTCTGTCTTAGACGTGAGGGTGCTCCTTTCCTCCAGGAATGAGGAGGGCATCTCTCACATGAGGGTCTTATGAGCTGCTTCGGGGAAGAAGGGTGGAGGAAGGTTGGAATGATTTCCTGCACCTGCCATTTTCTCAGATCCCATCAGCTGAAAATATTCAATATGCCAAGTTGCCTTATTTTGGGGTAGCACGTTCTGAACCCTGTCAGTATCTTGTAGTGACCCCTACAGGTCCTACTTGTACAAGTGCTACTCCTACAACCACTGTGATCTGTCCAAAATGTGACTCCTTGCATGAGAGGTGACAGGCCTCAAGGTTCTCAGAGATCACCTAGGCCTTGTTTTCTCCATCTGTGAGAAGGGGATGACGACACCTTCCTCACAGGAGGTAGTGTGGTGGCATTCTCGGCTGGAGCCCAAGTTCCCGCAAGGGGACATGGCACGACAGGACAAGCAGGATGTCTTCTCCTGATGGGAAAGTCCCAGACAAACCAGGATGAGTTGGTCATGCTCGAGAGAGGGGTCATTAGCTAAATTTCTTCTGAGGATGGACAAAAGGAAGGAACTCTGGCTAGCTAAAAGGGGGGAGAAAAAGAAGGATGCTGGGATAGCTCACTGAATCTAAGGAAAAGCAAGGCAGGTGAGCCTCGGGTGGAACAGACCCAGCGTAGCGATGGAGAGCTCAGCTAAAACCATTTTCAGCCTGTCTCTGGTCATTAGTGTGAGCCATCACAGACAACAGGTAGCCAGCAGGGAGTGACAACCACAACTGGTGCCCCCAAAATGACCTTCCTATAGTAAGAGCAACAGGACTACTGATTTATTTCACCCACCACGTCTCAGGTAAAATGTCCCTCATGGCCCACCTAACCAGAAACATACCAGGAAGGGAACCCCGAAAACAGGCCAGCCTGGCTACAGTGACACTTTCCAGCCACCACATACCCTGGTTCTCCCTTCACAGGTGGCTTCATCATGTGAGGCTCTCCCTGTTTGTACCCCCCACTTTATACCTCCACAAACCTGGCTGAAAAATGACAAATATCAAACAAAAAGGGCCAAGGACAGGCAAACCCCTAAGATACTTAATTCCAGGCCCATAAGATCCATCAATTTTGGGGTATAATCAGCTATGTATTTATGAATTGTCCGAATGTGTTGTAATCCCAAACATTCCCTTGACATCTTGATATCCAAGATATTTGTTTAATATATATATATATATATATATATATATATATAGTGTATATATATAAAGCATATATATATATATATATATGTCTTGATGAAAAATATATGTGTTATCTTTTCAACATTCTCTTTACTTAGTACTCTAGTAAGGTAATAAGAGTAGAAATTTAAAAGGAAATAAGAACAGTGCAGTGAGCACCCATATGTCCTGAGGGGGACTTGTCTCATTCAGATTCCCAGCACCTACTACGCTGCTTGGCCAGAGTAAACTATACACACACATACATATATGCACACGCTTTCATACACACTTATGTGTATATAAAGTGTAAGTCAAACTTTCTTTTTTCCCCACTTTATTGAAACATAATTGATATATAACATCGTATAAGCTTAACATAATGATTTGATACACTAACATATTGGAAAATGATGAATATAGCAGGGTTAGTTAACACTTTCCCATAAATAAACTTTGAAAGAATGAATTGCATTTATATTTGTAGAGTTTCCTTCCTTATAAGAATCATGTGTTCCATTTTATGGCAGTGCTAAGGACGCAAGGTTCACTTTTTAAGAAAAACCTATTTTCAAGTGGGAAAAGTGGAATTGATTAAAATAAATGTACTTAATAGTTATATGGAAGGTAGAACGCAGCTATAAAAACCATGAAGTACAAGAGTGAGGTTCGGGAACCGTGGGGTGGATGTAAGTGGGGACTGTGTTGCAAGGGTGTCGGGGGTGGGGGCATTGGGAATGTCTACTTCCAGGAAAGGCTTCCCAGCCCTTCTATCCTGACACCACCCATACGCACAGGAGATCATGGGTTAACGGCATTGGCCAGGTCCACTGGCAGCCTGTGTCCTGTGTTCAGGCAGCTCTGAGAGCTGTGGCCAAGGCAGGCAGCCGCTCGCAGAGAGCCGGCCAGGCACAGGCTTTAACATATTGCTACCAATAGTCCCTTCACAACAATCTAGGTTTTTCTCACATGCATCTCAAAACTCATTCCCTTGTTCCAAAGCTGCTTCCACATTTTTAGATATTTGTTACAGCAGCACCCCATTCTGTTGTACCAAAATCTGTCTGAGTCAGCTAGGGCTGCCATTATAAAATACCATGGATCGGGTGGCTTCAAGAACAGGAATTTGTTTTCTCCCAGTTCTGGGGGCCGGAAGTCCTAGACCAAGGGGTTAGCCAGTTCCATTCCTGTGAGAGCTCTCTTCCTGGCTTCAGACAGCTACCTACTTGCTGTGTCCTCACACAGCTTTTCCTCAGTGTGTGGGCAAGAAGTGATCTCTCTTCCTCTTCTAAGACCACCAGCTCTATCAGATCAGAGCCCCAAACTTACTTAATCTTAATCATCTCTGAAAGGCCCTGTCTCCAAATACAGTCACATTGGGGGTTAGGGCTTAAGCATATGAGTTTGGAGGAGGACACAATTCCGTGCATAGCACAGGAAATCCAGAAAAAAAAAAAGTGCAGGGACCATTGGTGGTGATTTGGTGCCAGAAACCCAGGAAAGCCCCTTCTTGGCTCCCCTTCCTCTCTGCTCATTCATTAGTTTAGTATCTATGGAATATACTGCTGGCACTTTCCTGGTTTGCATTGCTCCTCTTGGCTCAGGAAACTAGAATATCACACACACACACACACACACACACACACACACACACACACACGGGGACCTGGAAGGAGTAACTTGAGAACTGAGGTGATCTCCCTGTAAACGCCGAATTATAAAATGCCTACCAGAGGCCAGGCCCCCATTCACTACCCCTGGTCCTTTAAAGCCCTGTTCTCCTGAGCAGTGTTCCCCTCCCATGTCTGTCATTCACTAGATCTTTACATCAGCTGGGTATTGGGGGATCCAAATATACTAGAGGACGCAGCCTTAGGAGCACATAGGCACACCATTTGCCACCAGCAGGGCTACCTGAGTGAAGCAGGAGAGGAGCTGGTGCTGAGGTAACAGGGTTCTTATTTCCTGGACAAAGAATTAGGTCACAGAGTACAGGCACTAGAAGGGGACTTCCAGTTTAATAGTGTTAACATCGAGGCTTGGGAGACAAGTTTTTAGTTCAAAATGGATTGGCAGAGAGGAAAAATTTTCCTCTACCCTTCAAGAATTTTCTAGCAGGTCTAAGAATTAAATTGACATGAGTCAGATTAACAGGAAAAAAAAGAAACAGTCTAATTACCTGGGCACGGAGGCCCAATAATAAATTTGAGATCTATAGAAATGAGCAAGGCAGACAGCTTTTACACATTTTAGGCAAAGAAACATGTCTGTGAGGAACTGACTGGACAAAGAAAACTTATGTTCAGGAGCTTCAATTAGTAAGGAATTTCAAACAGAATTTGTGCTGGGATAGTAAATTAGTAAAAAGTAACTGGGTTTGTTTGCGTGGCCTTCTTGGCTCTGAATTCTTCCTGTCTCATGGTAAGGACGTCTCTCCACTCCTGGTACAGGGAGGGTATCTTTCACATGGGAGATTTTGTTTCTGCTTTCTGGAGACCAGGTGGGATGGGGGCCAGAGCATTCTTCTCATGCTGGCTGTTTCTTAAGTAACTTTAATTTAAAATAACCAATATGCCTAAGTTGTACATTTTGGGGCAGTCTGTCCTTGGCCTCCACAGGGTCAAGGACTTCAGTTTAAGAAGTACAACTATAGGGGCGCCTGGGTGGCTCAGTCAGTTGAGCATCTGACTCTTGATTTCAGCTCAGGTCATGATCCCAGGGTCATGGGATCAAGCCCTGCATCAGGCTCTGTGCTGAGTGTGGCGCCTGCTTGTCATTCTCTCTTTCTCTCCCTCTACCCTTCTTCCATACTTGTACTCTTTCTCTTAAAAAAAAAAAAAGTAAAATTATATAACTTGAATCTAGGGCCAGGCAGTATTCTTAGACTTGACACTCAAAGCATGTTTCATAGAAGAAAAAATTGATACATTAGATCTCATCAAAATGAAAAAGGTTTTCTCGGTGAAAGACCTTGCTAGGATGAAAAGACAAATTACGGAGAGAAAATACTTGCAAATCATGTGTCCAACAAAGGAGTAGTATCTAGAATATGTAAAAACTCAGTTTTAAAAAAAATACACAATACAATTAAGAAATGAGCAAAAGGCACGAAGGGACATTTCACCAAGGGAGTGGAAATACACACATGAAAAGAAGTTCACTATTGTTAGTCAGTAGGGATGTGCAACTTAAAGCCACAGGCTCACCTATCAGACTAGCCAATATAAAAAAAATAGCAAATACTGGAGAAAATGAAGGGAAAACAGATCACTGATATGTTGCTCGTGGGAGTGTAAAATGGTATCATCACTCTGGAAGAACAGTTTGGCAGTTTCTTATAAAATTAAATATGCAATAACCATACAATCCAACATTTGCACTCTTGGGCATTTATCTCAAATGAATGGAAACTTATGTTCACAAAAAACTCTGTACTATTTTTATAGCAGCTTTATTTGCAGTAGCCAAAAACTGTAAAGAATTTAGTTGACCTTTAAGATGTGAATGGTTAAATAAACTGGTGTATCCACATCATGGAATAATACTCTGTGAGAAAAAGGAACAAACTATTGATACACCCAGCACCTTAAATGAATTATGGGGATTATGTGGCTGACAGAGCAGAGCCTGGTTGGAATTCTCTCTCTCCCTCTCTCTCTGCCCTTCCTCTGCTTGCACACACTCTCTCTCTCAAAATAAATAAATAAACTTAAAAAAATAATCAGCCTAAAATATTCCACATGCCAAAGAGACACATTTAGGGGTGGGAAATTTCACTCCCCTATAAGATCAAAGAGAGGTGATTGTATTTGAGCCTCCACTCATAGAACAGATCATATCAGTTTCAAGAGTCTGAAATTGTACATCCAAGGACAATCTCTATTCACCATAGCCCTGAGTTCAGCATCTCTTGAAAACTGCACTTGATTTTATGCAGTCTCAAAGCAGAAGGCTCTCTTCACTCCATGACCATCTTTGGAGTGTTGCCTCTGTCTGTCATTTACTCTCTCTCCATCCTGTTCAGAATATTCCAGGTGCAGTCTCTTCTTCAGGAGCAGCCAGGGCTGCAAATAGGCATGGAATGGTTCTGGACAAGAATCTGCCATGCTTGCTGCCTCAAACATTTGTTATCTTAGGTCTGTGTATTTGGAATGGTTAGGGAAGCTTTTATAGACACTTGATAGCTTCGCTCTAGACAGGCAAGGTATATTAGACATGTTTGATCTCATGTGATGGATACCCACTCTGAATGGTGAGTGTGTGAGGCTGTCAATCTCACAGGCATCCTGGGACTAGAAAACAACCAGTGGGAAGGCTCCGCTGTGGCCTGGACTGGGGAGGTTAGGAACAAGGCTTTCCCTGCCACCTCCTAGGGAGCCTTTTGCCTGCTCTCCCCTCTTTGCTTCTACATAGTCTTTCTGTTCCTCAATGACCTCACCTAGTATGTGACTTTGACTTACCATTGACTGTGAGTGGGAGCAACACCAAGGAACAGGCACAAGCTGGGTGATCACCTGGAAACCTTCCTTCTGTGGTGGGAAGCTCGTGTCCATAGGCTGGTTCTCTTTCTAGGACAAATCTGGATCACAGGCAGTCCTGTGTGAGCTCCAGGCTGGCAATCTCCTGTGTGTAGTTTGAAGGCACTGGGCACCTCACAAAGTTTTTCTGCCTCCCTGCTCCAGAAATTCTATAAAAGGAATTAAAGTTTCTTGGGGCACCTGGGTAGCTGAGTTGGTTAAGCGTCTGACTCTTGGTTTCAGCTCAGGTCATGATCTCATGGTTTCTGGGATTTAAGCCCCACATTGGGCTCTGTGCTGACTCTGTGTAGACTGCTTATGATTCTCTCTTTCCCTCTCTCTGCCCTTCCCTAGCTCATGCTCTCTCTGTCTCTCTCAAAATAAATAAACTTTAAAAATTTATTTAAAAAAAATAATAAATTAGAGGTTCTTTTGTGTGAAGCCCTCTCCAGACAAGGCCTTGGTGCTGGGAAGGAGCAGAGATGGACAGACTCTGGCACAGGCCACTAGAAAGCTAGCCCCTGAAAAATGCAATAAAAGGTAGTTTGTGATAAGCCACAGAAGAACTATGTGTGTTGAAGAGAGGAAAGAGGACATGTGTTTCAACTGATGAGCACTATTCTGAATGGCGGGCAGTGTGAGTTGCCCTGCCCAGGGAGGTAAGGCTAAGTCAAGTTCTTGGAAGAAGTCGAGCTGGAGCCCACAGGTCAGTGATGAGGCAGACTTAGATCTGCCTATGGAGAAGGGGAACACTGATGAGGAAATTACCCCAAAGGTATTTAACATCCAGCTTCAAAACTTTGAGTCTTCCTTGGGAAAGCAAGCTGGTGCAGCCACTCTGGAAAACACTATTGAGGTGTCTCAAAAAACTAAAAATAGAAATATCCTATGACCCAGCAATTGCACTACTAGGCATTTATCCAAGGGATACAGGTGTGCTGTTTCGAAGGGACACATGCACCCCCATGTTTATAGCAGCACAATCAACAATAGTCAAAGTATGGAAAGAGCCCAAATGTCCATCGATGGATGAATGGATAAAGAAGATGTGGTATATACATACAATGGAGTATTACTTGGCAATCAAAAAGATTGAAATCTTGCCATTTGCACTACGTGGATGGAACTGGAGGCTATTATGCTAAGCAAAATTAGTCAGAAAAAAACAAAAATCATATGACTTCACTCATATGAGGACTTAAGATACAAAACAGATGAACATAAGGGAAGGGAAACAAAAATAATATAAAAACAAGGAGGGGGACAAAACAGAAGAGACTCATAAATATGGAGAACAAACTGAGGGTTGCTGGAGGGGTTGTGGGAGGGGGGATGCGCTAAATGGGTAAGGGGCACTAAGGAATCTACTCCTGAAATCCTTGTTGCACTATATGCTAACTTGGATGTAAATTTAAAAAAATAAATAAACATGATTAAAATTAAAAATAAATAAATAAATAGATAAACATTAAAAAATTACTGAAGAGATATATACATATTTTTTGTCTAGTAAGTCTTTGAAATTTGATGTGTATTTTACATGTGAAGCCTATCTCAACTTGGAGTAGCCACATTTCAAGTGCTCAGTAGGGACATGTGGGGACCAGCTACCATACTGGGCAGCAGAGGAACAGTAAGAGTCCACCATCATGTTACCCAGCAATACCAGTACCTCTGCCCTGATGTAGTGTCTGAAATTGCACTATGGGCTACTCTTATGGCTGGAAGCATCATCTTCAGAAGGCCATACGTACCTGCAGATGTGCCATCTAGGAGGGTTAAAACATTGATCCAGCAGCCTATGCCATTAGCACACCACCCAATCAGAGCCATAATGACTTGGAGGCAGAGAAATGTCTCTTAGGACTTTTTCTGCCCTACCCTCAGTTATCTAGGAAAGACTAGGTCCTTAAATGAAATGCTTTCCTTTTCAATTATCTAAGCCCAATTGGCTGCTTTGAAAGCTCCATACTTCTGGTTCAGTAAACTTGTCTCCTGCCCTCTTAAGGATCTCAATTGAGCAGTCTTGGACTGTTGGTCTGGGCCTCTGCAGAATTATAGTGTCCCAAACCCGACCTTCCTTTCTGGACCCTCTCCCTGCTTGCTCCCCCAACCTTATCCCATCACCAGCTTCGGGGGTCCTATTCCTGTAGGATTTTGCCATTAAATCCCTTAAATGGGGGTCCAAGCCAGTTTGAGCAGCCTGAGAACAAACTTAAGCTGGAAATCACAATTCAAGATGAAGATTAGAAAGGTGCTTCTTTTTTTTTTTTTAATTTTTTTTTTCAACGTTTATTTATTTTTGGGACAGAGAGAGACAGAGCATGAACGGGGGAGGGGCAGAGAGAGAGGGAGACACAGAATCGGAAACAGGCTCCAGGCTCTGAGCCATCAGCCCAGAGCCCGACGCGGGGCTCGAACTCACAGACTGCGAGATCGTGACCTGGCTGAAGTCGGACGCTTAACCGACTGCGCCACCCAGGTGCCCCAGAAAGGTGCTTCTTGAAAAGGCTCAGCTGCTCAAAGCAGCCTCATTTTCTCATTCATTTCTCTCTATCCCAAAATGTAGGTTATCAGAGTTATAAGAACTTACATTGTTTCCAAGGGATATAGTAAAGCTATTTTTGTATTGAATGAGTGGAAAATGCCTCTGTAAACATTTAATTTTTTTAAGTTTATTTATTCATTTATTTAGAGAGAGAGTAAGTGCATGCAGGGAGAGACAGAGAGAGACAGAGAGAGAGAGAGAGAGAGAGAATTCCAAGCAGGCTCTGTGCTGTCATTGAAGAGCCTGACCCAGGGCTTGATCTCAGGAACCGTGAGATCATGATCTGAGCCGAAACCAAGAGTAGGATGCTTAACTTACTGAGCCACCCAGGAGCCCCGGCATTTTAATTTTTCTTAAATTGGTACTTGTGTAAAAAAAACCCAAAACAACAACAAAGCACAGATTTCCCACAGCCAGCAGTTCCAAAGTTTTGGAGTAGATCAGTAAAATTTTAATATAAAAAATAACAAAAAAGAAACAAACAAATTCTTTCGATGACCAAAGACATGTTCAGAAAAATATTCCAAAACTTGGAACTAAGGAAAAGGGATTATTACTATCTTTCCGTTTAGAACCATGCTGGCTGAATGTATGGATGTTAACCAGTTTTGTATCTAAATTAGCAAACTTTTGCAAACATTATTTCTCTTAGCCACTCTAAAGACTTCACTCTTCCCAATTCCCCCTCTTTTTTTTAATTTTAGAGAGAGAGAGTGAGCATGCATGAGCAGGGGAGAGGGGCCGAAGGGGAGAGAAAGAGAATCTCAATCATGGGGCTATATCCCATAACCCTGGATCATGACCTGAGCCAAAATCAACAGGCAGACCCTTAACCAACTGAGCCTGGTTGGCTCAGTCAGTTAAGCATCTAACTTCAGCTTGGGTCATGATCTCACGGTTTGTGAGTTTGAGTCCTGCATCAGGCTCTGCCCTGGCAGTGCGGAGCCTGCTTGAGATTCTCTCTTTATCTCTCCCTCTCTCTCTGTGCCCCTCCCCTCCTTGTGTGCATATTCTCTCTCTCTCTCTCTCAAAATAAAAAATAAATAAACTTAAAAAAAAGTCCTCATATCTTTTTACTTTTTAAAATGTGTGTACTACAAAACTTTTAATCATACACAGCTTGTAGTGTATTCTATGGGACAGTGTGACCTATTATATCATGTACCTTCCCACATGGTTGCTGAGAAATGACAGCTCCCTGGGCTGCCATCCCTCTCTGCGTTCTGTAAAGAGTTTGCTTCTGAATGGCAGGTCCTCTCTTCTGGTCCTCATTCATGGGATGGAACCTCTTTTCCACATATAGTCGTTACTCCATTTGTGCCCCCAGAAATCAACAATACAGGGCCACAGTATAGGACTGGGGAATCAGGAGACCTGAAAGTTTGTCCCAATATTGCTACTGAAAGATAATAGAATATGCCACCCCCAAATATGCCACTTTGACCCAAGGATTATTTTGAACTGAAGGAAATTGAGAAGCAGCAGATACAAGAAAAAGTCTCAGTCCTCCTGCTTTTTGCCTAAAAGTAGGACATAAATTTGTAAAGTTGTCCCCCTCCCCTCTCTTCCAGGAAGAACAGATGTTTATCACCAAGATAACTCTAGACCCTTATCAGTTTAGAGATGGCACCAGAGGAACTGACATGATAAATTTTACTAACTAGCCCTTATGTCCCATTAGTTCCCCCCATATATTTACCTTCCCCAAATTTGTCACCCCTAGAGGCTCAAAGTCCTTTGTCTTGCCACGTCACTACAAATTTATTGTTCTTTTGTTAAGATGTTGTAGAAGTCCAAGTTCTGACCACCGCCTTTGAGTTAGTTACTCATCACCCCAGGGTAGACTAAAAATTCTTAGGGCGTCCAGCTCCACTTCCTGGTTCACTTTCCCAGCTTCCTCCCTTCCTTCTTCCTGGTTCAATGAAGGTGTTATGCATGTTTGCAGCCTCTATTTGGCCCTAGCTTTTGTTCTATGTCTGAAGCCCATCCCTACCCCTTCAAACCATCAGCTATGATTCACCTGTGGGTTTCTGAATACTGGGAGTTCCCACAAGTGAGCCAGAAAGTGGGTTCTTTTATTTTTTTAAATATCAACAATTTATTTATTTATTTAAGAGCATGTGCATGCAAACAGGGGGAGGGGCAGAGAGAGAAGGAGAGAGACAGTCTTAAGCAGGTTCCACACTCAGCATGGAGCCTTACGTGGGGCTTGATCTCATGACCATGAGGTCATGACCTGAGCCAAAATCAAGAGTCTGATGATTAATTGACTGAGTCACCTAGGCTCCCCAGGAAATGAGTTCTAAGTGACTGGGAATAATAGTCCTATGCTCTGGGATTAGGGATGGGAAGTATCCACTCTCTTCTGGTGGTTTTATCCATTATTGCTTCCTCTGGATCTGGAAGTTGTTCCAGCAAACCCTGGCTGCTCTGCAGGAAATGTTACAAATAATTATTATTTCTTCAGGAATTACTTTTTAAAAATATATGTGCCTTTTTAAAAGATTGGTTATAGGGGCACCTGGGTGGCTCAGTCAGTTGAGCATCCTGACTCTTGATTTCAGATCAGATCATGATCCCAGGGTCGTGGAATTGAGCCCTGTGTTGGGCTATGTACTGAGCTTGGAGCCTGCTTGGGACTCTCTCTCTCTCTCTCTCTCTCTCTCTCTCTCTCCCTCTCCCTCTCCCTCTCCCTCTCTCTCTCCCCTCCACTCACACTCTCTCTCTCAAAAAAAATTTTTTTAATAAAATAAAAAGATTGTTATTGTGCAAATGTTTCTGACTGCCTTATGTAGCTACTTTTCTCCCCTGGCAGGACCCATGTATAATTTTAGGTAAAAGTAGAAAGGAAATTATGATTCCATAATCATAAGACTAGTTTTAGTAATACACCTACTTCAGAGAATCTCAGCCTCCCTAAAGCATGCCCTGTGTGCAAAGAGCAAAGACACTAGATTCTGGCAGGATTTGGGCACCACACTCACTGATTGTGCAGGTGACTATCTCAGGACTGAGACATGTTCCCCACTTGGAAAAGTAGATCTTCTGATGTGAAAGGTGTGAAGACAGATGGGACACAATAGCATAATCATTCTCACATTATTAGTCCATGATCATTTCATTTTCACTGGCAACCCATCTTCCTTCTGTGTTTCCCCTCACTCAAAAGCCTATTGTGGCCATGGCCAAGGCCTCACTATGTCCAGAAATCACAACACCATCAACACTCATAGAAACTGGTGTTTTTCTCCATTTGGGTGGTTTCCTATGACCAGCCAAGGGAAGGACCCAACAACCATTCTCAATGCCCATAGGTTGACCTTGAGTATTCTTGTTATTTTATCATTGTTACTTTTTCCCCAGAGGAAAGGAAAAGGGCCTACTAGGTACTGAATTGTGTCCTCTTTCCAAATAAAGCCTTTACAAAGTAATTAAGGTTCAATGAGGTCGTAAGGATGGACCCTAATCCAATAGAGCTGGTGTTCTTGTAAGATGAGGAAGAAATACCAGAGTACTCTGCCTCCCCCATGTGAGGACACAGCAAGGTGTCTGCCTTCTGCAAGCTAGAAAGAGAGCTCTCACAGGAACTAAATCAGCCAGTACATTGACCTTGGACTTCCCAGCCCCCAGAACTGTGAAAAAATTAATTTATATTAAGTCATTAGATTATGAGGGCCTGAGTAGACTAATACAGGGCCATTCATTCATTCTTCATTTGTTGAGCATCTTTTATGAGACAGTATGAGGTCTAGCCTTGCTGTTGACAGATTTGAGTTTAGTCTTATGGGGAGGGGAAATCTTTTTCTCTATCCTCCTAGGTTCCATGGCTGAAGCCCTAGAAATCAAACTGACAAAAATTAACCAGAAAAAAAACCAGAGTTTATTAATTCACGTAGAATGTTCCAACGGTTGGAACTTGGGGCTTATTTAGCATGTTAATTATAAATTTGTAGAGAAGTGACATAGCAAAAAAAAGAAGGGGATTAGCTTTTAGGGGTGACAAACTGTAGGAAGGTAAATATATGGGAGGAAGCCCAAAGAAGATCAGAGTTATTAAGAGTTATTTTAGTAAAATTTGTTATGTAGATTCCTTTTTTTTTTTTTTAAGTTTACTTATTTATTTTCGAAAGAGAGAGAGCACAAGCAGGGAAGGGACAGAGAGAGAGAGGGAGACACAGAATCTGAAGCAGGCTCCAGGCTCTGAGCTGTCAGCACAGAGCCCAATGCGGGGCTCAAACTCACGAACCGTGAGATCATGACCTGGGCCAAAGTTGGACACTAAACCAAGTGAGCCACCCAGGGACCCCTGTAGATTGCTCTTGATGCCTTGGGCTGATAAGATTCTAGAGTTGTCCCTGGTGATTAAGAGTCTAGGAGTTGTCCTCCTCTTCCTTGTATAGAAGAGGGAGACACTTTTACAAATGGAAATTAATATCCTGCTTTCAGCCAGATAGGGGGAGGGCAGACAGCTTTTTTGTTTTTTCTGCATCTGTTGTTTCTTAATTGCCTTCAGCTCAAAATAATCCTTATGCCAAAGTGGCATATTTGGGGGTGGCATATTTTGATTTCCTTCACTCCTGACTCTACCAGCTAAGTGACCTTCACCAATTTACCTGACTTCTCTAAGCCCTCGAGAGGCTTATAAAATGGGTTCAGTAAGAGTATTTTCCTCTTCATAGCACTGTGATGAGGATTAAATGAAATATTGCATATACACTCTTAAAATAGAGCCTACCAGAGTTTGTTATTTCCAGTGGGGAGGGGGGGGAGGGAAGAGGTGGTGCAGAAGTTAAGGACTTAGACTTTGAAGCTATATAGCCTGGGCTTGAATCTCAGCTCTGTCACTGTGTGACCTTAGGCATATAACCTAACCTGTCTGGGCCTCAGTTTTTTTCATCTGTAAAATATGCAATATAATTCATAGGGTGTTGAGTTATAAAATAAATGAATATATGTAAAGCGCTTCCAGCAGGACCTGGCATACTGGAAGTTTTATGTAAGTTTTAGCTGTTTCCATCATCCTGGGCTCAGGGAAGGGAGAGTAAACCAGCAGCAGCAGCTTGACAGACCCTTTCTGCCTGAGGTCAGTGGAGTCGACAAGGCCCATTGCTGTGAGTCTGGATCCCTGAGTGAGTGTTCACACCTGCTATCCAGGTGTGACCTTGAGCAGTTCCTTCATCTCCGTGGGTCTCATTCCCTCTTCTGTAAAAGGTGGCTGGATGACAGGACCTCAGAGGTGGGCGCTTGTATTCATGATGGGGATAGAAGCAGAGGCAGGGACTAAAATGACAAAGCAGAAATCCAGGATGACCTTTTGGAGTGCCATAAAGGTGGACCAGTGAGTAGGAACACTGCTGGCCTGGTGACGGCAGCCACCCACTCAAACTGCTGGGGAAGGTTGGGTGCTCGGGTGAGGGACATAATTTCTGCATTGGATTGGAAGGGATGAGAGGCCCATCCTCACCACCACCTTCACACCCCAGATCCTTGCCAGCATGTAGCAGTGTGGCATAGACAACTCCTCTTCCTTGCCTTAACAATCTAGTTTACTGCAGAAGTGTTAAATATTCATGCAGAGAAAGGCCTGGGAAGCTTCAGTATATGCTTCCCAGGGGTTTATCTGTGCCAGGGGCTTGAATTCAGGGGAAAATGAACTGCCGCCTCCTCCCGGGAGGTGATGCTGGGAGGAGCAGGACCAACTGTTAAGAGGACAGGGTGATACCTGAGTGTCCACCGAGCACTGGTTCCCTAAGGGAGGGACTAGGGAACAGATGACTGTGGGGACAGGGAGGGGCCAGGGCCCCCGGAAGAGGGGTTTTCTGAGACCACATTTCCATGGTGACCTAGAGGATCCAGGGAAATCAGCGGTAGGAGGCTGCTTCTGAGGGTGTAAACCTGCCAACTGAACCAGATGAGGATTAAGTAATATATCAAATTTGGGGAGACTCCTCTTTGCTGGTGGCACCCCCCGGGGAAGGGTCTTGGGCCAGACCTTTGGCAGGAACAATCCTATGGAATAGAATTCAGTTCGATTGCTTTTACAACATGCCAAGGGCAGAGCGAGTTGCTGGATATACACCCAAAAATGAAATGCAGCCCCTGTCCTCCCCAGTTAGGTTGAAAACACAGTCCTGGACACTTAAAATATAACTTAGCCCCGTGGTGAAAGACAACGCACCACACCAAACTACATGTCCAGCAAGAGGGGACTGAAGTAATAACCCTTGGTGCATCTACATGGGGGAACACTAAGCAGCTGTTGAAAAGAATGAGGCCTTCCTTACTGATCTGCAAAGATGTACAAGACACATGAAGTGTAAAAAGCACTGGATGCAACAGTCTGGAGAGCAAGGTCCCATTTTACACGAAAACCAGAAAGACACCTATGTGACATGTGCATATGTGTGCACATACTTGCCTGTGCATATATTTCTTGGAAAAATAATGCAAGAAAATTAAAATGGCTCTCTCCCGGGTGGCACTGGACCAGTGAGGGAAGAGAACTATAAACTTCCTACTTGTACCCTTTTTCATTTCTTGAATGTTTCAATCGTAAACATATTTGGGCTGCTGTAATAGAATTCCATAAACTGGGTAGCTTATACACAATAGAAATGTATTTCTCACTGTTCTAGAGGTTGGGAAGTCCAAGGTCAAGACAGATTTGGTGTGAGTCTGCTTCCTTGTTTATAGATGACTGTCCTCTTGCTGTGACCTTACATGGCAAAAGGGACGAGAGAGCTCTCTGGGGTCTCTTTTGTAAGGCATGAATTCCATTCATGTGGCCTCCACCCTTTGGCTTAACCATCTCTCAAAGGCCTCACCACTTAATACCATCACCTTGGGGGTTAGGATTTCAACATATGAATTTGTGGGGGAGGGGACACAAACATTCAATCTATGTCACATATATTGATTTTAAAATAGTTTAAAAGATTAAAACAACATAAATACAACCACAAATAGGTACACAAAGCACATTTTGGGGGTATAGAAGGAGGAGGTCTGGGAAGTCGGAGGCCATAGAAGGATGTACCTATGAAATTGAAGGGGTTGGGTAAGTAAGAGCTTAAGTCGAGAAAATTTTGTCTTTTATTTTTCTCTATGACATCAAAGAAGTTGGGCAGGCAGTGACATTTGGAGAAGTCAGGAAGGGGATGGAACAGGTAACTAACTTCATCAGGTGAAAGGTTGTTGAAGGCCCCAAAGACATAACTGACCCAGAGTTGTAGATATTTGTAGGAGCATCAGGGTGCTGGTTACAGTCAGGACAAGGAAGGCTAGGGCTTTCTCTTTTAATCCTTACAACAACCCTTAGAGATAGGTAGTATCACCTTTGCTTATAGATGAGGAAACTGAGGCACAGATAAGTGACTTGCTGGTAGGTAAAAAAATTGGAACCCAGCTCAAATCTGACTGACTACAAAGCCTATGCTTTTGCCAGAAAACTCTGAGGAGGTGCACTGCAACCTCTCCTCTACCCAAAGGGATACACAAATCCTCAGTAAACAGTGACCCAGCCTCTACTTCACCACCAGCACCAAATCTTCAGGCAAAAGTTCTGATGCACAGAAAATTCTTCCTAGTATCTATGCTGATACTTACGCTGCTTTCCTTCCCTTTCGTTGACCTTAGTTTTATCCTCTGCAGCAGCCGCCCTCCAATATGAAAAGATAGCCATTGCAACCCACCTGCATCTTCTTTAGAACAAACATCTCTACTTCTCCCAATGCTTTGATATGACATGAATTCCAAGTGCTTCATCATCCTGGTCTCCCATATATGCCGTTCAGCATACAACAAAAATTACTACATGTTCAAAGAAGGAAATGTGAACCATAATTCAGAGGCAAATCAGTCCAAAGAAATAGACCTCCAGGTGACAGAGATGATTAAATTAGCAGATGTACCAGTCAAGGGTCTGATCAGGAGACAGAAACCAATAATTACAACAGAGAATGTTTAATGTAAAGAATTATTAACTTAAATAGTAAAGAAACTATACAGGTAAAGGGGAGGTACTCTAAGGAACAACCTAGTTCTGAGGAAAAAGGACTAAGGAAGAAACAACTTAAGATGGAGATCCCTTCCCAAGAGCAAAATTCAGATCTAATTTCAATCCATCGAAGGATGGAGAAGTTCTCTAGACTGCCCAGGTCAGATCTGGTCTACAGTGGATAGGAAAGTAGAAAATACTTGCCTCTAGGGCTCAGGTGGGCCAGAGCTTGTGGGTAGGAGTGCAGAGGGGAATCCAGGCATTGGGAATCAACTTAGCATCAGGGCAGTGTGAAACCTGGATTGTATGATGTCCATGTCAGGAGGGCCATGGGAAGCAACCACCTGGGATACAGGTAGGCCAAGGCTAGTAGATGGGTACACAGAGGAAGTCAGGATGTAGGGAACCCACTTGCTGACAGGGAAGCCTAAGGCTCGGTATTCATGTTGTTGACATCAGGAGTACTATAGTGACATAGCTGGTGGACGGGAGCCAGGCCTGCAAGTTTGTTGAGGGACTATGTGCTTTGGACATGAAGCTGGCAGTCATGCAGCAATAACAAATAAACAAACACAGAAGCAGTGGAACTGGGAGAAGCTCCTTCCTACTAAGTCCCTCCAGCTTCCTCTACTGACAAAAATGAACATTGTAGTTATTGCAAAAGAGAAATACTTAAAGGGTCTTGTTGATTATCATAGCACAGCTCATGAAAGTTTGATTTAGCACTAAGAGGCAATAAATTAGTAATTAGCATAGCAGCCAATGACTTTAAAAATTTTTTTAATGTTTATTCATTTTTGAGAGAGAGAGACAGAGCATGAGCGGAGGAGGGAGGGGCAGAGAGAGAGGGAGACACAGAATCTGACACAAGCTCCAGGCTCTGAGCTGTCAGCACAGAGCCCAATGCTGGCTTGAACCCAAGAGCTCTAAGATCATGACCTGAGCCAAAGTCAGATGCTTAACTGATTGAGCCACCCATGTGCCCCGCAGCCAACGACTTTAAAACAGCTTTTATGAATATGTTCAAGGATGTAAATAAATAGACAAATATAATGAATAAACAAATGGAGAATTTTAGCAGAGAAATGGAAACTATTTTTTTTAAGATTTTAAGTAATCTCTACATTCAGTGTGGAACTTGAACTTACAACCCTGAGATCAAGAGTCGTATTCCCTACTGACTGAGCCAGCCATGAGCCCCTGAAATGAAAACTATTTTTAAAAAGCCAAATAGAGGGGCACCTGGGTGGCTCAGTTGGTTAAGCATCTGACTCTTGGTTTCAGCTCAGGTCATGATCTCAAGGCTTTGGAGTCTGAGCCCAACATCAGGCTCTGTGCTGGCAGTGCAAAGCCTGCTTGGGATTCTCTCTCTCACATCTCTCTCTGCTCCTCCCCCACTTGTGCTGTCTCTCTCTCTCTCTCTCTCTCTCTCTCTCTCTCAAACTAAGTAAATAAACTTAGAAAAATAGAATTCAACTTCAAAATGGGAAGCAGATAATTGATTTTTAAACATATGGGGGAAAGTAACTTATCATCAGACATAAAAATTAATTTTAGACAGTTTATGAGCCTATAGGGAAAAGCTTAAAATTCAAAGTGTCTAGAGGAAAGAATACAAGAAAATCTTAATACTCTTGGGCTACACAAAAATTTCTTAGGCAGGACTCAGCAGTAACCATAAAGATTGATAAATTGGATCTCATCACAATTAAAACTTCTGTTCATCAAAAGATGTCATTAAGAAGTTGAAAAAACAAGCCATGGACCAGGTTATGTCTATATCCTACTGTGTATTTGTAACTCATATTCTGATGAAAGACTTGTATCCAGATTATATAAAGAATTCATAATCAATTTAAAGAAACACAGTAAAATGGGGTGCCTGGGTGGCTCAGTCGGTTAAGTGTCCAATTCTGGCTCTCAGATCAGGTCTTGATTTCAGTGTCATGTTCAAGCCCCACATTGGGCTCTGCACTGGGTGTGGAGCCTAGGCCTACTTAAAAAAAGAAAAAAGAAACACAATGAGAAATAATGAAAAGACTTGAACAGGCACTTCACAAGGAAAGATATACAGGTGGCCAATAAGCACGTGAAAAGATATATAGTACTTAGTCATCAGAGAAAGACAAGCTAAAACCACAATGACATATACCATTTCACAGCCAATAGAATAACTAAAACTTAGAAGACTGACAATAACAAGTGTTAGCAAAGATGTGGAGCAACTGTAATTTTTCATAACTGCTCATGGGAATGTAAAATGATATAGATGTGGAAAACAGTTTGGCAGTTTCTTATAACCTTAAATATACTCCTACTCTGTGATCCAGAAATCCACTCCTAGGAATTTCTTGAAGATAAATGAAACTATTTACCCATAAAAAGATTTGTAGCCAAATGTTCACAGCTACCATGCTCCTATGAGCCAAAACCTGGAAATAACCCAGCTGTCCTTTAACAGATCAATGTATAAACAGATTATGGTATATCCATACAATAGAATACTACTCAACATTAAAAAGGAACAAAATGCACCTGAGACTAATGTGACATTGTGTGTACTTCAATTTTAAAAAATAGTTTTTTAAAAAAAGGAACAGGGGCGCCTGGGTGGCGCAGTCGGTTAAGCGTCCGACTTCAGCCAGGTCACGATCTTGCGGTCCGTGAGTTCGAGCCCCGCGTCGGGCTCTGGGCTGATGGCTCAGAGCCTGGAGCCTGTTTCTGATTCTGTGTCTCCCTCTCTCTCTGCCCCTCCCCCGTTCATGCTCTGTCTCTCTCTGTCCCAAAAATAAATAAACGTTGAAAAAAAATTAAAAAAAAAAAAAAAAAAAAAAAAAGGAACAAAATGGGGGCACCTGGGCGGCTCACTTGGTTAAGCGCCCAACTTCATTTAGGTCATGATATCACAGTTCATGAGGTTGAGCCCTGCATCAGGCTCTCTGCTGTCAGTGCAGAACCCACTTGGGATCCTCAACTCTCTCTCTTTGCCCCTCCCCCACTTGTACATGCGCACACTCGTGCACTCTCTCCCTCTCTCTCTCCCTCTCTCTCTCCCTCTCTCTCTCCCTCTCTCTCTCTGTCTCTCTGTGTGTCTCAAAAATAAACATTTAAGGGGCGCCTGTGTGGCTCAGTCAGTTAAGCATCCAAGTCCTCTTTTGTTGTTAAGTTTTTTTAATGTTTATTTATTATTGAGAGACAGAGACACAGTGCAAGTGTGGGAGGGGCAAAGTTGGGGTTCTCTGTATCCCTCTCTCTCTGACCCTCCTCTGCTCTCTCTCTCTCTCTCAAAAATAAATAAATAAGAGGAAAATATTTAAAAAATAAAATACAATAAAAAAGGAACAAAAATGTTAATACATGAAACAGCATGGTTACAATCTCATAAACAGTATGTTGAGTGAAAGAAGCTAGGGACAATAGAGCATATTATATGAAAGTATTAAATGTGCCTGTCATTCATGAATTATACCTGAATAAATCTGATTTCATCAAGATATATTGAGCACCTACTAGGTGCAAGGTTTGTAAACTGTGAAGAAAGAATAAGCCAAGAGGAAATAGTTGAAGATATACAGGAAAGGGAACCCTGGGAAAATGAGAAGGAGGAAGACCCTGAGCCCAGGTGGAGGAGTAAGCATGGCCTGCGTAGCAGACACAGAGACACGAGAAGGAGGGCAATGAAGAAGGAGCTGGAGAGAAACAGGGGGAAGGGTTGTCAGGCCATGCCTTGGACCCAGGTGGGCCTGACGACCTCAGATCTGTGGTCTCCCCAAGCCTGAGGTTTTTCCGGCATTGCTCTATAACCTGGAAGAAGGGACAGGGAGAGGGTACAAAGTTTGGGTTGTTTAGAACAGGTACCAGGGAAGGAAAAAGTGATTAGAGTTGAAGGCATTGACAGGTAGTTGAAATAGCGGTTGATGAGTAGGGGCTTATTGGGAGGGGAGGAAGTGAAACCAGAAGAGGAGAAGATGGAGGAAATGAGAGGCCCGGAGTGCCTGGCTGGCTTAGTTGGAGGAACATGCAACTCCTGACCTCAGAGTCATGAGTTCAATCCCCACGTTGGGTGCAGAGATTACTTAAATAAATAAATATTTTTTAAAATATATTTTAAAAATATTTTTTTAAATATTAAAAAAATAAATAAATATTTTAAAAACTGGGAGCCACCTGGGTGGCTCCATTGGTTAAGTGTCCAACTTCAGCTCAGGTCATGATCTTGTGGTCCGTGAGTTCCAGCCCCACATCGGGCTCTGTGCTGACAGCTCAGAGCCTGGAGCCTGCTTCAGATTCTGCGTCTCTCTCTCTGCCCTCCCCCGCTCATGCTCTGTCTCTCTCACTCTCAAAAATAAATTAATATTTAAAAATTAATTAATTAATTAATTTAAAAAAATGAAAGGCTGGAGGCACAGGTGGAACAAGTGAGAGCTTTGGGGGCTGGAGCTTGTGGTCAGGCTGGATCTGGGGCTGAAGGTTACTAATCCACTCCTCTTTTCCTTACAGACAGAGCACTTAAGATTCTTCTGGCACTGTTCCTTTCAATGATTCCACAGTTTTTCTGAAAGCCTATTGTGTGGTAATCCAAACTGTCTTGTAAAGGGAAGCTTGTGTAGGTTGCTTTCACCTAGCAGAAGATAAATTCTCATGAGGCTGTATTCAAACAGCGTTCTCATCTGCCCACCTCAGCAGCATACTTGACACTCCATTTTTCAACAGAAAAAGTTCTCATGGCCTTTCGCCAGCAATTTCAATTTCACGTCTTCGAATCCATTCTTACTGGTGTGTTTTATACGTGTGTGCAACAGCCTCTGTGCTAGGCTAGTCATTTTAATGCCATTTGCAGCCATAAGAGGAACAACATCAACAGGAGGCTGGTTAAATAAATAATGGCGCTTCTGTGCAATGAAATACCATTGTATCCATAACAAGAACAAGAAAAAATTTTAAGTACTGATATGAACTGGTTTCAAATGTGTATTGTTTGAAATGAAAATGGAAATAAGGTGCAGAACAATGTGTGTGGTGTTTCATCATTTGTGTAAAAATAAAAATGCATATGCACTTAGAAACTAGAAACTAGTCCCTCCTGGGACAGGGATGCGGCATAGAGACAGGAGGGAGGCTTATTTTTCCCAGATACCCTTGTATACACTTTTTATCTTTATCATTTTGTGTCCTTTTAGCCTTAGCATTTTGAGAGTGAGAACACTCACCTGTTACTGCCTGGAGGACAGGGGAAACTTCAGCCTAAGGAATGAAGCCCTAATAGTGTAATTTTAGGACTTGACCCTCCCAGGACTCCTCAGAGGTCACTGCACTGTCAATCTCTCAAGTATGTCTTGGAGCTCATGGAAGACCTGTTCCAGTTCTAAACAACTGGACACAAAGGATTGGCCTCTGGAAATGGTCTCTGTATAGACACCTCCCCTATCTATTACTCAGCTACTTGGCAACCAGGGCACAGCTAAGCGTCAAAACTTTTTTTATAAGATATTTTCTCTCATTTATTTATTTATTTATTTTGAGAGAGAGAGAGAGAGAGACTGCAAACAAGGGAGGGGGCAGAGAGAGAGAGAGAGGGAGAGAGAGAGAATGCCAAGCAGGCTCTGTGCTGCCAGTGTAGAGCCTGATGTGGGGCTTGAACTCACGAATCATGATACCATGACCTGAGCTAAAATCAAGAATTGGATGCCTAACAGACTGAGCCATGCAGGCACCCCAAAAATTTTCTTAATGACTCTGAAGTGTCACCAAAATGTCACTGATGCTCATGCATTTCTTTCATCCTCACTCACAGCTCATTTTCCCTTTGTGGGGACTCACTTGGCTCCACAGAGTTGGGGTGGAGATTATTTTAAACTGAAGACATTTGAGATGCAGCCAATGCAGAAAGAAGCCTTTTTTGAGCTTCCCTTATCTGACCTAAAGACAGAACCTTTGGAGAGTGAAGTTGCCATAAAACTCCCCCCAAGGAAGACCAGTCACTGGATGAGAAATTGCATAAAGAAACACTATTGCAAACTGTCCTACCTTCCATTTGTTTCCCTAAAAGTCCATTTGTCTTCCCTAAAAAAGGCCCGTTTGTTCATTCCATAGACGCCCTTTCCCCTGTTAAGTTGGTATATAAACCCCTGTTTCCGGCTGTTCAGGGAGCCTGCTCATCTGAATGCTCCCACATGCATGTGAATAGTTTTCTTCTCTCCTGTTAATCCTGTTAATCTCCTGTTGTCAGTTAACCTGCAGGCCCCTGACTACTGGACCTAAGTTGGCATAGGAAAAGTTCACTCCCTTGCCAGGTTTTAACCAAGTTTGGTTAACAGGTTTCCAAACCCAAAGGAGGAAAGAGATAGCAAATTACAAGGGGAGAGGAATGTTACTTCAGACAGGAGCCTTCCTTCAGCTTACGGGGTGACAGATGACAACCTAACTGTTGAGGCAGAGACAAAAACATCTATTTAAGAAAAAACAAAACAATAACCACCTCCAAGAAGTCCAGGTCGTTAGCCGTTCCCCACATCTGTTCGGGTGTCACAAGGGCATCTGGAGTTGCCAGAAAGCCCAGCCACTGGGGTCTGTAGCCAAGGCCCTTGTTTTAGTACAAAGGGCTAAATTCTCCTCAGGCTTGGGGTTCTCTGATGGAGAAGATGGGCACCAGACACTGCACTGCAGGAAGATGTAAACCCTGTAAGCTCTCTGAGGCTTAGAGGGATCCACTCCATTGCCTAGACATCTTGGCTTCTATGAATGACTCATTGCTTCCAGGTTTCACTTCAGATAAAAGGATGGGGCAGGATGAAGGGATGTATGTTCAATGTTTAGACAATTATAAGATCACAGAATTCAACCAAATAGGACAAAGGAAGATCAGCTTGCCCCTGTGGGGCTCTTGAATGAGCCCAGTAGGGGAGTGGTCTGTCCTGCCCCAGCAGCACAGTGACTCAAAGATAGGGTCCAAATTCTTGCTCTGCAAAAACCTCTAGATAAACAGTCACCTAACTCTCTGTGCCTCTGTTTTATCTTCTGTACAATGGGAATAACAACTGTTAAACTCCCAGCATTACCAAATCATTGCGTTGATTTAAATCAACTCATTTTTTTTAATATTTTTATTTATTTTTGAGACAGTGAGAGACAGAGCATGAGCAGGGGAGGGGCAGAGAGAGAGGGAGACACAGAATCCGAAGCAGGCTCCAGGCCCTGAGATGCCAGCACAGAGCCCGACACGGGGCTTGAACTAACAGACCGCAAGATCATGACCTGAGCCGAAGTCGGACGCTCAACCAACTGAGCCACCCAGGCGCCCCTTAAATCAACTCATTTTAACAAACGTCTGTTGAGAATCTGTATGCCCGGTATGGTGCAAGGTACACCCTGCAGAGAACAGAAAAAAGAATAAAACACAGTCTTTAACATCAGAGAGCTCATAATCTGGCAGGACCAAATTAACTAATAGATGGTGTGAAATAATAGAAAACATATATTAGTCTCTGCCCCCGGTTCCTGACACAGAGCTCCTGAAACCCTTATAATTTCCTGGGTGGCAGGAGTGAATTTTGTTTTAATGAGGTGATGCAAGGTGGGCTCCTGAATGGAAACACCAAGCCATGATTAGAAACTTGGAATTTCTAGGGGCGCCTGGGTGGCGCAGTCGGTTAAGCGTCCGACTTCAGCCAGGTCACGATCTCGCGGTCCGTGAGTTCGAGCCCCGCGTCGGGCTCTGGGCTGATGGCTCAGAGCCTGGAGCCTGTTTCCGATTCTGTGTCTCCCTCTCTCTCTGCCCCTCCCCCGTTCATGCTCTGTCTCTCTCTGTCCCAAAAATAAATAAACGTTGAAAAAAAATTTTTTTTTTTTAAAAATTAAAAAAAAAGAAACTTGGAATTTCTAGCCTCAACCCCAACTGCCATTCTCTTGAGAAGAGGAGGGGCTGAAAATGGAGTTGATGATTGATTATGCCTATGTAATGAAGTTTCCATAAAAATCTCAATAGTTTGGGGTTTGGAGAGCTTCTGGGTTGGTGAACCTGTGGGGATTTGGGGAGAGTGGCCCATTGAGATAGCAGGGAAGCCCCACTCCCTTTTCTTCTTTTCCATCTGGCTGTTCTTGAGGTTTTCTTTTCATAATAAACTGGTAATGTAGTGAGTGAAGTGTTTCTCTAAGTTCTGTGCACCTCACTAGGAAATTAATCAAGGCTGGATGCTGAGCAGGGAGTTTGGGGAACCTCTGGTATATCAGAAGTGCAGGTAACAACCTGGGTTTGTGACTGGTGTCTCAAGTCCAAGGAGGGCTCATCAGAATCTCCAACCTACATCCAGTGGATCAGAAGCACAGGTGACAACCTGAACTTGAAACTGGCATCTGAAGTGTAGGCAGTGCAGTGTGGGGTGGTCTTGTGGGACCAAATCCTCAGCCTGTGGAATCTGAAGCTGTCTCTGGATAAACAGTGTCAGAATTGAGATGAATTGTAGGATACCCAGCTGGCCTCCTGAGAATTGCTTGTTGTGGGTCCCAGAGCACATTTGATTTTATTATTTTTTTAAATTTTAATATTTATTTGTTTTTGAGAGAAAAAGAGAGAGAGAGATCGCTCACACAAGTGGGGGAGGGGCAGAGAGAGAGGGAGACAAAGAATCTGAAGCAGGCTCCAGGCTCTGAGCTGTCAGCACAGAGCCTGATGCGGGGCTCCAACTCACAAACTGCGAGATCATAACCTGAGCCGAAGAGGAAACTCAACAGACTGAGCCACCCAGGCGCTCCTCAGAGCACATTTTAGATAGGAGTGCTGGGGTGCCTGGGTGGCTCTGTGGGTTGAGCTTCTGACTTTGGCCCAGGTCATGATCTCACAGCCCTGCGTTGGGCTCTTTGCTAACAGCTCAGAGCCTGGAGCTTGCTTCAGATTCTGTGTCTCCCTCTCTCTCTCTGCCCCTCCCCCGTTCATGCTCTGTCTCTCTCTGTCTCAAAAATAAATAAACATTAAAAAAAAAACTTTTTAGATAGGATAGTGCTTTAGGGGCGCCTGACTGGCTCAGTCAGTAGAGCATGCAACTCTTGATCTCAGGGTTGTGAGTTCAAGCCTCACATTGGGCTTGGACTCTACTTAAAATAATTAATTAAATGGGAAAGTGCTTTAGAAAAGAAAAGTGTCAGCACTTTTTCTGGAAGCCTAGAGGTTGTAGTAACACTTTTTAAAAATGTTTATTTATTTATTTTGATTGAGAGAGAAAGGGAGAGTAAGGGAGGGGCAGAGAGAGAGGGAGAGTGAGAATCCCCAGCAGGTTCTGTGCTGTCAGTGCAGATCCGGACACAGGGCTCAATCCCACGACCTCAAGATCATGACCTGAGCTGAAATCAGGAGTTGAATGCTTAACGGACTGAGCCACTGAGGTGCCCTGCTTATAGTGACCTTCTTACCAAAGGAGCAGCATATGTTAAAACCAGATTCAGCAAACTAAGGCCTATGGACTGAATCCAACTCAGAAGTTGTTCTTGTAAATAAAGGTTTTGTGGAACACAGCCACACCCATTCATACTATCTGTGGCTGCTTTTGCACACTAACAGCAGAATTGAGTAGTTGGTGCAAGGACTGTATAGCCCAGAAAACCGAAAATACTTTCTAGCTGGCCCTTTACAGTGCGGAAATGAACCAGGCAGCCAGCCGCCATCACATGTGGTTGGCAGCACAAAGGCACGCAGGGCAGTGAGAAGGTTTATGGTGGAAAAGGGAAGGCTTCAATGCACTCAGATTGGGGGCCATTGGCACAGGAGGCTGAAGATGAGCTACTAGAAGCAGGACAACCAACGAAGCTAGTTAGGGGCCTGTATTAGGCTTCTCCTGGTGAGTCTTAAGTCAGAAGCAGGGAAGCTGTTAGTTATTAATCAAATCCTGCCTGTTCTGGGGCAGTAGTTACCAGGGTTATTATTTGGCTTCCTTTTCTGGTTGCTAGAGGTGGTCCTCTGACCTCTAGAGAGCAAGCTGGCTTCCTGGGCTGGTTACTGCAGATCATGGGTTGGTTTCCTGGGCTGGATGCTCAGATTATGGATCAGAGTCCTATGTTTATATGTGACCTGGCCATTGTCCATTTGTATGTTCAGTCTCTCAACAGAGGAAGTTTGCTATTCCTGGATTTAAGGCTAAGTGTTTAAGTGAGTGCATTCTGGATTCTTGGGTTCGTTACTCAAGGCCTCTCTTAGTTCCTCATCTATACATTGGGATCATGACAATTCATACCTCAGGGTTTTAGAAGGATTAAGTTCATATAAATAATGAACCCAGCAGAGTGCCCGAGACATAGTGGGTCTCAGGGAAGGTTATTCACTGTATTATGACTGTCCCATGAAACTCAGAGCTCCTTCAAGGCAAGGTCTGCGGTATTGGTCCCAATCATCTCAGCTTCGATAAGAGGGTTGGGCACGTCACATAGCAGTTGCTCAATAAATACTTGATGAGTGAAGAAACAAGTCATGGGAAAACAGGGATAGACAGAATCTTGACAGCATATCTCAGAAAGAGGATAATCTCTTTAATTACTTAAAGAAAAAAAAAATCCCAGGCTTGGGGTCCCCATTCCCACCCTATGTCTAGACGATAGTCCTTTCTTGAAACTAAAGGAAGCCTGCTCCCCACCCTCTCTACCCGAGGAGGCCCCATGAGCGGGCAGTCTCTGATTCTCAATGATACATTGACTTTACTGCATTATTCAGGTGTTATTTTAATTACCAAAGGCTTTAAACTGCCTCTATGTCTTTTTGGGAGTCTTCCCACTCCTGTAATTGGTGCTGTGGAAATTGGTGTCAATATTTACAATCTGACTCAGTAGTTTTCGAAGCTGCCATGATCCTTCTAGTTAAGAAGAAACAACAGCCAGGCAAGATGTCTCTTCAACCTGCATCTTTGACCTTGACAGAGCCTGCCTTGCAGGGAAGAGGAAACTGGGAATCCAGCAGCTGCTGCAGGATCCTCCCCCAACCTCCAGTCCCTCTGCCTGGGGGCAGTGCCCTGTCCAAGGCCTACCACCCAAGAATCCATCTTTCGTGTAAACCTTCCCAAGAAGGAGATGCAGTTCTACCCTTTAAAACCAAGAGACCAGTGGTCCTGCCAATTCTATTTTCTAAAAGCCCCCAGAATCAGTGCCCTCCTCATCAGCCCATTTGCATTTGCCATGTTTCAGATCCTCATAACTTCTCCCTCAAGCTACAGCTATGCCCTTCTAACCCCAGTCTTCCTCTGCTCCACCCCAGCCCCTGGTCCAGTGGCATGACCCAAGTCGCTTTTCAGTTTGCAACCCTCCAAAGACTTCCCATCACCTACAGGTTAAAGTCCAAACCCTTAAGGTGGCATCCATGACCCTTCACTGAGCTGTAGTGGCCGGCTTTGTCTTTTCCACTCCTGCCTGACATCACTGCCTAGAGCCACTGTGCTGTCTGGTGTGGGAGCCACACGCTGCATGCAGCTCTTTAAATTTTAATTAAACTGAAATAAAATTAAAAATTTAGCTTCCCAGTTGCACTATCCACATTTCAAGTGCTTAATAGCTAGAGCTTACATAATGGATAGCACAGAGATAGAACATTTCCATCAACACAGAGAGTTTTGCTGGACACTCCTCTAGGAACACCCAAAGGTTTGTGTTTCTCTGCATACATCATGCTGTTCCACCCTGCCAGGTCTCTGCTCATGCCTCTGCTCAAAAGACCCTTCCTCTGCCCTTTCCACCTGGGTGATGCTTAAACACTCAACTTGACAGTCATCTCCAAGACACCCTAGTGAAGCCCCAGGCTGGGGTAAGTGCTGGGCTTCTGGGTTTTAATAGCTTCTCATATTGGTTAACCTTATCTGACCCCTACCATATGCTGACCTATCTGTCTCCTACCTGAAACTGAGTTCCTCCAGGGCAAGAACCGTGTCTTCGTGGGCCCTGTGTTCCCAGTGTCTGGCACAAAGAAGGTGTCTGTTACTGTTGGCTGAACTCATTTGAACAGAACTCTCAAAAGTGCATGACCACAGGGCAGTATTTATCTGTGTTTCAGTGAAGACTCTCAGGTAGAGAGAAAGTAGTCAAGAGGAAAGAGGATTTAATGGTTCGGTAACTGGGAAATCAGGGGTGGTTCTTGCTTCCTGCATGACTGGATCCAAGGGCTCAGAGCATGTTATCAGGGCCCTGGCCTCATCTCTCTGCTCTGTTGGTTCCCGTCTGCAGGCAAAGGGACCACGAGTAGTCTTGGTTCTAAACATCTCCAATTTTGCAACTTCCATGAAGAGAGAAATTCTCTCTGCCAACATCTATCTAGCAGTCTCCAGTAAGATGCTGTTTGGCCTTGCCTGGGTCATGTGCCCTTCCTGAATGAATCACGGTGGACTGCAGAAAGTAGTAGAAGGCTATATCACTGTGGCTCATGCATCTGTTCCTGGGGTGAGAGTGGGATTGATAAATATCATCATGATTGGCAGTTCCTCAGGCCACTTGGAAAAAGGTGTCACCCAAAGGAACCAGAAGAATGGGTTGGAGAAATGCTGGGAGACAGGAGGATCAGCTGGCCTGGCTGCCTGCTCTGTGAGCCGGACTCAATCTTGTATTCTGTTGCTCTTAGCACTTTCCCCATGTGGACCAGAGCCTTGGGGGAGTCCAACCACCCTCAGGTTTCAAGCTACCAGTTGGCAGAGTGCCTGGGTGTCTCAGTTGATTAAGTTTCAGACTCTTGATTTCGACTCAGGTCATGATCTCATGGTTTGTGAGTTGGAGACCTGCATCAGACTCTGTGCTGACAGTGCAGAGCCTGCTTGGGGGTCTCTCTTAGCCTCTCTCTCTCAAAATAAATAAATAAACTTAAAAAAATTTTTTTAACACAAGTTACCAATTGGCAGACAGCAAAGGGTCTGGAACTTGGAAGGTTTCTTTGGCCTGGATGGAGCTTCTAAGAATGCCAGCCATATTCTTGAAAGATCTCCTGTAGAATTTACAACTCTGGGTACATACCCCACATTGGGGAATAAAAATTCCCTCCACCCTTCAAGATTCTTTTGGCTGGTCTAAGAAGTAAATTGACATGAGAGAGATTAACAGGAAAAAAATCAAATTTAATTACATACATACCAGGCTCCCTAAGGATACAAGGCCCACAGGCAGTCAGGCAAGTGAGGCTTATCTGCCATCCAGAGCTAAGAAGGGGGTGGGGGTCGGTGTCAGACTTCCAAAGGGAAGGAAGACAATTCACAGAAGGTGAAAAAAAATAAGCATTTGGTAACCGAATGTTTGCTGTGCCATCCAGAAATGTTGGGACATGGAGAGGAACTGTAACAAAGAGACTGCTAGGTTCCTCCCTGTCTACCACCCTAGTTCATATACTGTAGTATCTATGTGATGGCTCCCTTCCTGGAGCAGGTCCTCCATCTATATTCTTTGAGGCAGGTGGGGGGCAGGCAAAAAGAAAAACTTAAGTCTTCTGTTTCTTAAAAATAATCAGCCCAAAATAATTTGTATGCCAAAAAGACACATTTTGGAGTTGCAAATTTTGCTCCCCTATACCCACAAGCTGTTGCAACCTCCTTTTCTTCTTCCTTTTTAAAAATTTAAGATATAATTTACATACAGTAAAATTCACCCTTTATACTGTTTAGTATTGTGAGCTTTGACTACAGTCATTCGTCACAGTCAAAAAATAAAACTGTTCCTTCAGCCACAAAAAAAATTCCCTGTGTCCCTTTGTGGTCAACCTTTATCCCCAACCCAGTCCCTGGCAACTGTTGATCTGTTTTCTGTCCCTATAGTTTTGCCTTTTCCCAAATGCCATATAAATGGAAACATACAGTATGTCCCCTTGAGTCTGGCTTCTTTCACTTAGCATAAGGCAATTAAGATTCATCCATGCTTTTCCATACATCAAGAGTTCATTCCTTTTCATTGCCAATAGCATTGTGTTGTATGGATGCATCACCTTTTATTTATTTATGCTCTACCTGAAGGGCATTTGGATTTCTAGTTTTGGGCAATTATGAATACAACTGCTATACACAGAATTTCATTTCTCTTGGGTAAAAAGTTGGGCATGTGTTTTCTCGGTTGTATGGTAAATGTTCAACTTTATACAAAACTGCCAAACTTTTTCTGAAAAGGCTGTATCATTTTGCATTCCTATCAGCAATGTACAAGCATGCTAGTTGCTTTGTATCCTCACTGAAACTTGGGTTCGTTGGGTTTTTAATTTTAGCCATTCTAATAGGTGTGGCGGATCTCAGTGTGGTTTAAATTTGCATGTTGCCAATGACTAATAATGTTGAACATTTTTGCATGTGATTTTTTGCCATCCATATATTGGTTTGGGGGAAGCATCTGTTCAAATAGCCACTTTTAAATATTTAAAAAAATTTTTTTAATGTTTATTTATTTTTGAGAGACAGAGTGCTAACAGGGGAGCACTCAAGAGAGAGAGGGAGGCACAGAATCTGAAGCAGGCTCCAGGCTCTGACGTGTCAGCACAGAGCCCGATGCAGGGCTTGAACCCATGAACTGTGAGATCATGACATGAGCTGAAGTCAGACACTTAACCAACTGAGCCACCCAGGCGCCCCTTATACCCACTTTTAAAAGTTAGGTTGTTTTTTCATTGAGTTTTGTGAGTTCTTTGTATATTCTGGATTCCTTTATCAGATGTACATTTTGCAAACATTCTCTCCCAGTTTGTGGCTTGTCTTTTCACTTTTTAAACAGTATCTCTTGAATAAAAGAAAATCTTAATTTTGATAAAGTCTAGGTTCTTAATTTTTTCCTTTATAGATTATGCTTTTCACATCACATCTCAGAAATCTCAGTGTAACCCAAGGCTGCAATGCTTCCTCCTAGAAGTTTAATATTTATGTCTATGATCTTTTCAAGCTCATTTTTTATAGGGTACACAGTATGGATTGAGGTTCACTTTTTTCGTACGGATATCTAATTGTTACAGCACTATTCCTTGAAAAGCCTACACTTTCTCCATTGAATTACATCTTTGTCGAAAATCAAGTGACCCTATGTATGTGGATCTCTTCCTGGACTCTCTCTTCTGTTCCACTGATCTGTCTCTCCTTTTTCTGATGCCACACTGTCTTGACTACTATAGCTTATGGGAAAGGTGGAAATCAGGTGGTGTGGACTTTCCAACATTGTTCTTGTTCAAAATTGCTTGGACTATTCTGGTTCTTTTGCTTTTTCACAAAAATCTTAGCATCTGCTTGCAGACTCCACTTTTGTCTTAAAGAACCCATAGACTTACAGGTTCTGCCTGATCAGAATCCACAGCACTGCTCATGATTTATCAAGAGGTGGTTCTAGTGTAAGGGAGACGGTTAGAGCAAGACTCTGAAACCTGATGGCTCAGACTCAAATCCTAGCTCCAAATCTCACTAGAACATGGGAAAGTTTCTTGACCTCCCTGTGCCTCAATGTCTGCTGTAAAATGAAGAAAATGGTAATGCATATTTCATGGGATTGTTGTGAAAACTGTAATAACATGTGGAAAACAGAATAGTACCTGGAACGTAGGAAGCTATTATTTGTACTAGCTTTACTTACCTCTGTTTTTCTGCTTCTCTCACACTTGTGCTAACGTTCCACAATCACTGAACTGCGGATTTTTCTTTCCAGGACATGTCTCCAGTTTTTAAGCCATTTAATAGCCAGCTTATCACATTGCCAGGGCCCTCCTGGAAGTTTAATGTACAGCTAGCTATTCTTTGTGGCTTCACCTAGGCTGTTCCCTCAGATTTTACAGAAATCGGCTTTGTGAGCTGTATCATTTGGCCAGTAGTGAAAGGCCGAGCTGAGCTGCACCTTCTGTGTCCCACACCATCGAGGCTGAAGGCTGAGCCACAGTTATGGACCCCACAACAAGCAAGCGAGGCCTGTGCCTTTCCATTGGCCTGCCATATCCCCACAGGCAGGGGCTTGATCACCTGGATCCATCAGAGGCTCCTCAACAGTGGGAACCACTTCCCTCATAGGATCAGGAGTGGTGTGCAAATAAAGTCCCAGTGTCCCTGATCCACGAGGGCTCCCCTAGAGGGTTTTCAGACCTTTCCCACTAGAATGGAAGGCTCAAAGCTGGGGGGCTATATCTGTTCCAATGCTACTTTTCTACTAAATATTTTAATAATTTTTACAATCATAGTTCTAAAATGGATTGCTTTATCACTACCATCTTGAAAAGAACTCAGCCGTGGAGCACCTGGCTGGCTCAGTCAGAAAAACATGCAACTCTCGATCTTGAGGCTGTGAGTTTGAGCCCCACGTTGGGTGTAGAGATTTCTTTTTTTTTTTTTTTAATGTTTTAAGAGGTTTATTTATTTATTTTGAGAGAGAGAGTACAAGCAGGGAAGGGGCAGACAGAGGGAGAGAGAGAACCCCAAGCAGGCCCCACATTGTCAGCACAGAGCTTGACACGGGGTGTGAACTCATGTGAGATCATGACCTGGTCCAAGATCAAGAGTCAGATGCTTAACCAACTGAGCACCTAGGTGCCCCAAGATTTAATATTTTTTAAATTTTTTAAATGTTTTATTTATTTTTAAGAGAGAGACAGACAGAGCATAAGTTAGGGAGGGGCAAAGAGAGAGGGAGACACACAGAATCCAAAATAGGCTCCAGGCTCTGAGCTGTCAGCACAGAGCCCCACGCGGGACTGGAACTTGGGAACAATGAGATCATGACCTAGGCTGAAGTCAGACGCTCAACCGAGCCACCCAGGCTCCCCTAATATTGTTTTTTTGTTTTTGTTTTTTTAAGTAATCAACCTTCCTTTGATAATTCAAAACCACAGTCATGTCCACCAGTGGTTATACTATGACGTCATGAGTGGGGCCATTTAAGGCACATGGGCTGTTTGCACCCTTCCCTAATGTCTCAATTACCCTCCTATGGATTAAGTGCATGGGCTTGCCAATGCTTACCTGTTTTAGGCCCCATCTCTTAGGTTCTCTAAACTGAGAAATTAACCTGAATACTTTCAATATCCCATTATTAATGACAGTACAATAAGGGAAAAGCAGGCCCTGAGAGCCAGCAGCTGATCTGGCACCCAGAGGTAGGTTGTGGTATTCCATTGTTGAACATAAAAGGTCTCACAGAACATCAACATCAGACAAGACCACTTTGTGAGCCGAGACAGAGCATGACCACAAACAAAACCGTTCATCCCATAATCATGTCAGAACACAGACCGGACATTGGCCAAACCACAAGAATGACCAAACATCTCTCCAATTTGTCTAACACAAGTGGTTTCTGTGCTTTACCAATTACAGCCTTAGTCTCCACTGTCCTCCTGTCTTCTAGATCAGAGATATGATAGAATTTACCTCCATTTTCTGACACTGCCTCATTCAGAACAAAACCCTGCTTCTTTGAATACTCCTCAAAATCACCCACACTAGCCCAGATCCTTAATAAGTCCTCAGGATATAGTTCTGCATACTGTGAGATACAGTTCCTTAGTCAGGATACCAGTGGGATTACAGGAAAGACAGCAGGGCCATTAGGAAAGCTTTCTGTGTTCCTCAAGTCCCAAACCTTTTAGAAACCTGTGGATGAGAAGTAACCAGTGAATATTTTATACATTTTTAAAAAATGTTTATTTATTTATTTTGAAAGAGAGTGAGCATGAGCAGGGGAGGGACACAGAGAAGGGGAGAGAGAGAGACCCAACCAGGCTCCACACTGTCATCATGGAGCCCGACTAGGGGCTTGAACACACGACTTGCAAGATCACCACCTGAGCTGAAACTAAGAGACAACCAACTGACTAAGCCACCCAGGCACCCCTCTTTTATAGATTTTGAATCAATACAAAATCCATTTGGAAGATCACTATCTCCCTCTTGCCCACCCACCATCACCCTGCTCCAGATTATCCTCAGAGAGGGATGCATTCAGTTCTATTGCAATAAGGAGAAGAAAAAAATTTAACTGCTTCAAAAAATTATTGGTAAAACCATGTCTGCCAACAGAGATTGCTTCAATAATGGAGCCCAAAATAGAGTGAGCAAATAAAACTGCTGAGACATCTATGGTTTAGTTTCAGCTAGCATTCCCCGCTATTTAGAAGACATAAAAATGATCTTTGCAATGAGCAAGTAGCATTCTATTTCCATCAGAGAAGAATTCTCATTTAGCCCATTTCACTTCCTTTATGAAACAGGAAGCAAACACCTCACTTTTCAAAGGTGGTCGTATATGAAACCACATCTGAGATTAAATATGAGGCTGTTGAGTCTGTTACAGCTAAAAATTTTGAAACTTTGGCTAATGTTTTTTTTTTAAGTTTACTTATTTACTTTGAGAGAGGGAGAGAGAGAGAGAACATGTGTGAGTGGGAGAGGAGCAGAGAGAGAGAGAGAGAGAGAGGAGAGGGAGAGAATCCTAAGCAGGCTCCACGCTCAGCACAGAGCCTGGCATGGGGCTCGATCTCAGGCACCATGAGATCTTGACCTGAGCCGAAATCAAGAGCCACCCAGGTGCCCCTCAGCTAATGTTTTAATGTAAGAAAAGAGAATTGATGGTCCAGATGATGTACTTCATTTCAGTCTTCTGTTCCCAGGGTCATTTCAGAAAGAATATAGGGCCATTTAGGCAGAGAGGAAGTTTGCATTTCATCCTGAATTGGGGACGGAACAAGTCTGGACCCCAGCCACAGGGGTGCTGCCCCCTCTTCTTTCACTTGCTCAGAAACTCGGTGGATCAGGAAGAAGCCCCAGACCGGAAGCCCACAGTAATTTTCTATCATCCTGCAGGCTGTATTCCTAGCTGCTCTGCCTCTACAGTGCCCTGTATCTGCTTAAGAACAGGAGGAAATAATTACTTTCTCCTATATGGCAGTGTTCTCTTTTCTTCATTCCTTATTGAGCTATCATTAAGTCATGGGATTCTCTGGGGAAATCACTTTAATCTCTTCCAGGTTGTCTCACACTCCCCTGAAGGTGATTCACATGCATCCAGGCAATATTTCACTACTGGATCAGGGAATGAACTGTTAGAAAACCTCATTTGCTGTTTGACTTTTGGTTTTGGTTCAGGTCATGATCTCGCAGTTTCGTCAGTTGTAGCCACAGATCATGCCCGCTGACCACATGGAGCCTGCTTAGGATTCTCTCTCTCCCTCTCTCTCTGCCCCTCCCCAGCTCACGCTCTGTCTCTCTCAAAATAAATAAATAAACACACACACACACACACACACACACACACACACACACACACACAACTCCCTCCTACAGATTCCACCAGCAGCTGGACTCCTGACATCTTCCATGATGTACAGTATTAGGATTCAGGAGCAAACAGTCAAGAAAGAATTCTTGAGATGTCTTAAGGTGTAAAAAGGTGGTTTTATTAAAGTACAGGGACAGGACCCGTGAGCAGAAAGAGCTGCACTGGGGTTGTGAAGAGTGACTGATCATATACTTTTAAGTTGGGAGGGGGTTAGGGACGGCATAAGTCTCTAAATTTTGGAAGCAAGGTTTCCAGGACCTTGAGGGGCTAGTTGCTGTTAGGAAAATGTCACTTACTACTGTCTAGTAAAATCTCAGTCATGAGACCCTTCAGATGTATCTCAGTGGGCCATATATGCTTGGAGGATGATTGCTAACATATTTCATTGAGGGGTGGAGATAAAAGAATTTTCTAAAGGGATTTTTACAGGATCCTGGAGATGGGGCTAATGTCAAGCTATGGCTGCCTATTGCTTCTAGCAAAGTATTAACATTGAGGCAGCAAAGGTCTTTGAGGAAGGTCACTCTGCCTGTCTCAAGTACTTGTCAGTGGGCTGTAAGTTGCAAGGAAGTTTATTTTTTTTTCTAAATTTCTTTTGCCTTTGTTCTCCACATCATTCAGGACCATTCCTATTCTCAACTTTTCTATCTGTGAAATGGACATCATCAGAGGTTGGGTTAGCCTGCAGTTTTTGAAGAGCCATGAATTGGAAGGGATGTTGGAGAGCCAAGGTATTTCCAGAGGATGGAGAAGGATTATGAATTTTTTCTCTTGAGATCCCACAACTTAACTGTATATGCCTAGAAATAATTATTAATATACTCTATTTTCCTACAGCAATATGATAGAGTGTCTACTCCATTGACTTGACCCAGTCAAAGCTCACAAACCATGAAAGCTGGAAGGGACCTCAAGGGCCATTTAATTCAAGAGTTCTCAATTGTGGTTGCTCTTATAATCACTTACTGAGCTTTTTAAAAAGTACCCTACCTGGACCCCACCCCCAGAGCAATTATATCAGACTCTCTGGAGACAAATCAGAGCCTGCTTTCCTTAAACTCCTCAGAAGACTTCAGGGTCCAGCCAGAATTAAGCTTCAGTGATCTGGATAAAGGATAAGACAATTGGGGAAGGTTATGTGAGTCAAACCAAAGCCTCATGAAAAGGGGTCATATGGCTTGTGGCAGCCAAATGGAGGCAAAAGTCACACAAGGACCAGGAAGGTGGAGACCTACAGGACAGCCTCATCATCACCACCCAATCAACAAGTTTTATTTCTTAGTGTTTATTTTTGAGAGAGACAGAAAGAGAGAGAGAGCACAAATGGAGGAGGGACAGAGAGAGGGGGGGACAGAGGATCCGAAGCAGACTCCATGCTGACAGAGGAGAGCCTGATGTGGGGCTTGAACTTGTGAACCAAGAGATGGTGACCTGAGCAGAAATTAAGAGTCAGATGCTCCACCGACTAAGCCACCCTGGCACCACTCAATCAACAAGTTTTGTTTTTTGTTTGTTTGTTTGTTTATATTTTTAATATATGAAATTTATTGTCAAATTGGTTTCCATACAACATCCAGTGCTCATCCCAAAAGATGCCCTCTTCAATGCCCATCACCTACCCCCCCCCTCCCACCCCCATCAACCCTCAGTTTGTTCTCAGTTTTTAAGAGTCTCTTATGCTTTGGCTCTCTCCCACTCTAACCTCTCTTTTTTTTTTTCTTCCCCTCCCCCATGGGTTTCTGTTAAGTTTCTCAGGATCCACATAAGAGTGAAACCATATGGTATCTGTCTTTCTCTGTATGGCTTATTTCACTTAGCATCACACTCTCCAGTTCCATCCACGTTGCTACAAAAGGCCATATTTCATTCTTTCTCATTGCCTCGTAGTACTCCATTGTGGATATAAACCACAATTTCTTTATCCATTCATCAGTTGATGGACATTTAGGCTTTTTCCATAATTTGGCTATTGTTGAGAGTGCTGCTATAAACATTGGGGTACAAGTGCCCCTATGCATCAGTACTCCTGTATCCCTTGGGTAAATTCCTAGCAGTGCTACTGCTGGGTCATAGGGTAGGTCTATTTTTAATTTTTTGAGGAACCTCCACACTGTTTTCCAGAGTGGCTGCACCAGTTTGCATTCCCACCAACAGTGCAAGAGGGTTCCCGTTTCTCCACATCCTCTCCAGCATCTATAGTCTCCTGATTTGTTCATTTTGGCCACTCTGACTGGCGTGAGGTGATATCTGAGTGTGGTTTTGATTTGTATTTCCCTGATGAGGAGCGATGTCAATCAACGAGTTTTGAATACGTGCTCTGTGCCAAGCTCTTGACTAAGTACTGGGGTAAAAAGGTTATATAAATGAGTTACTCACTGTGCTCAAGAAGCAAACTATTTGCTGGTGGACTTGATCAAACACCAATAACTGGAGGAAGGGGAAAGGGGGCCTCATGCTTAAAGATGTTCACTGCAATATTATTTATAATAGTGAAAAACAGAAAGCAGTATCCAGTCGTAGGAGAATTCTTAAGTAAACACTAGGTTATATCTGCTTGATGCAATATTTGGAAGCCATTGACCCTGTTAAAAGATAAACTGAGGCATATTTAAAAATTTTAAGAGTTTATCTGAGCAAAAATCTATTGGAATCTGGAAGCACAAAACTGGAAGGGGTTGGAGGCTCCATGGATGGGAACTCAGGGAGAGACTTTGTAGAGAAAAGGCAGAAGTCAAGTAAGGAAATTATTGATTGGTTATAACTGAAAGCTAGTTGGCTGTTTGTGATTGGTTGTCCTTAGGTTTCAATTTAGTAACTTTGAGGCATTTGCTGACTTCGATCTTGGTTTCCTTATACATGCCCTTTGTGGGAAAGATAAGGTGACATTGTACACCAGGATGATCATAGATTATAGGCATGAGTAAAAGGCTACAAGGAAACACACCAAATGTTAACAGGTCTTGGGAACTGGGTGCTTCTGTTGCTGACAGTGGGCACTTCTTCTTTTTTATGTCTTCCTTCCTTTTCTCTTTTGATTATTTTTAAATGGGCCAGGCCTGGGAGTTGGAACTCATTTGGTAAAGGGTGGGGGCCATTCCTTGCCTCTGTCATCTTCAGAGTGCCCTGCAGATTGTATCTCATCAGTGCATCAACCCTCATCTGAAGACGTGGGCCCAGAAAGCCCTGCCAGGGATCTCCCACAGGGTTAGCTGGAGAGTCAGAGAGAGAAAGAACCCAGGTCTTCTGCATGTCACTTGGCATCTTGGTGGGTCTGCACAGTCTGAACACGTGGGCAACCTGAGGGAGGCTGTGATGATGGAGGGTGCCCATTCGAGGGCAAGAGGGCATTGGGCTTGTCCCCAGATATCGGGGCTGGATCCCCACCCTCCTCATCCTCCCATGCAGGAATGGAGACACCTGAGCAGAACTTCCAACCATGTGATGCGGGGGGGGGGGGGGGTGCCTATAGGACACCTGCTCCTTGAAATGACCATCAAAATGGTCAAAGTTAAGTCTGTTCTCAACATGACAAGGCAGAACACTACCTCACCAGAGTCTTAGGAGCATCTAGAGGAGGAAGGGCCAACACTGGTTTAAAGTGGATATGTTGGGGGCACCTAGATGGCTCAGCCAGTTAAGCATCCACCTCTTCATGTCGCCTCAGGTTGTGATCTCGAGTTGGTGAGATCAAGTCCTGCGACAGGCTCTGCTTGAGATTCTCTCTTTCCTTCTCTCTCTCTGCACCTCCCCAGCTCATTCTCTCTCTCTCTCTCTCTCTCTCTCTCAAAATAAATAAACTTAAAAAAAATAAGGTGGATATTTCGGTGCATGGACTTGATTAGAACCAGGTGAGGGTCATGTTATAGGAGTTTAGGATTTATGGACACAGAAAGGCAAGGGTTTGGAGGCAAAGATTTTGAAGAGTCTTGGGTAGTAAACTGTCTTTTGATATTCCCTATTAAACCAGAGTTTCTTAACTTTTTTTTTAATGTTTATTTTTGAGGGAGAGAGAAAGAGAGAGCACATGTGCTTGCACATGAGAGTGGGGGAGGAGCAGAGAGAGAGTGGAGGACAGAAGATCTGAAGTGGGCCCCATGCTGAGGACAGAGAGCCTAACAACAGACAACCAGAAGTGTTGACTGGAACTCACAAACGGTGAGCCCAAGTTGGATGCTTAACTAGCTGAGCCACCCAGGCACCCTTAAATCAGTTTCTTAACCTTGGTACTTTTGACATTTTGGGCTAAATAATTCTCTGTGGCTATCCTGTGCATCATAGGATATTAACAGAATCCCCAGCCTATATTCACTAGATGCTAATAGTCCTTCCCTTTACAGTAGTGAAAACCAAAAATGTCTCCATGCATGGCCAAGTCACAAGGGTGGGGGGGGGGGGTTTAAATTTAAAGGAGTCTTCCAGGAAGTTCCTGGAATGAACAATAAAAATATTTGCAACTTTTATGATCTTTAGCAAGAATTTCCTGTAATAGTAAAGTCAGTTAATAGACAGTGGAAGAGGAAAGTCCTGTTAATGTGCACTGTAAACCTGGTGGGTGTGGATGATTTCAGTTCTCACCCTGGGCATCCAGTTCAGCCTCCTGCCCCTGCCTTGCCCCTCCTGCTGTCTTTGGTCTCTTGCAAGTCTCCCGTTACTGGTCAGCTTTTAGCTAGAAGACATTACATCTCTAAAATCAAGAATCAATAGCTTTTTCGAAATGAAAACGGGCTAAGGTGTGCTGACCCCTTAGCTGAAATAGTAGATTTCACCTTACTCCATGAATCAGTATCATTGCCCATTTTAAACATAAGGAAACTGAGGCTCAGAAAAGTGAAGAGCCAGAGTTGCTCCTGTCACTCAGTAAATGATGAGGTTTGTATCTGAATTCAAGGGTTTGACTCCAAACTAGGTTGCCAGATTTAGCAAAAAACGATTGTGTGTACTTAATTCAAAAAGTATTTGTTGTTTATCTGAAACTCAAAGTTTATCAGGTGTTCAGTATCTTACCTGGTTACCCTACCCAAGGCAAGGGGTGTGGGGTGCTGGTGCTGAATTGGGGGATGAGGGTCAGGCTCGGGAGCTCAGGGAGCGGCTGTCGGGGAGGAGGTAGGGGAACAGTCCACACAAGGTCTCCAGTTTGAGCGCCTGGCGAGGAGTGACCCCTGGTGGCCGCGCAGCGTCCTGCAGCCCCAGCTGCTCAGCCCCAGCGGTGGTGCCCACGCCTTTAGAGATGGACATCTATTCTGGGTTCTGACCTCTACCGAGAGCAGAGTGCACCCGGCGACTGTGGGGAAGCAGGGCGCACCAGGCTCGGAGCCATCTGCGAGGGTTTTCTATCTCTTCGGCGGGACTGGAGGTCCGCTCACTGCGCTGGGCCGGCCCCACTATCACCCCCAGGCGGCTCACCTGCAAACAGCAGATCCTGGAGCTCCTAAATCTTCGGGCACCAGAGTAGGAACTGCTGAAATCCTGCCCCCTCCTCCCTGCCACCTATGGGGTCCCTTGGCACCTCCTGCCAGCCCACTCCAACGTGTGTCAAACCCTAACTGACGGCAGCACCCGAGTCGAGCGCATTATTAAAACCAGCCTCAGGGAGTCTGTTTCCGGGATGGAGTTCTAGGAGTTACCTTCGTATAAATCTGCTTTTTAGTACATCTGGTCTGTGCTGTGCAGGGTCCATACATCTTCCTTGGAGACTCATTTCTTATTTGGATTTTCACTGTGTCCTACTCTGTGGCGGCATATGTCATGTTCTGAAGGTCACAAACATGGTTCCCGTGGGGCCTGCTTTCTCAGGGCTGTTGAGGAGACAAACCTGTCCCACAGGTCCCAAAAACGGTCCCACAGGACACAGAATGGCTTCCACCCCAGGCCCTAAGGAAGCCCACCTAATGGCCCCTTTCTTCTGAGAATTGCGGAGGCCAGAATATCTTGGGGTGGTAGTGAGGGTGTCTTCCCAGGGACCCAGCTGACTTTTCATACTCTTTGTGTGTTTGGCCCTGAAGGTGTCACTGGCAGCTTGGTCAGGATTCATTGTGTTCTCTACATGCAGCACAGGGCCCTACAGAACTTTAGAGGGCCCACACTCACATGCCTGTAGGGCTTATCCTCCTTCTTCCCTCCGTATTTATTTTCCACCCATCTCCACCCTACTCTGTGCCTGCAGGCTGACTGCTTCACCAGGCTCCCTTTGCCCTCTGGCTTCAGATTTGGGTCAGCCAGGAGGGGAGGGTCACTAGCAAGAGATAGAGGGGCAAGAGAGTTCCCCCCACCCTCCCCACCACTGGCCTGAGGGTTGGCAATGGCTGTGTTCCTCTACCTGAGGCCACAGCTTTATGGACACTCTTTCCTATAGGTGCAGGTTTCCCCCTAGTTCTGGTAAGGGCTCTTTTCCCTGCCCTTTTAGGCCTAGGGGGTAGTGGCTTGAGGGAAAACCTTTCTTAGGTTAAGTACCTGAGGGTCTGCAAATTAAAGTAACAAAAGGCAGAATAACAGGAGAAAAAGCACAAAATTTTTATTAATATTTGCATGCACTGGCCATTCACAGAAAAGAAGTGAAATTTAAAGAAGAGGTTGGACTCAGGGACTTAATATACTATTTTAAGTAAGGAAAGAGGGTTTGGGCTTGAAGGGATGATAACTTTTAGGGAAGTGACTAGGAAATATATGGGAGAAACTACTAGAAGATACCAATTATTTCAGTAAGTTTTGTTTATGCAGATTCATCTTGGTGCTGATTCTGTCTCTGATGATACGAGTTACTCTCCTCTTCCTGATCCAGGAGAGGGGGACACTTTGCTAGAGAAATATATGCTCTGCTTTTAGGTGGATTAAGGCAAGGGCAGAAAACTCTTCTCAGATCTGTTGATTCTCAACTATCTTCAGCTCAAAATAATCCTAATGCCAAAGTGACATATTTTGAGGTGGCATCTCCTGGTCCCTTCACTTACCACTGCCTACCCCAGCACTTTTTTTTTAACGTTTATTTATTTTTGAGAGAGGGGTGAGGAGGGGCAGAGAGAGGAGGGGCAGAGAGACAGGATTTGAAGCAGGCTCTGTGCTGACAGCAAAGAACCTAATACGGGGCCCAAACTCAAGAACCATGAGATCCCAACGTAAGCCAAAGTTGATGCTTAACTGACTGAGCCACCCAGGTGCCCTGCAAACAGTCCTTTGTTAAGCTGTGTGTCTTGCTAGGGTACCAGAGTGCCAAAGCTAGCCTCTCATTTCCATCACCAAACATATATGCAGCGCTGAGAGTGTCCCAGGCACACAGTTGGAAACAGACCCTCTGGGCCTTCACAGCTTAGAAAGAGACCATGACAGGTCAGTAGGCTATGGTGGGAGCTCAGAGTGCCACCCAGCCCTGCCTGGAGCATCAGGGCAGCTCCCTGAAGAACAAGGAAGGATGAGGGGCACCTGGGGACTCAGTCAGTTAAGCATCAGCTCTTGATTTTGGCTCGGGTCATGAGGCCAGGGTTGTGATGTCAGGGTCATGGGATTGAGACCCAAGATGGACTCTGTCCTGACAACATGGAGACTGCTTGGGATTCTCTAAACAAACAAACAAACAAACAAACAAACATTTTTTAAAAATTATATTTAAAAAAAAGAAGGAAGGATGACCAAGTGGAGGAAGGCAGGCAATGTAGGGAGAAGCAGCAGCATGCAGGGAGGACTGAAGGCAGAGATGTCATGCATCAGGCACCAAAATGGCCACAGGAGGGATGGCCTGGAAGCGGCTGGTCATGACATTAGCAGACAGTGTGCCCTTCCTATTGCTGGGCCCTGGTTCTCTGGCACCTCCAGTCTGATTGGGGAACAGCAGCATCTATGACACAAAGAAAGTCCATCATGAAAGGACCCAGATAAGGGCCAAGCAGTAAGTGCTGAGGATGCTGGAGATTTGTGTGTCTATGTGTGTGTGTGTGTGTGTGTGTGTGTGTGTTGGGGAAGGGGTCCAGCCAGACATGATTTGTGCTTTTAAAAGGTCAATCTAAGGGTGCCCGGGTGGCTCAGTCGGTTACATGTCTCACTTTTTGGTTTGTAAGTTCGAGCCCTGCATCGGGCTCTGTGCTGACAGTGTGGAGCCTGCTTTGGATTTTCTCTCCCTTTCTCTCTCTGCTCCTCCCCTGCTTGTGCTCTCTCTCTCCCTCTCCCTCTCTCAAAAATAAATAAGTAAACTTTAAATAAAATAAAAAAATAAAAGATCACTCAAGAAAAAAGTCACCCTGGCTGTCGCAGGGGGCATGGCTGAATGTTAGGGTGATAACCAGGGAGACCAGTCAGGAGGATGGCACCAGTAGTGGAGAGAAGGGAGAGGACAGTTTTGTGCTGTATTTGGAGGTGGAGCTGGCAGAAGTTGCTGGGGCTTTGGATGTGGACAGTGAGGGAGGGGAGGGATCCAGCTTTCTGGCTTGACAACTGGGTGCTCAGACAGGTGCTGCTTACTAAGATGGAGAAGAGACAGAGGACAGGCTGGGAGGAGGGAACAAGAGCTCAGCTTTGAATATGTTAAGTGTGAGATGTCCCTGAGACAACCAGGCAGTGGGGTATATGGCTTTAGAACTCCAGAAAGAAGTCTTGTGACGCTGGGTCTTACAAGGGAGGAAAGTGGTTGGGTGAGGCAGAATTAATGACTTAAAGGATTGGTGGGTCCTAAAGGCAAGGGTCTTGAGAGAGTTGGCGAACAAGTCTTGGTGAGACAGGGAAACTGAAGGGATTAAAGGGAATTAAAAAGCCTTTTTTTTTTTCCTTTGCTCCTTTTCTGGCTTCCATTCTTGCTAGGACCTGAACCTCCACCCCACTCTATACGTGCCTTGTAATGTGAATAGCATATGTCCTCCTTGTAAGGGACCAAGAGATGATGCCATCTTTGGAGTCTTCAGTCTTCCAGCACCATAGACAGCATCTAGGGAATAACCAGGTGGGGTGGTCATGAACATTCTCCAAGTCCATTGGTACCAAACACCTTGATGCCAAGACCCCTGACTTCAGGGAATGAATGGCTTACGAAGGACACCTGGCCCCTGTCCTTGTTCTGACCAGTTCCTGGTTGCCTGAGAGGAGATGTGCACAATATGTGCTACAATCGCTAATAAAAAACCCAGACTCCCAAAGAAAGATGAGACTCATGCTCTTTTCCATTCTGAATCTCGAGGAAGTGCTCTCTCTCTCTCTCTCTCTCTCTCTCTCTTCAATAGACTCTGCTTCGACCTCCTGCTGGCTGCCATCTGACTTCCATCTTTCAAGAAGCCAGGGACCCTCTTGGCTAGTCCTGTGGGACCCCCTCTGTGGGTCCTTGGACCTGGCCTGTCTCCATCAGTAGTCTTGAGAAGTCAATTGCTTAGTTTACAATCTTATCTTTTAGTAGCAGGTATTTCCTGGAGCAAGCAGCTGGATTATTTTTGTTTGGTCCTAGCATTGTTTAACATGGGGAAGGGAAAGTGTGTTCATTTCAGTTCTCATCATTAACTGAGTGTCTTCAAGCAAGCACCTTAAAAGAAACAACTATTATATAGTGCTTACCCCACTGGACAGTTTTAACTCCCTTGATTCTCACAACAACCCAATAAGAGGGGTATTGTTATTTGCCCACGTTATAGATATGCTTCTTGTTTTAAACACAGACAGGTAACCTGTCTGAGGTCACATGGCTGATTAGGGGTAAGTCTGGGCCCCAGAATCCAAACTCTCACTCACTCCCTTGCTTAGTTGCTTCACTTGTCAAGTTTCTCCTTATATAAAATGAGGGGGTGGCTCAGATGATAAGGGCTTTGGGTGGGGGGAGGGGATGTTAAAGAAATAATCATTCATGACACTTATTAAAGGTGGTAAGGGGACTTTATTCAAGAAGAGCTAGTACAGTAGGGTTTTGTAGTAGGGAAGAGACATCATGCTCAGTTCTGAATGCAGTAAGGAAAAGTGGGAATTTACTGCCAAGGACCAAGGGATGGTCAGTGGATAGAAAATTATCAAGAGGTAGGTATGGTGTCTAAATGGGGTGTTCCTTGGGGTGCCTGGGTGGCTCAGTTAGTTAAGTGTCCAACTTCGGCTCAGGTCATGGTCTCATAGCTGGTGAGTTTGAGCCCCGCATCGGGCTCTCTGCTCTCAGCTCAGAGCCTGGAGCCTGCTTCGGATTCTGTGTCTCCCTCTCTCTCTGCCCCTCCCCCACTCTCTCTCTCTGTCTCTCAAAAATAAATAGACATTTTAAAAATAAGTGGGGAGGGGGTCTCTTGATCAGACGGGGGCCCCCAAATGTGGGCAATGATTGGGTGGCAGCCGGTGGTGCAGGAGGTGAAAGAATTCACCCGAGGCAGAACAAAGGAGATAGAAGTTTATTGAATACCCAAGGGAGCAGTGGGCAGGACAGCAGAGGAGAGGCTGTCTGCCAGGAGACAGTGGGAAGGGGGCTGCTTTTAAGGAGGGCAGGTGAGGAGGTATTGCAACGTATGGAATTTTCCCTTTTTTGGTAACTGTGTCTAACTCTAAGTAGCCCCATTGGTCAGTTAGGGCCTATGGATATTTTGAGGTGGGTCCTTTGATGGGGCTTTTCTACAGTTCATTGCCCAAGCCTGTTTACTTGGAAGTGGCCTCCACAATAGGGCAATTCTTTGTTAAGCTGACCTAGCAGGATTGTAGGCTGAAGGTAGGCCAGACCAACAGTGGGGGATTTTCACTAAACTGACTCAGCAGGAGTCTTGCTCAAAGTGGACAATGCAGAGATGAACAGGAAGTCTGAAAGTCGGGGCCTGGTTGAGAAGGGAGTTCAGCGGAGCCTGTCTAAATTTGGTCAAGGAGAGACTCTTTGTCAGGAGGGAAAACTTTCCCTCAGTCATCTCCTGTTAAGTGAATAGAGACTGCAATTAAACTGACAAAAGACAGACTAGCAAGAGAACAGTTTATTTCTGCATGTGTCACACACACACACACACACACACACACACACACAAGTGGGAGTGCTCAGTGAGTAACTCAAAGGGGTGGTTAGAATTTGGGGCTTATGTATCTAATTTACTAGGAAAAACGGAGGGGGAGAAAAGGCTCTCCTGGGAAGAGCAAATAAATCTCTTTAGGAAAGACAAATGGGCTTTTAGAAGAACAGACATGAGATAAGAAAGTTTGTAATCGTGTTTGTTTATGCAGAGGCGAATAGTCTTTCTGTCTTGGAACCATAGAGCTTCCCTGGGGAGGGGATTGAGGGCATGTTTGCTCTAGGTCTGTCTCCTGGGAGCTGAACCACACCAAAGAGGGAATTTATGGCAGCCCTCATTTTAGTTAGATAAACTCCGAGAAGGCATTTTTTCCCCCTGTATCTGCTGAATTTCAAATGTCTTCAGCCTAAAATAATCTTTATATGAACTTTGGGGGTTTGAGTGGGTCCCCACAGGTCTCATCCAGTTCCATCATTCTGTGGCTCACCGTAAAATGGCAAATGACAATGTGAGGCATGTCACAAGGGTCACATGCATGCCACAGCAGTTGGGGCCAGAGCTCTCAAACCACTGCTTGGTGTCTTCCACCTTGGTATCTTGGTCTGGGGACAGCATGTTCAGGGGAGGGCGGTGAATTCAGTTGAGCTGGCAAAGGCTTTGTGGGATTGGAATCTGTGAAGGGAAGTGGGCAAGAGCATTGCAGGGGCTGAGACAGCATGTGGGAGGGAAGGGACTGGTATTTACAGGGCACACATTATGTGCCTTTACTTCACCTCATTCTATTTTCCCAATAATCCTATGAGGTAAGGATTAGTCCAATCCCCACTGATCAGAGTAGAAGACCAAGGCTCGGGGCGCCTGGGTGGCGCAGTCGGTTAAGCGTCCGACTTCAGCCAGGTCACGATCTCGCGGTCCGTGAGTTCGAGCCCCACGTCGGGCTCTGGGCTGATGGCTCGGAGCCTGGAGCCTGCTTCTGATTCTGTGTCTCCCTCTCTCTCTGCCCCTCCCCCGTTCATGCTCTGTCTCTCTCTGTCCCAAAAATAAATAAATGTTGAAAAAAAAAAAAAAAAAAAGAAGACCAAGGCTCAAGTGCAAGTAATTTACTCACACATTCTCACACTCAAACTGCCACAACTTGTATGTGGGGTCCCCAGGATCAAACAGTGAGCAGTGGAGGCAGAGGATGCTTGGAAGGGACACTGAGGCCAGACTTTGGAGATCAGAGGCTGAGACCATCTGAAACATGAAAGGGCCTCTCTAGTTATTAGAAAACCTGTCCACCCAGATGGCTCTGGCAGCCAGGGAAAGACCTGAACCAGCCCTCCTCCCGCTGCTGTTTCTGGTCTGAGAAGCATGCTAGGGGCGGTGGGGGGCCGGGGGTGAAGGGGAAACACACCGAGGCTGCAGCTCTCTCTCCCTGTGGTGGAGGCATTGAGCGACAGAGCCTAGGCTCAGTGCCTCAGTGCCTCTAGCACACCTTGGGCACTTTGAGGAGCACACAGGTGCCTTTGACTTCTGTCCCCTCCCTGCCTGAAAGGCAGGCTACAGCTCCTGTCTCCTTCTATCTGGCTGCCACAAAGTTCCTGCCCTCCTTATTTCTGGGGACTGAGAAAGTAAAAATTAGCAAGGAATGAGAAGTTAAAAATGTGCCCTGCCATTCATGGGGCAGGGACAGCAAAGACAAAGCCAGCTACAAAGTTAAAGAAGAAACACTTTCTGTCAAGGCTAAGCCCTAGTTGTACAGGGCCATGAAGACTGGTGCTTACTTATACTTGTCAAGAGATCTCCAATCTCTACATGCAGAGACCAGCAGAAACTTTGCTCTTTGAAATTGTATCAGCAGGAATGAAACATCCCACTCTTGCCTGGAGTATTTGATGCACTCTGACACAGAGAAGCAACTTCAATTTACAACCCAGGTGGACAGCATTAGATAAAGGATTTGGGGGCACACCATTCTACATCTATCTGAATTTAGTAGTTTCCAAGGAAATGCAGCCTTGGGTCCATTTTGCAGTCTAGATTTCGACTTTGCTTTGAACCCATCCAAACATGGGTTCAGGTACACTTCTTTAATCTTTAAATTTTTTTTTAATGTGTATTTATTTTTTGAGACAATGCAAGAGACAGAGTGCAAGCAACGGAGGGGCAGACAGAGGGAGACACAGAATCTGAAGCAGGCTCCAGGCTCTGAGCTGTCAGCCCAGAGCCCGACGTGGGGCTTGAACTCATAAACCGTGAGATCATGACCTGAGCCAAAGTCGGATGCTTAGCTGACTGAGCCACTCAGGCGCCCCTCAGGTACATTTCTAACCTCCACCCTCCCCCATAACAACTGCAGGTTCTTCTTTGTTGGATGAGATGCCTCGTGGTTCCTGTTGTACTATGGACTCTCCTTCCTTGCCACTGACCAAAAAACCCTGACTTTTTCAGACTATAGGCAAGTTTCTGGTGACGATGGGGTGATTGGGCTAGGAGTTGACTTTATCTCCTAAAGCCCAAGACAAAGGCAAGAATTGTTGAGTCAGCCTGCTCCTTGGATAGGCAGAGAGCACACAGAGCATCGCATTCTTCTGGAAAATCCTAAGAGCTTTCTGTATATGACTGTCTCATTTCTCTGGTGCTTATGGTGTGGCAGGCACTGGGTTGAGGGCCTTACAGTGTCTTATTACTCCATCCTTATCACACCCCACGAAGTAGGTCCTCTTATCATCATTCCCATTTAATAGGTGAAGAAACTAAGGCACAGAGAGAGATTAAATGTCTTGCCCAACAAAGTCATGCAGTTAGTAAGTGGCTTAGTTGGAATTTGAAACATCAAGTACAGAGCTTGAGTGCAGAGTTTGAGTACAGAGCTCTGAACCACTAGGTCCTAAACCTCTGGTGCTCTTAGTATCTCAGTACTTTCTTCACCAACCCTCTCCCCCCACCCCCCACCCCCCCAGTCCAAAAGAAATACTTAACAATTCTGTGTATTAAGTTTTATGTCCATACACCTTAATAAACATTTAGGTCCTAACAATGCCATCACTATTTGAAAATAAATCATATATTAAAAAAATAAATAAACCTAAGAGGGTAGAGTAAAAAAATATATATATATATTATATATAATATATATATTATATAAAAATATATATGTAATATATATATTTATAAAAATATATATATATAAACATCTATATTAAAAGAAAAAAATTGTATTTCATTCTTAAATAACCTGTACCTAGTAATGGAATGTGTGCTAGTTGGGCACTGCACACTTTTCCAACTTTGGGACCAGATTTGGACACCATCACCCTTACTCTACATTCATTTTTCTCATGTGTTAAAAAAAAACAAAGTTCAGGGACACCTGACTGGCTTGGCCGGTAAAGCACGTGATTCTTGATCTCAGGTTGTGAGTTCAAGCCCCACGTTGAGCACGTAGAGTTTACTGAAAAATAAAATAAAATTTTTAAAAATTAAAAAAAAAATTCAACCAAATAAATTTGAAGATCTAATTGGCTTTATTAAATGATTCCTGAAATGGGCAGCACCTGGTCTGGCAGGGTGAGGGGTGCTCTGAGGAACTGTACAGAAGAGAAGGTGTTTGTAGAAAGTTGGGTGGGACAAGAAAGTTACAAGCGAAAGAAAGGATTGCTTCAGGCAAGACTGCCTTTCCTTAGGGGGAAGGGCAGTGGGTCTTATTGTGCATATTATCTCTTATTTCTTTGGGGTGTGGGGTTGGGGAGGGGATAGAGAGGGCCCATGTGACAGATTACCTCATTGATGCTTATTAGAAAACTCTGAGGCACCTGGCTGGCCCTGTCTGAGGAGTGTGTGACTCCTGGTTTCAGGGTCATGAGTTTGAGCCCCAGCTGGGTGTAGAGATTATTTAAATAAAAATAATACTTAACAAAATAAGAAAATTCTTTATTGATAGGTTGAAAATTTCTGAAGAAGGTTGAAACTGCAATTAGGTTAGGTAATAAGCCCTGGTTTGGTGACTTGTCCTGGCCCAAGTTATTCCATTTTGGGCCTGTTGCTTCTCTTTATAACACATGATAGTTGCTTTTTATCACAGAAAACACCAAAAACTCAGTTTCACAAAGATATGATGTGTGAGGATCCATTCAAAACCCAAGAATTTGTATAAATATTTTAAGTTTATTTATTTATTTTGAAAGAGAGCAGGGGAGAGGCAGAGAGACAGAGAATCCCAAGCAGACTTCGTGCTGTTAGCCCAGAGCCCAACACGGGGCTCCAACTCACAAACTGTGAGATCAAGACCCAAGCCAAAATAAAGAGCTGGTTGCTCAACCAACTGAGCCATCCAGGTGTCAGCTTAAGTGTTTTAAGCTGAAGACATTTGAGATGTAACAGATGCCAAAAGAAGTCTTCTTGGAGTTTCCTTTATCTGACTAAAAGCAGCAAGTTCTGAGAAATGAAGCTGTCATAAATCTCTTCTCCTGGGGAGTTTCCTGGCCATGAAAACGAACACTCATACCTGCATAAACAATTATCACAAACTTTCTCATCTTCTGTTTGTTTTTGTAAAAACCCATTTGTCTTTCCTCTTTTTTTTTTTTTTTTTTTGAAAGAGAGTGTGTGAGAGTGAGGGAGGGGCAGAGAGAGAGGAGAGAGAGAACTCCAAGCAGGCTCTGAGCTTCCAGTGCAGAGTCCAACTGGGGGCTCTATCCCATGAACTGTGAGACCATGACCTGAGCCAAGGTCAAGAATAGGATGTTTAACCGAATGAGCCACCCAGGGGTCTCTTTCCTTTTTTTTTTTTTTTTTTTTTAAGATTTTATTTTTAAGTAGTCTCTACATCCAATGTGGGGCTCAAACTTACAACCCTGAGGTCAAGAGTCACATGTTCTACTGACTGACCCAGCCAGGCACCCCCAATTTGTCTTTTCTAAAAAAAACCAAAAAAACAAAAAAACCCCTGATTTGTTCTTCCTTATAGAAGCCTTTTCTTCCTCCTCTCTCCTACCCCCACTAAACTAGACATATAAGCCCGAAATTCTAACCACTCCTGTGAGTTACTTATCACTGAGTACTCCCACATGTATTTGCACTGCATGCAAAAATATTTCGTCTCTTTTCTCTTGCTAATCTGCATTTTGTCAGTTAAATTTACAGACTTCCAAGAAGTGAACCTAAGAGGGTAGAGAAAATGTTGTTTTTCCTCCCCAATAATATTGTCAAAAGCAATGTAACATGATTTAATATTGAAACTGTAAACTACCTGTAGTAGTTTTGCTTGGTGTCCAACAGATGTTGCTGAGTTTCCCTTGAAAATTTAAAATACCCCTCGTTCCCCTATGAATTTTCTCTTATTCTCTGGGATGCCTTGCTGCCCAGTTTGGGAACCATGGTGGTAGCCTAATCCCTATCAAAAGTGATAGGAACACTGGGACTGGGCTTGTTTTCTCAGTAGTCTCTACCTCCTCTGGACATGCCCTTCTGGCCCATGACTGTATCCCTTGTGCCAACATCAGTAGCCTGGCACAAAGCAAGAATTCAGTTGGAGGAGATGTTGCATGAGCTTAGGGAGCACAGGTGCAGAGCACACATGATGAAGTTTTGGGGGATATTTCACCCTCCCCCACTGATGAGTAATACATGAGTAAATACATCCAGACTTTCAGATATAAATACCACTAATTTCTCTTGCTCTTCTGGCTCTTTTTTTTCCTAGACTTTATGCAGACTGCACTCTCCCTATTTCCATACTTTCTTCTGTCAAGAACAAGAGAGCTGAGTTAGGTTACTGTTTTTTACACTGCACTCTATTATCAACATTGCAGTCTGTGTCACATCAGGTCACTTTTCTGCTCAAAATCTGCAATGATTCCCCAGCTCACTCTGAGTCAATGTCAAAAGTCCCATAAGGGCACAGATAATCCACCCTAGCCTTTCTTCCTTGACCTCCTGTCCTGCTGCTCCTCCCAGCTTATTCTTCTCTCGCAATTCAGGCCTCCTCGCTACACCCAACCTCTGGGTGTTTGCTCTTCACTGAGGAGCTGTTCCCTTGGCCTGGAAGACTCTTGTCAGACATGTGGAAATAGTTAGGACCACCCAAATGAGAACGAGCAAAGGCTATTTATTCAGTTTGCTACAGCAAGGGAGTCACAGCCACCACCATTTGCATGTTGCAGAGATTCAAAGGCTATCAGGGATGCTGTTTGGCTCCCTGGACTGGTTGCTGCAGATATGGTTGACTTCTTGAGCTAGTTGCTGTAGATTGAAGCCAAACCACAACCTCTGCAGCAACCAAATATTTCTGCAGCAGTTGGCCCAGAACTGTCAGGACTTGGTGAATGACTGGTCAGGTTCTCTATTTTGTTGTTGTTGTTGTTCCCTCTTCCAACTCAGGACCGATCAGAGAAGGCTAAATATCCTTCCCAAATCAACCACAAAGGATGCTCTACTTCTAGTTAGCCCATGTCTAGTTTCCCCAGGCCAACTACTTCTTTTTTTTTAATTTTTTTTTTCAATGTTTATTTATTTTTGGGACAGAGAGAGACAGAGCATGAACGGGGGAGGGGCAGAGAGAGAGAGGGAGACACAGAATCGGAAACAGGCTCCAGGCTCCGAGCCATCAGCCCAGAGCCTGACGTGGGGCTCGAACCCACGGACCGCGAGATCGTGACCTGGCTGAAGTCGGACGCTTAACCGACTGCGCCACCCAGGCGCCCCAGGCCAACTACTTCTAATCAGAGCACATCTGAAGCCTTCTCTTTGCTCACTGTGAAGCTTTCCTACTCCTTAGCTTGCCCTTGAATCTCTGCCCGTGATGGTAGCTGAGTCTCTTGCTGTAGCAAGCACTGATTAAGTAGCTTGTTCTGTCTGCTCTTATTTGGGTGTTCTTCATTTATAATTACAAACATTATGTGCCTTCTGGAGATGGTTGGGTGATCTCACCTACGAAAAAATTGTGTGTTTGAGAATTCTAAGATGTGTGGTGTGACTTCTTACTTTTTAGACTCTTAATGAAAAGTTAGATGTGGGAGACATCTGACTGTAGCCTCCAAAATTTGGCCCCAAGTTAGGATTGTTCTCAATAACAATGAAGAAACAAGTTCAATGAAGTAAAATTACTCAGTTACCAGGCTGGTAGGCTGAGATGGAGCCTAGCTCTTGATCTATCTAAAAGCAGTGGCACTTAACCTCAGTCCCATAACTGATTCATTCCTAAAAAGAATTCAGTATTGGCAATTTCATACAATTCAATCTAATCCAAGTTTGTTGTGAGGATTAAGTGAAATGAAATTATGTTAAATTGAAGGCAGTATAACATTTCTGTTAATAATACAAGACGCCAGGGGCTCCTGTGTGGCTCAGTTGGTTAAGCATCCTTTGGCTCAGGTCATGATCTCACAGTTTGTGAGTTGGAGTCCCATATTGGGCTCTCTGCTTTGAGTACAGAGCCCTCTTGGGATCCTCTATCTCCCTCTCTCTCTCTCTGCCCCTCTTCTCCTAGTGCGCGCACGCACTTGCTCTCTCTCAAAAAGAAATAAACAATAAACACTGAAAAAATAATAATAACAACACAAGACCCCAGAAACATCTCTCCAGGATTAAAATCCCTACTCCATCACTTCTAGCTGTTTGATTTTAGGCACCTTACTTGCACCATGTGTACCTCAGTCTTTACAGCCATAGTGTGGAGATATAATACAGGTCAACAATCCCTTGCCTACAACTCTGAAATGTAAATATCTCTGAAAACCAAGTTTTGTGGCAAACTCACGTGGTAGCAAATTTTGACCTGAGTTTACTTGAGGCTATTGATGGTCTATAATTATCCCACTTACTGTGAATTGAACAGGTTTTACTGCATTAATATTGATTTCAGGGTGTTGCCCCAGAATCTCTGGGGGTGTCACATATTATACCCACAGAAGGAAGAAAGCACCTCTCAAATATATTTGAAACAATGTTGGTTTTACTTTTTGTCTAGCAAAGGAGAACTTGTGGTAGAGCACAGCCTTCCTGAATAAAGCAGAGAGCTGGTCCTACAAAGGTTTTTACCAAAGCACAGCTGTTGCTGATTGGGATTGGTTTCCAGGATTCTGGATTTTAGTTACTTATTCATAATTTGGGATTAAGGCCAAAGAAGTGTCAGTCTTCCTATTTCTTTTTTGGCTTTGGAGAATGGGAACTTCAGTCACACCCTATCATCTTTTTGATGTGGAGAACAAAGACAAAAGAAAAAATTAAATTTCCTTACAACTTCTAGCCCATTGACAAGTCCTTGAGACAGGCAGAATGACCTTCCTCTAGGAACTCAACTGCCTCCATGTTAATATTTGCTAAGGGCAAAAAGCAATCTTAGCTTCACATTATTCTGACCTCCAGGATCCTGTAGGTCTCCTTTAACATATAAATATTCCTTTGGAAACTTCTTTTATCTCTACCCCCCAAGATATATGTTAGCAATCATCCTCCAAGCATGTGGCCCACTGATACACCTCTGAAGGGTCTCATTACTAAGGTTTTACTAGACAGTAATAAATGACCTCCTTACAACAGCTAGCCCCCCCCCCCCATCCTGGAAACCTTGTTTCCAAACTTCCTTAGAGACTTAAGCTATCTCTAACCCCTTCCCAGTTTGAAGGTATATAATCAATTGCTCCTCACAACCCCAGTGCAGCTCTTTCTGCCCACGGGTCCTGTCCCTGTGCGTTAATAAAGCCACCATTTTACACCAAAGATTTCTCAAAAATTCACTCTGAACTTTTTGAACCTTTCCACATCACTTTCCAAATCTGAAAAACCTTGCATTTTGAGACACACTTGGTCCAAAAGGTTCAGATAAGGAGCTGTGGACCTGAGGTACTTCCATCAGTTATTGGGCAGATTCAACTAGTCTATGTAAACAAATTGGAAAGCTCTGTGTAGCCGGCAGGTTTTCATAAACATATAAAGTGCCCTGGCGCCTGGGTGGCTCAGTCCATTAAGCATCCGACTTCAGCTCAGGTCATGATTTCACGGTTAGTGGGTTCGAGCCCAGCGTTTGGCTCTGTGCTGACAGCTCAGAGCCTGGAGCCTGCTTCAGATTCTGTGTCTCCCTCTCTCTCTGCCCCTCCCCTGTTCACGCTCTGTCTCAAAAATAAACATTAAACAAAATAAAAAAAAAAACATAAAGTGCCTGCCACTTAGCAGTGTATCAAGTGCCTACTAAGTGCAACACTCTGAAAATTCAGGATAAACAGGGGGCTTGATTCACTGCAGACTGAATTCTTTTTTCCCTCGAGTTCCTGGCGGAAGCGCTCTAACCACGGAATTTTTCAGGCAGGCGCGGGAAGGTGTTTCTCCGCAAGGGCCGCTTTCCCCGGCCCTTGGGTTAGCCCTCTGCACCCCGGCCACTAATGCCCACGCGGTGCGTGCTCTCCCCCAGCTCACGGTCCCGCCACCGCCCTTCCACAGAGGGCTGGCTTTTCCGAAGCGGCGGCTCCGAGGCTGCCGCCGGCTACCGGCCCGAGCGTTCCTGCCTCGACCAGCCACGGAGGGAGCGGAGCAGGCCTGTTGCCATTCTTGCCCTGGGGTGCGGGGGCCCCGCGCGGCCTGCCAGCCCCTCCCCTCCTCACGTCGCCTGGCGCCCCGAGGGGGCGGGGCAGGTCGCGCACGGGCCGCTACGCCTCTTGCGCCCGCCCCAGCGCCTGTCGATTGGCCGCTGGGGCCAGTGTTCCTCCTGCGCAGCGCACCTCCCCCCAGATTTCCCGCCAGCAGTCGCCGCGCGGTTAATTCCGAGCTTCTAGGCGCTGGGTCCGACCGAGCGGTTGGGCCTTGTCGGCCGTCGCTATGTCGCGACAGAGCACGCTGTACAGCTTCTTCCCCAAGTCTCCAGCGCTGAATAATGCTAACAAGGCCTCGGTCAGGGCCTCAGGTGAAGGCGGTGGTGCCGCCGCTGCTACCCGGGCCTCCGCTTCTCCCGGCGGGGATGCGGCCTGGAGCGAGGCCGAGCCTGGGCCCCTAGCGGGCTCTGCGTCGCCACCCGAGGCGAGGAACATCAATGGAGGGCTGCGGAAGTCGGCCGCGCCCGCGGTCCCCCCCAGGTAGCGCGGTGTATGTGGGGGGGGGGGTGCCGAGGGCGGGGGCACAGCGGCGGGGCGCAGGGAGCCTGGGGAAGGGAGGCTTGCTTTGGAGGATTGCGGGGTGCGTAGCCAGGCCTTGGGCTCGGAGGAGGTGGGGCTGTATACTTGGCTTGAAACAGTGCAGGGGTTGATTTCGTAGCCTTGGCGTTAGGGGGCGTAAAATGTAAACAGGGCAGCAGGAAATTGGCTGCAGGAAGAAAGGGTGGGGGGGAGGAGACGTGCAGACTTCGGGGGAAGAGATGCGTTCCGCCAGGTGGGAGGCCGCGGTAGAGATGGAGTGCAAACTGGTTGGGGTAGCGAGAAGAAAGGGGAAATGGGAGCGTTGGGGGTGGGGCGGGAAGAGAAGGGAGCTTTGCACGCTCCTTGCGGGGTGCGCACCCAGGGCGGGGGAGGGGGTGGTGTTTGCCTGCGGCGGGGGAGGGGTGGCGGGAAAGAGGAATGTCTGCGGGGAGGATGAACGCTTGCAGCCCAGAGGCTGTGGGGGCGCGGCAGTGACTGGGATTCGAGGAGGAGGTTCCTCCTTCAGAGCTGGGATAGTGAACTGGGGGCCATTAGACGTTCGGGGAACACACTTTGATGCTTGATTTGAGCCTTGGACGCCTAGACTGTGGGGGCGATGGGCCCTCGGCCTGCTTGTGTGGGCTGTTGGGGAGGTGGGAGTGGGGGTGGGCCACGAGCTGTGTGCGTCGGGGGTGTATCACGTCGCAGACCGAGGGGTCCGATTGGTAGGAGAATTGCAGGGCGGGGTGGGGCGGGGCAGGTGGGGGGGAGAGCAGAAAGTGCTGGGATCCGGCTGGGTCATCCCATAGGTAGGCCGAACATGCACCAACAAATGAAGAATTTAGAAGCCGTGTTAATTTTGACACACGTGGAAGTGTGGTGTGGAGTTGAAAAAGATGTTATGATACAGTGTCTCTTTTGTTGACGATTCCATGGGAGTAGGGGGCACTGTAATTTTTTCGCAGTTGAGAGTGAGATTGGAAAGGCCTTAAGCTGGCCCTGGACAGGGATATACCGCCACGATTGTGGGGAATCCGGCCGGGAGGTGTCCTAGCTCTCCGAGCAGTTCGGTGCTGTTCCACGGCTTGGTTGGCCTTTGTCGGAGAAGCGGCGACATTTTGAAAAGCTCGTATTTGCTGTATCCCAGGTATTGTATTAGGCACAAAATGTAATGCCTAGCCGTTTGAAAGGATGAAGAAATAGAGGTTAAGAAAAAAAAAAAACCAACTCATTCAAGATTGAAGTGTTAGTGGTTCTGAGTAATCCAAATGTCTTTAGTTTTAGGTGTCCTACAGATTGTGAAGTCTAAGTGTAATTATAGTGTTACCTTCCTTTAAGCGACCCTTTCAGGCAGTGAGTTTATGTAGTTGTGTGAAGAGTAGTAGGGTATGCCTCTGGCTTAGAGATTATTTGGGGCTCTTTTTTCTTTTTTTTTTTCAATATATGAAATTTGTCAAAATTCTTTTTTCTTTTTAAGTTTATTTATATTGAGAGAAAGAGCGAGTGTTCGAGCGGGGAAGGGGCAGCGGGAGTCAGTCCTAAACTGCGCTGAGCCCGATCATGACCTGAGCCGAAGTCAAGAGCCCAACTGATGAGCCACCCAGGCACCCCTTGAGCTTTCTTTTTGAGAAACTGCAGACACTAGAGCAGTTCTTGAAAAGGGTACTTTACTCATCAATTTACATTTATAAGGGAAACCTCCATTTGTAAAGATGTCTCCTGCTTTGAACCACGAAGAGGAAAGATAACTAAAAGTGGATAAAACTTTTCTAATGGAGATGGTTCTGACTTAAATCTGCTTAACAATCAACCCTTGTTGGGTGTTCTTTCCCTGGTAAGGGACCTGTCCCTCTCCCCACCCCTCCTCCATCTTTCTTTTGTCTTTAGCTGCGATGGTATTTAAGGTGGTAACTTGGAGCTATCTCTGGGAGTTAACTGTTTCCCTCAGTATCTCCAATGTATGCAGGAGGTGTACATGTTAATAAACCTCAGTTTGGTTTTCTTTCGTTAATCTTTTATTACTGCGGGTCTTAGCCAAGAACTCAGAAGGCTAGAGGAAAAACATTTTTCCTCCCCTAACATGTGTATCTTCCATAACATAATTTTATGTTTTTCATAAAATTTTTCATCATTCATTGTAAGAAATGCAAGATGTGTTATAATGTTTATTTGAACAGGAGTTGACTATTCTTGCATCCATGCTAAAAGGACGCATTTATTGTGTGGTTGTGTTTTATGTATTGAAAAGTACATGCTCCTTTTTTTTTTTTTTTTTTTGAGGTCTGAATTCAGGAGACTTGTAAAAACATGACATTGTTTACACTTGACCACCTGCTAAAGGGGCTGTTCCCAGAGTATTCAAGAAAGATCAGCATTTGATACTAAGCTTCTAAAGAGACTCCAGTATATAGATTTGACCTTCATTCAACAAATGCCCATGTACCTGCTCTGCCAGGCACAGTATTAGGCATTATGGGTCCAGGATACAACCTTATATAGAACAAGCAAAAGAGTAATTCTTAGAGTAGGAGCAGAGTGTATGAGCTCTGTGAGCTTTGTTGAGGGGAAGAGAGTATATATGACAGGGTAGGCTTTCATCTCTCTGGGGTGAAACCCAGCAGACAGACAGGAGTTAGGCTATGGTGGGAATAAGGGGGTGTTAGGAAGCTGGTTCAGGAAGAAGGTCCAGCAAATTGTGGATTGAAGGAAAGGAGAAGTGAGCCTTTGAGAGGTGTGTAGGGGTTCAGTCATGAACCCCCTTTTTATTTTTGACTAAGATAATTGAGAGAGCTGTAATACGTATGGCTTTTTAAAATTTGAGCGCTTTAAATCTGGCTTTTTAAAATTATTATTACAAATCTTGGCTAGTTTATTTTTTACAATCTTATTTCAATGATAATTGTCTCTCTTTGAAGTGTATGCCCCATCCACATTCACAGAGGAGTGGTCAGACCTGGCAAATCTTTAAGCACCCTTGTCTGTACTAGTTGTAAGTCCTTTCCTAAGAATTTTCATAGTTAAATGTATTTGTAGATAGCGGTATACTTTTCCAACTAATATGACATCAATATAATATTATTGTAAGAGAAAGAATTCTAGCCCTTTTAAAAAGTATCCTGTGGACTCAGTTTCACAGACCTAACTTGTTTTAATTGATATAATTAAAACGGGTATTTAAAGATGCTCAGCTTGTCATAATTTGGTCTGTGGGAGCCTCTTGTGAGCTTTTACAACTTTTTAACATTACCTCAGGACTTTTGAAAACATTCATTCTGATGACCCTTCCCCTCCCTGCTCTAAGGCATGGAATTAAGCTGCTCCACGAAGAACCTGTTTTTGTTTTTTTTAAACTTCCTTTAGGTTTCTTTTCTGATCCTGTTTAGAAAATAGTAGACACCAGTTTGGATGACAGTTTATATGGTCACCTTAGATCCTTAGTGCATAAGTGATGGGTAACAGTTAACCCAAGCTGAATGAGAAGGAAAGGGTATATATGGGCAGAGGTGTACTGGTAGGGGGGTAGGTCTTGTAGGGGCCTTGGAATTAGTTGCTCTGATTACTTCTCTTTTCTCAGTACTGCATTTAGTTATTTGAGGGTAGAGGAAGTCTGCTCTAATGGTCCACCTTGAGAGTTAGGTGCAAACACTGGTAGCTGATTTCTGAAGTTGGTCTGAAAGTGCTTTTGTGTTATATGCACATATTTTTGTTTGACATCTTTTATTGTTTATAGAAGCAGATTCTAGCAGTGCTTTGGTACCTACTGAATTTTTTTTTAAGTAGATAGCTCAAAAAGTTGATTATAAATTTGGGAGCACAATCAGTAATTGAAAACAAAATTATGGACCAAAAGGAAAGCAAAAACGTGATTTTTTTTTTTTTAAAGCATAGTTTTAAAGATCTGTTCAATATATATTTAGCTTTACTAAGTCATTTCTCAGTTTTAGTTGTATGAGTTTTGTTTTTTGTTTTTTAATAATTAGCTCTATGCCCAAAATGGGGCTCCAACTCCTGACCCTGAGGTCAAGAATTGCATGCTGTACAGACTGAGACAGCTTGGCACCCTAGTTGTATGAAGGCTTTTACATTTATTTTTCTGAGCTATCTGGTTTTTCCTTTTTTTTTTTTTAACACTATCTTTAGAATCTCAAGAATATTAAACACTTAAGGTATATTAACATTTTTGGGGTGCCTGGGTGGCTTAGTGGAAAGAGCCTGCAGCTCATGATCTTGGGGTTGTGAGTTTGAGTCCCATGTTGGATGTAGAGATTACTTAAATAGATTTAGAAACATTTATATTAACACTTTAAAAACATATAAAGTCATAATTGGATTAGAAAATTTTTTTAATGTTTACTTTTGATAGAGCACAAGCAGGGGAGGGGCAGAGAGAAAGGGAGACACAATGTAAAGCAGGCTCCAGGCTCTGAGCTGTCAGCACAGACAGAGCTCAAGTGGGCTTGAACTAATGAGTTGTGAGATCATGACCTAAGCTGAAATCGGAAGCTCAACCGACTGAGCCACCCATGCACCCTATTTAGATCTTATTTATAAGTATATTGTAAGATATCATTCCAGTATTTATTTTGGCATTTCAGCTTGGGCTTTAGGAAGAGCCAATGTATTTTACATTGTAATAAAATGTTTAAATTTTTTTTTAACATTTATTTATTTTTGAGACAGAGAGAGAGAGCATGAACAGGGGAGGGTCAGAGAGAGAGGGAGACACAGAATCTGAAACAGGCTTCAGGCTCTGAGCTGTCAGCACAGAGCCCAACGCGGGGCTCGAACTCACAGACTGTGAGATCATGACCTGAGCCGACGACTGAGCCACTCAGGTTCCCCTGTAATAAAATATTTAGATGTGAGGTGACTTTTTGGCCCAGATATTTTCAAATTTGATTTGCATAGGGCTAAAGATTCTTGTTAATACAGTTATATGAAAAGGGAAAAATGTTAAGATTGTCAGAAAACATAGCCAAATATTAAAATACAGTTAATACATGACTGTTGGGCAAAGTTTTAAGTAGAGCTAGTGAAATAGGTGGATGTGATTTTCATAAGGTTATCAGGCTTTTATAAAAACCAGTGTATGAAAAACTGGCAGGTATTCAAATTATAGCATATTTCAAGACTGCATTATATTTCCATATTTAAAAAATTTAAGAAGAAAAATTGTTTTTAATGTTTGAGAAAGAGACAGAGTGTGAGTGGGGCTGGAGCAGAGAGAGAGGGAGACACAGAATCTGAAGCAGGCTCCAGGCTCTGAGCTGTCAGCACAGAGCCCAACATGGGGCCTGAACTCAAGAACTGGGAGGGAGATCATGATCTGAGCTGAAGTCAGACGCTTACCGACTGAGCCATCCAGGCGCCCCCCCTCCACATTTTTTTTTTACATTTATTTATTTTTGAAAGACAGAGACAGCACAAGTGGGGGAGGGGCAGAGAGAGAGAGGGAGATACAGAATCTGAAGCAGGCTCTTAGTGACGCGTGGGACTCGAACTCACAAACTGTGAGATCGTGACCTGAGCCGAAGTTGGATGCTTAACTGACTGAGCCACCCAGGCACCCCTATATTTCCATATTTTAAAAGACAGGATTTAGTGTTGGTAGGAAAACCTGAATATTTGCATGGATTAAAATATATGTTCCTTTTATTTTGGTATTCTTTGGAAACTACACAACTGCTAGAAATTTTTTATTTACTTATTTTGAGATTAAATTTTTAAAATTACCTTTAAACAATTGGAGTGTACCCACAAAATTAATAGATTTAATAAGAACTCTGTTAGCATTAAGTGAAGAAAATTTTTAATTGAAATGTTTAAAATACCTAGTTTTATTACACAGTATACAACAGTGTATTTTATTACCCACTTAATTCTCTTTTTGGCTGGAAACCACTGTTTCCTGGGCTGGAATTTTTAAAATGTCATTTTTAGCATTAGTAGAGGAACAGTGCATATTACTAAACATTTTAGCCTTAGCATTTTATAGTTTACTGCCAATTCCTAACCGCAGAAAAGTTAGATTGTGTGTAAGATTCTTTAAGTATAAGGTTATATTTAGGGTATGGTGATGTTGAAAAACAATTTGAACAGTTAATTTTAACTTTACAAATAAGGAATTTATTTCAAAACTAGCTTTTTATGCTTTTTTTCCTCCAGTAAGTATGGCTATCTGCCTTTCAAGATAAACTTAAAGATATTAACAATTTTTAAGTTAATTTATTTATTTTGAGAGAGTGTGGATGAGCAGGAGAGGGGCAGAGGGAGAGAGAATCCCAGGCAGGCTCCTTGCTATCAGTACAGAGCCTGACATGGGGCTCAATCTTACGAACTGTGAGATCATGACCTGAGCCAAAATCAAGAGTTGGATGCTTAACTGACTGAGCCACCCACTGAATTTTTAAATTGGTTGCTTTGGAAATTTATCTTTTCTAATTATTTTTGAGACCTTTGAATACCACTGTACAGTTTGTTTTACAATTTGCACTACATTTGTATAAATGGTTTGGGATAAAACTAATGAACTTATTCATGTTAAAACAGTAATATTTTATTACATCTTAAGTTTAGGTATAAAACTAAAATTTTTTTTCATGTCTTTGGGTCTCAGAAACTTGAGTTACTCTTACTTGAGGATAGAAAGGAATTTTCAGGAGGCAGGTGTGGCCATGTCATTTTTGGCTCAAGAATTTTGATCTAGTCATGACAGTTTTTCTGGGATCCCATAAGAAAACTGAGATTCCTGCAAGTGCTCTGTTGCCTCATATCAGGCAAAACAGAATTCCACTGGATTTGAGGCATCCTGTTCCCTTGAACTTCAAATGTACTACCAAGATGGGGCACCTTGGGTGGCTCAGTTGGTTAAGTGTCCAACTCTTGATTTAGGCTCAGGTCATGATCTCATGGTTTGTGGGATGGAGCCCCACGTTGGGCTCTGTGCTAACAGCGTGGAGCCTGCTCTGGATTCTCTCTCTCTCCCCCTCTCCCCCCCCCCCCCCCCCCCCCCCCCCCCCCCCGCTTGTGCTGTCACAAAATAAATAAACTTAAAAAAATGTATTACCAAGATGTGCATTCTTGTCAGTCTGTTATGCACTAACTCCATCCTTGAGAATTTGTAACTTTTATAAATTTTTTTTAACGTTTATTTATTATTGAGATACACAGAACGTGAGCAGGGTAGAGAGAGGGGGAGACACAGAATCTGAAGTAGGCTCCAGCCTCTGAGCTGTCAACACAGAGCCTGACGTGGGGCTCGAACTCACAAACTGTGAGATCATGAACTGAGCCGAAGTCGGTTGCCTAACCAACTGAGCCACCCAGGCGCCCCGAGAATTTGTAACTGTTATAAGACACAGATGTAATGAAACAGCTGGTGTCCAGTTCAGCCCTTAGTCCTTACCCTGCATAACTCTGTACACACAGGCAAGAAGAATAGTTGTCTTTAATTTCACAAATCAAGAACGCTTTTTTTTTTAAAGATTTTATTTTTTAAGTAATCTCCATACCCAATGTGGTGCTCGAACTCACAACCTTGAGGTCAAGAGTTTCATGTTCCACAGACAGCCAGCCAGGCACTCCAAACCAAGAACACTTTGTAAACCTCGCTCCATAATGGTCAGGCTCAGGGCTCATCTACGTATACTGAATAACTTCAATACTTGGGGAGGAACTGCCTCAAACTAGCCAATGATTGGGTTTAGGCTTAGCTACAAACACACCAAAACCTTACCTGAGTCTCCATCTTTTAAGGGATTTAAGTGTCTTTGAGAAGGGCAGCCAGGCTTGACAGATAGGTATCCTGACTGG